>NW_025421294.1:10857500-11457500 GCF_011764305.1 Mustela putorius furo
TATGTGCAGTGAACCCAAGAGATGTAATCTAATACAACTCAATTACAAAGGACCATATTTTTAATATATAGCAGGTTCTTTTCTATCTTCCTTCCATGTGTACAGTGATGCCATGTCTCTAGTATACACAGTGTACCAAGAATGTTTCTTAGCAAACTTAGCCTAAAATACAGTATTTGAGTTTTTAAGCTACTATTGGGTCTTGCTGTATCTGAAGGACTTCATTCTGAATAATTCAGATTTTCCAATCAAGAGAAATGAGATAAGCTGCCCAAATTCCTTTTGGTTCATGTTAGAAGCTACCAGGGCTTAGCTGAACATGTGCTTCCCCCTGGAGCAAAGTGGAGGTCAGCATCCTTCCTATGATTTTACAAAAATTCCCCTACCTTTCAGGATGCCTTTCCATCATTGATATTGTACCCTTCAGTTAGATTTATTCTAAGGCTCAGTTTGTTATTAAAACTCGAATAGCTCTGGAGAAGGTAGTATGCAAGTCCATGCTTCTTATAGTGAGGTAATTGTACCCCTGAGTAATCTCCCAAGGAAAAACATGGCATAACTTCCTAGAGAACAGACTTAACATGTTGTTAAAAAAAAAAAAAAAGAAAGAAAGAAAGGAAAGAAAAGAAAAAGAAAACGGTATAGGAGAAAATCCGATTTCATGCTGGGAGCTTCAGTTCATCTCTTCATGGGCTAACCTGGGATTCTTCCTGTGTCCACACAAGTGTCCCTGGAAGATGGACCCATCAGAAGCTGTATTCTTTTTGGATGACCCAGCCTTGGAAGTCAGTTAGCATCACTTCTGCCATATTCTATTGAGTGGAACAGTGAAAAGCCTGCCTGAGTTCAAGGAGAGGAGACATAGAAGCCACCTCTTGTGTCTGTTTTTGTGCCAATACCATGCTGTCTTGATGATGACAGCTTTGTAATAGAGCTTGAAGTCCGGAATTGTGATGCCACCAACGTTGCGACAACATGGATGGAACTAGAGCGTATCATGCTTAGTGAAATAAGTCAAGCAGAGAAAGACAACTATCATATGATCTCCCTGATATGAGGAAGTGGTGATGCAACATGGGGGCTTAAGTGGGTAGGAGAAGAATAAATGAAACAAGATGGGATTGGGAGGGAGACAAACCATAAGTGACTCTTAATCTCACAAAACAAACTGAGGGTTGCTGGGGGGAGGGGGTTTGGGAGAAGGGGGTGGGATTATGGACATTGGGGAGGGTATGTGCTTTGGTGAGTGCTGTGAAGTGTGTAAACCTGGTGATTCACAGACCTGTACCCCTGGGGATAAAAATATATGTTTATAAAAAAATAAAAAATTAAAAAAAAAAAAAAAAAAGAAGCCACCTCTTGGGTAAATGTCAAAGTCCCAGAGAAGCAAGCAGGACTGGAAATACTACTGTGGTCATTTTCAGAAAATAAAGTCTGCTGCAGTTAGCTTCCTATGGTAAAAGAGAACTCGTCTTCCCTCCCCCCGCCCCGAGTGTGCTGTGTCTACCAAGACATCATCCCTCAGTATGACTCTGCTCATTCAGATGAAAGGTCTTAACAAAAACCTTGGAAGAATATGGATGGGTCAGTCTAAACTTATTTCTAGTGCTTGAAAAGGAATTCTACCTGCTGGTGTTCCAGTAACATCTTTAAAAATAATTTAAAAAAATACATTAAATCTGCCTCCAAAAATATTATTGTCAAGGCAATTAACCATTAGGTATTTGGAAATGAGCTAGATGCTGATGTTGTCCCTGACCTTCTGGGTCTAAATTTCCTTACCTGAAGGATAAGGCCTGCCCTTGTCTACCTGAGAAGTTATCAAGATAGTGTTATGGAGTAGAAAGATTGGGAGTTAAAGAATGTGGAATCAGGCCTTTACTCACTTCTAAATCTGATCTTGAACAACCACATCACTTTTTAAAACCACATTATTTCGTAAAGCCTTTGTTCCTCACCAGAGTTTAGAATAAGCATCCTAGGTAACAGAACCTATCTCCTAGAGGATACAAGAGCATGACTATAAGCAAGCGATGCAAGGAGGTTCCTAGTAGAAGTCACGAGGCCAGTTGTGGTGGTCAATGGGAAAATGCAGGTTAGGTCGTTTTGTACCCTGTAAACTCGGTGGAGAATTTGGTATTGTTGTTATTGTTATAGCCAGTTGGCTAGCTCTCCCCTAGTTCAGCAGTTCTAAAATCTAGTGTTCATGGAGATTCTAATAAAATAGTTAAAAATATAGATTCTTGATTCCAGTTTAGGAGATTCTAGTCAGTAGGTCTGAGATTGGGTCTAGGAATGTATAATTGTAATATCCCTACCCATGATTCTGGACCCATTCACAAGTGGGCATTTGGATCCAATGAAAAGATCCCTAAAGGATCTGACCCCTTAGGCAGTAAGGTCCATGAAATGTAGTTCTGCTTCATAACCAGCCATTAGGGTAGTTCCCCCTGCAAAGTCTGCAGGCACTAGAGGATGTCAGAATGCTGGCACACTTGGGAGAGGTCTTAGCAAGATCGAGACCACCTAATGGAGGGTCTGTCTTCATGGCCACCTCTTAGACTCTATCACTGCCCTTAGCTGAGAAAGTGTGAGGACTTGTCTAAGGTATTAACAATGGAAGGTCTTTCTCAGCCAATACTGTAGAAGGATTACCAGGACTTAGTTTTTGTTTGAAAGATCAAGTAATTAAGGAACAAAACATACTTTATGTAGGACCAATTTACATGTCAAGCATCATTAGAATGAGCCTCTTTAGTGATGGGTTTTGTATTTCTGAATTAGAGCTGTGGCAGTAGGCTGGCTTCTGATACATGTACACCAAAGTCCTCTCTGCCTTTCTAGAGGAAATGTACACAGAACATCAAGTGGTTGCCACTGAGCAAGACACCAACAAGTAGGGAGTGATTTACTTTCTTTGGCAAGCGTATTCCCTGGGCTGTGTTGGATAACTCAGGAATGGTTATATTTAAGGAGTTGTCTTCACTCTGACGTAGTTTTGCCTCCCTATCTTCCTTGAGTATAGTCTTAACTTCTGTGACTTAAAAAATCTTAACTTTTTTTTTTTTCCCTGGGAAGCATTTTGCTACTTGTCCTGTTTAACATAAAGAACTATATCAATTGTACAATTAAAAAAAAAAAATTTCTGTCTCTTCTATTTATCCCTATATCATATTCTAGAATAAGTTTAAGGATATCACTTTTAGTCTTTGAGCTTTAAAAATCCTTATAATGACTTTATATTTTTCCTCACTATCCAGCTTTCCTCCTTCAATAATTTATAGAATGTAAAATAATACTGTTTATTTTCATCCATGTATTTCATTTTTATGTTATTTTTTTCTCATTTTAAGCGTGTTATAGGCTTTAAAGATTTAAAGTTTTGTAAATGGTATTTAAATTATGCAGTCATGGGGCACCTGGGTGGCTCAGTGGTTGAAAGCCGCTGCCTTTGGATCAGGTCATGATCTCAGGGTCCTAGGATCGAGCCCTGCATTGGGCTCTCTGCTCAGTGGGGAGCCTGCTCCCCCACCCCTGCCCACGGCCGCCTGCCTCTCTGCCTATTTGTGATCTGTCAAATAAATAAATTAATTAAGTAATTAAAAAAAAAAAAAGAAAAGAAAAATGACGCAGGAAAAGACATAGTAATTCTTACTCTGCCCCCTGGTGGAGGTAATTGAGTACGACTGTTTCCTTTCTACTCTTGTCTACTTTGTAGCATATACATAATAATCTGTAACACATACTGAGCATCAAAGAGCCCTGTCATAAATGTTATATCATTTAAGTCCTACAACAATTGGAGCAGTTATTTTAAGGAAACTGAAGGCCATGGAAATCAGAATCTAGTATCCAGAGGCAAGATTCAAATCTAACAATGTCCAAATGCAAAGCCTCTGTTCATTCTATTATGTCATGCTGCCTCTAATCCAAAATCTTGGACAAAAAGCAGTTGAACAAAACTATGTGTTGGATCTCTGTACAGGGAAGAGTACAGGATTTAGTGTCGGAAAGATGTGGCTGTAAAGCCTATCTCTGCCACTTGTGGTCTCTGTCCCCCTGGACAAGTTCGTTAAGGTCTCAAAGCTTCTCATCTACTATCTGTGAGGATAGTAGTGGCCATGTTTCAGAAATCTTCGGTAAGAACTGAATGAGATAATTCATGAAAACACAAGATAAACAACGATTGTGTGGTAAGCCTAATGACCGTAATCTGTTGAAAAATATTGTACATGCCTCAAACTCAAGTTTATTAGGAACACTTTTTTTTTGTTGTTGTTGCGCTTGTCTTTTATATAACTTCCCCATAAATTTTAAATGCAATTTGCCTGGTAGAAAGGTACATTGAATTTTTTCCTCAGTGGTTCTAGTTTACGAGAGAGTTGCCTTTGTTTTTATTAAATAGCAAAGGGCAGATACTTAGCCTCAAATAAGAACCTGCTCTTTGGACTTTAATTGCATTTATATTGTTCTATTCAAAGTCATTTAGAAATTTAGCTCTTAATAAAAAAAATTAAGAATTTGCAAATTCAGTGGTTTATTGGAGATTTGATCACTACATTCTATTTGGAGCTGAAACTTGCCAACCAAAAGACCTTACCATGCTTGAAAAATGGAGTTATCGTCAAATGAACATGTTTTCAGTGAAGGAAACAAAATGGTATGGACCAGTTGTGGGGATGGAACTCTTAAAATTCCTCAGAAACTCATGAAAGATATATGGCACAACTTACACAAATTCCACAAAGCTTATAAGAATGTGATGAGACAGGGGGCACCTGGGTTGCCCAGTGGGTTCAAGCCTCTGGCTTCAGCTCAGGTCATGATCCCAGGGTCCTGGGATCGAGCCCCGCATTGGGCTCACTGCTCAGCAGGGAGCCTGCTTCCACCTCTCTCTCTCTCTGCCTGCCTCTCTGCTTACTTGTGATCTCTCTGTGTCAAATAAATAAATAAATTCTTAAAAAAAAATATGGTGAGACAAGAATTCTTATAGCATGTAAATGAATCTATAAATTGGCCTGGTGTTTTTGGAAAGCCAATTGGTAATTTGCAATATGAGCTTTAACAACATTCAGACATGTTGAACTTTCACTTTGAAAAAAATCTGCCCCGAAGAAACAAATAAAGCTTTAGCTAAAGGTATGCTCATCACATAATTACTGATGACCAAAAAGTTCGAAATGAGCAAAGTATCAATAACAGAGAATTGCTTACACAAATTATAGTTTTCATATGAAAATGAGCTATAAATAAGCATTAAAAATATTGTATGAGAGATAACCTGGCAGAATACAGTTGTATAAACTTTCATTCATCTGTCTCAAAACTATGTACATAAGCATTGCATTATAAATACATCATTTCCTTCCAATGTCGGTTTCCTTCTTCAAGATCCACCAGAATGTTCTGTGTCACTCCAGAACTCTTTCTTCCTTCCAGTTGTTGTTTTAATCTGGACTGGATTGTCGTTAATTAAACAATTTCTGTGCCTGTTAGAAAGAAATTGTTTTGTTCATATTTTCTTTTTAGTATATCAGGAGACTTAGGCTGAATAAGAAAAAGAGCTTGACAACTAATAGGGATAGGAGTCCAGGACCCATGGCTGGTTCTTTATTTTGAATATGGAGTTGATATAGTAATACCATTATTTCTTGGAATTCTTTTTGGGGGTGTGAGTCTGTTTGACCCTAAATCCAGTTCTACACTGGCTTTACTCTGCATATTGGTCATTTCAAAAGAGCCAGATTTCCATTCAATAATAAGTCATAGCATTTTAGTTCTATTTTACATCTTTTACTTTTTTGGTTTTGGTTTTATTGAGTTATAACTGAGAAATAATAAACTGCACATATTTAAAGTGTATGATGTGATAAATTTGACATATGTGTATACTTGTTGCATTAGTTATCTATTGTCATATAACAAATTACCCTCAAATTAGTGACTTAAAACAGCAAGCATTCATCACTGTACAGTTTCTGTGGATCAGAAATTGGGGAGAAGCTTATCTGGGTGGCTGAGGTTTAGGCCCCAGGCAGGATGTTGAAAGAACTACAGACACCTGACAGTTTGACTGAGGCCAGCACATGTTTCCAAGATGGCTGACTCTCATGGCTGTTGACAGGATGCCTTATGTTACTTCAGTGTCCTTGCAATAGCAAATGACTTCCCCCAGAGTATATGATCCAAGAGAGAGCAAGCAAGAGGAAACTGCAGTGTGTTATGACCTAGACCCTGAAGTCTGTCATCACTTCCTCTTTTTCCTGTTTGTTAGAAGCAGATCTCTAAGTGCAGCTCACACTTTGGGGAAAAGGAATTAGGTTCCATTCTTTAAAAGGAAGAGTGTCAGAGAAACTGTGAGCACATCCTAAAATCCCTGCAGCCACGAAATCAGCAACATGATCAAGATAAAGATAAAGAATAAATTCTAAGCCAAATTAAATGTCGCTGTCTGTAATATTTCAATTCTGGTTGAAGTGATTACATCACACAAAGTATTTTTCCAAATTCCACTGCTACCTTGTACTCATAGAGCACCTCATAGAATTATTTTTAAAGTGTTTTCAAAATTGTAACAAGAGCAATTGGCACAACTTTTATGTCTGAGGCAAATGAACATCCAGTGATATCGGGCCAGGAATATAAAAATTCCTATTTGGGGAAAAAAGAAAGAAGAAAGGATCCGGTGGAGGATAAATAAGAATGTGCATATAATTTGTATTTCTTTATGTCAGGACTTTGACGCTCCCGCCACCCCCCCCCCCGCCCCAGCATCACTGGAAAAGATTATTAGGACCTTCTAAAGAATGTTTTTTTCTGATCAACACTGAAAATGTGTCCTTACACTTAGCATGCTCACCTAGCATCTCTTCAACAAGCACAGACAACACATTTTCTAGCCCTTGAGTTTTTCTGAGAGCAAAGGGTTTTCTCTGTCACTGTGGCTGTCACAAGTGCTTCTGTGAGGACAATAGAAACACAAGCGCCATTACCGCCTTGATGCAGTGGACGCTTTGCATGACTACCAGGTCCCATGCACACTGTTGCACACATATTAGCTCATTTAATTCTCACAATAGCCCTATAAAATAAGGGTTACCATCCTTGTTTTCATTTTTTTCCTAATAAGAAAATCAGTGAAATTAAGACAATTGTTCTTGGTCATCTGGTCATCTAGTCATTTTTTTTTTTTTTTTTTGTTTTTAAACATTTTTTTTTTTTTGACAGAGAGAGATCACATATGTATCTTTTAATTTGGGGCTTTTAGATCATGACCTGAGCCGTCAGTCAGGCTTTGTTCACTCAACATTTTTTTTTTTTTAAAGATCATATGTATCTTTTAATTTTTTTAGTTTAGTCAGTCATTTGTTCACTCAACATTTTTTTTTTTAAAGATCATATGTATCTTTTAATTTTTTTAGTTTAGTTTCATTTTTTATTTAAATTTTGGGTAGTTAACATACAGTGCATATTGGTTTCTGGCGTAGAATTCAGTGATTCATCACTTACATACAACAAACACCCAGTGCTCATCACAAGTGCCTTCCTTAATACCCTTCACCAATCTAGCCCATCCCTTCCATCAACCCTGTTTTCAAGAAACATTTTGGAAGAGATTATGCTGAGTGAAATAAGTCAAGCAGAGAGAGTCAATTATCATATGGTTTCACTTATTTGTGGAGCATAACAAATAGCATGGAGGACATGGGGTGATAGAGAGGAGAAGGGAGTTGGGGGAAATTGGAAGGGGAGGTGAACCATGAGAGACTATGGACTCTGAAAAACAATCTGAGGGTTTTGAAGGGGCGGGGGGGTGGGAGGTTGGGGTACCAGGTGGTGGGTATTATAGAGGGCACGGATTGCATGGAGCACTGGGTGTGGTGCAAAAATAATGAATACTGTAATGCTGAAAATAAAAAATAAATTAAAAAAAAAGAAACATTTTTTGATCAGCAACTACATGCCAGGTGCTGTTGAGGTGCTGGGGATCCCAAAGGAATGAAACAGTTTAAACTTTCAAAAGAGTTGAGGTTTAAACACAGATTGTTCAAAGTCTGCGTTCTTAACTACCATATCAGTGGTTCTTGAACTGTTATGAGAATAAACACTATTTCAGGCACATTTACTCCCCAGAGATTCTAATTTAGACGGCCCAGAAAACTGCAACTTAATCAATCAACCATCATATGGGATTCCAGTATAAGTGGTCTGTGGACCACACTTGGGGAAACACTGCTCCAGCTACCAAAGAGAAGGCCAACACTTCTTTTCCCTGTTGTGGCCAATCATATTGTATACTCCGTGTTTTCTCCCCCTATTTACATGGACCAGTCTCCTTGAATCAAGGCTAATACATCCCAAGTTCATAAAAAATAATTCCAGAATTTAGCAGCTTAAAACAACAAGCACTATTTTAGCTTCTGTACATCAGGAATCGGGGAGTGACTTAGCTGAGTATGTCAGGAACAGGTTCTCAACAAAGATGCAGTCAAGAAGTTGGCTGCCCCTGCAGATCTTTCAAGCCTTTACTCAGGTAGATGCACTTCCAAAGTCATTCATTTGGCTGTTACCAGTCCTAAGAAGATTTGCTTCTGCTTCCAAGAAGCAAATCCCATGGACCTCTTCATTGTATGTTTGCCTCGCAACATGGCAAGGGGCATGTCCAGAGCAAGGGATGGAGAGAGAGTGCCCCAAAATGGAATTTGTAATTGGTCTGGAAGTGACATCTCATAACCTCTGTTGCATTTTACTTGCTGAATCTGTTCCATAGTTAAGGGGAGGGAGTTGGGTAAAGGCATGTATTAGGCATCATAATGGCTCCTTCTAAAGATGTTGACTCCTTAATCCCCGGGACCTGTGGATATGTTACATCGCATGGCAGAATGCAAATGTAATGAAGGCTATGGATTTTAAGGTGTGGTGATTATTTTGGAATCTCCAGGTGGGTCCAATGAAATCACATGACCTTTAAAAGCAGAAGAGGCAGGCTGAAGAGGAAAGTGCAGAGAAATGGCAGAAGGAAAGTCAGGGAGATTTTAACGGTGAAAGGTATTTGGCATGCGGTTGCCAGCTCTCAGACATGAAGTACAATGACTGGAGAATCTTCTAGGACCTTGTTTTAAAAGCATAAGGACATACACAGACTGGCTGTAGGAGTAAAGATTGGTTCCTGATAGTGAAGAACTAAAGATCTCAATCCTACAACCACAAGAAACTGAATTTGTCCGAGAACCTGAAAGCACTTGGAAGCAGATTCCTACCCAGAGCCTCTGGAAGGAATGTGTCCCTGCCAACACATTAATTTTAAGGCTGGTCATACCAGTAGGACTTCTGCCTACTGAATCACAAGATAATGCGTGGGTGGCGTTTTAAGCTAAGACTGTTGTGATTTGTTCTAGCTGTACTATGAAGTGAATAGAAGCATGAAAACCAGCATATGGGATCCTTGGGGGGTTCTTGACCACACTGAGTCTGTGCCGAGCGAATGAGTGTCTCCTAGAGCGTAGAGCGCCTTCTGCTGCTCTTGGGTTTGCCTGCAAATGGAAAGCTGTCTCTGCCGGTACCACTAGTGGGAGAGTTAATGTAACATCCCTGCACTGTTCCAAGTGGAATGGGCAAATTCATTTTCATGGGTCACCATCAGAAATTGGAAATTCATTCACTGTTTTTGCATTTGTTTGGGGGTTTGTTTATTCCACAGTGTTGCCATGGCTTAGTTGCTCTGCCCAGAGCTGAATTTGCATGCTCAGTTGTTGAATCAAATGGAAGTAAGGCAGCTGTTACTCTTTGACTTGGTAAGTCCTGTTTGGTGAAGAATAGGGAACAGGTGGAAGAGCAAGTGTAATGACTCTTGACTAGATATGGAACGTTTGAGGGCAAAGAAAAGTCTAATTTGCTGTGTATTGGGGAAAGCTGTACCACATTGTGCTATTGTCAACCTCCTATGGGTGTGTGTGTGTGTGTGTGTGCAGGCACGTGCGTGCATGCACACCCACCCACCCCCACCCACCCACCCATGCTTCAGAAAACAGGATCACATGAAAAGCACTTGAGAAACTAAAAAAAAAAAAAAAAAAAAAAAAATTATCCTATGCTTCATCACCATATGCTCTATTAGTCAAGGTGGAGATAGTGAACTTGGGAGACCGGTCTCTCTGGGATCTTTCCTCCAGAATTTGTTTTGGCTGGGTCATTTTTGTCACTATGGGGATCAGGCTGACAGCTGGCTAACTGGCTGTTTTTATAGAAAAGAACCTCAGAGTGTCATAAAGAACTCAACTTATGTGCCTGACAGATAAAGGCTGTAAAATAAAAGAATGAGTAGATGAATAAAGTAATGCAGCTTGAGGCCCCAGAATAAAAGACTGGGGATACCATAAACCTGTACTTATTTGTTTTTGTTTTTAAAGATTTTATGTATTTGAAAGAGTGAGAGCACAAGCACAAGCAGGGGAAGGGGCAGGGGCAGAGGGAGAGGGAGAAGCAGACTCCCTCCTAAGGAGGGAGCCTGACGTGGGGCTGGATCCCAGGACCTGGGATCATGACCAGAGCAGAAGGCAGATGTTCAACTGGCTGAGCCACCCAGGCACCCCCCTGTGCTTGGTTTTAATGATGAGATCATGGAGTGAATTATTATTATTTTTTTTAAGGTGGTCTTAATACTACATGACATTTAAAATTCAGGGATTGGTTCTTTGAGACCAAAATCATTGCATAGACTGGAAAGGCTTGGGGATCAAATGATTATTTTAAAGATTCCAGAAAGTTACTTGTTTTTTTTTAAACATTATAATGCACTTTGAAGAGTTTGCTCTTTTCTACTGATAGTACAAAGAAAATGTTATAGATCTTACCATCTAAAGGGAGACGGGTATGTAAGGGAAATAATGAAATGTGTGTGTGTGTGTGTGTGTGTGTGTGTGGTTTTCTGTTTGTTTGTTTGTTTGTTTGTTTGAAGTGTTTGAATGATCTTCGGAGACCTAAGCACCAGCCAATGTGCAGTATGCTCTGAGAGTGACTGACAAGGCAAAAGACAGATTTCCTAGAGGTCTTCAGGTTTCATTCAGTGTTTGATAATCCGTACAAAAATCTTGTTGTTGATAAAATACTGTTTTCAGCTCAAGGATTGGAATTCTTGGCACCTGAGAATCTGTTTTAAGACCCCTTTTTAAACCAGATACTGATTGCTTGCTCATGCCATCAAATCTCTAAGAAATACGCCCCCACACACATACACTTCCCCTCCCCAAACCTGACTTCCCCTTTAGCTCAAGTGTGAACACATGCTCTTTTGTGAAAGCCATTTTCTTCCTTGCTAAGCCTGTGGTTATGTGTCAGTTTCCAGGATTTCCATTAGCAATACCACTCCTCCCTCTAAGGTTCTATTTTTAAATGTCCTTTGAATTTTGGCTTGATCCCCATTAGCTGACCCCTGTCTTTTGATTTCTCTGTTCTATGAATAGAGGCAAGGGCAGAAAGATGACAAGAAATATGCTAATTTACAGTTGCTCTGCAGTGATGTTGACCACAGGAAATGGATTACACCAGGTGCATACCAATGGGGGGAAAAAGGGTAAAGGAGCAGCTGCCAACTTTTCAGAAACAGGATAGCCTTTACTTGTCTGGGGAATGGTTTTGGGATTTGGTGAAAACAACACTTTAAAGCCCTTGCTCAGTTAGGCTTGTCACCTACTTGTTGGCTGACTTCTGACCTCAATCACATTAACTGTGTATTCAACATTGTTACAATGAGGTAGTGCATTTCTTGGTTAGATGGAAAATTTTAAGATTTTATTTATTTTTATCTTTTTATTTTTTTTAAAAGATTTTATTTATTTATTTGACAGAGATCACAAGTAGGCAGAGAGGCAGGCAGAGAGAGAGAGGAGGAAGCAAGCTCCCCGCTGAGCAGAGAGCCTGATGTGGGGCTCCATCCCAGGACCCTGAGATCATGACCTGAGCTGAAGGCAGCGGCTTAACCCACTGAGCCACCCAGGTGCCCCAGAAAATTTTAAGATTTAAAAATTTTAAGATTGAAATGTCTGGTGTAGTGTGGACATCAGAAATAGCATCATTGATTTCATCACAAATACTTGTCAGAAGCTCTGTGTCCTAGAAATGAGTAACATTTAGGAAAGGACAAAATGAATTAATTTGAGATGGTCATATTGAAAGCAAAGTGTGTAGGGCGGGAGTAGAGGATATAGGAACATGAACAGAAGCGGGAAAATATCCCTAGATGGAGAAGATATCCATTTTTGCTTTTATCTTCAAACTCTATGGGTGTTCTCCTTAATACTGATGATAAATAAGTCTCTGATTTTAGAGCGGGAAGCCCTCCTTGGACTGTCCTCATTCAATTACTCTCTCTCTTGAGATTTCTTTCAAAGTACCCACCAGCATGGAATCTTGTGTTCACCGCTATCACTCACATTCCATTCAGGCTGTCTGTCTGTCCACTGGTACTCAAACTGCTCTTGTCAAAGTGACTGTAAATCTTTTTTTCTTCCCGTCATTTGACAGTGTGTGCTGCACTAGTAACAACTCGCTCCGTTCTTGGTTCTTAATACCTCACTCTTGCCCCATTCTCTGTCCATCTCTTTGGCCACCCCTTTTCAAGTCTCCTTCGTGAGCCTGCCTTCCTCAGTTGTCTGTAGATGTGCTGCATCCTAGTTCCCATTCACTCCAGGTTTGTCTAGAAGACTTTTGTTTCCTCCACTCCCAGAGTTTTGATGAGTCTTTGTTTTATGTCAAATACATTCAATAAAAATACAGTGTATGAATTTCAGATGTGTACCACTTGGCTTTGATCCATTGATGTACTGTAATATGAACACGGTTGTAGCAATATTTATCACCTTACCTAACTGGAGTACAGTATTGATGATAGTACACTGTATGTTAGTTCTTTGTGGCTTATTCACTACCTGCTACCCACTTGTACCTCTAAACAACATGAATTGTATTCCTCCAACTCACTCATTCCCTAGTAACTACCATTTTACTCCGTGGTCTTTTTCTGTTGTTTGTTTGTTTTGTTTTCACGAGTTGGATTCTTTGAGATTTCACATATAAGGGATATTTAGCAGTACTTGACTTTGTCTTTCTGACTTGTCTCACTTAGTATAATGTGCTCAAGGTCCATCCATTTTGTCAAAAAAAGAGGGGGCTGTGAGCTTTATCCTAGCTAAAGAAGAATTCATTGTGTATAAATGCCACATCTTTTTTTTTCTCTATTCATTTGTTGATGGACACTTCAGTGCCCCTAATTTGACAATCGTGAAAAATGCTGCAATAAACATGTGCATGGTTATCTCTCTGGGAAATCCCGTTTTCATTTCCTCTTGCCTTTGTAGGAGAAAACGCACTTTCTGAGTTCCTTGCCTGTCAGTGTCCTTTACTGTGCACAATAAAGACTTCTAGTTACCAAATGTGTGGAGGATTTTTCCCATACTAAACACTTTGCTATGACTATAGTTGATCCTATAATTCAACACCGTTCTAACATTGTCTACTTGCACAGTGTTAGATCCCCCAGGTTAAGGACTCAGTCCCATAAAACTCCTATAGCAGCACACCATTTGCAAGGTATAGATCAGAGATTCCAATAATTCCTTCCTTGGATTCTATTAATTGGCTAGAGTGGCTGACAGAACTTTAACATTTTATTTACTTCTATTGGTCAGTTATTAAAAAAACAAAACAACAACAACAAAAAACCCAAACCATGCTAAAGGATACAGTTGGACATCCACATGGAAGAAATTAGTAAGGCAAGGAAGAAATCTAGAGTTTCCGTGTTCTCTAGAAGTGTTGTACTCCTTGGATCTCAATGTGTTTACCAACCTGGAGGCTCTCCAAACCTCTTCCTGTAAGATTTTCATAGAGGCTCCTTCACCCAGACACGACAAATTAATTCCTTTCCAGTTTCTCTCTTCTCTGAAGGATGAAGGAGAGTCTGAAAATTCCAAGTTTCTAATCATGGCTTGGTCTTTCTGTTTACCAGCCCCCAGCCAGGAGCCATCCAAGAACCCACTCATTGGCTTCAATAGAGCAAAAGATGGAACTTCTGCTCTTAACACTTAGAGAATTAGAAGAGTTTTAGGAGTTTGGTGCCACGAACTGGACAGAGTCAGTCTCTCTCTCTCTCTTTTTTTATATTTAAGTGACTGTCCACCCCTTGATCTCTGCCCATGTGCTTCTTAAAGCGCAACAATAGAGAAGTCAAATGCCTAGACTACTGGCATGTTAGTGGAATCCCATGCAGCGATGAATAATCTTTCCAGCCCGTCATTACCATATGAAAAGTGAACAAAGAAATAGATTTTTAAAAAGCCTTAGAACAAATTGGTGGTTACTAGGCGGAAATAGGGGTGGGAGGATGGGTGAAATAGATGAGGGGGATTAAGACTACTCTTGATGAGCACTGAGTAATGTATAGAATGATTAAATGACTAAGTTGTACATCTGAAACCTGAAACTATTATATTAGAATTTAAAAAATAAAACCTAAAAATTAGATTCAAATTATGTCCATCATATGAATGGATGAAACACAACTAAAATTAACTAAAAATCTCCCAAGGCAAGGCCACTCAGGTTAGGAAGCTTCTCTTCAGTATTTCAAGTACCAAAAGCAGGAGTGGTAACCACCAACATTCGGTTTCACCCTTTGAATCATATACATATGTATATAAAGCTGAGCTAAGACACAACATTCTCTTGCCCTGATGCTGTTTTGAGGTTTTAAAGTAATACTGGATTTCCTTATGTACCTCACTTATTCATTACTCTACCATCAAGGTATTGGTCCTCCTCCTATCTGTTTATATCCAGAATATCCTTTGGAAGGGACATTGGTTTTGGCTACCATACTGATCTGGGTTACAGGCAGCAATACTGGTCTAGCAAGTGCCTCCCCCTTACTCTCTTCACATAGGGTAAGATTACATAGAGAATGAATGAACTCTTTTGACCATCAGGCAATACAGCTTCATTTACTGTTAGTCCCTACTGTTAGTCCCGATTTTGTCAGTTAAGGTAAAGGCACGTCTTTCCCCATCAGGTCCTAAGGAATTCTGACCCAGGGATTTAAAATACAGTGAATTGCTTTGAAATCATCCCTGCTTCCAGCCTTTGTAGTTAGACACCTGGTCATATGACCCCTGCATTAGATAAGGAAAGGGGG
This sequence comes from Mustela putorius furo, assembly GCF_011764305.1. Taxonomy (NCBI): domain Eukaryota; kingdom Metazoa; phylum Chordata; class Mammalia; order Carnivora; family Mustelidae; genus Mustela; species Mustela putorius. The sequence goes on from NW_025421294.1 coordinate 10,872,688, forward strand.
GAAAATGAGGTTATTTAAGAAAGACCATACCAGGGACGCCTGGGTGGCTCAGTTGGTTAAGCAGCTGCCTTCGGCTCAGGTCATGATCCCAGCGTCCTGGGATCAAGTCCTACATCGGGCTCCTTGCTCGGCAGGGAGTCTGCTTCTCCCTCTGCCTCTGCCTGCCATTCTGTCTGCCTGTGTTCACGCTCTCTCTCTCTCTGACAAATAGATAAAAAAAATCTTAAAAAAAAAAAAAAAAAAGAAAGACCATACCAACATCCTTCTCTACCCTCTCTTCTCCAGATCCACTGGAAAAATAAAGGAATCCATCCAGTGAGGACACTTCTTTAATCCCACTCGTGTGGAGTGTTAGCACACTCACGAAGATGTGTACACAAGCCCTACATGTCTTTATTTCCCTCCATTTTCGGCAACCAAAGTTTTAAGTGTCACTTCTATTTTCTGTCACAGTGCTACTGAGGAGAATCACTCTTGGCTAATTGTTGGCCACTTGGGGCTGTAAAGGGTATTCCTTTGGTATAAAGAAATGATTAGCGGGGCGCCTGGGTGGCTCAGTGGGTTAAGCCGCTGCCTTTGGCTCAGGTCATGATCTCAGGGTCCTGGGATCGAGTCCCGCATCGGGCTCTCTGCTCAGCGGGGAGCCTGCTTCCTTCTCTCTCTCTCTGCCTGCCTCTCAGTGTACTTGTAATTTCTCTCTGTCAAATAAATAAATAAAATCTTAAAAAAAAAAAAAAGAAAAGAAATGATTAGCTATCCAACTTCACATGTCTTGTGTTTGGGTTCTTTCACAGTATTTGAAGACTTTGTATCAGTCCAGAGTCAGTGTCTGTTCCTGGAAATACCCTTTTGTAGCTCCTTAGGGCTAGCAGTGTCAGCCTGACTTAGCAACTGTGATGAGGGCTTTCCCATCAGGGAATCTGCCACATGGCTATCTGTAGTCTCTGACTGACAGACACTACGTCTTACTGGCATTTTATAGCTATGGAGGGCTCAAGAGGATGATGTCTAGGTTCAGCCAATACCTACATTGTTGCAGTACCCCTGTATTCATTTCCTCGACCCAGCTGGCCATCTCAGTGGAGCACATGGGGATATTTGTTTGTTGATTCCAGTCACCTTTTGATCCCTGAAAAAGCTTCTTTTGATGGATGTTGACAATTCCTCTTTTGTTGTACCCCTAAGTTTCAGTGGGGTTGTGTCCCTCACATGGGTGTTCTTTAGTAGGCCAAGCTTCCATTGCCCTTCTATCTGGCAAATGTCCAGGCCATTGGCCACTGTCCAGAAGTCTGTAAAAAACCCAATACAGGGGCTTTCCTCACTGAGCTGATCTTCCTCAATCTGTCTTTCCATTGTTGGTTTTAATGCAGGAGCTTTCCAAACAGGATGGTGTCCATTCATCATGGAAATGCCATCCCTCATCCAGGTAGCTCTTCAGTAACTTGAGAGCTGTTCATAGGACACTATCCAGGTGGTAATGGAATCCAGTAGCTCCTCACACAGTTCAAGTCAGTTTTAGGGAAAAGAGGATCCTTGCTTGGGAGTATCTCTTCCTCAGATTCCCCAGGAGATATCATGATCTGAATAAACCATTTTTATTTTATCATGGAACTCTTCTGGACACAGCCACACCCGCACTATAGCATCTCTCAGATAACATTCTAGACCTTTTGGATATTTTGGTTTAAAGATCACTTCATGTTTTGTAGTCATAAGGTGAGCATCAGTTAGACAGTAGAATAGTGACTACCCCGGAAATAGGGATTCTCTAGTCAAAAGTCCTGCTAGTCCTTGCTGGGAAGTTCCCACAGGCTTTTGCCATAGCCCCAGTTTAGGCTGCACATAGGGTACTGCACAGAGAATTTGTCCCTACTGTCATTCTACCTTCTGTTTGACATTACGTGGGTTCCCTCACTTTTACTGGTTTCCATTTAGCATATTCTATAACATGGCTTGGAAAGCAGATTTAAATTACTTCTATTTTACAATACTGAGGATGTGAAACACTGTCAAGTCACATACAATGCTCATCCCCATGATAGAGTCAGCTAATGGAGGCGCAGCCATTTCTTGTGGGTCCTCTTGAAACAAACCGTTTCCCCTACACACTTAGACCTTAATTCCATAAACCCTTCTGCTCTTAATGATAGCCTCTATTAAGGATTTTGTCAACAGATTTTGACTTATAACACCAGGTAGGGGAACTGTTAGCCAGATGTACTGTTTATTCTCATGAAACATTCAGGTAAAGTAGATATAACTTCTTTACCTAAAGCCTGTTTGAACATGGCAACTTTCATAATCTTAGCAGCTCTCACATTTTTATCTTCTTTCAATTTAATCACAGTCCCGTTAGGGCCTCATGAATGGGTTTGGTGTACAGTTTGGGGGCCTCATTTATCAAGGAGTCCTGGAAATGTGTGTTTTCAACCCTCCTGATTACTTTACCCACTCCCATACAAAAGGCTTTGCATCCCCAGTGAGGGGTTCAACCAAGGGACCATGGCCCTTTTGTACATCTTTAACTTGGTCAGTGTCCCTAACTATTGTCAAGAGATTGCCAGTCAGATTTCTTAGAGTAATCTCTACATTCCTTCTTCAGAATTTTTCCAAACTAGGGTAAATGGAGCATGCTTGTTTGGGGCCTTCTTCTGTTGAGAGATAAGTAGGGGGTTTCTTTGGCTTACCCAACATTTGACCATGCTGTATTTAAACCTTTGATTTAACCCTATCAATATGCATTTTATTTAACCCACTTAAAAAAATTCATGTATATATATTTATATGTTTGTATTTATAATAAATAAATTTCGGTATAATTAACATACCCTGTTAGATTAATTTCAGGTGTACAACATAGTGATTCAACAGCTCTTCATTACTCAGTGCTCATCATAAGTGTAATTTTTTTTAAATTTAAAATCACTTAGCATATAGTATATTATTAGTTTCAGATATAGAGTTTGGTGATTGATCATTTGAATATAATACCCAGTTCTCATTACTCGAATGCTTCCTTAATGCCCATCAGCCTGTTACTCTATCCCCTCACTCTCTTCCTCTCAATCAAACCTCACTTTGTTTCCTGTAGATAGGATTCTCCTATGGCTTGTCTCCCTCTCTGTTTCCATCATATTTTTCCTTCCCTTCCCTATGTTCATCTGTTTTGTTTCTTAAATTCCCCACATGAGTGAAATCATGATATTTGTCTTTCTCTGGTTAGGTTTCTTCCTAATTTGTTTTTATAATTGTAAATGAGATGGATTCCTTGATTTCTCATGCTGCTACTTCATTAGTGGTATATAGAAATGCAACATATTTCTGTACCTTGATTTTTGTATCCTCTGACTTTACTAGAATGCATTAATCAGTTCTAGCAGTTTTTTAGTGGGATTTTGGGTTATCTATATAGAATATCATGTCATGCGGAAATAGTGAAAGTTTTACTTCTTTGCCAATTTGAATGGCTTTTATTTCTTTTTGTTGTCTGACTTCTGTGGCTAAGACTTCCAGTTATTATGTAGAATAAAAATGGTCAGAGTGTATATCCCTATCTTGTTCCTGAACAGGAAAAGTTCTGTTTTTCCCCATTGAAGATGATAATACCTGAGGATTTTTCATAGATGGCCTTATTATGTTGAGGTATGTTCCCTGTAAATCTAGTTTGTTGAGAGTTTTTACCATGAATGATGTACTTTTTCAGATGGTATTTCTGCATCTATTGAAATGATGATATGGTTCTTATCTTTTATTAATGTGATATATCACATTTATTGATTTGCAAATATTGAACCACCCTTGCAACTGGGAATAAATCCCACTTGTTTGTAGGGAATAATTTTTTTAATGTCTTGTTGAATTTGGTTTGCTTGTATTTAGTTGAAAACTTCTACGTCTATATTCATCAGATATATTGGTCTGTAGTTCTTTTTTTTAGTGATGTCTTCACCTGGTTTTGGTATGAGGGTAATGTGGCCTCCTACAATGAATTTGGAAGTTTTCCTTTCTTTTTTTTTAATAGTTTGAGAAGAATGGGTATTAATTCTTTTTTATTACATATATGTGTGTGTGTGTCTGTATTATATATATATATATTTTTTTTTTTTAAAGATTTATTTATTTTAGAGAGAGAGTATGAGCAGGAGGGGCAGAGGGAGAAGGAGTGAGAATCCCTAGCAGACTCAGCGCTGAACATGGAGTCCAATGTGGGGCTTGATCTCATGACCTTAAGACCCTAATCTGAGCCAAAATCAAGCATTGGACACTCCACCATCTGCTCCACCCAGGTACCCCATTAACTCTGCTTTATATGTTTGGTAGAATTTAGCTGTAAAGCCATCTTGTCCTGGACTTTTGTGTGTTGGGTGTTTTTGATTACGGATTCAGTTTTCTTGCTAGTTATTGGTCTGTTCAAGTTTTCTACTACTTATTTTAGTTTTGGTAGTGTATATGTTTCTAGGAATTTATCCATTTCTTCTAGGTTGTCCGATTTGTTGGCATATAGTTTTTCATAATATTCTCATAATTTGTTTTTCGCCGGTGTTATTTCTCTGTCATTTGTGATTTTGCTTTCTCTTTTCTTGGTAACTCTGGCTATAGATAAATCAATTTTATTAATTTTTCAAAGAATCAGCTCCCAGTTTCATTGATCTGTTCTTTCATTTTCTTTTCTTTTTTTTTTTTTTTTTTTTGTTTCTATATCATTTATTTTTGCTCTAGTCTTTATTCCTTTTTTCTGCTGGCTTTAGGCTTCATCTTTAGGTCTTCTTCCTAGCTCCTTTAGGTGTCCAGTTAGGTTTTAGAGATTTTCTTGAATTTTGAGATAGGCCTGTATTGCTATATATGTCAGTCTTATGACTGCTTTTGCTGTATCCCAAATGTTTTAGACTATTGTGTTTTCGTTTTCATTTGTTGCCACCATTTTTTTTCTTTTCTTTTCTTTTTCTTATTTCTTTGATTTTCTGGTTGACCCACACATTCCTTAGAGACATGTTTTAACCTCTATGTATTTGTTGTCTTACCAGAGTTTTTCTTATGGTTAACTTCTAGTTTTGTAGCATTGTGGTCTGAAAAGCATAGTATGACTACAGTCCTGTTGTATTTGTTGAGGCCTGTTTTGTGGTCTAATATGTGTCTTATTTGGGAGAATGTTTCATGTGCACTTGAAAAGAATATGTGTTCTGCTGTTTTAGCATGGAATGTTGGAAGTATATCTGTTAAAGTCCAAGCAGTCCAGTATGTCATTCAAACCCATTGTTTCTTTGTTCATTTCCTGTTTAGATGATCTTTCCATTGATGTAAGTGGAGTGTTAAGTGCCCTACTATTACTGTATTATTATCATTTAGTTCCTGTATGTTCATTGTTTTATATATTTGGGTACTTCGATGTTGGGTGCTAAATATTTATAATTGTTACATCTTCTTGTAAGATTGTCCTCTTTATTATTACAGAGTGCCTTTTATTTGTTGTTTTGTTTTAAAGTCTTGTCTGTCCAATACAAGTTTTGCTAGTCTAGCTTTCTGTTGACATCTATTTGCATGATAAATGTTTCTCCATCCCTTCACTTGTAACCTGTAGTTGTCTTTAGGTCTAAAATGGTCCCTTGTAGGCAGCATTTGGATACATAGAGGTACTACATAGAGGTAATCCATTTTGATTAAATGTTTCTCCATCCCTTCACTTGTAACCTGTAGTTGTCTTTAGGTCTAAAATGGTCCCTTGTAGGCAGCATTTGGATACATAGAGGTAATACATAGAGGTAATCCATTTTGACACTTTGTCTTTTGATTGGACTGTTTAATCCATTTACATTCAGAGTAACTATTGATAGATATGTTTATTGCCGTTTCATTACTTGTTTTGTCAATGTTTCTGGAGATTTCTGGAGATTTTTGCTGATCCTTTCTTTTTCACATTTTGCTGATTTTCTTTATTGATATGTATTCTTCCTCTTTATTCTTGGCATGTTTATTATTAATGGTTTTTGACATCTGGTCACTCTTAGGTCATTTCTTCTGCAAATAGTCTATGTTAAGTGTCATTCAAGTTTCAACCCATTCTTCCCTCTTCTCTTCACATTTTTGGTAGGTATTTTTTGTGCATGAGCTTCTTGAGTGATTTTTATGGAACTCTTAATTTTTACTGCTTCTGTGTTTTCTACCCTCATATTGTCATTTTTGGTCTTTCCTTTGCACTCAAAGAATCCCCTTTAATATTTTTTGCAATGCTGCTTTAGTGGTCACAAAGTTCTTTAGTTTTTGTTTGTCTGAGAAACTCTTGCTCTCTCCTTCTATTCTGAATGTTAACTTGCTGAATAGAGTATTCTTGGCTGCAGATTTTTTTCCATTCAGCACTTAGAGTATATCATGGCACTCCCTTCTGGCTTGCCAAGTTTCTGTTGAAAAATCTCCAGCTAGTCTTATGGGTCTTCCCTTATAAATTCATGACTTATTTTTGTCTTGCTGCTTTTAGGGTTTTTTCTTTATCACTGCATTTTGCAAATTTGATTACAATATGTCTTGGTATTGACCTGTTTTTGTTCATTTTGATTAGAGTTCTCTATGCCTTCTGGATCTGGATGTCTATTTCCTTCCCCAGATTAGGGAAGTTTTCAGCTTTTTTTTCTTTAAATAAATTTTCTTCCCACTTTTCTCTCTCTTCTTCTTCTGGGATTCCTATGATATGAAAGTTACTACATTTTTTGGAGTCACTGAGTTCCCTGTCTATTCTCATGTTCCATAATTCCTCTTATTCTCTTCTGTTCAAATTCATTATCTTTGTCTTCTAGGCCACTAAGTCATTCTTCTGTTTCCTCTGTTTCTTTCAGCCTGTATATTGCATTAAGGCTATAAACTTCTTGTTTATTGTGTTCTTAATCTCTCATTCTTTAACTTGTTTATGTCTGTGACAGGGGTCTCCCTGATGTCTTCTTTTCTCAAGCCCGGTGAATATCCTTATGATTGTTGCATGAAATTCTCCACCAGGCCTATTACTTCTATCTGTTTGGCTTAGATTTCTGGCCATGGCCTTATCTTGTTCTTTCATTTGGGATAAATTCCTTTGCCTTGGTATTTTGTCTAAGTCTCTGCCTTCTCTGTGTTAGAAAAGCCAGTTATGTTTCCTGTTTCTGTTTTCCTGTTTCTCCATAATTGCATCATGAAGAAAAGGTCATGTAGTGCCCAGAGCCTGGCACTTCAGGGAGTGTTTCTGGTTTGTGCTGTGTGTACTCTGCTGTTATGTTTTGGTTGCTCTATCCCTCAGACCAGTCACCTGCAGAGGCTCTCCTTGCCAACTGTGGGCAGTGTTTGGTCCTTGGCCTGAATGTAGCTAATTTTAACTAGATGTGTTCTGATCTGCTTGTGAACTAAGGCCCTGCAGAACTCTCTGGTAGGCAGAGGTGGTGTGAGCAGTGGGTTTTGCTGTTTTTCTGGCGGGAGGGACCCAACCTGCTGAGACTGAGGCAAACTGAGAAGGACAGTCCTGCCGGAACACAACAGGTGGGGCTTGGTGTAAGCAAGTTAGGCAGCCAGTGCCTGTTCTCTGCTGCTTCTTGCAGGTGGCTTTGTGTTTATGCGTAAAGGTGAGGGAGGGAAATGGACCTGCCAGCTCCTTTGTTCCCAAAGAGGTAACTCCATGAAGGCTGCCTCTCATGAAAGGGCTCCAAGAAGAGTGAATAACCTCCCCACTGTGTGCCCCAGGTCATCTTCAGAGAGTTGTTTCTGCTCTATCCCTCGGTTATTGGCCTACCTTCTGTTCAGGAACAGCACAGCACCCTCAAGGCTCTATCCCAGCCAAGCCCACTGACCTTTAAAACTCCAGGCTTTAAGCCCTGCTGGTTGCAAGAACTCACAAAATTCCACTGTTCTTATTTCCTAAGCTAGGAGATCTGGGCTATTCCATGCAAAGGGTGCCATTGCAAGTTGTCTGGACCTAGAATATGCCAGAGGGCTTTGTGTTGTGTCACCTTGGTGAGATGTCTGGAGCTATAGCAAGCACTAACATGTGGTGTTCCAATGGGCATTGCACTGAGATTGCCTTGATGGAACACTTGGGCTGGTGTGGCCTAGAGGTCCAGGCAGGGCTCACTGAGGTCACAAGTCATCTGGTCTCCAGACCCTGCTCTTGTGTGCATTGTCTAGGTGGAAGAGGAATATAAATAGTGGTGCTCACCAGGCCCCCCAATCCAGAATGTTCTAGTAGCTCTCCCACCATTTGGCAACTTTCTAGTTTGGGATCTTTGATATCCTAGTTGCTCTTGTAAACACAGGTTTTTTTTCCCATGTCTCAGGGCAGTTGGATCTGCTCACGTCCCTCAGTGCTATTTTTCCTCACTGCAGTTCACAGCATTGGGGGTGGGTGTTCCTTGGTTACTGTGTCTTGCTGTTCTATATGTGGTCTTTCTTTTGTTGGGAAGAAGCTATTAAGTAAGTCTTCAGTTTGCCTTCAGGAGGAATTGCTTTATATATAGATGTAGATTTGGTGTGTCCTTGGAGGGTATGATTTCATGTTCTTCCTCCATAGTCATCTTGAACTAGAAGTCCCTGTAGTATATTTTTAATTTCAGTTAGTGTATTCTTCAGCTGACTCAATCATTTATATTTATATATATATATATTTGTATATATAAATCTTATCTCTTTGTTGATGTTCTCCATGAGTTCATGAGTTCATGGTCTCTTCTCCAGAATCTTGTAGGTATTTTATTATCATTACTTTAAACTCCTTATCAGGTAAATTGCTTATTTCCATTTCCTTCGGTTTTTCTTTTTCTGGGGTTTTGTCTTATTTCTTCATTTGGATCATATTCCTCCATCTAGTTTTATCTGATTCCTGTGTATGTTACTATGTATTAGGCTGGTCATCTGGCCTTGAAAGTAGTGGCTTCTGTAGAAGGTACCCAGTAGTGCAGTCCCTCCCCAACTCTATTGCCAGAAACAGCTGCTCCAGATGTGTTCCCTGTGTGGGCTGTGTATATCTTCCTGTTGTGGTGAGGCCTTAGTGTTACAGGTGCTCCTGTGGATGGTGCCAATCCTCAGCCTCGCTATATGCACTGACTGGCTTTGAGTGTTGTGGAGGGCACTAATGGACATACTGACTGAGGCCTGGCTGCAACCACTGCTGACAGGTAGGGCCAGCTTACCCTGTTCCCTAGGATGGAGTCACTCTGGAGAGGCACTTGTTACAGTCAGGATTGCTAGCTGGTATGGCAGGGCAGGAGTCAGTCTAGAGGGGTGCTGGTTCCTACTGAGGCTGCCTACAATGTGGGAGCTGCTCTGAGGGTACACTTTTTGAAGCTGGTGGGTTTGAGGGGTCAGGTCCCTCAGGAACGCCTGGGTAGGGCAGGCAGTGCTACAAAGGTAGATGAAGAGTATCAGAAATGGTTCCACAAGTGTTGGGCTAGCGAAGCTGAAGGTATTTTAGAAAATGGTGCCTACTGGCACCTCTCTTCCCAGGGAGGGCTCCTGCAGATACCTGTCTCTCTGGCATGTGTCTTAAAATTAGTAAATATCCTTCTCGTATATGTCAGGGACTTCCCAAACTCCTGCTTCTGTGCTGGGTCTTCTGCAAAGTGCTCTAGCATGCTGGCCCTTTGAGAGCAGAGTCTTGGTTTCCTGAAGCCCTCCACCTCTCTCTGAGGGAAGCCCTGCCAGTTTGCCAAACTCCCAAAGTTAAATCCTGTGGATTTTCAAGGACAGACATTATGAAGGCTCATCTTTCCAGTATAAGTCTTCACGGTCAGGTATAGGTTTATCCCCTGGTCCTCAAGGCATGCCTCCATGTCTGTGATATTCTTCCCCTTTGTGGGTCACTACTGAACCAGTGGTTTTCCCTCTTACCTTTCTTTGTATAGACTTCTCTGTCTGCTTTTTTTATGGAAGGTCTGCCAGTCACGGGTTATTTTCACAGTGAGTTGTATTGCATATAGTTGTTGACTAGGTGTGTTCATGGGAGGAAGTGAGCCCAGGATCCTCCCAATCTACCATCTTCCTCTCTCTGGTAATCTAATGGATTTTTTGGTATCTCTAAAACCCATAAGGGGGAGCTGAGATGGCAAATTCAATAAGGTTTTCTGAAATGGCTTTTGGTTTTTGCTACAACGTTATATAAGGTGTCCATATGAAAGGGCCCCCCTTAACTACAGCATTTACCATGAATAACTAGTGGGCCTAGTGGGTAAATATCCTGATTATTGTAAAACGTGTCCCACATGGCTTGTATGTGAAACATGTCTGCTCTTTCCTCTAGGGTCTTCATTTTGGCATTTGTGGGTTGGAGGTGGACAATCCTGCTTCTCAGGGTAAACAGACCTTAACTGTAATTCTTATTCAGTGCACCAAGTGGGTTGTCCCCTCAGGGGTAACTTCCTCTGTGGGTAGATCACATCTGTGATTGTTCTGAAATGAGCTGAGACTTGTTTAAACCCCAACATACTCTGCCATTCTGCAACATTCAAAGCCATAGACCTACCCCTTAAATTAGACAGGCTGATCATCCATTTCAGTAAAAGTTCTTCAGGAACTAATACCAGTGTGTAAGAGGAAATAATGCTTTTATACAATACCCTCTGGTTTCAGTGATTTCTTGGTTTTGTCCTTTCTATTGACTACATTCTTGATAACCAGAAGTCTTATAGGTTGTCCTTACACAATTTTTCGCTTGTGATCTGGCTTTGAGGCTATTGGCTGAAGGTCAGGCTGATTGAAATCTGAGTTTGACAGAGTATCAGTGTCCAAGTCAGCATTCTTTTTTACTTGCAAATTAGCTATTAGAATTCTGTTACTGTATTATTATACAATAATCAATGGGCTACACATTTTGTCTTTTTCTTATTTGCATTTCCTTATACATTGAGCGAACCAGTTCCCTGGAGTTGAATCCAATTCTGAATTCCACTGGTAACTTTTATCTTTAGTAACTTATTACATCCCAATTGCTGCTCTATACCATGGGTAATCATGTGACCACCCAGGAATCAAAAGTTCATCATTCTTCACTCTTTTAGAGATCCTTTTTTTTTAAAATTATTCTTTATTTTTTTTTTCAGCATAACAGTATTCATTATTTTTGCACCACACCCAGTGCTCCATGCAATCGGTGCCCTCTCCAATACCCACCACCTGGATCCCCCAACCTCCCACCCTCCCACCCCTTCAAAACCCTCAGATTGTTTTTCAGAGTCCATAGTTTCTTTTTTTTTTTTTTTTTTAAAGATTTTATTTATTCATTTGAGAGAGAGACAGTGAGAGAGAGAGCATGAGCGAGAAGAAGGTCAGAGGAAGAAGCAGACTCCCCATGGAGCTGGGAGCCCGATGCGGGACTCGATCCCGGAACTCCAGGATCATGACCTGAGCCGAAGGCAGTTGTCGAACCAACTGAGCCACCCAGGCGTCCCCAGAGTCCATAGTTTCTCATGGTTCACCTCCCCTTCCAATTTCCCTCAACTCCCTTCTCCTCTCCATCTCCCCTTGTCCTCCATGCTATTTGTTATGCTCCACAAATAAGTGAAACCATATGATAATTGACTCTCTCTGCTTGACTTATTTCACTCAGCATAATCTCTTCCAGTCCCATCTATGTTGCTACAAAAGTTGGGTATTCATCCTTTCTGATGGAGGCATAATACTCCATAATGTATATGGACCACATCTTCCTTATCCATTCGTCTGTTGAAGGGCATCTTGGTTCTTTCTACAGTTTGGCGACCGTGGCCATTGCTGCTATAAACATTGGGGTACAGATGGCCCTTCTTTTCACTACATCTGTATCTTTGGGGTAAATACCCAGTAGTGCAATGGCAGGGTCATAGGGAAACTCTATGTTTAATTTCTTAAGGAATCTCCACACTGTTCTCCAAAGTGGCTGCACCAACTTGCATTCCCACCAACAGTGTAAGAGGGTTCCCCTTTCTCCACATCCTCTCCAACACATGCTGTTTCCTGTCTTGCTAATTTTGGCCATTCTAACTGGTGTAAGGTGGTATCTCAATGTGGTTTTAATTTTAATCTCCCTGATGGCTAGTGATGATGAACATTTTTTCATGTGTCTGATAGCCATTTGTATGTCTTCATTGGAGAAGTGTCTGTTCATATCTTCTGCCCATTTTTTTTAATATGATTGTCTGTTTTGTAGAGATCCTTTCTTTACTTAAACCACGTTTACATGAGCAAGCTCTTTTTGCAAAGTTCCACTTCACTGACAATAGCAGTAATACAGGAAAAATTCAGCCTTTTCCTTTCTCTGTATGAAAAACCCAATTCTTGGGGCGCCTGGGTGGCTCAGTGGGTTAAGCCACTGCCTTCAGCTCAGGTCATGATCTCGGGGTCCTGGGATCAAGTCCCGCATGGGGCTCTCTGCTCAGCAGGGGGCCTGCTTCCCTTCCTCTCTCTCTGCCTGCCTCTCTGCCTGCTTGTGATCTCTCTCTGTCAAATAAATAAATAAAATCTTTAAAAAAAAGAAAAACCCAATTCTTCTCTATTATGACTTTATTCCCTGTCAGTCCCCTTAACATCTTTTTTTTTCTTTTTAAGATTTTATTTATTCATTTGAGAGAGAGAGAACAAGCAGGGGGAGAGGCAGAGGGAGAACGAGAGGCAGACTCCCTCCTGAGCAGAAGTCTGATGTGGAACTCTATGCCAGGACCTGAGACTGTGACCTTAGCTGAAGGCACATGCTTAACCATTTGAGCTACCCAGGCTCCCCTAAGTCTCCTTAATATCTTGGGCAAAACTCTTCACTCTGACATGTTTGATCACTAAATGTGTAGAGGTTTTTATGATGCCAGCTATGTATCCTATAATTGAACTTAATTCTAACACTGTCTTCCTGAATAGGATCAGATCCTACAGGTTACAGGCTCAATCCTACCTACTCTTGACTTCAGACACCTGTTTCAAGATCAAGTTTTCACATAGGCTTTTGACCAACCAGCTTTAGATGAGATATTCCAACAATCTCTTCCTCAGTTTTGATTAATTTGCTACAGCAGCTCACAGAACTCAGATAAATGTTTTATTTATTTTACTCATTTGTTGTAAAAGGGGTATAGTTTAGCGTCCAGATGGAAGAGATGGATAGAGTGATGCATGTGGGAAAAACACAGAGCTTCCATACCCTCCCAATTCAATATTCTGTATGATAAACCCAATTTCTCTATTATGACTTTATTCCCTGTCAGTCCCCTTAACATCTTTTCTTTTTTTTAAGATTTTAAGATTTTTTAAGAATTTTTTTTTAAGATTTTTTTTTTAAAAGATTTTACACCTTTTACACCAGCACCTCTACAAGTTCACCAACTTGGAAGCTTTCTCAATCCCATACCTCTGGGATATTATGGAGCCTTCCCCATTTAGGAATGATCATATATTCACTCCATTTCCAGCCCTGATTCTCTCTCTCTTTCTGGAAGATGAAGTGTAAAACTGAAAATTCTAGCTCCTTATGATGTTTTGGTCTTTCTGATCACCAGCCTCCATCTAGGAGCCAACTCAGAGTTACGTTAAAAGAACAAAATATCCTCCTAATGCTTTTATCACTTAGGGAATTAAAAGCATTTTAGGAACTCTGTGTCAGGTACCAAGGTGAGATATATCTGTATCTAGATATACACAGTATATATTATATTACACAGTATATGTCCAAAAGTGGAATCGCTGGAGCATTTGGTAGTTCTTTTTTAGATTTAGTTTAATTTATTTATTGGAGAGAGCACGCAAGCACATGAATGAATAGGGGGGAGGGGCAGAGGGAGAGAGAGAAGCAGACTCCCTGCTGATCAGGGAGTCTGACATGGGACTCAGTCCCAGTACCCTGGTACCATGACCTGAGCCAAAGGCAGACAACTGAGTGACTTATCCACCCAGGCACTCCTTTTTTAAAAAGTTTTGAAAAACCTCCATACTGTGTTCTTAGTAGTTAGATCAATTCACATTCTCATCAGCAGTGTGTGAAGGTTCCATTTTCACCATATCCTTGCCAGTATCTATTGTCTCTCTTCTTCTTGATAATAGACATTGTTACAGATGTAAGGTGTATCTCATTGTTTTGGTTTGCATTTCCCTGATGATCAGCATCTTTTCATGTGCTTGTTGGCTATTTTGAAGTGTTCTTTGGGAAAAGGTCTATTTAGTTCCTCCCCCCCCTTTTTTTTTTTTGACAGAGAGAAATCACAAGTAGACGGAGAGGCAGGCAGAGAGAGAGAGAGGGAAGCAGTCTCCCCGCTGAGCAGAGAGCCCGATGCAGGACTCAATCCCAGGACCCTGAGATCATGACCTGAACCGAAGGCAGTGGCTTAACCCACTGAGCCACCCAGGCGCCCCTAGTTCCTCCCATTTTTAAAGTGGATTTTTAGTTGTGATATTTAGTTGTATAATATTTTAGATATTACTCACTTATACAATATATGGTATGTCACAGTGTTCTCCCATTCTGTAGGTTCTCTTTGCATTTTCTTTCCTTTTTGGTGCGGATGCTTTTGCATTTGTAGCCCCATTTGTTGAATTTTGCTTTTGCAGTTAATATTTTTGGCATCGGGTCAAAAAAAGTAATTGCTAGGACCAGTATCAAGGAAGTTTTTCCCGGTTTTCTTCTTGATGTTTTATACTACCTGATCTTATATTTAAGTCTTTGATCCATTTTGAGTTATTTTTTTGTGAGTGGTGTGAAATAGTGGTTCAATTTCATTGTTTTGCATATGTTTCTCCACTTTTCCCAGCCCCATTTTTAAACAGACCACCCTTTGTCCATTGGGTGGTGTTGGCTTCCTTGCACAACACTAATCATATATGCCAGAAAGCAGTTCTGGGTCTTCTATTCTGTTACATTTCTGTTTTTGTGACAGTACTGTTCTGTTGCTATTACTATGATTTTGTAGTATGGTTTAAAATCAGAAAAGGTGATACTTAAAACTTTGCTTCCCCCCCCTACCATCCACCCAGAAATGTTTTGCCTATTCAGCTCTTATGTGGTTCCACACAAATTTTAAGATCGTTTCTTCTCTTCCCTGTGAAGAATGCCTTTAGTATTTTAATGGGGACTGCATTGAATCTGTAAATGGTTTTGGGAAGTAGGGATATTTTAACAATATCAATTCTTCTGTTCTATGAACATGAGATGTGTTTTTGTTTGTGTCTTCATAGATTACTTTCAGGAAAGTCTTGTAGTTTTTTGATATAGATTTTTCACATTCTTGGTTAAATTTATTCTTCAGTATTTTGATGCTACCATAAGTTAGTTTTAATTCTTTTTCAAGTATTTCATCATTTTCAAGGGATGCAAGTGATTTCTGTATGTTAATTTTGCATCCTGGAATTTCACTGACATTGTTGACTAGTTCAACAGATTTGGTTGACTCTGGGAGTTTCTGTATACCAAATCATATCCTCAGCAAAAAGCAAGAATTATAGTTGTACCTTTTAAATTTTAATAGTCTTATCTAATTGCTCCTAGCTTGAAATTTCAGTACTCTCTTAAATAGGGGTAGTAATAGTGGGAATCCTTGTCTTGTTCTTCATCTTGGAGGAAATGTTTTCAATTTTTCTCCACTGAGTGTAACATTAGTTTTGGGTTTGTCACATATAGCCTTTATTATAGTTCCTGCTATACTCAGTTTGTTGAAAAAAAATTTTTTTAAATCATGAATGGATGTTGAATTGTATTGAAGTATTGAATTTCATCAAATGCTTTTTCTGCATGTATTGAGATAATTGATTTTTAGCCTTCTTTTAGTTTATATGTGTATCATGTTGATTGTTTTGTGCATATTGCATTATCTTTGTATTTCTGAAATAAATCCCACTTGATCCTAGTGTATAATTTTTGTACTCTACTTTTTAATTTTGTTTGCTAATTTTTTTTAAAGATATTATTTATTTATTTGACAGACAGAAATCACAAGTAGGCAGAGAGGCAGGCAGAAAGAGAGAGGAGGAGGCAGTCTCCCTGCTGAGCAGAGAGCCTGATGCCAGGGCCTGGGATCATGACCTGAGCCGGAGGTAGAGGCTTTAACCCACTGAGCCAGCCAGGCACCTCCTAATGTATTTTTAAAACCAAAATTTTTTCATCAATTGTCTGTCTGAATGATCTAGCCATTGATACAATGGGTGGGGTGTTAAAGTCCTCTCTTACTACCACATTCTTCCTTTATTTGCTTTTACTTGCTTTATGTATTTAGGTGCCCCTGTGTTGGGTGTTTATATATATTTACAAATGCTACATACTCTTGGTGGATTGGTTCCTTTACCATTATGTGATGACCTACTTTGTTCCTTGTTATAGTTTTTGTTTTAAAGTCTATTTTAGCTGATATAAATATTGCTATGCTAGTGTCTTTTTGTGTTTTGTTTTGTTTCATTTTGTTTTTGCCTCCATTTATAGGGAACAGTTTTTTGCATTCCTCGTCTTTCAGTCTCTGTGTCTTTAGATCTGAAGTCAGTCTCTTCTGGTAGCATTTACGTTGGTCATTTTTATCCATGCAGCTACCCTATGTCTTTTGATTGAAGCACTTAGTCCAGTTAGGTATAAAATAATGACTGATATGTACTTAGTTCTAGTTTGCTGACTTCTTTCTTTCTAGTTCTTTTTCATTTGTTTCCTTTCCCCTTTTTCTTTCATTCTTTTTCCTTGTGACTAGGGAATCTCGTTTAGTATTAGGTTTATTTTTCTTTTTCCTTTATTTTTTGGGTATCTATTATAAGTTTTTGGTTGATGTTTACCTTAAGGATCATACATAACATTCTATGTGTGTAACAGTCTATTTTAAGTTGATTGTTGCTTAAGTTCAAGCACATTTTGAAGGCACTACATATTTATTCTCCTCCCCTAACTTTTATGTTTTTGATAACCCATTTTACATTCTATTTTGTGTATTATTGACTAATTATTATAGGTTTATGTGATTTTACTACTTTTGTCTTTTAACCTTCTTATTAGCTACATAATGGTTTATCTAGTACTTTTATCGTACCTTTACCAGTAAGATTTTCTTCTTTCCAGTTATGGCCTTTTATTTTCTGTGAGAAGTTTCTTTAATATTTCTTGTAATGCCAGTTTCCTGGTGATGAACACTTTCTACATTTGCTTGTCTGGGAAACTCATTATTTCTCCTTCAGTGCTGAGTGATAATCTTGCAGGTGGAGCATTCCTGGTTGCATTTTTTTTTTCCATAGCACATTTTGAATATATCATGCCATTCTCCTCTGGCATAGGAAGTTTCTTCTGAAAAATTAGTTGACTGTCCTAACAGGGTTCTTCTGTACATAACTAGTTCTTTATCTTTTGATGCTTTTAAGATTTTCTTTTAATCTTTAACTGTTCACCCATTGATTATATTGTATCTTGGTGTGGGTTCCATTTTACTTGTGACTCTCCTTGATTCTTGGAATTAAGTGTATGTTTCCTTCACCAGATTAAGAAAGTTGTTGGCCATTATTTCCTTTAATGGGTTTTCTTTCTTTTTCTCTCTTTCCCTTTTCTTGAACCTGTATAATGTGACTGCTATTATGCTTAATGTTATCCCAAAGGTTTCTCACATCGTACTCATTTTTCTTGATTGTTACTGCTTTTGTTATTCTGGTTGGGTAACTCCACTATCCTGCATCCTGGTCACTGATACATCCTTCAGCAGCATCTAATTTGCTCTTGTTTCCTTCTAGTGTATTTTTTTATTTCAGTTATTATTCTCTTCAGCATTGATTTTTTTTTTTTATATTTTCTAGATCTTTGGAGTTCTCACTGTGTTCATCTCTTTTTCTACTGAGGTCTCCCAAAGAACATCTTTTTGACCTTCATTTAAAGTTTTTATGTGATGGATTACTTATTTCCATTTCATTTTCTTCTTTTTCTGAGGTTTTATCTTGTCTTCATCTGCAAGGTGTTCCACTGTCTCCTCACATTTTTGTAATTACCTGTTTTTTTTTCTTCTTCTTCTTTCTGTGTATTGGGTATATTATGCACATCTCCTAGTCTTGAAGGGGTAACTTTATGAGGTGTCCTCTGGGTCCCAAAAGTACAAAGCTCACTGATAAATCAGTGAATTTTGGTCAACCCGTGCTGCAAGAGTAGGCTCGGTGTGGGCTCTTGGAGCATTTTACAACCCATCTTGTGGATGGGTTGTCCATCTGCAACTGGTACAGTGTGAGGGTTTATAGGGTCTACTCTGGCATGGCTGGCTGTGTGGCCTGGATGTGACTGTTGTATACACTTTAGTGCGAAGCTTCTTGGGGCAGCACTGGTACTGGCAAAGGCCACCACCTTGGTGTGGCAAAGTGGAAGGTCACTTGGGAGGGGCACCAGCTGTGTTGATAGGTTTAGAGGGGAGAGTTGTCAGAGAAATGCCAAGGTGGGGGTGAGCAGTGCTAGCACAGTAGATGGGAGAGTGTCAGAAATAGCTTCTGCCAGTACCAGCTAGCTTGGGAGAACGAAATTGATAAAAAGAAACTGTTCATCAGCACTTTTGCCACTGTAGAGTGTTCCCAAGAGATCCTTGCCCCTCAGCATATACCCTAAAACAAGTCGGTGAGTCTTATTCATTTGTTAATCCAGGCACTTTTCAAATTGCTGTCACTGTGCTGGGACTTAGATGAGAGTATTGGTTTCCTAATACTCTCTGGCTAAACTGGACATAAGTCCTGCTGATTTTCAAAGCCAGATATGGGCGTTCATCTTCCTGGTACCAGTCCTCTGGACTGGGGAGCCTGGTACCAGTCCTCTGGGAGTGAGGAGCCTGTACTCCTTGTTCCTCGGGGAGGGGCTCTATGGGAATATCCCTCCTGCTTGAGGGTGTGGATCCTGACTAGACCGTGTGCCTGACTAGACCGTGTGCCTGCTCCTCCTACCCCTCTTGATGTGGATTTTTCTTTAAATCCTTTGTTGTAGTAAAATTTCTTCAGCTAATCTTCAGTTAGTTTTCAGCAGTAGTTGTTTTATATGTAGTTAGAGATTTGTTTTGTCCTCGGGTCGAAGTGAGCTCAGGGTTTTCCTACTCTGCAATCTTAATCCCCCAAGAAGAATGTATATTATGCTGTTTATGGAAGAAATGTTCTGTATATATCTGTTAAGCCCATTCATTCTAAAGTGTGGGTTTATTTCCAGTATGTCTTTGATAATTTTCTGTCTCGATGATCCATCTATGGCTAATAGTGGGACACTGAAATCTCCTACTCTTACCATATTGTTGTTTCTTTTTTCCTTAAATCTAGTAGTATTTGCTTAATACATTTTTGGTGCTTTGGTGTTGGGAGCATACATATTTATAATAGTTACATCTTCTTGATGTATTGACCACTGTTTTTTACATAATAAACTTTGTCTCTTGTTACCATTTTTGGCTTGAAGTCTATTTGGTTTAAGTTAAGCTATACCCACTTTATTTTGGTTTCTCTGTGCCTGGGTATCTTCCACCACTTCATTTTGAGTCTCTGAGTGTCTTTAGGGGCAAAATGAAATCTCCTTTATGCACCATATAGTTGGGTCTCATTCTTTACCACTCCATGCTTTTTGATTACTGAATTGAAACGACTTGGACTTAGGGAGATGGTGGACGTGAAAGGACTTGCTCTTGCCATTTTATCGTTGGGTTTCTGCATATTTTGTGTTTCCGTTGTTTCTTCTGGTTCTGTCTGCATTTGTAACTTGATGATTTTTCCATGGTAATTGGCTTAGTCTCCTCTTTTTCAAGTTTTAGGTCTCTTCTAGATTTTGCTTTGCGGTTACCTTGAGGTTTATGTACAACATCTCTTTACTCCTACACTTTTATATTTTTGGTGTCACATTTTACTTCTTTCTATGTTATGAATTGGTTACAGAATTGTTGTAGCTACAATTTTAGTGCTTTTTCCCTTAAATGTTTAATTATAGCATAATGATTAAATGCTCTCTTCTAAAATAGAGTTACAGTTTTTTTATTCTGGCTATTTTTCACCTTAAAGCTTTTTTGTGCCTTTTTTTTTTTTTAAATCTTGAAAAGCTGATTTTAGTTGGTTTTGTTTGTTTGTTTGTTTGTCAGCCAGCTCTAGAGTGGGTAAACTCCCTTAGCTTTTTGTGTTTGGGAAAAGCCTTTATCTCACCATCTTTTTTTTTTTTTTTAAGATTTTATTCATTTATTTGACAGAGATCCCCAAGTAGGCAGAGAGAGGGGAGGAAGCAGGCTTCCTGCTGAGCAGAGAGCCAAATGGGCTGGATCCCAGAACCCTGGGATCATGACCTAAGCCGAAGGCAGAGGCTTTAACCCACTGAGCCACCCAGGCGCCCCTTATTTCACCATCTTATCCAAAGGATAATTTTACTGTATGGAGTATGTTTGGTTAGCAGTTTTTCTTTCAACACTTTGGAAATGTCATGCCACTCTATCTGGCCTGAACAATTTCTTCTGAGAAAATGCTGACACCCTAATGGGGTTTCTTTTGTAGATCACTGCCTCTTTTTACTTGTCTTTATAATTCTTTATTGTAGATTTTGACCATTTCATTATAATGTATCTTGGAAAAGGTCTTCTTGAGGTGATTAGGGTATTCTATCAGCTTCTTAAGTCTATTTTCTCCCTCAAACTTGTGAAGTTTTTACACATTATTGCTTTAAGTAAACTCTCTGTCCAATTTCCCCACTCTTCCCCTTCTGGTTTATCATTATTCTTGTTGTTTTTCAAATGGAATCTGTTAACTCTCATAGGGTTTCTTGACTTTCAAGAACAAAACCTTAGTTCTCTCTCCTCTGACCTGAGTAACTTCTAAGTTCTTATCTTCCAGATTTCATATTCTCTCTTCCCTCTGATCTTCTATATTTCTAGTGCTTTCTAAAGTATTCCTCATATTCTTCAACTCACTGATTTCTTCAGCTCTAGAATTTCTGTTAGGTACTTTCTTTAGAATTTTAATCTCTTTAGTAAAGAATTTGTCTTGTTCATTAACTTTATTCCTGAGTTCTTTAAGTAGCCTTCTTGAATTGTCTTGTAGCTTGTTAAATTTCTTCGTAACAGCTATACTGAAATCTGTATCAATTAGATTACAGTATTCCATATCTTTCAGTTCACTTGCTGGAGGATTGTTATTTTCTTTTTGCAGTACCATTTTACCATAATTTTTCAGAGTACTTGTTGAATGTGTCTGTGCTGCCACACTGGAAGAAGGGAACACCTTTTTTAGATAAGATTTTGTTTACTTGGTTCTAAGAGTTGTCCAGCTTGGCAATTAGACGTCTTTCTTCCATTTTCCAGAAGGTGGCGATATAACACAAGTTTTTGTTTCTCTTACTGGTGCTGATTCATTGTTAAAGTTGAGAGCGTTAAAAAAAAAATTGGAAACAGAATTGGAGAAGTTGTGGGACTTTCAATGTGCCTATGGCCCAGTGGGGGGGATTCTTGAATGGGGAAGTTCCAGTCTATGGACCTCTTGCTAAAACCCTGGGACCAGGGGTCCCTGGATGCCTCCGTTGGTTAGGTACCAGCTTAGGTCATGATCTCAGGGTCCCTAGGATTGAGCCTTGGGTTAGGCCTCCCCTAGGCCTCCCCCCTCCCCCAACTCATGCACAAATACTCTCTCTCTCTGTCAAATAAGTAAATAAAAACTTAAAAACAAAACAAAACAAAAAACCACCCTTGGGCCAGTTAAAAAAAAACTGTTTTCCCTGTTCTTGCCTGCCTTCTCCTTATTTTCCTTCCTCCATCTCATTAAGGCCTTTCCTGAGACATGTGAGTGTTCC
This sequence comes from Mustela putorius furo, assembly GCF_011764305.1. Lineage (NCBI taxonomy): Eukaryota > Metazoa > Chordata > Mammalia > Carnivora > Mustelidae > Mustela > Mustela putorius. The sequence continues at coordinate 10,894,379 of NW_025421294.1, forward strand.
TAAGGAGTAACAGGACTCTGGAGCTGCAGTCCGTGTCACCTTTAAGAATTTTGCTTCCTGGGGCGCCTGGGTGGCTCAGTGGGTTAGGCCGCTGCCTTCGGCTCAGGTCGTGATCTCAGGGTGCGGGGATCGAGTCCCGCATTGGGCTCTCTGCTCAGCAGGGAGCCTGCTTCCCTTCCTCTCTCTGTGATCTCTTCCCTTCCTCTCTCCTACTGTGATCTCTCTCTGTCAAATAAATAAATAAAATCTTAAAAAAAAAAAAAAGAATTTTGCTTCCTACTTTTTCACCTCCTCTGCTAAAGGCATAACTAGTACCACTGCCATCTGTGCCACAACCACCCAAGGTCAAGTCTCTTGCTATAACTTATTTGACTTAATGTAATGTCCTCAAGGTCTGTCCATGTTGTTGCAAATGGCAATGGCTGGGTTTGCTTTTTTTTAATGGCTGAATAATTTTCCTTCACACACATACCACATCTTTTTTTCCATCCATCCATTGGTGAGCACTTAAGAGTTTTTTGATTTCTTGGCTATTTTAAATAACGCTGCAGTGAATGTGAGTGTGCACATATCTTTTCAAATTAGTGTTTTGTTGTCTTTGGATAAATATCCAGAAGTGAAATTGTTGGATTATATGGTAGTAGTTCTAATTTTAGGGGGAGGCCCCATACTGTTTTCCACAGTACCTTCACCGATTTATATTCCCACCAACAGTGCACAAGGGTTCCCTTTTCTCCATATCCTCCCCAACATTTATTATTTTTTATCTTTTTAATAGTCTTTCTCACACTTGTGAGGTGATATCTCATTGTGGTTTGTGTTTACATTTTTTTTTAAATTAGTAATGCTGAACATGTTTTTTCATATGCCCATTGGTTATCTGTATGTCTTCTTTGGCAAAAGTCTACTTGGATTCTCTGCCCATTATTTAATGAGAATTTTTTTAGGGTAGGATCCTGAATTGAACGAGTTTTTTAATGTATTTTGCAGAGTAACCTCTTCTCAAATACATGATTTGCACATATTTTCTCCCATTCAGTAGGTTGCCTTTCTATTTTATTGGTTTCCTTTAGTGTTTAGAATTTTTTTATTTTAATGTAATCCTGTGTTTGTTTTTGCTTTTGGGGTCAGATTACAGAAATCCTCACCACACCAACGTCAAGAGGGCCTATTTTCTTCTAGGAATTTTATCGGTTCAGATCTTATGTTCATTTCTTTAATCAATTCTGAATTTTGGTGTAATTTTTTTTTGCTTTTTTTTTTTTTTAAGATTTTATTTATTTGTCAGAGAGAGAGGGAAAGAGAGCGAGCACAGGCAGACAGAATGGCAGGAAGAGGCAGAGGGAGAAGCAGGCTTCCTGCTGAGCAAGGAGCCCGATGTGGGACTCGATCCCAGGATGCTGGGATCATGACCTGAGCCGAAGGCAGCTGCTTAACCAACTGAGCCACCCAGGCGTCCCTGGCTTGTTTTTAGTTTAAATTTTATCACTGGATTAAAGATCCCACCATAAAACGTGTTGCCAACAGCCACATCCCAAGTGTCTAAGTAGAGAATGTTTTGGCTGCTATTTCAACCCCACTCTTTGACTTCTGTCACCTCAAAATGTCATTGTTAGCAAAAGGTCTTTGTTTCCCACAATAAAAAACAAATCTTAGGACCTTTAAGGTCCTATTTAACAAAATTTCACATGTGCAAAATTCCACTGAAATAAATACATTTTTCTCATTTATCATTCCCACCTAGCATTTGTGTTTTTAGTTAATTTTTAGGGATATAATTCCTAAAATTAGGGCAATCAATAGTAAATTTCCTGTTTCTACTTTAATGCTTTAACTCTCCTCCAACCTAAATTATGTAATTGTGGAGGATAAAATAGTTTGACATGTGACTCAGAGCATGGGAGAAACAGTATCAGCACATACAGTTCCATTCTTTTAGTATGTGGCTGTCCTATTTTCCCAGCACTGTTTATTGGGGAGTCCTTTTGCATTGTATATTCTTGGTTCTTCTGTCATAAATTGAAAATTTGCATAGGGCTTATTTCAGAATTTTAAAATCTGTTCCTATGATCTGTATGTTTGTTTTTATGTCAATGCCATATTATTTTGATCACTATAGTGTTATATTATAGTTTGAAATAAGGAAGTGTTATCTTTTTTGAGATTCGTTGTTTTCTAGTTTTCAGGATACAGGTCTTTCACCTCCTTAGTCACACTTATTCTTAGGTATTCTTTTTTTATTAACATATAATGTGTTACTTGTTTGAGGGGTACAGGTTCATGATTGTCTTATACAATTCACAGCACTCACCATAGCACATACCCTCACCAATGTCCATCACTAAGCTGCCACATCCCTCGCATCCCCCCTTCCCTCCAGGCAACCCTCAGTTTGTTTCCTGAGATTAAAAGTCTGTTATGTTTGTCTCCCACTCTGGTGTCCTCTTGTTTCATTTTGCCCTCCCTTCCCCTATGAAAACTATGGAAAAAACTTAGATGTCTACCAACAGATGAATGGATATCTCACCTCTTCTTTATCCATTCATCTGTTGGTGGACCTCTTGTTCCTTTCCATAGTTTGGCTATTGCGGACATTGCTGCTATAAACACTTGGGTGCACATGCCCCTTCGGATTACTACATTTGTATCTTTAGGGTAAATATCCAGTAGTACAATTGCTTGGTCAAAGGACAGCTCTGTTTTCAACTTTTTGAGGAACTTCTATGCTGTTTTCCAAGGTGGCTGCACCAGCTTGCATTCCTACCAACAGTGTAGGAGGGTCCCTTTTTCTCTGCATTCTTGTCAACACCTGTTGTTTCCTGACTGGTTAATTTTAGCCATTCTCACTGGTGTAAGGTGATATCTCACTGTGGTTTTGATTTGTGCTTCCCTGATGCCGAGTGATGTGGAGCACTTTTTCATGTGTCTGTTGGCCATTTGGAGGTGGTCTTTGCTGAAATGTCTGCTCATGTCTTCTGTGCATTTCTTAATTGGATTATTTATTCTTTGGGTGTCGAGTTTAAGTTATTCATAGATTTGGGATACTAACCCTTTATCTGATATATCATTTACGGATATCTTCTCCCATTCTGTCAGCTGTGTTTGGTTTTGTTGACTATTTCCTTTGCTGTGCAAAAGCTTTTGATCTTGATGAAGTTCCAATAGCTCATTTTTGCCCTTGCTTCCCTTGCCTTTGGCGATGTGTCTAGGAAGAATTTGCTGCAGCTGAGGTCAAAGAGATTGCTGCCTGTGTTCTCCTCAAGTATTTTGATGGATTCCTATCTCACATTTAGTCTTTCATCCATTTTGAGTCTCCTTTTGTGTGTGGTATAAGGAAATAGTCCAGTTTCATTCTTCTGCATGTGGCTGTCCAATTTTCCCTACACCATTTGTTGAAGAAACTCTGTTTTTTCCATTGGATATTCTTTCTTGCTTTGTTGTTGATTAGTTGACCATAGAGTTGAGGGTCTATTTCTGGCCTCTCTATTCTGTTCCATTGATCTGTGTATCTGTTTTGTACCATACTGTCTTAATGATTACAGCTTTGTAATAGAGCTTGAAGTCTGGAATTGTGATGCTGCCAGCTTTGGTTTTCCTTGTCAACGTTCCTCTGGCTACTTGGGGTCTTTTCTGGTTCCATATGAATTTTAGGATTATTTGTTCCATTTCTTTGAAAAAAGTGGATGGTATTTTGATAGAGATCGCATTAAATGTGTACATTTTTTTAGGTAGCATAGACATTTTCACAATCTTTATTCTTCCAATCCATGAGCATGGAATGTTTTCCCATTTCTTTGTGTCTTCCTCAATTTCTTTCATGAGTACTTTTTAAAGTTTTTAGTTTTTTTTCATGAGTACAGATTCTTTGCCTCCTTGGTTAGACTTATTCCTAGGTATCTTATGGTTTGGGGTGCAATTTTAAAGGGGACTGACTCCTTAATATCTCTTTCTTCTGTTTTATTGTTGGTGTATAGGAATGCAACTGATTTCTGTGCATTGATTTTATATCCTGACACTTTACTGAATTCTGTAAGAGTTTTAGCAGTATTGGAGTGGAATCTTTTGGGTTTTCTACATAAAGTATCATTATCTACAAAGAGTAAGAGTTTGTAAGAGAAGTAAGACTTCTTTGCTGATTCAGATGCCTTTAATTACTTTTTGTTGTCTGATTGCTGAGGCTAGGCCTTCTAGTACTATGTTGAATAGCAGTGGTGACAGCCATGCTGTGTTCCTGACCTTAGGGGGAAAAGCTCTCATTTTTTATTTGCTGTGGGTTTTTCATAGATGGCTTTGATGATATTGATGTATGTACCCTGTATCCCTACACTGTGAAGAGTTTTGATCAAGAGATGATGCTGGGGGTGCCTGGGTGGCTCAGTGGGTTAAGCCGCTGCCTTTGGCTCAGGTCATGATCTCAGGGTTTTGGGATCGAGTCCTGCATCGGGCTCTCTGCTCAACAGGGAGCCTGCTTCCCTATCTCTCTCTCTGGCTGCCTCTCCATCTACTTGTGATTTCTTTCTGTCAAATTAATAAATAAAATCTTAAAAAAAAGAGATGATGCTGTACTTTGTCAAATGCTTTTTCTGTGTCTATTGAGAGTATCATATGATTTTTGTTCTTTCTTTTATTCCTGTTTTGTATCGCATGGATTGATTTGCTGATGTTGAAGCAGCCTTGCATCCCTGGAATAATTCCTACTTGGTCATGGTGAATAATTCTTTTAATGTACTTTGGGAGCCTATTGATAGTATTTTGGTGAAAATTTTTGCATCCATGTTCATCAGGGATATTGGTTTGTAATTCTCCTTTTTGATGGGGTCTTTGGTGTTGGGATTGAGGTAATGCTGGCCTCAAAAATGACTTTGGAAGTTTTCTTCCCATTACTATTTTTTGAAACAGTTTCAAGAGAATAGGTATTAATTCTTCTTTAAATGTTTGGTAGAATTCCCCTGGGAAGCCATCTGGCCCTGGGCTCTTGTTTGTTGGGAGATTTTTGACAACTGCTTCAATAGCCTTACTGGTTATGGGTCTGTTCAGGTTTTCTATTTCTTCCTGGTTCAGTTTTGGTAGTTTGTACATCTCTAAGAATGCATAAATTTGTTCCAGATTGTCTAATTTGCTGCTATATAGTTGCTCATAATATGTTCTTATAATTATTTGTATTTCTTTGATGTTGGTTATGATCTCTCCTCTTTCATTCATGATTTTATTAATTTGGGTCCTTCCTCTTTTCTTTTTGATAAGTCTGGGCAGGCATTTATCAATCTTATTATTTCTTTCAAAGAACCAGCTCCTGGTTTCTTTGATCTGTTCTACTCTTTTGGTTTCTATTTCATTGATTTCTGCTCCAATCTTTATGATTTCTCTTCTGCTGAGTTAGGGCTTTATTTGTTCTTATTTTCCCAGTTCTTTTAGGTATAAGTTTAGGTTGTGTTTTTGAGACCTTTCTTGTTTCTTGAGAAAGTCTTGTATCACTATATACTTTCCTCTCAGCACAGCCTTTGCTGTGTCCCGCAGATTTTGAGCAGTTGTGTTTTCATTTTCATTTGTTTCCATGCATTTTTCAATTCTTCTTTAATTTCCTGGTTGACCCATTCATTCTTTAGTAGGATGCTCTTTAGCCTCCACGTATTTGAGTTCTTTCCAATTTTCCTCTTGTGATTGAGTTTTAGCTTCAGAGCATTGTGATCTGAAAATATGCACGGAATGATCCCAGTCTTTTAGTACTGACCGAGACCTGATCTGTGACCCAGGATATGATCTGTTCTGGAGAATGTTCCATGTGCACTAGAGAAGAACGTATATTCTGTTTCTTTGGGATGGAATGTTCTGAATATATCTGTGATGTCCATCTGGTCCAATGTGTCCTTAAAGCCTTTATTTCCTTGTTGATCTTTTGCTTGGATGATCTGTCCATTTCAGTGAGGGGGTGTTAAAGTCCCCTACTATTATTGTATTATTGTTGATGTGGTTCTTTGATTTTGTTAACTGATTTATATAATTGGCTGCTCCCATGTTAGGGGCATAGATATTTAAATTGTTAGATCTACTTGTTGGACAGACCCTTTGAGTATAATATAGTGTCCTTCCTCATCTCTTATTATATTCTTTGGCTTAAAATCTGATTTATCTGATATAAGGATTGCCACCCCAGCTTTCATTTGATGTCCATTAGCATGTAAATCTGGAGATGTCTTTGGGTCTAAAATGAGTTTCTTGCAGACAGCATATCAATGGGTCTTGTTTTTTTAATCCATTCTGATACCCTGTGTCTTTTGATTGGGACATTTAGCCCATTTACATTCAGGTTAACTATTGAAAGATAAGAATTTAGTGCCATTGTATTGCCTATAAGGTTACTGTTACTATATATTATCTCTGTTCCTTTTTGGTCTTTGTTACTTTTAGGCTCTCTCTTTGCTTAGAGGACCCCTTTCAATAGTTCCTGTAGGTCTGGTTTGGTGTTTGCAAATTCTTTTAGTTTTTGTTTTTCCTGGAAGGTTTTTATTTCTATTTTCAATGATAACCTAGCTGGATATAGTATTCTTGACTGTGTATTTTTCTCATTTAATGCTCTGAATATATCATGTGAGTCACTTTTGGCCTGCCAGGTCTCTGTGGATAGGTCTGCTGTCAATCTAATGTTTTTACCATTGTCTGTTACAGATTTCTTGTCCTGAGCTTCTTTCAGAATTTTCTTTTTGTCTCTAAGACTTATAAATTTTATTATTAGATGATGAGGTATTGAACTATTTTTATTGATTTTGAGGGGAGTTCTCTGTGCCTCCTGTATTTTGATGCTTGTTTCCTTCCCCAAATTAGGAAAGTTCTCCGCTATAATTTGTTCCAATATACCTTCTGCCCCTCTCTTTCTTCTTTCTCTGGGATCGCAATTATTCTAATATTGTTTTGTCTTATTCTATCACTTATCTCTATAATTCTCCCCTCATGATCCAGTAGTTGCTTATCTCTTTCTTCAGCATCTTCGTTCTCCATCATTTGGTCTTCTATATCACTAATTCTCTCTTGTGCTTCATTTATCCTAGCAGTAAGAACCTCGATTTTTTATTGTACCTCATTAATAACTTTTTTTTATTTAAATGTGGTTAGATTTTATTTCTTTTATTTCTCCAGAAAGGAATTCTCTATTATCTTCCATGCTTTTTTCAAGCCCAACTAGTATCCTTATAGTCATCATTCTGAACTCCAATTCTGACATCTTACTAATATCTCTATTAATTAGATCCCTAGCAGTCAGTACTGTTTCTTGTTCTTTTTTGGGGCATGAGTTTTTCTGCCTTTCATTTTTTTCAGAGAAGAATAGATGAATGAGAGAACAAAATGCTTAAAGAATAACAATGATCCCAGAAAAGTATACACTAAACCAACCAGTTGAGACCCAAAAGCAGGGCAGGGGGGTGCAGGAGGGGAGAAAGGAAAAAAAAAAAGAATAAATATGATCAGGCTGGTTAATAGAACAGAGCTGCATACTTGATTTTGAGTGTATTTTGGTCTGTTAGAAGAAACTGCTTCCCAAAATTTTAAAGAAAGAAAAACATATATATAGAAAGATAAGGATGGAATATGACTGGAAAGATGAAAATTAAAAAGGAATTGATAAGTTGGTTGAAAAAAAAGGAGAGTATGATCAGGTGGGTGACTAGAACAAAGCCATGCTCTAGATTTATGGTATAGTTTGGTCTGTTAGAAGAAACTGTATCCCAAAATTTTAAAGAAGGAAAAACTTATGTGTATACAAAAGGTATTGATAAAATAAATAGGTTAAACTAGGAAACTAGGATAGGTTAAACTAGGAAAGAGGAATAATGCAAAAAATAGAATAATAAAAAATAAAAATCTAAAAATAACTTTGATAGACTAAATCATGGGGGGAAAGCCATGAATTCTATGTGCTGTATTCCCCTAGCACTGGAGTTCTGCAGGTCTCACTGATCTATGAACTTGGTCTTGGCTGGATGTTCTTGATGATCTTCTAGGGGAGGGGCCTGTTGCAGTGATTCTCAAATGTCTTTGCCCAAGGCAGAATTGTACCACCCTTGCCAGGGGCCAGGCAAAGTTATCTGCTTCAGTTTGCTCTCAGGAACTTTTGCTCTCTTTAAGCTTTCTATACAGCTTTGGAAGAGGGGAATGAAAATGGTGGCCTCCCAATCTCTGACCTAGAGTTGCTGAGAGCTTGGGGCCCCACTGCTCAGTGTGTCTTCAGAGGAGAGTAGTCAATCCCTCCTGTCTCCCTGGTCTCCAGCGTTGCTCCCTGCTCACCTAGCCTGTGACTGTGTTTTTCTGTCTTGGCACATGACCCTGTTTGTAGTATCCAAACCCAGCAGATTCCTGCAGCATGCTCCTGTGCCACACCCTCCAGGAGAGGAAGGAGAGCGTCTCTCTGGTTCTGCCTCTTGTGCTGTCCTTGGTCAAAGAGTAGTGGCCTTTCTGTGCCTCAGATCATGATTTAAGGTAACCCTGAGCTGAGAATCCCTTCCTCAGCTCCATTTCTGCAGCCAGCTTCTCACTCTGATACTTGGGAGCTCTGCCACATTCAGACACCCCTGGTCTCTTTGTGTCCCCTGAGGAACCTGACCCAGCAAGGATTCCACCCTCTGCTTAGCCTCTGGAGCGCTGTCTCTCCATGGAGCAGACTTCTAAAAGTTCTGATTTTGTGCTCCACTGCTCTACCGCTTGCCAGGATCTGCCCTCCACACCATGGTCTCTTCCTGTGTATCACCTCAGATTCACTTCTCAGCACGACTTACCGTGCAGAAAGTAATTTCTTTTTTGTTCCTAGAATTGCTGCTCTTCTCTTTGATCTCCTATTGAGTTTGTAGGTGTTCAGAATGGTTTGATAACTATCTTAGCTGAATTCCTGGGACCTGATGAAATTTAGGTCTCCTACTCTTCCGCCATCTTGCTCCTTCCCCCTTAGGTATTTTATTCTTTTTGATGCAGTGGTAAATGAGACCATTTTGGTAATCTCTTTTTGAAAGTTGTCACTGGTTAGGAACACAATGGATTTTTTGTATACTGATAGTTGTATCCTGCAACATAACTGAATTTGTTATCAGATCTAACAGGTTTCTTTTTTTTGTTTTGTTTTTGTTTTTTGAGAATCCTTATGGTGTCCTATATATAGTATCCTGTCACCTGCAAATTGTGACAGTTTTACTTCTTCCTTCCAATTAGGATATCTGGGGTTTTTTGTTTTGTTTTGTTTTTTGTTTTTTGTTTATTTTTTGTTTTGTTTTGTTTTTGCCTGAATGCTCTGGCTAGGACCTGCTCTGTGTCAGTTAGATGGTTCAGAGTAGTCATCATTCTCTTATTCCTGATGTTAGAGTAAACTTCTTTTGTATCTATGTTTATCAAGAATATTGGTCCATAACTTGTGTGTGTGGATGTGGTGTCTCTGGTTGTGGTATTAATGTTACACTGGCCACATAATATGAGTTTGGAAGGGTTTTTGAGTTTATTTTGGGGGCAAAGAGTTGGAGAAGAATTGGTATTAATTATTCTTTAAGTATTTGTAGAGTTCACCAGAGAGGCGATATGTTCATGAACTTTGGTTTGTTGGAGGTTTTTGATTAGTGATTCAATCTGCTTACTAGTAATCTGTCTGTTCATATTTTCTATTTCTTTATGAGTCACAGTTGATAGGTTGTATATTTTAAGGAATTTATCCATTTCTTGCAGCTTGTCCAATTTTAGGGCTTAGAGTTTTTCATATTAACCTTTTAGATCCCTTATATTTTTTTGTGATATCAGTTGTAATGTCTCCTCTTTCATTTCTGATTTTATTTGAGACCCCCCTTTTTTTATTGACAAGTTTACCTAAATGGTTGTCAGTTTTATATTTTCAAAGAACTAGTTCTTAATTTCATCAATCTTTTCTGTTGTCTCTACAGTCTGTATTTCATTTATTTCCTCTCAGAGCATTGTTGTTTCCTTCCTTTTACCTTTGGACCTCATTGGTCCTTCTTTGTCTAGTTTCTTGAGGAGTAAAGTTGTTTATTTGAGATTTTTTAACACTCTCATTGCAGGCATTTATTTATTTATTTATTTGACAGAGAGAGAGAGAGAGACAGAGAGGGAGGGAACACAAGCAGGGAGAGTGGGAGAGGAAGAAGCAGGCGCCTCACCGAGCAGGTAGCCCGATGCGGGCTGGATCCCTGCACCCTGGGATCTTGACCCGAGCCGAAGGCAGATGCTTAATGATTGAGCCACCCAGGCACCCTGAAGGCATTTTTGACTATAAACTTCCTCCTACACCTTCTTTAGCTGCTACCTGAAAGTTTTGGTTTGTTCTATTTCCATTAGACTCACTCTATTTTTTATAAAAGGTTTTATTTATTTATTTGAGAGAGAGAGAAAGAGAGTGTGTGTGTGTGAGAGAGAGAGAGAGAGAGTGCACAATCCAGGAAGAGGCAGAGGGAGAGGGAGAAAAGCAGGCTCCCTGGGAGCCTGATGCTGGGCTCCATCCTAGGACCCTGGGATCATGAGCTGAGCCAAAGGCAGACACTGAATTGACTGAGCCATTCAGGTGCCCTAGACTCACTCTATTTTTAAATTTCTCTTTTGATGTCTCTTTTGACTCATTATTTGTTCAGTAGCATGTTGTTTAATTTCCACATATTTGTGATTTGCCAGTTTCCTTTTGGGATTAATTGCTAATTTCACCCCACTGTGGTTGGAAAAGATGGTTGGTATAATTTCTGTCTTCTTAAATTTATTAAGAGTTATTTGGTGGGGGCACCTGGGTGGCTCAGTGGGTTAATCCTCTGCCTTCGGCTCGGGTCATGATCCCAGGGTCCTGGGATCGAGCCCTGCATCAGGTTCTCTGCTTGGCGGGGAGTCTGCTTCCTCCTCTCTCTCTGCCTGCCTCTCTGCCTACTTGTGATCTCTGTCAAATAAATAAATAAAATCTTAAAAAAAAGAAAGAGTTATTTTGTGGCCTAACATGATCTATCCTAGAGAATGTTCCATATGCATTTGAAAGGAACAAATAATCCTTTGTTCTGTGTATATGTATTTGGGTCACCTGGTCTAATGTGTCACTTATAGCTCATGTTTCTTAACTGATTTTCTAACTGGGATGATCTATCCGTTGGTGCAAGTGGGGTATTAGGGGGCACCTACCATTGCTTTGTGGTCTCTGTCTCCCTTTAGGTCTATAAATGTTTGCGTTATGTGTTTAGGTGCTTTTCTGTTATGTGATGAGTATTAACAAATGTTATATTCTCTTGTTGAATTGACCCCTTTATCCTTGTGTAATACATTTCTTTGTCTTTTATTTCAGCCTTTGTTTTAAAGTTTATTTTGCATGATAGGAATACAGCTAACTAACTTTCCTTTGGTTTCTATTTGAATGGAGTATATTTTTCCCTTCCTTCACTTTCAGTCTGTGGGTTTCTTTACATTTCAGGTGGGTCTCTTAAGGGCAGCATATAGATTGGTCTTGGATTTTTTTTTTTTAAATTCCATGCAGCCTTTATATGTCTTTAAAATGTTTCCATTGAAGTATAGCTGATATATAATGTTAAATTAACCTCAGGTGTACAACATGGTGATTCATACCTCTATATGTTATGCTATGCTCTCATCACAAGTGTAGCTACCATCTCTCACCACAGAAACTATTACAGTATCATTGACAATATTCCCTATGCTGTAAATTTCATCCCGATAATTTAATCATTCCATAACTGGAAGCTTGTACCTCCCACTTACCTTTACCCATTTTTCCGCCTCCCCCCTACACTTTGGCAACCATGAATTCTCTTTATTTATGTGTTTGTTTCTGCTTTTGTAGTTTTCCTTTTTAGATTCCAAATATAAGTGAAATCACACGGTATTTGTCTTTATCTGTTTCACTTCTTTTTCTTAGCATAAGAACATCTAAATCCATCCATATTGTTGAAAATGGCAAGATCTCATTTTTTATATGGTTGAATAGTGTGTGTGTGTGTGTGTGTGTATTTACATTTTCTTGACCCATTTATGTCTCTGTGGACATTTGGGTTGCTTCTATGTCTTGGCTATTGTAAATAATGCTGCAATGAACATGGAGTTGCATATATTATTTTTAATTACTCTTTTCATTTTCTTTGAGTAAATACTAAGTAGAATTAGGGGATTGTATAGCATTTCTATTTTCAATTTATTGAGGAATCTCCATATTGTTGTGCATAGGGCCTGTACCCATTAGTATCCCCACTAACAGTGCATGAGGGTTCCTTTTTCTCTGCATCCACACTAACACTTTTTATTTTTTTAAAAGATTTTATTTATTTATTTGACAGACAGAAATCACAAGTAGGCAAAGAGGCAGACCGAGAGAGGAGGAAGCAGGCTCCCCGCAGAGCAGAGAGCTCGATGCGGGGCTCCATCCCAGGACTCTGAGATCATGACCTGAGCTGAAGGCAGAGGCTTAACCCACTGAGCCACCCAGGTGCCCCCAACAAATAACTCTTAATAAATTTAAGAAGACAGAAATCATACCAACCATCTTTTCCAACCACAGTGGGGTGAAATTAACACTAGCTATTCTGGCTTGTGTTAGGTGATATCTCATTGTGGTTTTGATTTGCATTTCCCTCTTGATGAGTGAAGTTGAGCAGCTTTTTGTTGTATGACTTTTGGGGGAAAATGTCTATTCAGGTTTTCTGCCATTTAAAAAATCGGATTACTTGTATTTTTGTGTTGAGTTGTAGTCCTTTGTAGACTTTGATTATTCACCCTTTATCAGATATGTCATTGGCAAGTATCTTCTCTTATTCAGTAAACATACCCTTTTGTTCTCTTGGTGGTTTACAGCGAAGTACTGTGCAGAAGCTGTTTGTTTTGGTGTAGTCCCAATAATTTATTTTTTATTTTGCATCCCATGCCTGAGGAGACATATCCATAAATAAGTTGATACGGTTGATAAAAGGTTATTGCCTATGTTCTCTTCTAGGAGGTAGTGTTTCAGGTCTAACATGTTGGGTTTAAATCAATTTAAATCAAATTTGAGTTTATGTTTGTATATGGTTTAAGATATTTGTCTAATTTCATTTCTCTGTGTGTGGCTGTCCAATTTTCCTGGCACCATTTATTGAAGATACAGTCTTTTTCTCCCTCTTGTATATCCTTGCCTCATTTTTCATAGGAGAGCTGATCATAGGAGCTTGGGTTTATTTCTGGGCTGTCTGTTCTGTTCCACTGTATGTCTGTTTTTTGTACTAGTACCATACTGTTCTACTTATTATAGCTTTGTAATATAGTTTGAAACCTCCCATTTTGGCACATCCAGCTTCATTTTTTTTTTCCCCCCTCAAGATAGTTTTGGCTATTCAGGATCTCTTGTGATTCCATACAAATTTTAAAGTTATCTGTTATGGTTCAAGGGAAAATCCTATTTGTGTTTTAATAGGAATACCTCTGAATCTGTGGGTTGCTTTGAGTAGTATGGGCAATCAAACAATACTGCTAGTTGTAATCTATGAGCATGATATGTCTTTCCATTTGTGTTGTCTTCTGTTTTTTCCAAGAGCATTTTGTTGTTGTTCTGTTTAGTTTTAGTTTTTGGAGTATGGGTCTTTTACCTCTTTGGCATTAAGAGTTTTTTTAGGGATGGAAGTTGAAGTTTGTCAAATGTTTTTTAGATGTCTTTTGAGACAGTAGGATTTTTTAATCCTTTAGTTTCGTTCTTTCTTTCTTTCTTAAAAAGATTCTTATTTATTTGACAGATCACAAGTAGGCAGAAAGGCAGGCAGAGAGAGAGAGAGAGGAGGAGGAGGCAGGCTCCCGGATGAGCAGAGAACCCAATGCGGGGCTCGATCCCAGGACCCTGGGATCATGACCTTAGCCGAAGGCAGAGGCTTTAACCCACTGAGCCACCCAGGCACCCAATCCTTTAGTTTCTTAATGAGGTATTTCACAATGATTGGTTTGTGAACATTGAAATATAGTTGCATTACAGAATGAATCCCACTTGATCTTGGTTGGGGAATGATCTTTTAAATGTAATGCTGAATGCAGTTTGCTGATAATTTCTTAAGAATTTTGGCATCTGTGTTTGTTAGGTATTTTGGGCTGTAGGGTTTTTTGTTTTTTTGTTTTTTGTTTTTTTAATTGTAGAGTCTTTGGTTTTGGTATTAGGATAATTCAGGACATGTAGAATGTATGTGGTGCTTTCCTTCCTCTTACATTTTGGAATAGTTTGAGAAGGATGTTTTAAGTCGTCTTTACATGTTCGATAGAAATCGCATGTAAAGTCATCTGCTCCGGGGTTTTGGTATGTTGAGAGGTTTTTTTTTCTTGTTTTGTTTTGTTTTATTCAGTTTCTTTACTAGTATTTGGTCTGGTAAGATGTTTTATTTCTCCTGATTGAGTTTTGGAAGGTTGTATGTATCTAGGAATTTATCCATTTCTTTCTAGGTTGTCCTATTTGTTGGCATACATTTTTTCATTGCGGTCTTGTACAATCCTTTGTTTCCTGTGGTGGTAGTTATTTCTTTTCTGATAATATTTATTTGGGTTTTTCTTCCTTCCTTCCCTCCCCCCATCTTTTCTTCCCTTCCTTCCTTCGGTGAATATGGCTAAAGGTTTCTCAATTTTTTCACAGAACCAGCTCTTGATTTCATTGATCTTATCTATTGATTTTTTTAGTCTCTAATCATTTATTTCAGAAATTTATTATTGCCTTCTTCCTGCTAGCTTTGGGCTTGGTTTGTTCTTAGTTCTTTAGTTCTTTAGTGTAGAAGAATTTGATATTTTTCTTCTTTCTTGAGATAGCCCTGTAGTACTTTAAATTTCCCTCTTAGACCTGTTTTTGCTGCATCCCAAAGATTTTGGACTTGTTGGGTTTTCATTTTCATTTGACTCCATGTGTTTATTGCCTCTTTGACTTCTTTATTAACCTATTGGTTATTCAGTGCACATGGTTTAGTCATTTTTTCCCCCATTTTTCCCCCTTACAGTTGATTTTATTTTCATACAGGTGTGGTCTAAAAACATGTTTGATAGGATTTTAACCTCCTTAAATTTATTGAGACTTGTTACATGGCATAACATAGGAGTTCTAGACAGTGTTCATATGCACTTGAAAATAATGTGTATTCTTTTGTTCTTGGTTAAAGTGTTTTGTAGTCATCTAAATCTGTCTGATCTAATGTGTTATTCAAAGTCACTGTTGCCTTATTGGTTCTCTGCCTCAGTGACCTATCTATTGATATAGATTGGGTATTAAAGACCTGTACTAGCATTGTATACTGTCAGTCTCTTCCATTATTTCTGTTATCATTGCTTTATGTATTTGGGTGCTTCAGTGTTGAGAGCATAGATAACATTATTTTATCCTTTTGTTGGATTGATGTCTTTATCATTTTTAAAAGCTTTTTTGTCTTTTGTTTTAAATCCATTTTTTCTGATATATTGTTAGCTTTTTCCCTCCCTTTCTTTTATTTGAAAGAAGTATCTTTTTCCATTCCTCCACTTTGTTTGTATGTGTCATTATGTCTGAAGTCAGTCTCTTGTAGGTAGTGTATACATGGTCTTTTTTTTTTCTTTTTAAATTCATTCTGTCAGTTTGACTTTTGATTGGAGCATTTAGATTATATACATTTAAAGTAATTGTGATAGGCATCTAGTTATTGCCATTTTGTTAATTTTCTTCTGGTGGTTTGGGTAGTTCTCTGTTCCTTACTCTTTCCTTGTGGCTAATGATTTTGCTTGGTTTCATGCTGGATTTTTTCATTTTTAATTTTTGTGTATCCCTTACAGGCTTTTCATTTACAGTTAACATGAGTTATATATAACATTCTGTCTTTATAGCTGTCTATGTTAGGTTGATAGTAGCTTAAGTTTGAACACATTCTTATAAAAACTTAATTTTTACTCCCCATAACTAATTTTTTAGATAAATTTTATTTTAGTAGTTTTAGGGTTTTTTTTCTTAACCTTCATGTTAGTTCTATAAGTGATTCCTCTACTACATTTACTATGTGTTTGCTTTTACTCATGAATTTTTTTCCTTTCATTACTTTCTTATGTATAATTATGACCTTTGCTTTTCCACTTAAATAGATTGCTTTATTTCTTTTAGGTCAGTTTAGTGCTGATAATCACCTTTAACGGTTTCTGGGAAGCTTTATATCTCTTTAAATTCTGAATGATAATCTTGCCAGATAGAGTACTCTTGGTTGTAGGTTTCTTCCTTTCATCACCTTGAATATAACCAGTCACTCACTTCTAGCCTGCAAAGTTTCTGCTGAAAATCAGCAGATAGCTTTACAGATACCCCATTTTTAAAAAAATTGTTTAAATTCCAGTTAATTCATATAGACTCTGTAATATTATTTTCAGGTGTTCAATATAGTGATTCATCACTGGGTGATACATCACCCAGTTTTCATCGTAACAAGTGCACTCTTTTTTGTTTTCTTTCTTTTTTTTTTTTTTTAAAGATTTTATTTATTTATTTGACAGAGAAATCACAAGTAGATGGAGAGGCAGGCAGAGAGAGAGAGAGAGGGAAGCAGGCTCCCTGCCGAGCAGAGAGCCTGATGCGGGACTCGATCCCAGGACCCTGAGATCATGACCTGAGCCGAAGGCAGCAGCTTAACCCACTGAGCCACCTAGGCACCCTGTCTTCTTTTTTTTAAAGGAAGAAAGAGGGTGAGGGAGGGACAGAGGGAGAGGAAAAAAAAATAGAATTTTAGGCAGGCTATATGCCCAGAGCAGAGCCCAGCTTGGTGCTCTATCCCACAACCCTGAGATCATGACCTCAGCTGAAAACCAGTCAGATCTTTAACCAAAGGAGCCACAAGAAGTGCAGTCCTTTCTATCACCTATTTAATCTATCTCCCTATCCACCTACTTTCTGGTAACCACCAGTTTGTTTTCTACAGTAAAGATTTTGTTCCTTGGTTTTCCTTTCTACTTTTCTCCCCTTCACTCATTTGTTTTGTTTCTTAAATTCCACATATGATTGAAATCCTATTGTATTTGTCTTTCTCTGGCTGATTTATTTTACTTAGGAAAATACTCTCTAGCTCATTCAGGTCAGTGCAAATGGCAAAATTTCTCTCTCTCTCTCACTCTCTCTTGGTGTTTTTTTTTTTTTTTTTGGTCAAATAATAATCATATATATCACATCTTCCTTATCCATTCAGCAGGCAATGGACACTTTTACTATTTTGATAATTTGGCTATTGTCTATAGTGCTGCTATAAACATCGGGGTGCATGCATTTTTTTGAATTAGTATTTTTGTATTCGTTGGAATACAAACTGCTGGTTATTGTACTTGCTGGATCACAGGGTAGCTCTATTTTTAAATTTCTGAGGGATAGCCATATTGTTTTCCGTACTGTTTGCCTTCTCCATTTATTTTTAATCATTGACATTTTAATTATGTGCTCTGGTGTGGACATTCTTAGGTTCATCTTGATTGGAATTCTCTGTGCTTCCTATACATAAATATTTGTTTCCTTCCCCAGGTAACATTTTCAGCTACTCTATCTTCAGATAATGTTTCTATATTTTTCTGTCTTCTCCTTCCTGTCTTCTCCTTCCTATATTGTTTGCCTGTTTGATGTTGTCCAAGATCTCCCTTAACCTGTCCACATTTTTGCAGTTCTATTTTCTTTTTGCTGTTTCACTTGAATGCTTTCCATTACACTGTCTTCCAGATTGCTGATCTGTCCTTCTGCATCTGCTACTCTACTGTTGACTGCCTGCAGTATACTTTTCATTTTAGGTATCGTATTATTCAAGTCTGATTGGTTCTTTTTTATATTTTCTCTGTTAAAGTTCTCATCCTGAGTTCATTCATTTCTCTCTTCAGTCAGGTTAACTTCTTTATGACCATTACTTTGAACTCTTTATCAGGTAGATTGGTTATTTCCATTTCCTTTCATTTTTTTTCTGAGGTTTTGTCTTATTTTTTTTGTTGGGACATGTTCCTGCCTACTCATTTTACTCAACATTCTGTGTTTGTTTCTGTGGATAAGGGGAACAACTAGTTACTTTCCCAAACCTGAAGGAATGGCCTTGTGTATGATTCTCCATGGAGACTCTGTGTGTCTTATAATTTTGGCTTACTGTCTGGTGCTGTGGCGGGTGGAGAGGGGTTCGTGGCTGTTCATACGTGGGATGGCTGAAGATGGAGTGGGTGTGGGTCAGGGTGACCCTGGGACTCTGCAAGGAATGTGCCCTGGCAGGAATGCTGATGCTGAAGTGGGTGCCAGCTGGGGTGACTTGGGGCACACTGCATACAGTTGGTCTGGTAAATGACTGGAGCTGATGCAGGCACAGGCCAGGGATTTTCAGGTCACTGTGTTGGGGAGGGGGGGCATCCTGATGTGGTAGGTGGACCTGAAGCAATTGCCAGCCAGGCTTTCCCAGCTGTTTTGTGTGGGGAGGGGGGGCTGGGAAATTGAGGTGATGTGATCCTGGGGTATTCTGGGGTCATTTGCACTTGTGTCACCTTTCCCAGATGGCTGGAGTTATAGTGAGTCCTGACCAGTATTGTCCCACATACAGTGCACTAGGTCCACCTTGGTTGGACGGCATGTCCTGGTGTGCACTAGGGTCCTGGGGCTTACATAAGTGGTAAGCTGGGTGGGGAACTCAGACTCTGCTCCTGTTCATGCTATCAAGTTGGAGTGGGGAATGTAATTGTGACATTCACCTGTCCCTCTGACCCAGAGAAAGTTTCAGTGGGTCCCTCACGGGATTTTTTGGAGTTTTGAGGCTGGATCCTTTTTATTCTTATTGCTCTTTTAAACCGCAGATTTTCTTCCCTGTGCCCCACATCATCTGGAGCTGGTGTGTAATAGAGCTCAGGCCTTGCAGAGGTTGCAGGCCAGCTAGGATGCCTGTACCCTGTTCCTATTTCCATGAACAACGTAGAGGACAACATGAACCATGGTTACTCACCAGTCCCTCCCCTAAGGGGAGCTGCAGCAACTCCCCCATTGTTCAGCAGAGTTCTAAGCCTGGTTCCTGTGTACTTTGGTTGCCCTTCTTAACTGTGACTTTTTTTCCTTGCCCCAAAGCAGATGAATATCCATATGGTCCCTCAGTGATATCTCTCCCCTCTATAATTGCAGCATCAGGGGTAGGGATTTTGTTCACTACCATGTTTTTGTCTCTCTTGCCATTCTCTGTCTGGTCTCTGTCTTTAGTTGTACAGAAGCTCTTTGGTCAGCCCTCAGTTCTTTAGGAGGAATTGCTTCACTTCCTGCACCAGATAGGTGCAGATTTGGTATATCCACGGAAGAGGTTAGTTCAGGTCTTCCTATGTCACCGTCATGGACCAGAATTCTACCATAGGTCTTTTAATTGAGGAATTGAGTCCATTCATTTTAAAGTAATTACTACTGATTAGTATGTTCTTACTGCTATTTGACTAACTGCTGGTTATAGTTCATCTATTGTTATCTTCTTTCTAGCTCTCTATTGTAATTTGATGGTTTTCTGTAGTGATGTGCTTAGATTCCTTTATTTTTTTGTGTGGTTACTGTAGGTTTTCGCTTCATGATTACCATGAAGCTTTAATAAAGTGACCTATATTTATAATTGTCTATTTTAAGCCATAACTTAAGTTTGAATGCACAGAATGTTTGCCATTGTTAATCTTACCTTCCATATTTACTTTTTATGCCACATTTTACATTTTTTAAATGTTGTATATCTCTTACTTATTCTTATACAGTTACTTTTTGTTTTATAGTCTCCATGCTAACCTTATAAATGATTAATCTACCAACTTTATAAAATTTGAATATTTTAATTTTACCACATACTTATATTTACCAGTAGGATTTACACTTTAATATGTTCTCCTGTTATTAATTAGCACTCTTTATTTTCAGCTTGAGGAAATGTCTTTAATGTTTCTTGTAGGTTTAGTGGTAGTCTACTTCAGATTTTGTTTGGAAAACTCTCTCCTTCCTTCCATTCTGAATGATAACTGCAGTGTAGAGTTTATATTGTTTGGCTTCAGCACATTGGATATATCATGCCTTGCTCTTGTGGTCCTAAGAGTTATTGCTAAAAAATCTGCTGCTTATACATAAGAATTGGCTTTTTCTCTTTGCGCTTTTAAGATGCTCCTCTTGTCTTTAACTTTGGTTATTTTAATTATATGTCTTGCTGTGGTTCTCTTTGGGTTTGTTTTATTTGGAACTCTTGGGGATTTTGGATTTGGATGTCTGTTTTCTTCTTGAGGTTAGGTGAATTTTTACTTCTTATTTGTTCAAATACGCTTCCTGTCCCTTCCTTCTTCTAGGATCCCCATAATGGAAAAAAAAAAAATATATATATATATATATATGGTTACAGCCCTGTGGTACCCACAGGGTTCCATAAGGGTCCCACAGGGCAATATCAGGGAGATTGCAGTGAGGTAGAGTAGTAGAGGGGAGTGTGCCAAGATGGTGCCCACTGGCTTAAGTCCCCAGAGAAGACCCAGAAGGCCTCTTGATGTGTGCTAAATTAGATGCCTGCCCTTTAGCATGATGTTGTAATTAAATAATCCTCTTTCCACAAAGTCTGGGCCCCTCTCAGTTGATTGCCTTTGTGCTGGTGCCCTTTAAGAGCAGTTTGTTAGTTTACTATAAACGTGTTAAGTCTGGTGAACTAGAGTACCTTTGGTTTTTGAAGCTAGATAGTTTGTGGGCTCATCTTCCAGGTGCAGGCCTTAAAGATGGGGGTGACTGATAGGGGTTCAAGCCCTTTGCTCCATCGGGAAAAGCTCTTGGTTTTGAGTCCCTCCTGATTAGGGGTTCACCTTGCCCAGGGCGGGGTTTATGGCAAAATCATCCTCTCCTGTACACTTTGATCTGTGTCTGTGCCCCCCCCCCCCACTTTTATCCGATGTTTAGGTGTTGTTCAACTAGGTTTTAGGGGCTTTTTTCAGAGGATGATGTTCCTATATAGTGTAGGTTTAGTGTATCTGTGAGATAAGGCGAGTTCCAGACCTTGCATTATCTCTTTCTTGCACAAGAGCCCATACTTTCTCTTTTAGTTAATGACACTAACACCTAATAAGCTGAGCCAGAAACCACAGCATCACCCTTGATTTCTAGTTGTCACCCCATTAGAACCTTACTGGTTACCGTTACC
Source organism: Mustela putorius furo (assembly GCF_011764305.1). Lineage (NCBI taxonomy): Eukaryota > Metazoa > Chordata > Mammalia > Carnivora > Mustelidae > Mustela > Mustela putorius. Next base: position 10,915,492 of record NW_025421294.1, read on the forward strand.
TACCTACCTTTTAAACAGAACAGTCATGTTTTCCCCACTCTTCCACCGTATGAAGCCATATTTAATTGAGGCATGTAAGTGTAGATAATTATAATGCCTTTCTAGAACTTGTTCTGTTTGCACTATTGTCTCCTAGTAGTCCATTTCGCATATTGCCATTTGAAGGATTCTTCACAACTCAAATCTGATGGAACTAATTTCTTGTTTCGAGACTTTTTCATAGCTGGAGGATGAAGTCCAGACTTGGAAAGCATTTCAGACAGGTGTCAATGATCTCAGCCTTGGGCTCATTCTCCTTTTCTTCCACCCCGTGATCACCTCTGTGAATGGCTTTGGTGTATGTGTACACTATGCTTTGAGATACCTCCCTCATTTGCATTTGCTGCTCCCTCTGTTAGGGACAATCTTCCCCTCTGCCCCTACTAACTCCTGTATATTTTAGCTCAGGACTCATTTCATTGAGTAGGCCTTCTAAGAACATTCCAGTTTCCTTGCCTCCATTCTGGATTAAATGTCCCCCTTTTGTGCTTTCACTGCATACCTTCTATTGGCACTTAACAAATTGTTCTCTAATTGTTACCTAAGATATCATTTTGAAACATTAATTCAGATTTTTTTCCCAATACCTGCCTTCCGTTTGTTGTCTTCACCCTTTGAGGGGAAGAAAGGTAATCAGTAAAATTGTTTTAAGGGATAGACAAAACATGAAAAAATAGAGAATACAGTTTTTAGTTGAAACTGTCTGAAGCTTAGAATTCATAAGCAAGAAAGTCCAGTGTTAAAGGACTGTGGACATAAATAGATCAGGAAGAAAAGTTGGGAAGCTAAGTCTACCTCTCCACTAGACTAATGAGTCTTTGGATATCGTGGTTGTGGGGTGAAGTAAGATATCCAAAGAGTGACTGTTGTAAAGGAAGTATCCAACGACCAGAGCCTATTATGAGACCTTTTCTTTACAATATGTTTTTTCTGAGTCCTATAGGAAGCCTATCACCTTCCAAGAGTAACAGGTATATTCTTCTCATGCCTACCTTGTTGATGCCATTGACAAAGAGTCACACAGAAGCTTCATTTTTTAAATTTATTCAAACTCAGCAGTTATTACTAAGGTAGTAAGGTGAAAGTAGAGGGAATTTCTGCTAAAACCTTTGGAACTGGTTTGTCCCCATTAACCTCATAATCACCAGGAAGCATGTATAATCCTCTTGAGATCTTACAGTGGCAAGAATTTTACCTCTTTATCTTGGGAGCAGAGGACTATTATCTAAAAAATGTATTTCAAACATTTTAAGGAAGATGGTTTTTGATGAGACCTCTTAAAATGATTTTTTTTAAAAAAAGAGATTCTGTTTATTTTAGAGAATGTGCATCAGTAGGGGGTGGGGAGGAGCGGAGGGAGAAGGAGAGAATCTCAGGCAGACTCCACACTGACACAGAGCCCAACAGAGGCTCAGTCTTATGATGCTGAGATCACGAGCTGAGCCAAAACCAAGAGTCGGATGTTCAACTGACTGAGCCACACAGGGGCCCCCAAATGAAACAGATTCCTAATGTTCAGTTGTTAGATGCACATATTAGGGAATATTACATTAATTAATTGTTGGTAATTCATATTAACTTATAAATTTCCTTTTATTACAACTATATGAGTTCACGGAGAGTCAAAGAATACATCTTACATATGAATGTTGACAATAACTGGAAACCTTTGGATTTTGTTTTGTTTTATTTTGTTTTCCTTGATTTGTATGCTGTCAGTTTTGTGTACCCAGGTAGGTAAGATTCCTATCACTGAGTTTGGTTTAGGAAGGTATTTTGACCCATGTGGACCCATGTGAGTATTCCTGTGTCTTCACTTGGCTTCTACTTACCCAAGAGTCTGGAAATGGCCCCGGGAACACATTTAGAAGAAAATATCCAGAAAGAGAGTTAATAGCACAATTAGATCACTAAGAGATCTTGAATTACTAGATCTACTGTGCTGCAAATAGATTGATGGCAGGATGCTTCAGCATGCCCCAAGGTCCAAGACCAAGATGCTGTACAGCATCTGAAGCATTACTATACCATGCGCCACACATTAAACAGACCCACACTATTTACACATCCCATACACATGGTGTTCCTAGACTGTGCTAGTAGGATACCCGTATGATCACTGGACCCTGAACTCCAGATGCAGGGTAAATAGTGACCATGTAGAAAAGGTGACTTGAATACGCTGATAGCTACTCTTGGTTCTACAACCAAGAGTTTTAGGACTCTGGAATGTAGTCATTCATGTACTAAACAGTACTTACCTTCAAAGATTACATATATTAGAATTAACTCCAATGCCTAAATCCAAATCCACATTAGAAAACCATAGGCTAAAATAAAAATGTGTTGGCATTCTTCAGTTCAAGCTCATCATTGTCCCTAGGATTACAGGAGAGGAAGGTAATGAGAAATGGAAACAGGCATCCTAGGACCATAACAACAATTGAAAGGAAATGGAAAAATTCATCAGACTAAGGCTGAGAAATTCATGAATATAGTCGTCTCTTAGATATTTATTGTAATCTCCAAAAAATAAAACCAGAGTAAAGCCAAAGAACAAAAACCACTTTCTATATAGAATTCACATATAAACTTAATACCTAATAGAGCACATACTGTTTTTACACAATTAATTTCAATAAAGAAAACTTCACAATGTGAATACTTCGTAGCTTTAAACCCAGACAAGAGCTCCTGTGGAAACATAAAGAGTCACAATATTTGCTGTGCAGCTGTTAGTTTTCAACTACATGTCACAATCACTATATGAAAACACTAAGCTGTTACTCAAGAGTTTCTAAAGAAGAGCTCCCCTGTATAGTCACTGAGGAGCCAGAAAGTGCCTGGTTACAAAGGCAGGTCTTCACCTGTGCATTTCCCAAGACCCTTGATGGGAAACATGGAACTCCAGGAAAATCTCTGGGCATACATCTTTCCGGTTGGCATTGGATTATGCAATGTTTCGTGGTTTGGTGCATGGGCAAGATGTCTAAATCAGCTGTTCTAATGTGACTTTAAAGCCAGTTGTGTTCTGTTGTGCATTCTGGGGCTGCTCAACAGAGGACTGTGTCAGTGTTGCAGCTTGTCTTCTTCATGAGGACAAAAGCCCGAGAGAGGTGTTGATAGGGCCAGCTGGGCTCTCTACCGAAAAACAAGGATCTTGAGCTGCCCCCACCGTCACCTTTTCATTCACAGGGAACATAAGGTTACCTTTCCCATTTATTGTCTGGCAAAATCTCATTATCAAATTTTTGCTGGGATCACATTCTTGAATGTTCCAGTTGTTGGAGGTCCCTCATTTTCTATGCTCCTATGTCCGTGTGTAATTTAGCATTTACATAATATCGTGGTATTTCCTCCCCGCCCCCGCTCATTCTTCAGTTTATTAGGGGTAGGAACCACAGCTCTTCCCTGTTTGATTCCCACAGCACTGAGCTCTTGGTATTCAGTAATGGTGATGACTGACTAAACATTTAAACACGCTCTTAAATTATTATTCTAATGTTGGCTACATGCTTACGTTTATCTTTTTTTTTTTAAATTTGGCACAAAGTCATCCATAATCTCCCTGCTTCTCCCACATTCACATGACTTTTTCAGTCAGTTTGAGAACTGAGTACAAATTTCATGCTATCATCTTTAAAATAGGGCCACACATTACTGATGGTAGCCCAAAGCCATTTAATATGATTGGCACAGCCTCACCTGTCAGTTTCAGGCCACTGCTGTAGAAAGAGTGGAAGGCTTCTTATGATGTACAGATGGCCAAAGTTATCTAAAACCAAGTGAACAAGTCATAACCTTTCTTCCTAATGGTATCATGATTTACTCTGCTAACTAAATGAAAAGGCAAAGCACAGTATTAAAATGAGTGCTTTACTTTTAAAGTTAAAATGGCAGATAGGAATTTAAGGTAGGTGACCCACTTCAAATTTCATATAAATAAACACTTAAAGAGTTTTTAGTAATCCAGCACCCAGGCCTATTTTTTTTTTTTTTTTTAATTTTGCATCTCACTTAAGTCCTAGGCCACCAATTACAAGATTAACCAAGGGGGTTTGAGGATGAGTTTAGGAGTTTCTGTCGAAATACCAAAGCAACTTAAGAATTCTGACTTTTGTTTCTCCTATATCACCAGTGTGGACAATTGAGAATTGAAAGTGAACATAATATTAACTACAACTTAAAAAGACATCAATATTTTAGAATCCCCAGGGTTGACAATGTTCACTTTGCAAACAAAATACAAGGCTGAACAACAAAATAAACACACAAATGCAAGAAGAAAAATTCTTAGAACACGTAATCAGCATTTCTGAGAAGAATAAATAAGACTTTACCTTATGTGCATATTTTTTCTTAGGTATCTAAATTAGCTTCTTTTAAGAGATTTCTGGATTTAAGAAAGGAATGCCTATATAAAATAAATGAACATCCATTCTGTCTTAAAAATAAAATCCACAATTCTAAAGCGCAAAATTGACATATATTTGCAGATACTAAGTGTTTGGTTTTATAGGAAAAAAATTACTTTGAAATAGGCACGGAGGAGTTTCACATGACACCAATAAGGTATATTTACTGTATAAATTGCACCACTAGACAAATACAGCTACAAGAAATAATTTGAATAAGTTACACAGCCATCAAAGCATCTCACACATTCATTATAATTCACTCTTTCACGCTAGTTTATATACACTGAGTAAGTCATTAAATATTGCACTTATTGGCCCATGAACCCTCAATTATGAGGTGTTGAAAAATAGAAAACAAGTCTATTTTTATAACATATTTTCATGCAACATTTAAGACATTTCAGTTCCACAAACACCATTAAATAGTTGTACATTTGGACAGTCCAACGGTATCACATCACGTCTGACATCAACAATATATTAACAGGAATTACAGGAAGTTTTCATTTAGCATACATCCTAGGGCTGATGAAACAATGCAGGGAAAACCATCCTACTGACACAGCAAACAATTCCCAGTTTCACTTGTATGAGGAGCATGTAACCACTAGACAGGTGTATGTCACGCTCACATCCCTGAAAGGCTGGGTGCCTGTGTGGCTCATATTCCATTTGTGCCCTTAAGAACAGCATTCGTGAACCTAAGCAATCCCTACCCCAAACGTGAATATGGAAATATGGCCAATAATAATAATAATAATAATAATAATAACAACCCACAGCCAACTCTCAGTTGTCCACTACGAAGGAAAGTACGAGCACAAGTGAATGAAAATACACAGGTAAACCACCAACCTCACTTCAGCAGATACTGACTGGTGGAAACTCCACCAATAATGGTACTGATGGCAGGTAAATGGTGAAATTTTGAGTCTCATCTCCTGTTCTTAGTCCTGTCGTTCAGTGAGAGGAAACTGCTTTAAAAACTGTAATGAAAAATAGTATCAGGAAGTGGAAAAGAGAACCACAACTGGAAAGTTCAGTTTGTCTCCCAGCTAGGTGTTCTGAGAGAGGTTTTGAACTCTTTTTTTTTTTTTTTTTTTTTGTCTAGAACATTAGCAAAATGCATTTTTCTCTATTTTTGATGAAAATTATATGTGCAAACATACAAATCAGTGTAAAGTATCTATTTTGTAGATCTTTTTAAACAAAATGTTTTAGTTACAGTTGGCACACAGCAAAAGCTCCTTTTTCCCTGGTGCTGAGAAAGCACCATATATGAAAATTTCCCTTTATAAAAAGATGTGTGTGTGCGTGTGTGTGTGTGTGTGTGTGTGTGTGTGTAGAGGGACAACACCATGTAGGTGGCCCAAGTGTAAATATTTAAATCTACCAAAAGGAATTATTTGTTTGCTGGAGTGTCAAGCATTTCTGTAAAGGTGTTCCAGACAAACTACATTTATTCATGAAATAGCAATAACAATAGGTACATATATTTTAGATAAATTCCCTGGACCTTGTTGCTGCCCTTTTAGGGGATACTGTATTTCCTGTATTTCTATAATCTGGAGCCCTGTAGGTACATTATAGGGAGAACAGGTTTTGTTTTGTTTCTTGCATCATAAACTTTGTCTTTGATCCAATTTATTCCAATTCCTTCCCGAATAATAAACATGTTTATGTCTTTAAGGGGCTTTGGTCAAAAAATGACTTTTAATACAAAGCAATCCAGAAAGCTGATCCTACTGGTTCAGCTCAGTGGAAGGACTTCCCCAACTTACTAGGAAACCATGCAAGTGTAGGTAGTCGACACAAATGGGCAAAATGAAACTGTGTCGTGGAGGTGGCATCTTCTGGTGGGGGCTGGGGTGATGAAAAAGGCCACGAGGGTCAAGTGGCTCACATGCTACCCTGACCTGGCACACTGGGTGAGCATACACACAGAGGAACAGAAGGTTTGAGTTACCAGTCATGCAATGTCCCTAAGTTACAGAGAGAGGAACCTTCAGACAAAAGAAAGGCCACCTCCTAAGTATTCCTCACCAACACCACCTGGTTGAGCATTCCAACAGTAGATGCAAATGTTTAACACTTTTTGGTCTGGAAAGGGTTTTAGTCCTGACTACACGGTCAGATTTAGCTCACAGTTTTTCACCTGCAGCGGTTACCTCAGCCTTGAGAGAGCTTGGTAGAGTCTGGAGACATTTTAAATACAGTCTGACAAATGCTACCTGGTCAGCCTCAGGAGGCAGAGAACATCCTCCCTGTGCACTAAGATACACAGCAACCCGAGCCCATCATGATGAGCCTCTGGGAACACACTACCACACTTGGAAACTCAGGTCGCTTTATGGAAGTTCAGTTGATAATGGAATATTTTACTTTAAAAAATACATGAAAGTCTGCGTTCAGCATAGACATAGAATTAGTTTGAATTGGTCCCTGGAAAAGGAGTCATGTGCTCAACAAAAGGACTGGAACTCATCTGGATAAGAGTGAAGTAGGTGCAGTGTCCATACTCACTATGTATTTGGGTAGATGGGGGTTTTGGATTAGTTTGGTTATAATTTTTAGAATTTATGCTTCACATTTATCATAACCATGCGGCAGTTTTCTGCTATGACTGAAGGCATCACTAAAGGCATCATCGCTCACCTGAGAGATAACAATCTTAGCACTCAGTTACCAGGCAGCAAAGGGATACTGACTTGAAGTGAACCTCAGTGGGAACTCTTAGAATCTACTGACAGGTTCACCAAGGCAGTAGAAGTTGTTCTGGAAGGGGAGAGGGAGGAGGAGAGGGAGGCAGCAATGAACTGAGCTACTGTTCAGAAGCAATTGTTCTTGGGTTCCTGAACCATGGGATGTGGCACTTAAACTGCCATCTTAGGACTTCAGAAAGGTCATGCACCTTTTACATCCATTCACATTCCCCAACACCAAATGCCCATCCACTCTGATGGTCGCTGAATACATGCAGAATTTTCCAGTCTAGGTTTTCAATTGCATGAAGAATGGAAAGGAAGGTACCAACACCAAAGCTCTTGGAAGTATTTGCTCAACAATCAGGCTTTGTCTCTAAAAAACTGCAGGGGTGAGGGTGGTGAGAAGGTGGGCAGCAGAGAAATTCATTCTTGAAAAATAATTGAATCATACAATAGAAGATGGGTGTTAAAGAGTGTACACATTTACACAAGCATGTACTTTAAGGTATCTTCATCTTTAAAATACAAATATAGTTGGCCATTATTTAGGCTGTAGTGGGAGTTGGAGACAATGTAGGAGGTTAAGTGTGTATATGTGTGTGTGTTGGTGCAAAAAGGCTACAAAAACCTTGCAGTTACATAGCTACAAGTTTTAATAGTTTGATGACAAGAAAACCACACTGTGGCTTTACCTCTTACAACAAAAATTTAACTTTAAAACTAAAATCTCTTCATGAAATGAGGAATACAGAGTTTTCTCTTCCCACAAGCTTTATAGCAGGACTGTAGGTGTGCATCTACCTGAGCTCTGTGACAATCCATTCTGGAAACTTCTCAGTGAAATTCACACCAGCATGGGAGCTTTGGAACAGAGAATGAACTAGGAAGTTTCATCCACTTCCAATGAGGGCTGGAAAACGGAAAGTATCCAAAGTTCTTTGGCTTTGACACTTGCCCTCATGCTTCCCTGACTGGAATTAAAGTAGTTCAGCATAGGCATGCCTGACACCTACATGTGACATAGGCTTCTGACTTCGTTTTTTGGTTGTAGAGCCAATTAATGTCATTAATGTCATTTGCAATGATGTCTTCAGGGAAGGGGTTTACACAAAAGTAAAACACACCTCTTGACCTTCCACTCTTCTCACCTTGATTTTGCTTGCCCCTATACAATACTCCATAGAGGAAGAGGCTTGTAAGAGCCCTCTGAACATCATACTTAAGTCCTTGACATCTGCATTATACATGGGAATGGGACTCAGAGGCCAGGAAACTTTTCTTGGCCTTACTGTTTCATACGAAATTAAACAAGTGAGATTTAACAACTTTGACCTTGATCCTGCCCACATGTTGAGCTGGTTACAGAAATACTGTTTTTTCATGCAAATAGGCTTCTGTTGCAAACCGGTCTGCTTTGTTTGCCACCCTTGCTTTGTCCTGCCCTTCACTGAAAGTTCTGCAATTTTTGAAGTTCATTGGTCTATTAAAATGTAAAACATACTCAGGCCTGCCTTGCAGGATGCCAAAGTGGAGACTGATTACAAATGCATGGGTTTTAAGCTCAAGGTGAGAAATGACCTGGGTTTGTTGAAAACATCCCACATGTACTCTTCTGTAAGTTTCATCTAACTTAGTAATAATGTATACAACCTAGTTCCTTGACTTGGAGATGGTTATTATCCCACAACACACTTACCTACCAGTAACCTTGCTCCAGAGACTTATACCCAAAACTTTCCCAGGAACTGTGTCTAGTTATGGAAAGAGGAAAAAAATTCTTGAACATAACCACCAATGCAGGGCAACAAGAAAAATCACCCTAATGAAACTGTCCTTCTAAATCCACCAGTCTGTGCCTGCTGCCTTCCTCAAGTCTAGTACACTGCACTGTTAAGGATGCCAGTTTCCTTCGGCAGCTCAATTAGAACAGCTGGTGAGATTTGGGGGCTTGTTATTCTCAGATGGTCTTAGAAAATCTGGGAGAAAAAAATGAGGGTATTTGAATGGTTTTCTCCCCCTGTCCCCACTCAATTGCTTCTGGTGTCCTAAAGTGTTGGTTCAACTTTTCTTAACTCTAAAGAGTGTTCTCTCAGTAAGGTAAGCACCTGTAAAACTTACAGAATGCAGATGGAGATGCTTTATAATTGGGAACAATGGGATTGAAAAAGACTACAGATAAAAATTCTTTTCCTCAACTTTAGAGCCATTGGGATTTTAAAAAATTAATCTATTGAGTAAAAGAAGTAAGGTGAGGGGTGAACAGAAGGCACTGGTTGTGGAAGCAAGCGTCTATCCCACAGGAAGAGGGGCTCTAACAAACTTCAAATTCATCTCTATTCCATGCTTGAGTGATGGTTCCAGAAAGCCGGTGGGGATGGTGTGTGTATAGTGGGAGGCAGTTACTAAGGAATGGGGAAAGTCAGTCCTTTGAGAAGTCTGCAGCCATTCCTACTCTTCTTGGCTTAAAGCCTTCTTACGTAATGCCTTGAGCTGATGCCTATCATTCTGTCTGTCTGTCCTCAAATATTCCAAACATTGGGCAGAAATAGTGGCACCAAGAGCCCTGCATTAGGGCCACTGTTTATGTACATAACTAAATTAAGAAGGTAGATTAAACTGGAACTAGATTTAATCTCTAAGAAAATTTGCAAGGGTTTCAAATACAGTATTCCTATTTCTTTATAGTCAGTGGTCTCCTTAGTTATTAGTAAGACTGAAAACCAGACACATTTCCTGAACAGTTAAACTGAAGGGACCCATGATGGGCTCCTGAGATCTCCTCTTACCCGCACCCACCCACCCCCAGCCCCATATAAGCAATTCCTTGGTTATCATCCTTACAAGTGAATCACAAATTTGAACCCGAGGCACGAAATTCAGTGGTAGTGAAATTACAGTCTGAGGTCCCAGCAGTAGCTTAATTTTGAGAAGAAATCTGAAACAAAAAGAGCCTACAAAGACGAGTAACAAATTACATGCAAATATCAGATGTTTATAGATGGATAGTCCTTACAAATTTGAGATCACATATTTGCCACATATTAACACGGGAAATCTTCCACGAATTGAATGCGTATGAGCCATTGACATCAAAGATTTCCCTCAAGTAATTACTAGGCAGTAGAAATGAAGGTTAATCGACCATTTATAAACGCTGTTGGTTGGTGATGGGCCCCCTCCAGCTGCCTGTGTGTATGTTGTGGGGGGGGACATTAACAGCCACAGTTGGGCTGTGGCGGAGGAGGGCTTTCCTTGAGTCTTGTGTTCTGCTTGGCGGCAGTGATGGCCGGATCCGTCTCCAAACTCTCGGACATTTTGTCGCAGATGATATCCACAAGACGCTCAAATGTCTGCTTGACATTAATGTTATCCTTGGCACTTGTTTCAAAAAATTCAAACCCTAGAAGAAACAGGGAGAAAGACAGCTTGGTGATTTTACACTTCTGCTGAAAGTAAATGGGACTTGATGATGGTTTTTCCCTGGGGGCTGGGGCAGACAGAAGATGTGGACCCAAGATGCGATTTGAGCAAATGCTGTCTTCTTGCTACCAAGTCTTTTGTTCACAGCTAGAGTGACATTTGATTTTTCCCTGTCAATTTATTTATGAATTGAATGAACCACCACCACTACATCTCTTCACAAAAACTTATTAGTAAAATCCTCCACCCTGAGTCTGTTTCTGCTCTCCTTTCCTCCAGCTCTCAGCCACCGGGAAGCTTCTTGCAATTTTTTTTAAGATATGTAATTGGGCATATTTTCCTTATCCCTTCTCAGATTCGTCATAATTGTCCATGGGCATGTTTTCATTAACTTGAGGCTTAGAAGAATTCATCTGTATGTTCTGCTGCAAAAGGGACTACGGACTGCCTCACCACACTCCCTGGTGACTCCTCCTGAGCCTGAGGCTCCACAGATCCATGGTGAGCTTTTGGGAATGTTTCCATACTGAACTGGACACAAGGTGGCACTAAAGAGTCTGTGGGTTAACCTTAAATGCGCTTCAACCTCTGGAAAATTGTGTGTCCTGTTAGGTGAACAGCTCTCTGTGGCTTTGGTGCATATTTTTCTGGGGCTTCTATTCTCTATTCTATGCTCTATCAGCAGCAGTGTTTTTACTGGCATCTGGAAAAAGACACCTGATATATATCAAAGGCTCTGCCAGAATTGTAAGAAGGTACCGAAGAGGTGGTCCCAGTTGCACACTTCTCCCCATCCCTGTACCTGGGCAGAAGCAGAACTCAAGCTGCTGTTCTGGATACAGTCTTATCACTATTGTTTGCCTTCACATTCCACGGGCTCAGCTTGCCAGTTAGTTGCCATGACAACCTCCCAGTCCATTCAGGGGACTTTGATTTAGGATCTGCTGGGCAGGACACAAAAACGCTTTCCTAATCCATTCTGAATTTTACGCCCTATAAATCCTTCTGGTTACATCTGGCCCTATCTCAGAGGAGCCACATGGATTCAGAATGATTAAATCATGTGATTTCATCTCAGCTCTTGGGACCCAAGGGGGGAAAAAAATAGACTCATATTTTACATTCATGTCTAAACCCTCTGATAACCCAAAAATACTTTGTTGGTCATCCTCAGTATTATTTAAAATTAGTAGTTCTCTGGAGTTAAAATTTCTAATTTAGTTATGACAGATGAGTGGTTAGAGGACTATATATGAGCTTGAATTCCGTTAGCTAGTGTGTATTCTATTTTTCCCTTGTGTTTTAACAATTGTAGGGTTGGAGTTAAAGGAGCATGAGTGGGACTATAAAATTTCACTGGATAATTCAGAACCCCCTTTGGCTTGTAGTTTGCTTTCATTATAGCTCTGAAAAACTCTGGATTTCTTAGCAGAAAACACAAATATAATTCTCTTTCCTAATGTTTTTACAGTCTATAGAGCTCTGTCATTTGTCTTACAACAATTTGATCCAGATTTTGGAGAACTCAGCTGTGGATCTAAACAATATCCTTATTGCAAAGATGTTAGAACTACTTTTCCCAGTGCTAAGTGAAGGATTCTTTAAGTCCCAAGATACTAAAACCCTACTGCATTAGTTAAGACCCTGAATAAGACTTGAGAGAAAACATCCGCTAACTGGGCACAAAAGTTTCATGTCCAGATTCAATTCTCTCATCTCTTCTGCTACCACTTAGTTTTCTTCCTAGTGCTATTGGAGAAGGCACTGAACTTGAAGGTATCATAAAAGATTTGGCCATCGTGATGAAACGGTAACCCAGGTAAGCTTTTGTCAGATGGGATTCCTTAAACCTGGGCTTTCGGACACACTTTGCTGCTGGTGTACAGCTTCAGGTCAGTAAAATGATCTCTATCCCAAGGGCCAGAGTGCTCTCAGGGGCTTATAAGAGTTTCGAATAGAAGAGGGTGCCACGGTATGGAAGCAAGATGGATTATCAGTTGGAAGATAGGAAATCTAAGTCTACTACCAAGTCATGTTTTTAGTGTCCCGTTATTTATGACATGTGCCTTACTTCGTTTACAGAGAGAGCTATCACAAGGCTCAAATGAGAAAATGTGTGTACAGGTTCCCAGCCAACCAGATGCTCCTCTGATAATACTAGTAATAGTAAACACACACACAGTTGAATGGTTAGCATTTAACAGGTACTCTTCAAAGCCCTTAATATACTGTAACTCATTTTATCCAGGAGGCGGTGCTAGTACTGAAAAAATTCACTGGTTAGACAATGGAGGCACAAGATTGTCAAGTAGTTTAGTTCAAATATCTTTTTTGCTCAGCTGGCTTTGGGCTACTAAACTGGCTACTCCCTTGCTCCTCCATATACCTACAGAAGTAAGCAGTTATTGGATTCCAGCTGAATTTTAAGTTCTACGCTAATTAAAACTGCACTATATATCATAAACTTTTAACATTTAAGCAATTAGGAAACAATTAAATAGATTTAATAATGACTGAGAAAAACACCTTTTCTTAATGATATCAAGGTGGCCATCAGGCCAGCTGCACTGGCAGATTGCCTCACTAAAGTGAATTTTTGGATTTCCCCAGTGTATCTAAGTCTTAAAAAAAAAAAAAAAAAAGCACATAACTGAATTAAGAAACACTGTATTGCTTAAAATTGTTAACCACCTGAACTTACAGTGAGTATTAATCTTTTTGCGACGTTGATGGATGCTGAGAAGTGGGGTGGCTGACAGTTTCTTAAGACAACAGTGAGGTCTGCATTATCAGTGGACTCTTCCGTTCTAGAACAATTTCTCTACAGCATGAGACGCTGTTTGAAAGCATTTTACCTGTAGCACTTTTTTGCACAATTGGAGTCCATGCTCTCAAGCCCTGTCACAGCTTTGTAAACACAGTTGGTTGAAATGACAATGGGCTTACAATATAACAACCTTAACAGTATCCTCAGTAGGAACAAATTTCACTTCAAACCCTTTTTTTGCTCATCCCAAAGAAGCAACTCCTCTTCAAGTTTGACCATGAGATTGCAAAATTTAGTCATATCTTGAGGTTCCTCTTCTAATCGTTGTTCTTTTACTATTATACAAATCTCCATGGTTACTTCCTCCACTTTAGTCCTGAGCCCAGAGTCCTCCATGAGGAGTGTAATAAACTTCTTGCAAACTCCTCTTAAGGTTGATACTCTGTTCTGATCTCTTCCCCTGAATCACCAATGTTTTTAGTGGTATCTAAAATGCTGTATTCTTTTCAGAATGTTGTCAATTCTGTGCCCAGATCCACTGGATGAATCACTATCTATGGAAAGTGTAACCTTCCAATGTAGAAGGCTTGAAAGTATCAGTGACTCCTTGATGGTGAGGAGACATGAAAACAACATTCATTTTGTGGCACATCTTCAACATAGTTCTTGGATGATTAGGTACATTGTCATGAGCAAAACTATACATAAGCAATAATGTCCTGAAAGGAAATTTTTTTTCTGAGCAGTAGCTCTCAACAGGGGCTTAAAATACTCCCTACACCATTTTGTGAGCAGATCTGCCATCATCGAGGTGGTGCTGTTCCTGGAGCATAGGCAAACTATACATAGTATAAATTTTAAGGCCCCTTAGACTTTTGAAATGGTAAATAAGCACTTTTCCATTATGGAGATGGCTTCTTCCCTTAAAGCCATAAGCTAGCTGAAGTTGGTTTTTGACTTTTGCTTCTGCAGCTTCATTCTCAATTGTGCTTTGGCCTAATGGAATGTTGTGGCTGGTTTGATCTTCCCTCCAGACCACTATAAGTTTTTCCCTATCAGCAATAAGCTGTTTGAATTTTCTTATCATCCGTGTATTCACTGGAGTAGCACTTTTAACTTCTGTCAAGATTTTGCATTCACAACTTGACTGTTTCATGCAAGAAGCCTATCTTTTGGCGTGTATCAACATAGGAAAGAAGACCTATTGCATGACTTCATTTGAAAGAAGGCCCCAAATGAGCTAGTTATTTACATAGAAGATCATGTTCACAGACAACTGTAACAAATACAATGAAAAAGTTTTAATGTTACACCAAGATCTGAGGAGATCAAATAGTTTTGGAAAAATGGTGCTCATAGACATGCTTGATACAGCATTGTAATAAAAGTAGCTTTGCCTCCATCTCTACACTGTATTATAGATATAAAAGTTTCTGGAAATGATTATTGTACCATCTAGTTGTTTGGATTCAGGGCAGATCTAGGTTTACAGTGCCGTAAGTGATCCACTATCCAGCTGACTCATAATCAAGTCTTCGTGAAGCCACTCACACCCTACACCTCATGGATGTATAAAGCCCATGGCCTAAATCATAACAACAGATTCTAACACCTCACCCTTTATTATTCTTTGTTGGATTTTCAGGGCCATCCCCTCTCAGTATTTTAATTTCAACTACAGCAAGGTGACCTTATTCTTAGAAATCTTGAACCGGTTTATTTTTACTAACATGTAAGACCATTTTTAATTCACTAGGTAGGATAGTGTGGTTCTGGAGTTTAAGTAAGTAGCCCAAGGTTACACAGCAAGCCGACCATGAAGGCTCACAGAAATCTGATAAATAGGTTACTGATTTAGCTTCCAGGCTTCGACACCTGTCCCTTAAACTTCATCAGCCAGTATTCATAATGAATTCACATCCTCTGTCATTTTTCTTTCTTCCCTCATCAAAACCTTTCTAATTCCCAACTTGGATGAGTCTTGTGCTATACTCCAGTACATCTCTGGTTCATGTCTTTTCATGCCTGATTTCAAATGATTGTTCCTGCCCTTTCCAAAGGTTATTATAGGCACCACTGGACTTCACGTGTGACCTTATGCTTCAGTTCCACTTGACAATGAGGGACTCCACAGAAACAGGGAAATATTTTGTATGGAAAAATGGGCCGAAGAAGGGAAAAAAGCCAAAATCAAACCGTGTTCTCCCTACTGTATATATTGTTAATGGGGGCAGTAGAGCATGGTGATGCAAATCAGATTACACTCGAGCGCCCAAGAGTTGTAATCCTACAGCCTGACATTATGACATTGGACGGTTACTTGTATCTGCATTACCTGAATGGGTTATGTACTTCTATACTCCACCCCAGACATACTAAACTGGAATCACAAGCAGGGGCCTAAATATGCATTTCAGAGCTCCTTGGAAGGTTCTTTATGCACATGAAGGGTTAAGGTTCAATATTCTCTGTACACCCATGTTTGTAGCCTCATCATTCATGAGATAGAATGCAATGCAAATAGCCATTGACTGATGAGTAGATTAACAAAATGTGGTATAGAATTGGTAAAATGCATTACTCAGGTATAAAAGGAAACTGATACATCTGCCAAATGGACAAACCTCGATATTATCTCCTAGGATATAAGCCAGTCCCAAAAAGACAAATACTGTATGATTTCACTTGTGAAGTACATAGAATAGTCAGATACAGAAAGTGGAATGGTGGGAGCCAGAGGCTGTCAGGGAGGGAAAAAGAGATAACAGTTTCCATTTTGCAAAATTAAAGGAATTCTTGAGACCAGTTGCATAGCAAAGTGAATGTACTTGTTCACTTATATGCTTAAACATGGTAAACATCATGTGTATCTCTTTAACCCAAATTAAAAATTTTTCCATATTGATAAATGCCTACATGAAGAAACAAAAATTCTCTACTTACTTACTCCTCAGGGAACAAGAAAAAGAAAAACTGAAGACCAGTGTGAGCAGCAATAAATGGAATAGAGACTAAAAGCTGTTGATTTGAAGACAGAAAACAAAACTGACATGTAGCTAAACTCACCAAGACAAAAAGAAATAGAGCAAATACTGGAAACATAAAACCTACAAAACTAGAATGGTGAAGACGTAAGAACAAACCAATTAGTAGTACGGAGAATGTATCAGTAATCAAAACTTCCCCAAAAAAGAATGCCCCAAAGGCGAGGGCTTCACTGGTGGATTCTATCAAATTTTATTTTATTTTTTTTAAAGATTTTATTTATTTGACAGAGATCACAAGTAGGCAGAGAAAGAGAGGAGGAAGCAGGCTCCCTGTGGAGCAGAGAGAGAGCCCGATGTGCGGCTTGATCCCAGGACCCTGGAATCATGACCTGAGCTGAAGGCAGAGGCTTTAACCCACTGAGCCACCCAGGTGGCCATGGATTCTATCAAATTTTAAAGACGAATTCATGTCAGTCCTTCTTTAAACTCTTCCAAAAAATTCAAGAGGAGGAAATACTTCCAAGCTAACTTTGAGGCCAGCATTACTCTGCTATCACAATGAGGACACCAGAAGAAAAGAAAATTGCAGGCCCATATCCTCAACGAACATAAATCCCAAACCCCTCAAGACAATGTCAGCAAACCAAGTTACAATGCATAAAAAGAATTCTACTACAAAATCAAGTGCTTTATTCCAAGGAGGCAAGAATGGTTCACCATCCATTAATCAGTGTGCTACACCACACGAACAAAAAGCGTACAATTATTCTGTGAAGATGCAAATGCAGCACTGGACAAAATTCAGTATCCATTTATGATAAAACCTCTCGAGGTAGGTATTGAGGGAATGTACTTTAGCATCATAAAGGCCATATGTGACAAATCCACAAGTAAGTTCACACTCAGCGGTGAAAAGCTGAAAGCTTTGCCTCTAAAATCAGGAACAAAGATGTTTTCTCCCACCACTTTTATTCAACATAGTATTAGAAGTCTTTGCCAGACTAAAAAGGCAAGAAAAAGAAAAGGCATCCATAGATGAAAAGAAAAAACAAAACTATTTGCAGAAGACAATGTACAACATGTAGAAAATCCTAAAGACTCCATCAAAAACCTCTTAGGACTAATCAGCGAATTCAGTAAAGTTGCATGATAATCTGTTGAATTTTTATACACAAATAACAAAATAGAGCAATTCAGGAAACACGGACAACAGAATAAAATACCTAAGCATAACCAAGGAGGTGAAAACTATAAAACATTGTCTTCATCGATGTGTTTGAACAATAAATGAGAAGATACTTTTTGGTCACGTAATTGGAAAAATATTCTTAATATGTCCAACCTTCTCAAAGAAATATATAAATTCAATGCAATCTCTACTAAAATCCTAATGCCACTTTTAACAGAAAAGTAACCAAGAGTCCTCACATTTACATGGACCTACAAAAGACCCTGAATACACAAAGCAAAATCTTGGGAAGAACAAAGCTTGAGGCATCATGCTACTTGATTTCAAACCATATTACAAAGCTATGGTCATCAAAACAGTATGGTACCAGAATAAAAACAGGCAACTTGGTCAATGGAACAGGAGAGCTCAGAAATAAATCCACACATATATAATCAATTGTATATTCTTGGCTCATTTGTCATCAGTGGGAAGGGATTTCTCTGCAATAAATGGTGCTGGGAAAATTGGCCAACTTGCTATGAATGATTACAACTGGCTCACTAAATTGCATCATATACAAAAATAAACTCAAAATGGGTTAAAGACCTGACTGTAAGATCTGAAACCATAAAACTTCCAGAAGAAAACATAGGTGATCAATTCCTCGATGTCTGTCTTGGTGATTTTTTTTTTTTTTAATCTGACGTCAAAAGCAAAGGCAACTAAAAATAAACCAGAGAGACTATTTCAAACTAAAATAACCTCTGCATAGTAAAAGAAATCACCAACAAAATTACACAATGCCCTACCAAATGGGAGAAAATATGCCCAAATCATAGATTTGACAAGGGGTTAATATATAAACTGTATCAAGAACTCCTACAATTCAATAGCAAAAAAGGAAACAATCGGAAGAGAATCTGAATAGACCATTTTCTGAAGAAAATAGATTAATACATTAATAGATTAAGCCTGCTAAGGCTACACTGAGACAAATAAATGGTAAACATTAATATAAAGGGGATCAGCATCCGTAGTCATTAGAAAAATGCAAATAAAACCCACAATAATATCACTTCTCACTTCGCATAACAGCTAGTATCAAAAAAGTTTTGGTGAGGGAGTCCAGAAAAGGGAATGCTTATGCACCATTGGTGTAAACTGGTGCAGTCACTATGGAAAACAGTATGGATGTTCCTCAAAAATTTAAAGATACAGCAATTGTATTTCTACTTTCTAAGAAAAATGAAAACTCTAATGGACCCCCATGTTTAGTGCAACCTTATTTGTAATAGTTAAGTGCCTATGTATAAATAAATGGAAAAGGAAAATGTGTATTGTGGAAGGAAAAGGAAATGTGGAATGTTATTCAACAATATGAATCTTTGCCATTTGTGCCAACACCTGGATAGACTTCAAGGGCATTATGCTACATGAATTAAATCTGATGGAGAAAGACAAATACCATGATTTCACTTGTATGTAGAATCTAAAACAACAACCGAAAAACTCTCAAATACAAAGAACAGATTGATGGTTGCAAGACACACAGGGGACCGGTGGATTGGAGAGGAGTGAAGGGGGCTCAAAAGATCGCATTATAAAATTAAGAAGTGAAGGGATCACTATCTTCAAACACCACTGATGGGAATGGAAAATGACCCAGCTCTTTAGAAAACAATGTATTCTTATATAGCAGTGGCTACTCTATGTTCTGAAATGCCATTTGTTTTCAAAAGATGTTCTGGGAAATTGAGTCTCTCTCTCCACCCCTAGGAAAATCATAAATGGCACCTGGGACACTTGGACCATCTTCAACTTCACTTTGAAAAAAAAAGTAAGAATTGCTATTGTTTCTATAAAGGGGAAGCAGTTCCTAAAATCATACTTTTCATTTAATTATTTAAGAAGTCTATAATTTGGGTTTAGGTTTCTTTTCTCAAAGTCCTAAATAAGACCTTTCACTTCCAGATTTTAATTGCAACTCTGTGGAACTGGATGAACCAGAGTGGCAAAAAAGGTCATTCTGCTGCCAGCTGGGTGAAATTTGGGCCCAGAGTCCAGATTGCTGTGTAACAGGATTAGCTGGTGGTTAGCTTTCCAGAAAGAGTTCAGGAAGAGCCATCAATAAGGATTTGGATATACTGCCTCAAGAAGGGCCCCAGAAAGCCTTCTAAAGCTGGACAAAAGAAGAACTCAGCCAAAGGTTCATGATGCTACAGTAAAGTATTCAAATATTCTAGTCTTTGAGTCCTGTCATTAGCCAGGCCTGACCAGATGGTACCTTTCTTCTGCTTTATCAGGATTCTAAATCTATGCAAGGGTTTGTATGATCTTGACAAATCACAGTGGGTGTAGAGAAGGTTTTGTCTTTGGCCTTTCCCACTCCAGACATGAGTTTAACATTCTCCATAGGTGGGAGAAGTTTAGCTTCAGCAGTACAAAGGACAATAAATGCAAAGGACAGCAGTACAATGACAGTAGCCTGTGCTATGACTGATCCTTTTGTGTGAAGGAAGTCTACCTCATAGACTCCCTCTGGTGCCATCCCTTCCTAGATGTATACCACCGCCACACAGACATTCAAATCATCCCTGTGCACTCCCTCTCTACTGTAGAGACTTGATCCAAGGTCCTTGCAAATATCCTCTTGAGATTGCTATGTATTCTGTTTGGCCCCCAAACTGGTAAACATTTAACTTTTTTTTTGTTGTTTAAAAAAATTTTTAAATTTTTATTTGAGAGAGAGACAGTAAGAGACAGTATGAGTGAGGAGAAGGTCAGAGGGAGAAACAGACTCCCCATGGAGCTGGGAGCCCGATGCGGGACTCAATCCTGGGACTCCGGGATCATGACCTGAGCCGAAGGCAGTCGTCCAACCAACTGAGCCACTCAGGCATCCCAACCTTTAACATTTTGACCTAACCTTTAAAATAGTGATGTCACTCTAGAAATAACAAAGATGACAACATAGATCATTCTGAACTTTGCTCCCCTTGCATAAGGAGAACAACTAACAAACAATTACAAATGGAACAGATGCCTTTGGAGAATTCAAAAAGAAAGGGAAGAGGTTGAACAACCTCCTGCACCACAGAGATGAAGAAAGTCTGCATTAGAGAGCTAAGAGGAGCGGCTTCACATTATGGTCACAGGACTGCACTGTCCCTCACTCAGGCTGATGCAGTACCATGCTCGAGGTCTCCTTGAACCTACAGTCCTTTGAGTGGAGAAAGAGAGGCCAGCATAAACATGGTAATTGCTTCTGGGAAGCCTCTGCTCCTGTCTTGCTCCACAGGAATTTTTGGAAAATAAGCATGGCTCAGTCACTGGGACTTTTACTGTGACAGAGAAGGGAAGAGGAACTTCAATAACCGACACCCACATCTTCTTAGACTGAGTTTCCACCTTAAGCATGCAAGTAGCAGTCCCCACCAGGAGCTTTGCTCATCTACATATGGTAGCATAGTCTGGCCAAGACACAAAGCAACCTGGGGGTCTGCCTGATCTAGGTTATCAAAGAGCTTTGAGGGTCTTGCAACTTGGCCTGCCCCATCTAAGCAGGGGAGCTTAGAAAGCTCAGAAGCTGCTTTGCCCCATTATGCTTAAGCAAAGAGTAAAATAGGCAGAGGTAATCCTGTGCTGAGTAAAGCTGGAGGCCCTCTCTGGCTTGGAAATAGGGGGCACAGGTCAGATTGAGTTAAGACCCCAATGTGAAGCCTAGGGGGCTTTAGAGCCAGTTCTCATAATGGGCCTTCTATTCCTATGCATTGTAACCTTCAGTTCACCTGACCGAGAAATGTAACCAGAGCACAAGAAAACTGCACAGACCATCCAACAGGTGTGCTTATGGTGGACCATGAATAGAGAGCACAGCCCATGGCTTTCCCTCTGAGCAGAGCAAATGAGTGGCAACCTCTGGCCAAAGAATTCAGTGCACAATCTTGCCTGATTCAGACTTCCAAACAATATACTGTGCAGCCAAGTAGGCCCACCCTGCCAAGGCAGAGAAACTAATTCATTGTGCTATCTACCCTGAATATATAGTACTCAGTCCTGTCTTGCAAGCCTGATCAAAGAACCCACGTCAATGTGTAGTTCATCATACAGCTTCACAGGAGCGGGGAACCAAGGCAGCAGTTCTATCTAACTTTACTTAGAAGCACATATCCTGACCTCAGAGCTGGGGCAGTGAACTTGCCCCCAAAGAGACCCTAATAGCAAGCCCCCTCAATCCAGGGTTATTATAAGGATACAAGTCCAAAACCACAACTGATTTTACTGGTGAAGAATGGTCTCTGTGAAAGTGAACCTGCACTCTCTGGAAAAAGAAACTGCTTACTCAGATTCACAGGTGAAAAGTTCCAATAATCAATCCTAAAGAAATGGAGATCTATGAACTGTCATACAAAGAATTCAGAATAGTTGTCTTAGAGAAGTTTTTGAACAGGAAAAAAAAAAAGCACACACATACATACAAGTAAAACTGAACAACCCAACAATGCATTAACAGAATACATTGAAAGATATAAAAACACTTACAAAATCCACAGAAATCTTAAAGTTGAAAAACACTGTGACCACATGTAAGGATTCAACAAAGAACTTCGAAAGCATAATCATGCTGAATTAAAATTCAAGAAGACAACACATTTGAAATTACCAAGTCAGAGGAATAAAAGGAAAAAAGAATACCTACAGGACTTAATTGACACAATCAAAAGAAATAGTATCTGCATTATAAGAATTCCAGGAGAAGAAAAAGAGAAAGGGACAGATAATATAAGAAATGGGCATCCAGATCCAGGAGGCCCAAAGAACCCCAAATAGATTAAGCCTGCTAAGGCTACACTGAGACAACTCTTCATTACTACAACTGCAGGAGAAAAGAGAGAAGTTACAGACAAGGGAAGAAAAATTATTATTTCTCAACAGAAACTTTTCAGACTAAGAGGGAAGAGGATGATATATTTAAAATATTCAAGGGAAAAAAATTATCAACCAAGAATTCTATATCCAGCAAAGGTATCCCTCACTAATGGCTAAAGACATGGCTGAAGAAACAAAAACAAATTTAATCAACACTAAACCTGTCTTAAATTCCAAAAGGAGTTTTCTGAGTGGTAAAGGATGCTAATTAACATCATAAAAACATCATAAAGTAGCTTAAAACTCACTGGTAGTGGCAAATACACAGTTAGATTCTATAATATGATAATGGTGGTGCGTAATTTACTTACAACTCCCATTGCAAAGTTAAAAAATAAATGTAAAACTAAGTACAACCACAGTAATCTCCTGGTTAAACAATATTAAAATATGTAAATTGTAACATTAATAACCAAAGTTGTGAGGGGGAGGACAAGCAATATAAGTTTAGGAATGCTATTGACATTATTTCCAGATTATAGTATCTTAAAACTATAATACTTAATGTAAGCTTTATGTTAATCACAAGGAAAGAAACCTGTATTAATTATACAAAGGAATATAGTAAAGAAGCCCAGGTATACTAATACTGAAACATAGCAGGATAACAAAGAATACTGATCTATACCACAGCCAGAAACCACCAAAAAAAAAAAAAAAATGGCCATAGCAAGTCTACTTATCATTAACTACTTCAAATTTAAATGGCTTAGATTTTTTAAAAGACATAAAATGGCTAAATGGATAAAAATCCAAACTCAAGAACACACTGCTTCTAAGAGGCTCACTTTAGTCTTTTTTTTTTTAAAGATTTATTTATTTATTTGACAGACAGAGATCACAAGTAGGCAGAGAGGCAGACAGAGAGAGAGGAGGAAGCAGGCTCCCTGCTGAGCAGAGAGCCCGATGTGGGGCTCGATCCTAGGACCCTGGGATCATGACCTGAGCCGAAAGCAGAGGCTTTAACCCACTGAGCCACCCAGGCGCCCCAGCTCACTTTAGTCTTAAAGGCACACATAGAGAGTGAAGGGATGGAAAAAGTTATTTCAAGCAAATGGTAACCAAAAAAAGTAGGCTGGGGTATCTATACCTCATCAGAAATTAAACTTAAAAGGGTAAAAAAGACAAGGAAGATGTATAAACATTCTACTTACTATAAGAGCATCATTCCATCAAGAAGGGATAACTGTCATAAATATTTATGCACCCACCATCAGAGCATCTAAATACATAGAGCAAAACAGAGCTACATGAAGAAATAAATAGCACTATAAGAGTAGTTGGGGGTGGGGCGCCTGGGTGGCTCAGTGGGTTAAGTCGCTGCCTTTGGCTCAGGTCATGATCTCAGGGTCCTGGGATCGAGTCCCGCATCGGGCTCTCTGCTCAGCAGGGAGCCTGCTTCCCTCTCTCTCTCTCTCTCTCTACCTGCCTCTCCATCTACTTGTGATCTCTCTGTCAAATAAATAAATAAAATCTTAAAAAAAAAAAAGAATAGTTGGGGGCTTTAATACTCTAGTCTCAACAATGGATAGTTCCTCCAGAGAATTTATGAGAATGCAGCAAACTGGAGTGATCCAGCACGGCTCAGTTGTGTAAGTATCTTACTCTTGATTTTGGCTCATGGTCATGAGATGGGGCCCTGCACTGGGCTCCTCACTCAAGAAGGAGTCTGCTTGAGACTCTCCCTCTCCCTCTGTCCTTTTCCCCTTAAAATAAATACATCTTAAAAATAAATAAATAAAGGGGCACCTGGGTGGCTCAGTGGGTTAAGCCGCTGCCTTTGGCTCGGGTCATGATCTCAGGGTCCTGGGATCGAGTCCCACATCAGGCTCTCTGCTCAGCCAGGAGCCTGCTTCCTTCTCTCTCTCTCTACCTGCCTCTCTGCCTGCTTGTGATCTCTCTCTGTCAAATAAATAAATAAAATCTTTAAAAAAAAAAAAAAAAAAGAGCCCAGCAGACTGGAATACTACAGAGCATATAGACCTTAACAGCAGATCACTCTTCATAAACACACATGGTGTATTTTCTAATACAGACCAAATGTTAAGCCATAAAATGAATTTTAGCCAATTCAGTTAGGTTAAAATAATAATAAATATCTTCTATGACCTCAGTGATATGAAATTAGAAATCAGTGACAAAAACTAGAAAAATAGAAAAATTATAAATACATGGAAATTGCACAACCCTCTCCTATAACACCAAAAGATCCAAGAAAAAATTAAAGGGGAATTAACAAGGAATACACTAGACCCAGTCATAAAAGGAAGCGGACTGCAATAAATGCATACATTAAGATACAAGGAAGCTCCCAAATGAAGCTAAGCCCAAGATGAGCAATAAAGATTAGAAGAGAACTAAATGAAATAGAGAACAGGAAAATAATAAAACAAATTAAGAAAATTAAAAGTCTCTTCTTTGACAAGAAGGTAACTGACAACTCTTTAGCTAAACTAATGAAGGAAAAGTAGAGGACCCAGACCCAAAACATTCTAAACTACATGAAGACATGACAGCTGCTACCATAGTAATACAAAGAATGTTAAGAGTCTACTGTGAACAACTCTATACCAAGAAACTAGATCACCTAGAAGAAAGAGAAAAATTGTTTGGAACATACAAACTACTGTGACTAAATCAGGACAAAACAAAAATCTGAACATACCAGTTACTAGAAAGAAAATTGGATATTTTTGATTACTGATTCAGATGAAAAATTCAAGACTGGATGGCTTCATTGGTGAATTTTACCAAACATTTAAAGAAGAATTAAGAGCAGTCCTCCTCAAACTCCAAAAAATTGAGAAAGAGGTAACACCCACAAACTCATTTCATGAGGCCAGCGTTACCTTGATATCAAAGCCAAAGAAGGACCCTACAAGAAAAGGAAGCTACAGGTCAATATCCTTCTAGTATATACATGCAAAATACTCAATAAAATAGTAGCAAATGAATTTAACAGGACATTAAAAGAATCATTAACCATGATCAAGTGGGATTTCTCTCTGGAATGGGAGAATGGTTTAACTTATGCAAATAATTCAATATGATATGTCATAATAATAGAATGAAAGAAAAAGAATCCTCTCAATGGATGCAAAAAAAAAAATCTGATGAAATTCAATACACTTTCATGGTAACAACTTAAATAAGGTACAGGAAGGAATGTATCTCAACATAATAAAGGCCACAAATGACAAAGCCCACAGCTACCTTCATCCCCAGTGGTAAAAAGATTGGAAGTTTTTCCTTTAAGATCTGGAACAAGATGACAGGGCCCACTCTCATAATCTTACTCAACAGAGTCCTGCAAGTTCTAACCATAGCAATCACACAAGAAGAAAATCCTAAGCCTCTGTCAAAATCTGTTAGGTCTAAACAACAGACTCAGTAAAGTTAACATAGAAAAATTAGTAGTGTTTCCATATAAATAATCTGAATAAATAAAATTTATAATATCACCCCAAACAATAAAATACTTAAGAATAAATTTAATAGTTGAAAGAGCTCTAAGACACTGATGAAACAAACTGAAGAAAACACAAATGTATAAGTATCTACATTCATAATTGTAAAAAAACTGCTGAAATGTCAATAATACCAAAAGCCATCTATACTCTGAGAACAAAAGGGTTACAGATGGGAGGTGGGTGGTGGGATGGGGTAACAAGGTAATGGGTATTAAGGAGAGCATGTGTGATAATGAGCACTGGGTATTATATGCAACTGAATCACTGAACAGTACATCAAAACCTAATGCTGTACTATACGTTGGCTAATTGAACATAATAAAAAAATTAGGTAAGGACAATCACCTCTTTTTTATTGTACCAGTCAGGCTCAGTTTTCAAAAATGTAAATCCAAATGTGAAGATCTAAATACTTTCATATATATATATATGAAAGTATACACACACACACACATATCTATATCTATCTATCTATCTATCTATAAAAGCCATCTATAGATTCAGTGCAATCCTCATGATCCCAATGGCCTTTTTTACAGAAGTAGAAAAAATGATCCTAAAGTTTATATGGAACCACACCATCCTGAATAGCCAAATGAAACCTGAGAATAAAGAACAAAGCAGGAAGTATCACTCTCACTGATTTCAAGCTATACTATAAACTATTGTCATCCAAATAGTATGATCTTGGCATAAAAACTGTCACAGAGACCCATGGAACAGAAAGAACTGAGAAGCTATCTAAAACCCAAGTATATAGTCAACTAATACCTTACAAGGGAGCCAATACTCTAAAGAGGAAAGACAGTCTCTCCAAAAGATGCAGCTAGCAAACTTTCATGTCTACATGAAAACCAGTGAAAGTAGACCTATATCCTACACCACTCACAAAAATTTGAAATGGATGAATGACTTAAATCTAAGATCTGAAATCATAAAGCTCCTTGATATGGGTCCTTGCAATAACTTTTTGGATAGGACATCTCCAGCAGAAGTAACCTATTCAAAAATAAACAAGACATCAAACTATAAAGTTTCTGCACAGCTCAGAATTAACAAAAAGAAAATACAACCTATGGAACAGGAAAAATGCTTACGAAGAAGACATTTGTCTGAGGAAGATAGATGAGTGGCCAATTGGTACAGGAAAAGATACTCAACATTATCAATCACGAGGAAAATGCAGGTGAATTCCACAATGAGATATCACCTTACACTTGTTAGAATAGGGATATAAAAAAGAAAAGAAGTAACAAATGCTGGTTAGAATGTGGAGAAAAGGGAACTCTTGTACATTGTTACTGGTGGTAAGAATGCAAATTAGTGCAGTCATATGGAAAACAGTATGGAAGTTCCTCCAAGAATTAAAAACAGAATTCCCATATGATCCAGCCATTTAAGTTCTGAATCTTTTATTTGAAGAAAACAAAAACACTAACTTGAAAAAAAAATGTGTAGTTCCATATTCATTGTAGCATTATTTACAATAGCCAACATGTTGAAACAACCCAATTATCTATCTGTGGATCATTGATAAAAATGTTGTGAGATATATGTGTGTGTGTGTGTGTGTATTAGAGCATGCATATATATATATATGTGTATGTTTATATAGATGCACATAAACATAATGGAATTATCCAACCATAAAAAATGAAGAAATCCTGCCATTTGAGACAACATTGATGGACTTTGAGGACATGATGCTAAGTGAAAAAAAAATCAGAGAAAAATTCTGTATGATCTCACTTACGGAATTTGAACAAAAATAAACTCATTGAAAAAGTGATCAGGTTTGTGTTTATTAGAAGTGGGTTGGGGGGCTTAAGGAAGAATTGGATCGAAGTGTTCAAAACACTTATAAACTATAAGATAAGTACTCGGGATGTAATGCTTAACATGATGACTACAGTTAACTATGATAACATATCCTACAACTCTTATGAGAGTATAGCCAAAGAGTTCTCATCACAAGGATGATGTATGACATAGTAGATGTTAACTAAACGTTTTGTGGTAGTCACTTCATATATGTAACTCAAATGCTGTACACTTTTTATTTTTTTAAAGATTTTATTTGTCAGAGAGAGGGAGAGAGCACAAGCAGGGGCAGGGACAGGCAGAGGGAGAAGCAGGCTCCTGGCTGAGCAAGAAACCTGATGGGGGACTTGATTCCAGGACCCTGGGATCATGACCTGAGAAGAAGGCAGACACTTAACCAACTGAGCCACTCAGGAATCCCTAAATACTGTACACTTTAACATGGTTTTGCATATCAATTAATGTCTCAAAACTGGAAAATTATTTCTAATTTTTGGCTTATCTTAAACCATTGTAAGCATAAAGAGTGATAATGGCATTATAGTGGCGTAAGTCTTTCCTTTTTGCCCTGCCCCCCACCATGATTTACAACTAACTGGATGTCCATGACCAGAAAAAAGCTCACCAGGACCCTGGAAGATCCATCTGTCTGTACACATGAAAGTGGGTGGAGTACATCTCAAGGGAGCCTAGAGAGCTAGGGGAGGAGAAGTGCTCCCCTAGATACTTTTTTGGCTGAAGAGGTATAGGGAGAAGGCACCGAGTGGGAGTATGTCCAGCTGTGCCTGCTCTAACTAAGGAAACCTACTGTTCTCTCTCAGGAGGGCCTACAGTGACTGGTAGGCAGGCAAAGGAAAACAAAGACAGAATGGAAGGAAAGCTTTTCCTAGTGTTTTCCCTAGGATTCTGGCACGAGGTCTACCCACAGACCTCTAGGAATACCCATCCAATCTGCTAACAACCCTACCCTTTGTTTCATTTCTCTAACAGCTTTATTTATTTCGTTTTTTGGGGCATGCAGTCCCAACCTTAGCAGCCAGTCAGTTCTGGCCAGAGAAATTCAACCTGTGTGATAGTGCCACTGGAAAACATAAAAAAACAAAGGTGATAGTTTGTGAAGTAAAGTGCTGCTGCTGTTTTCAAAGTGGTAAACGCCTTATGTAGTTAGGCAGAAATAAGGTATCACAAAATGACAATTTTCCAGCATCCCACACTGAAGATATGAACTATTGAGGTATAACTGATAAATACTTAAAATTAGCTATTATGAAATAATTCAACTACAAGAAAACTCAAAAAGAGCCACAGGATGATCTCATGAATAAGATTATGGAAAAGAAGGGGGTACTTTACCAAAGAAATTCAAAGTCTACAAGCAATCTAACAGAAAAGGTGGAGCTGAAGAACCGGATAAAGGAACTGAAGAAAGCATTAGAAAGGGTTGGAAAGAGAGTAGACCAGATGGAGAATAAGAGCTCAAAAACAGGAATTAGAAATGACTCAGGGGAAAGAGGAAAGAGACTTGAGATTTAAAAAAGGAATAAACACTGTGACAACTTTGAGACTCCATCAGAAATGCCAACTTAATGGCAAGGATATACAGAAAGAGGAACCTTCTTAGATTGTTGGTGGGTATATAACCTGGTGTAGCCACTCTGGAGCACTGTATGGAGGGTCCTCAAGAAGTTAAAAATAGAGCTACCCTATGACCCAGCAACTGCACTACTAGGTATTTACCCAAAGGATGCAAACATAGTGATTTGAAGGGGTACATGCTCCCCAATGGTTATAGCAGCAATGTCCACAATAGCCAAACTATGGAAAGGGCCCAGATGTCCATCAACAGATGAATGGATAAAGAAGATGTGGTGTGTATATATATATAATGGAATATTCCTCAGCCAGCCAAAAATGAAACCTTGCCATTTGCCATGACATTAATGGAACTAGAGTGTATTATGCTAAGCAAAATCAGTCAGAAAAAGTCAAATACCATACAATTTCACTCACATGTGGAACCAAAGAAACAAAACAGATGAACATAGGGGAAGAGAAGGAAAAATGAGATAAAAACACAGAGGAAAACCATAAGAGACTTAAGTATAGGGAACAAATGGAGGGCTGCTGGAGTAGAGGTGTGTTGGGGGTTGGGGTGACTGGATGATGGTCACTAAGAGCACTTGATGTAAGGAGCACTGGGTGTTCTATGTAACTGATGATCACTAAACTCTACCATGAAACTAATAATATACTGTAGGTTAACTAACTTGAATTTAAATTAAAGAAAAGGGCAATTTAATATTAATAGGTATACCAGAAGCAGAAGAGAGGGAGAAGAGGGCGGAGACTTTTATAAAGAAGTTCCCAAACTTGGGGAAGGAACTGGGTAAGAAGCCAATATAACACTTCAGTATCTCAAGACAAAAATATCTTCTCCATAACACAATATATTAAAACTGTCAAGTCAGTTATAAAGAATTTTAAAGGCAGCCAGGGAAAGAAAGCAATCTACAAAGGGACCCTTATTAAGCTAACAACAGATTTCACAGCAGAAACTCTACAGGCCAGGACACAGTCGAATGACATATTCAAACCATTGAAAGATAAAAATTGCCAGCTAACAGTACTCTATCTAGCAAAGCTATCTTTCAGATTAAAGGAGAAATAAATGCTTCCACCTACAAATGGAAGCTGAGGGAGTTCAACACCATTAGAACTGTCTTATAAGAAATATTTAAAGAAGCTCTTCAAGCTGAAACACACACAAAAACTATGCAAAGCTCTGATTAAGTATAAGTGGTCAGAATTAGAAAACTTTTAGGAAAGTGTACTATGTAACTACAGGATAAATGTTAAAAGAATAGAACATTAATAATACCTATAGCTATTATAACTTGATAACAAACTAAGTATTAAAAGGGATAATTTGTGACATCAAATATATAGAGGGGAAGATTAAAAGGATTGAACCTTTATAGGTGCAAGAATATAAGCTGTTCTCAGCAGAAAAGGAGTATTTAATCTATGATATGTTACATGTGAACCTCCATAACCACACATGAATATCTGCCCAATATGTCTGCTCTAGCAGACACACAAACATAATAAAAAGGGAAACTGAATAAATAACTATGGAAAACTGCCAAGTTACTCAAGGTATACAAGAACAAGAAGAAAAAATATGGAAAAATAACAAGGCAGAAGATATAATGTCAACAGTAACTCTTGACACATCAGTCATTACTCTGAATGTAAAGGGATTTAACTCACCAATCAAAAGGCACAAGGTGACAAGATGGAGAGAAAATAAGACCCAAATTATGCAGCAGAAGACTCATTTCAGCTCTAAAGAGACTCTTAGACTAAATGGAAATGATGGAAATTGATATTCTAAGTAAACAGAAACTAAAAAAAAAAAAAAAAAAGGCAGACATAGGCACATTTCACATCAGACTAAATAAACTTGAACCCAAAATGAAACAAAGGAGGTCATTATATAATTATGGGGTCATTACATCAAGAAGATATAACAATCATAAATATGTATGCTCCCAACACCTGAGCACCAAAAATGTATTAACCAAATATTAACAGGTCTTAAGGGGAAACATATAGCAATACAATAATACTAGGGGATTTTAATACCCCACTATCAGCAATGGATAGATCACTTAGAAAATCAACATGAAAATATTGGAAGTGAACCACATATTACAACAAATAGACTTAATAGACACAAAATATCTCATCCAAAAAAAGAATACATAGATGATTCTTAGGCCACCAAACAATTCTGAGTAAATTTAAGACTGAAATCATAACTACTATCTTTTCTGATGACAATTAGCATGAAGAAATCAGCAGAGTGATAAGAGCTATATATGTATATGCAAACTAACACACTTTAAAAAAAGGGCATGGGTCAAAGAAGAAAACAAAAGGGAATTCTCTTCCAGTGAAAATGAAAGTAACATCAAATCTTATGAGATGCCACCAAGGCAGATCTGAGGGGAAAGTTTATATCAATAAACACAGATTAAGAAATGGGGGTGGGGTGCCTGGGTGGCTCAGTGGGTTAAGCCTCTGCCTTCGGCTTAGGTCAAGATCTCAGAGTCCTGGGATCGAGCCCTGCATGGGGCTCTCTGCTCAGCAGGGAGCCTGCTTCCCCCTCTCTCTTTGCCTGCCTCTGCCTACTTATGATCTCTGTCAAATTAAAAAAAAAAAATTATCCAATATACAAGGTAGCTTTACACCACAAGGAACTAGAAAAACTTACAAATTGATGCCAAATTTAGCAGAAGGAAGGAAATGATAAATATCATTATGGGAAAAAAAAAATCAGAGACCAGGAAAACAATAGAAAGGATCAATAAAACTAAGAACAGTTTCTTCACAAAATGTAACTGACAAACTTTGAGCTAGGCTAAGAAAAAAGATGACTCAAAATCTGAAATAAAAGCCATTACAGCTAATACTAGAGAAATGTGAAGAGTTTCAAGAGACTATAAAAAAAAATTATATGCCAACATATTACATAACCAAGAAAAAATAAATATATTTCTAAAAACACACAACCTATAAAGACTGAATCAGGAAGAAATAGAAAGTCTGAACTAATAGTAAGTACAAAATTATATCATTAATTAAAAACTTTTGAACACAGACAACTCCAGGACTAAATGGCTTCACTGGAGAATTCCACCAAATGTTTCAAGAAGAATTAACAGCAATCCTTCTCAAACTCTTCCAAAATAATTATGGAGGGGTCACTTCCAAACTCTTTCATTAAGGCCAACACTGAAGCCAACCAAAACTAGATAAAGATACCTGAAGAAAACTATATCCTGATCAACACCACTAATGAATTCAGTTAATATTTTTTGAGAATTTTTGCAAGTATATTCAAGAGTAAGTTAGAAGAATTAGACCCCAGGACCAAGTGGGATTATCCCTGAGATGCAAAAATGATTCGACATATGCAAATCAATGAATGTAGTGCATCACAATTAAATGAAAGATAAAAATCCCCAAATAATCTAGTAGATGTGGAAAAAAGTTTGACAGAATACAACATCCTTTCATGACAGAAACAACAACAACAACAACAGCAAACCCACATTGGGTTAAGAAGCCATCTACTTCAATAATAATAAAGGTCATATATGACAAACCCATAAGTAACATTATACTGCAAGGAGAAAAACCGGAGCATTTCCTCTAAAATAAGAAACAAGACAACGATGCTCACTTTGACCATTCCTACTAAATATAATACTGGAAGGAAGAAGGTGTCCAATATGAGAGCATAGGAACACCCAGAAGTCACCTCCTCTCACAGACTCAGAGTCCATACCTACTTATAGAGCAATTCTTCCTAAAACTCTAAAAGGTGGGTCAGGAGTCAAGATGGCGGAGAAGTAGCAAGCTGAGACTGCTTCAGCTAGCCGGAGATCAGCTAGATAGCTTATCTAAAGATTGCAAACACCTGAAAATCCATCGGCAGATTGAGGAGAAGAAGAACAGCAATTCTGGAAACAGAAAAACAACCACTTTCTGAAAGGTAGGACCGGCGGAGAAGTGAATCCAAAGCGACGGGAAGATAGACCCCGGGGGGAGGGGCCGGCTCCCGGCAAGCGGCGGAGCAACCGCGCACAAAATCAGGACTTTTAAAAGTCTGTTCCGCTGAGGGACATCGCTCCAGAGGCTAAACCGGGGCGAAGCCCACGCGGGGTCAGCGGGGCCTCAGGTCCCGCAGGGTCACAGAAGGATCGGGGGTGTCTGCGTGTCACAGAGCTTGCGGGTATTGGAACGGGAAAGCCGGCTACAGAGACAGAGCCGACAGTAAGCTCACAGCTCGGTGTTACCTTGAACCGGTCGCAGGCTCGGTGAGCTCGGAGCGCGGCCGGGAGGTCAGGCAGACGGGAGTAACTGGGCGCTGTTCTCTGAGGGCGCACTGAGGAGTGGGGCCCTGGGCTCTCGGCTCCTCCGGGCCGGAGACCAGGAGGCCGCCATTTGTATTCCCGTCCTCTGGAACTCTACGGAAAGCGCTCAGGGAACAAAAGCTCCTGAAAGCAAACCCAAGCGGATTACTCACCCCGGCCCCGGGTAAGGGCGGTTGTGTGTAATTCCGCCTGGGGCAAAGACACTTGAGAATCACTACAACAGGCCCCTCCCCCAGAAGATCAACAAGAAATCCAGCCGAGACCAAGTTCACCTACCAAGGAGTGCGGTTTCAATACCAAGGAGAGCAGCAGAATTCCAGAGGAGGAGAAAGCCAAGCACAGAACTCATGGCTTTTTTCCTGTGATTTTTTTTTTAGTCTTGCAGTTAATTTAATTTTTTCTCTTTTCATTTTTTTTTTTTTTTTTCTTTTTTCTCGCCTTCGGGTAAATTTTTTTTAACTGTTACCTTTTTCTTTTTTAACGATTTTTTACTAGTTTATCTAATATATATATATATATATATATATATATATATATATATTTACATTTTTCTTAGGTGTTTTCTTTTTTTTTTTTTTAAAATTCTTTTCTTTTCTTTTTTTTTTCTTTTTCTTTTCTTTTTGTTTTTTTTTTTTTTTCTTCCTTTTTGAACCTCTTTTTATCCCCTTTCCCCCCACTCACGATTTTGGATCTCTTCTAATTTGGTTAAAGCATATTTTCCTGGGGTTGTTGCCACCCTTTTAGTATTTTACTTGCCCCTTCATTTACTCTTATCTGGACAAAATGACAAGACGTAAAAATTCAACACAAAAAAAAGAACAAGAGGCAGTACCGAAGGCTAGGGACCTAATCAATACAGACATCGGTAATATGTCAGATCTAGAGTTCAGAATGACAATTCTCAAGGTTCTAGCCGGGCTCGAAAAAGGCATGGAAGATATTAGAGAAACCCTCTCGAGAGATATAAAAGCCCTTTCTGGAGAAATAAAAGAACTAAAATCTAACCAAGGTGAAATCAAAAAAGCTATTAATGAGGTGCAATCAAAAATGGAGGCTCTAACTGCTAGGATAAATGAGGCAGAAGAAAGAATTAGTGATATAGAAGACCAAATGACAGAGAATAAAGAAGCTGAGCAAAAGAGGGACAAACAGCTACTGGACCACGAGGGGAGAATTCGAGAGATAAGTGACACCATAAGACGAAACAACATTAGAATAATTGGGATTCCAGAAGAAGAAGAAAGTGAGAGGGGAGCAGAAGGTATACTGGAGAGAATTATTGGGGAGAATTTCCCCAATATGGCAAAGGGAACGAGCATCAAAATTCAGGAGGTTCAGAGAATGCCCCTCAAAATCAATAAGAATAGGCCCACACCCCGTCACCTAATAGTAAAATTTTACAAGTCTCAACGACAAAGAGAAAATCCTGAAAGCAGCCCGGGAAAAGAAGTCTGTAACATACAATGGTAAAAATATTAGATTGGCAGCTGACTTGTCCACAGAGACCTGGCAGGCCAGAAAGAGCTGGCATGATATTTTCAGAGCACTAAACGAGAAAAACATGGAGCCAAGAATACTATATCCAGCTAGGCTATCATTGAAAATAGAAGGAGAGATTAAAAGCTTCCAGGACAAACAACAACTGAAAGAACTTGCAAATACCAAACCAGCTCTACAGGAAATATTGAAAGGGATCCTCTAAGCAAAGAGAGAGCCTACAAGTGGTAGATCAGAAAGGAACAGAGACCATATACAGTAACAGTCACCTTACAGGCAATACAATGGCACTAAATTCATATCTCTCAATAGTTACCCTGAATGTGAATGGGCTAAATGCCCCTGTCAAAAGACACAGGGTATCAGAATGGATAAAAAAACAAAACCCATCTATATGTTGCCTCCAAGAAACTCATTTTAAGCCCGAAGACACCTCCAGATTTAAAGTGAGGGGGTGGAAAAGAATTTACCATGCCAATGGACATCAGAAGAAAGCAGGAGTGGCAATCCTTATATCAGATCAATTAGATTTTAAGCCAAAGACTATAATAAGAGATGAGGAAGGACACTATATCATACTCAAAGGGTCTGTCCAACAAGAAGATTTAACAATTTTAAATATCTATGCCCCCAATGTGGGAGCAGCCAACTATATAAACCAATTAATAACAAAATCAAAGAAACACATCAACAATAATACAATGATAGTAGGGGACTTTAACACTCCCCTCACTGAAATGGACAGGTCATCCAAGCAAAAGATCAGCAAGGAAATAAAGGCCTTAAATGACACACTGGACCAGATGGACATCACAGATATATTCAGAATATTTCATCCCAAAGCAACAGAATACACATTCTTCTCTAGTGCACATGGAACATTCTCCAGAATAGATCACATCCTCGGTCCTAAATCAGGACTCAACCGGTATCAAAAGATTGGGATCATTCCCTGCATATTTTCAGACCACAATGCTCTAAAGCTAGAACTCAACCACAAAAGGAAGTTTGGAAAGAACCCAAATACATGGAGACTAAACAGTATCCTTCTAAAGAATGAATGGGTCAACCGGGGGAAATTAAAGAAGAATTGAAAAAAATCATGGAAACAAATGATAATGAAAATACAACGGTTCAAAATCTGTGGGACACAACAAAGGCAGTCCTGAGAGGAAAATATATAGCGGTACAAGCCTTTCTCAAGAAACAAGAAAGGTCTCAGGTACACAACCTAACCCTACACCTAAAGGAGCTGGAGAAAGAACAAGAAAAAACCCTAAGCCCAGCAGGAGAAGAGAAATCATAAAGATCAGAGCAGAAATCAATGAAATAGAAACCAAAAAAACAATAGAACAAATCAACGAAACTAGGAGCTGGTTCTTTGAAAGAATTAATAAAATTGATAAACCCCTGGCCCGACTTATCAAAAAGAAAAGAGAAAGGACCCAAATAAATAAAATCATGAATGAAAGAGGAGAGATCACAACTAACACCAAAGAAATACAAACTATTATAAGAACATACTATGAGCAACTCTACGGCAATAAATTTGATAATCTGGAAGAAATGGATGCATTCCTAGAAAACATATAAACTACCACAACTGAACCAGGAAGAAA
The DNA here is from genome assembly GCF_011764305.1 of Mustela putorius furo. Taxonomy (NCBI): domain Eukaryota; kingdom Metazoa; phylum Chordata; class Mammalia; order Carnivora; family Mustelidae; genus Mustela; species Mustela putorius. Next base: position 10,952,277 of record NW_025421294.1, read on the forward strand.
TAGAAAGCCTGAACAGACCCATAACCAGTAAGGAGATTGAAACAGTCATTAAAAAATCTCCAAACAAACAAAAGCCCAGGGCCAGACGGCTTCCCGGGGGAATTCTACCAAACATTTAAAGAAGAACTAATTCCTATTCTCCTGAAAACTGTTCCAAAAAATAGAAATGGAAGGAAAACTTCCAAACTCATTTTTTATGAGGCCAGCATCACCTTGATCCCAAAACCAGACAAGGATCCCACCAAAAAAAAGAGAGCTATAGACCGATATCCTTGATGAACACAGATGCGAAAATACTCAACAAAATACTAGCCAATAGGATTCAACAGTACATTAAAAAGATTATTCACCACGACCAAGTGGGATTTATTCCAGGGCTGCAAGGTTGGTTCAACATCCGCAAATCAGTCAATGTGATACAACACATCAATAAAAGAAAGAACAAGAACCATATGATACTCTCAATAGATGCTGAAAAAGCATTTGACAAAGTACAACATCCCTTCCTGATCAAAACTCTTCAAAGTGTAGGGATAGAGGGCACATACCTCAATATCATCAAAGCCATCTATGAAAAACCCACCGCAAATATCATTCTCAATGGAGAAAAACTGAAAGCTTTTCCGCTAAGGTCAGGAACACGGCAGGGATGTCCATTATCACCACTGCTATTCAACATCGTACTAGAGGTCCTAGCCTCAGCAATCAGACAACAAAAGGAAATTAAAGGCATCCAAATCGGCAAAGAAGAAGTCAAATTATCACTCTTCGCAGATGATATGATACTATATGTGGAAAACCCAAAAGACTCCACTCCAAAACTGCTAGAACTTATACAGGAATTCAGTAAAGTGTCAGGATATAAAATCAATGCACAGAAATCAGTTGCATTTCTCTACACCAACAGCAAGACAGAAGAAAGAGATATTAAGGAGTCAATCCCATTTACAATTGCATCCAAAACCATAAGATACCTAGGAATAAACCTAACCAAAGAGACACAGAATCTATACTCAGAAAACTATAAAGTACTCATGAAAGAAATTGAGGAAGACACAAAGAAATGGAAAAATGTTCCATGCTCCTGGATTGGAAGAATAAATATTGTGAAAATGTCTATGCTACCTAAAGCAATCTACACATTTAATGCAATTCCTATCAAAGTACCATCCATCTTTTTCAAAGAAATGGAACAAATAATTCTAAAATTTATATGGAACCAGAAAAGACCTCGAATAGCCAAAGGGATATTGAAAAAGAAAGCCAACGTTGGTGGCATCACAATTCCGGACTTCAAGCTCTATTACAAAGCTGTCATCATCAAGACAGCATGGTACTGGCACAAAAACAGACACATAGATCAATGGAACAGAATAGAGAGCCCAGAAATAGACCCTCAAATCTATGGTCATCTAATCTTCGACAAAGCAGGAAAGAATGTCCAATGGAAAAAAGACAGCCTTTTCAATAAATGGTGCTGGGAAAATTGGACAGCCACATGCAGAAAAATGAAATTGGACCATTTCCTTACACCACACACAAAAATAGACTCAAAATGGATGAAGGACCTCAATGTACGAAAGGAATCCATCAAAATCCTTGAGGAGAACACGGGCAGCAACCTCTTCGACCTCTGCCCGCAGCAACATCTTCCTAGGAACAACGCAAAAGGCAAGGGAAGCAAGCAAGGAAAAAAAATGAACTACTGGGATTTCATCAAGATCAAAAGCTTTTGCACAGCAAAGGAAACAGTTAACAAAATCAAAAGACAACTGACAGAATGGGAGAAGATATTTGCAAACGACATATCAGATAAAGGACTAGTGTCCAGAATCTATAAAGAACTTAGCAAACTCAACATCCAAAGAACAAATAATCCAATCAAGAAATGGGCAGAGGACATGAACAGACATTTCTGCAAAGAAGACATCCAGATGGCCAACAGACACATGAAAAAGTGCTCCATATCACTCGGCATCAGGGAAATACAAATCAAAACCACAATGAGATATCACCTCACACCAGTCAGAATGGCTAAAATCAACAAGTCAGGAAATGACAGATGCTGGCGAGGATGCGGAGAAAGGGGAACCCTCCTACACTGTTGGTGGGAATGCAAGCTGGTGCAGCCACTCTGGAAAACAGCATGGAGGTTCCTCAAAATGTTGAAAATAGAACTGCCCTATGACCCAGCAATTGCACTATTGGGTATTTACCCTAAAGATACAAATGTAGTGATCCAAAGGGACACATGCACCCGAATGTTTATAGCAGCAATGTCCACAATAGCCAAACTATGGAAAGAACCTAGATGTCCATCAACAGATGAATGGATCAAGAAGATGTGGTATATATACACAATGGAATACTATGCAGCCATCAAAAGAAATGAAATCTTGCCATTTGCAACAACATGGATGGAACTAGAGCGTATCATGCTTAGCGAAATAAGTCAAGCAGAGAAAGACAACTATCATATGATCTCCCTGATATGAGGAAGTGGTGATGCAACATGGAGGCTTAAGTGGGGTAGAAGAATAAATGAAACAAGATGGGATTGGGAGGGAGACAAACCATAAGTGACTCTTAATCTCACAAAACAAACTGAGGGTTGCCGGGGGGAGGGGGTTTGGGAGAAGGGGGTGGGATTATGGACATTGGGGAGGGTATGTGATTTGGTGTGTGCTGTGAAGTGTGTAAACCTGGTGATTCACAGACCTGTACCCCTGGGGATAAAAATATATGTTTATAAAAAATTAAAAAAAAAAAAAAATGTAAAAATAAAAAAAAAAAAAAAAAAAAAAAAAAAAAAAAAAAAAATCCAGGAGGCTGCAAAGCCAAGAAATAAACAAGTTTGGATTCAAAAAAAAAAAAAAAAAAAAAAAAAAAAAAAAAACTCTAAAAGGTGATTGAGTAGCTTCTGCAAAGTGAAGAATAGAGGAACCACATACAAAATGGCATGAGAGACAGAGACATGGTGATGACAGGAACTCTACTGCTGATGCTAGGAACAGCAGCAAGGAGGGATATCACTGAGAGGCCTGCATGTAGATTTGTAACTTGGGGCTCAGCCAAGAAAAAAGCATGGTTTAAAGAGCAACTAACATTAAGCAAATTAAACCCTTTACTAACCTTAGAGCATCCACCAAATGGTGGACCAATTGCTGGAATGCTCTCTGGGTCAGAGGTGGTGTCTGTGTTCCCCCTTCAACTTGACAGCCGAAAAGGAGGCAGGGTCCAGTTACCCTAGGCAACCTGCCATCTCAGTGAGCTCTGGATCCCTCCCCACACTGTCTTGCTATCCCCCTCAAAACACTTTCCCACACCCACAACAATGGCTCTAGATCATAGCAAGGCAGAATCAGAAGCCCATAGATGCTTTAGCTCTAGTTATCCCACCAGGGTGGTCCCAGCATGCATCCACTCCATCTGTCTATCCAGGCCTTCCTGTTGGAAAGCACCTGGTGTATGTCCATTTCACCCCCTGCTGTCCCACAAGAGTGGCCCAGGTACATACCGCCGGAGGAACCCAACCCAATGCGGCCGGGCGCATAGTCTACACAGGGAACATTCCTACACAAGGGTACTCCTTCAAGATTGGGAAAGGTAGCAGTTTCCTCTAATATACAGAAAGTCACACAAAATGAGGAGAAAAGTAAATATATTCAATGAAAAAGCAAGGTAAAATTTTAGAAGAAGAACTAAATGAAACAAAGATGTGATAAAGTACAGCACAGGAAATATAGCAATTAATATTGTAATAATTTTGTCTGGTGACAAATGATTACTAGACTTAAGGTGGTGAGCATTGAGTCCTGTATGGAATTGTCTAATCAGTGTACTTTATGCCTAAAATTAATAATAGTGTATGTCAACTATACTCACAAAAACAACAATAAAATATATAGTACTGGAAGTTCTAGCTAGAGCACTTACTCAAGACAAAGAAATAAAAGGCACCCAAATGGGAAAGAAAGACAAAATTGCTGTTTCCTGATGATAGGATCTTCTATATTGAGAATGCCAGAATCCATCAAAAATATAAATTAAAATATGGCATGTTACAAAATCAACAAATTAGTTGCTGTTTTTTTTTAACACTAATTATAAAGTATCTGAAAAAGAAATAAAGCTATCCCATGCACAATAGCATCAAAACAAGTAAATTACTTAGGAATAAATTTAAGCAAGGAAGTGACATATCTATACATTAAAAATGACAAGTTTGCTGAAAGAAATTCAAGACATAAATGGAAAGGCACCTTGTGCTCATGGTTCAGAAGAATGAATACTGTGAATACTGTTAAAATGATCATAATTCTCAAAGTCACCTACAGATTCGATGTAATCCCCATAAGATAACAGATATACTTCATAGAAGTAAAAAAAAAAAAAAAAGTTCTAAGACTTGTGTGGAATAACAAAAGACCTCAAATAGTTAAAGCAATCCTGAGGAAAAAGAACAAAGCTGGAGGGAGCATGCTTCCAGTATATATTTTGAAATATATTACAAAGACAGGATTAAAAGCAGTATGTAATAGGCACAAGAATAGACAAACAGACCAAAAGGACAGAACAGAGAGCCTAGAATTAAACTCCTATCCCATGTCACTCACTAAAATTAACTCAAAACAGATTAAGGGCATATAAACCTAACACCTAGAAGAATACGCCAAAACCACACACACATGCACACATAGACACACACCAAAAAAAAACCACAAACAAAAAAACCCAAGAGCAAAAAATCAACAAATCAGATTACCTCAAACTGAAAAGTTTTTGCAGAGCAAAATGGTTACCAAAATGAAAAGACAACCTGAAGAATAGGAGAATACTTTTATAAAACATAAATCAAATAAAGGGTTAATTTCTATAATTTGTAAGGAACTAATGAGGCTTAATAACAAAAAGACAATCTGATTTTAAAATGGCTAGAAAAGGGTGCCTGGGTGGCTGTCAGTTGGGCGTCTGCCTTCAGGGTCTTGGGATCAAGTCCTCTATTGGGCTCTCTGCTCATTGGGGACTCTGCTTCTCTCTCTGCTGCTCCCCCCGATTGTGTGCTTTCTCTCTCTCAAATAAATAAAATCTTTGGGGAAAAAAAGACCAGAAAAATTATTTTTCCAAAGAGGACAGCAAAATTGTCAAAAGGCATATGAAAACATGCTCATTACTAATCCCTGAGGAAATGCAAAAATCACAGTAAGATATCCTTTCTTACCGGGTACAGTGGCAGCTTTATACAACGTAGATGGAAATATAAACTGGTCCATCCAGCTTGGAAAACAACACGGAAGTTCCTCAAAATATTAAAAATACAACTACCATATAATCCAGCACTTTCACTTCTGGGTATATACCCAAAGGAAATGGAAACAAGATTTTGACTAGATATGTACACTTGCATGGTTATTACAGTATTATTCACAGTAGTCAAAATATGTAAACAAATGCCCATAAACAGATGAATGGATCTAAAGATGAGGTATATAAACCATGGAATATTGTATAGCTATGACAAAGATAATACTCTATTATAATTATGTAATGTGATGAATATTGCTACAACTGCAATCATATCAAAACACATAAACATATCAAAGTAACACATTGTACACCCTGAATTTATACAATGTTACATTTCAAATTTATTCAATTGAAATAAAATTTACATGAAAAAACTGAAAAACAATTATAATACTGAGGGGCTTTGTGGCAGCATATCTTGGGTAGCTGCAACGGCCCACCTCAGATAGGCATTCTCTCCAGCTCCACCTGCTCTGTAACTTCTCTCTCTCTGACATGAAATGCATGTTTTAGTCATTCTTTTCTTTAAAATCTGAGTATACTCAATCCTCAATGTTACATGACTTTCAGGTCTACAGCATAGTGATTCAACAATTAAGTTATGTTTACCACAGATGTAACTACCATCTGTCACTGTACAACACTATTCCAGCACCATTAACTATCTGTCCTATGCTGTGTCTTGTATTCCTATGACTTATTTATTCCAAAAATGGAAGCATCTATCTCTGCCTCCCTTGCATCTGTTTTGCTCATTCCTCAACCTCCTCCCTTTTGGCAACTATCAGTTTGTTCTCTGTATTTATAAGTCTGATCATGCATTTTATTTATTCATCTATCTTTTATATTCCATATATAAATTAAATCATATGGTATCTGTTGTTCTAATTTCACTTAGCATAATACCCTCCAGGTCCATCCATGTTGTCACAAATGGCAAGATCTCATTCTTTTTGATGGCTAAGTAATACTCCATTGTGTGTTTATACATATGTATATATCCATAATATACCATTGGCTGTGTATGCATATACATACATACCAAAGCTTTTTTTAATCCATTCCTTTATCAATAGACACTTGGGTTACTTCAGGATCTTAGTTTTTGTAAATAAAGCTGCAATAAACATAGGGGCACATATATCTTTTCAAATTTGTGTTTTAGCTTTCTCGGGGTAAATATCCAGTAGTGGAATTATTATCATAGGGTATTTCCATTTTTAATTTTTTTGAGGAAACTCTATACTGTTTTCGATGTACCGTCACCAATTCACATTCCTATCAACAGTGTAGGAAGTTTCCTTCTTCTCCACTTGAACTCCTACTTCTTGACACCCACATCTCTGTTCACAGTGAAAAAGAGACATAGAGAAGGCCTTCTTGACCCAAGAAAAAGCAGAATGTAGGCCTTGACTTTTGTTAAATAATTGTGTTTGAATCTCTCACGTGGCAGCTTTACTCATTTAATTATTTATATCATATGCCTGTCCTTTATACATTTTTAAGTTTATGAACTTCAAGATTTGGCTGGGTTCTCACTCATCTCTAAGGTCTTGCTTGAATGACTGGCTGAACTGGACAATCACTGCTCCTTACCAATTCTAATTATACCAGGTATTTGGGACTTATTAGATACGGTTTTCTATAAGGTATAAAATTGGCCTCACATACCAGTCACCATTGTAGCCATTTTGAAGTGTACAATTTAGTGGCTTTTAGTACCTTCACAATGTTGTGCAACTAGCACCAATTATTCTGGAACACTCATTACCAAAAGAAACTGTATCCATTAAGTAGTCATTTCCCTTTCCCTGGCTCCCTCCACTTCATATTAGGGGCATTTTGCTCCCCAATTAGTTGTACATCCCATCAGGTCTGCTCTGTATCCCACATAGCATTTAACACAATGTCAGGCAGGAGCAGGTGTCCAGCAGATGTTGGCTAATTAAAGGATTGATTGCTGTTAATTGGCTGAGAGAAGGGGTAGAATGGGAATGGAAAAATGAAAGTGAATCAATTTTTTCTTTTTTTTTTTTTAATAGTTAGGAAGTGACTGAACATGTGAGCAATTTTCTCAGCCAAATTATTGCTGGGGAGTATGTGTGTTTTGGGGGGTGATTATGAAGCACAGACTTCGACATTGTATCATTTTGTTTCTGTCCTGTAGAAATATTATGCCACAAAACAATTTAAAGCACCTCTATTTAACTGTGAGGAAAAACACATTTCTGGAGAAGAAATGCAGGGTTGTTCAACTCCAAAACCTCAGGCTGAGAAGTGAAGGTTTTAGTGAAGAGATAAGGGTCACTTACAATCAAGTGTACTGGGCAGACTGTTTAGATGCTAATAGGTGCTAGGTGCTTAAGAAGTTTGTTTGGGGGGCATCTGGGTGGCTCAGATGGTTAAGCCTCTGCCTTCAGCATTGGTCAGATCTTCAGGTCCTGGGATTGAGCCCCAGGGCAAACTCCCAGTTTAGCAGGAAGTCTGCTTCTCCCTCTCCCTTAGCCTCTTCCCCTGCTCATTCATGCTCTCGCTCTTTCTCTGTATCTTTGTTTCAGATGACTAAATAAAATCTTTAAAAAAACACTTTTGTTTTCTTTTTTTTTATTATGTTAGTCACCATACAATGCATCATTAATTTTTAATGTAGTGTTCCATGATTCATTGTTGTTGTTGTTGTTTTAAGATTTTATTTATTTATTTGACAGATAGAGATCACAAGTAGGCAGAGAGGCAGGCAGAGAGAGAGGGGAAGAAGCAGGCTCCCCGCTGAGCAGAGAGCCCCACGTGGGTAGGGCTGGATCCCAGGAGCCTGGGGCTATGACCTGAGCCAAAGGCAGAGGCTTTAACCCACTGAGCCACCAAGGTGCCCCAACTGTTTGTTTTCTTAAATAAGTTTAATATCCCCTTTCTACCTTAACATTTTAATAGGCTTTCAATGATAAAGGAGTCAAGTTCCAGATAATTTTATGAATTGTCAACAAAATTTTCACAAAAATTATTTTAAAAATTGTCATTAACTTCCTATATATAGGATTTCAATTTACAATAACATTTTTATGCATTGTCAATTAAGGGGTTATTTTCACTATGAGGGATGCATATGAAAGAGAGCAAATAATCATTTAGCAGGGCCCAAGCTAATTAGATTTCCTTGTGCTATCCAAGGTTGTAGAATCTTCATTATAACTTATTGTATACTACATACAGCTACTGTACTAGGCATTTTGCACTTATTTCCTAATCCTGTGACAAGCCCCATGAGGTACTTTTACACTTTTGCAACTAAAAAACAAAGTTGACTTGGTCTTTCGTTGGTAAAACAGAACAGGAACTGAAGTCTGATTGTAAACAAACCTACATTCTTAACCTCTTTACAAGCCTAATGCTCACCTTCATACATTCTGGCATTTCCCCACCCCATTACAGAATGATAGTTGTCAACTTCATAAAAATGTTCTTGGGGATTCTTACCTGCTCTGAGTAATATGTTTTAATGTTTCCCAATTCTCAAAGTCAGGAAATACTCCTCAAATTTTAAATCTAGCTCTTTTGTATGGTAAAGCAGCCCAGGTGTCATGTCCAGAGAAGATACAAAAAGCTTTATACAAATTATTTTCCACATAGTGGAAAACCCAACCACATACTGATGGGTTCTGAAAGGTGTAATTAAGTCACCTTTTAATAAATCTATCTGGAAAAGGATCCATGTCTCCAATAGCCAGCAGCTGGCTTGTTCATTGAGTTCTCAAAGTAAAGAGGAGATGATGAATCCTTGATCTTTAAACTATTTTCTTAGAAAGGCCATTTCTTTGTCAAATAAAGCCAATCCAGTTTAATGTCAGTTAATTAAAACTTAAAGCAAAAGAGATAGCATAAAAGTATTGTATCTAGACTTACTATGGAAAACTTCTATTTTGAGGACTCTCCTGGATAAAATATCATGGTTTATTCTGTACATGTATGGGAAAGAGGTTCCTACAGGCACCAATGCATCCTTGGAATCTGGCATGGATACAAGATAAAGTCACCCACTCAGAATGAAGTTACTAGGAAGGAACCACAAGGAGCATGAGATTAATCACCTGCTCAGATAGTTCATTTCAAGGTAGGACTCTGGTGAGAACATGTCATTTCCCAAAATTCTTTAAGGGACTAGGGTGTCTTTCCAAATTTTTAACATGGAGAGCTGGATCTCTTTCTTAGCTGTGGGCTAATGAATGATAAAATTTCCAAGATGCAACCATCAAAAGAGAATGGAATTGGCCTACATGGAGTCAGGAAAAAGACAAGTCTGGGATGGAGAGTACTTACTGTCCAAGGTGATCAAAGGAGATGGGAGACTGCCTCTATCAAACAGTGTGGGGATTCAGGTTTGCCTGCCTGCTCATCGCCACGGGGGTAAAGGAGCATTGTTTCTCACTGGTATCCCTTTAATGTCACAGGCCTGCCACATAATAAGCACTCAACAGAATAAGGAATAATGAATGAACATTATGGACTCCCTTTTCTTTGATCTAGGGCCACTGAGAAGATGTATGACACTGAATGCCTTTCCTAAGGGTATTTTTACTATTGGTAGAAGGATGCGCTGATTACCTGACAGGAATATTATCAACTACATGACATTTACATTTCTCAGTACAAATAATAAAAGGCATTTTTTAAAAAAGATTTTATTTATTTATTTGATAGAGATCACAAGTAGGCAAAGAGGCAGGCAGAGAGAGAGTAGGAAGCAGGCTCCCCGCTGAGCAGAGAGCCTGATGTGGGGCTCGATCCCAGGACCCTGGGATCATGACCTGAGCGGAAGGCAGAGGCTTACCCCACTGAGCCACCCACGTGCCCCATAAAAGGCATTTTTAATTAGAAATCAGTCCCTTATGAGTTTGGTTAGAGTGATGTGTTCCACTACTAATCCCAACTCTGATCATTTTGGCCTGAGAAAAAGGAAAGAACATTGGCAAGTGTGCAAGGCTGATGAATAGACCTGATCTTCTGCTAACCTTACCCCTGAACTGGGTGTTTCACAATTCAGCATGAAAAAACAATCCTTCTTAGTTTTAGCTCTTTTAACTCTCAAAACTTAAATTCTATCCAGATGCTGCAGTTTGTATTTCTTATACCTGACTTTAATTTTATTCTTAAATAACATGAATAATAGCAATTTCTGTTTTTTAAAAACAAAATAAAAAACAAAACCAGTTTACACAGATCTCTGTTACATGGAACTGTGTGTATTTTTAAACATTTCACATAATAGGTTTGCAAGTTCATGTGAATGGGTAGAGTCCGGCTTGAAGGATTCTAAGAAAAGGAGAAGAGTCCCGGTTCTGAGCTGAATTCAGGTAAGAAAAATGACAAATGGGCCATTTTGTTAGATGGGACCTGAGACATGCAAACTCAAGCCTGGTTAGAGGGAAAGTTTTGATCTGCAAATGGTAGAAAGCAGTGGGAGTTTGGAGGCTGTTAATCAAGATCATGTCTGGCATTCGGGCAACCCTTGAAGGATCTAGATTCATGGGTAATGGGAATATCCCAGAGATCAAATAAATGTTGGCAGAGATCTGTAGGAGTATGGAGTATAAGAAAGATCACCTAAGTGAATGGGGTTGACTAAAGAGAGCAATAAGTAAAAAGGGAATTGCCAAAGTCTAGAGGATTCATGAACTGAGGAATGTGAGAAGGTGAAGTAGAGAGGAAGTCTAGAAGAGAATCAGCATGCAGAACCCCAATGTCAGTGAGAAACAGGGTGTTTTACTCAAAGCTGTTTCATGGGTGGCCCATCATGAGTTGGAAGAAAATCAAATTGATCGTTCAACCTGAGTCATTTTGAAATTGAAAGTTATTAAGGTATTATTAATCCTTACACTGGGAAACAAACATGAATTGAGAATCTCCCAAGCAAGCTGCAGGGTAGCTTCATTTATAAGGAACAAGTGTCTACTTGCTGGGGAGTATATTGCACCTGCCAGCAGAGAGAGTGGATGTCCACAGATAATTCAGTAACAGGAAGTCAAAAGTTACTAAGACTGGGAGAGCTCCAATGAGACAAGGACCAGTAGAGGCAGGTGTCCCTTCCTGTACCACCCCATGAGTAAGACCACACCTAAACCAATCCAAACCCATTAAAACATCCCTGTTGGTTTATTTTATATCTCTTGGGCACATTTAGCTAAAAAGAATGTGAGCCAGCAGAAATAAGAGTCAGATGGCAGAGCTCCTCTGCAGAGAGCTGTGAGCAGACCAGTACTTAGAGCCTTTAAATAGCATTGTTGGGGCTCCCTACTGAATCTAAAAGTTGGCAGTTCCTATTATTTCATAAACACTACACTTAAGATTTAAATTAATCTTTAAAAGCTGCTGAAGAAAAGAATCAAAACTGTTTGGAACAGGCGGTCTGCGTTTTAAAAACAGACTTCAGGGCAAGGCTCTCCTCATTATAGTTTCTGTCTCCTTCAACCTGGCTTAATTACAGTATTATTTTCATAGTGACAAGGGGTGAGGATTATAAAATTGAAGGAAAAATGCATCATTATTTATTAAGGTGGGGTGGCTGGGGCAACATTGCAGGTCTGAACCAAAAAAGAAAGCTTTAAAATGTCCAAGGTGGGAGATCTACCAGCAGGACTGCTCATACTTCTCTGGCATGGGTGCCCCAGATAATAAGTGGCTCTAAGCAAGCTATGTAGACACTCTTAGGTCAGAATGAAACCCAGGAATTGAAATCAGCTATAATGGGGGTGCCTGGGTGGCTCAGTGGGTTAAGCCTCTGCCTTGGGTTCTGCTCACGATCTCAGGGTCCTGGGATGGAGCCCCACATCAGGCTTTCTGCTCAGCAGGGAGCCTACTTCCTGCCGCACCCCCCACCCCGCCAAATAAGTAAATAAAATCTTTAAAAAAGGAAAGAAAAGGAGAAATCAGCTATAGTGAACAATTCTGATATAGCCAGGATAGCCAAATCTTAGATTTGCTTTACTTTTTCATAGCAGTTTCTTATGTTATACAAAAATGCATTTAATGGAGAAAATTCTTAACCTCCTCCCCTGTTTAATTTCATAGAAAATGGTGGCCATTTGTACTTGACCAGTAATTTCTTGTTATCTTTAAAAGTATGCATTTCAGGATTCCAGTGCAAGACTTATTCTTTTGGATTGCTTACTAGACTTTTCCCATTCACCCTTTTGTTGGTTCTCCACCAAGTATCTCTATTCTCTCTGCCTCCTTCCAGGTTTCTCCCCTTCTGCAGGTTAACATGCTGATTGATTTTACTCCCACATTCTCCCTACATGAGGACTTCAACTCATTATTCAAGCCCAACAGTTAAGATCATCTTTGACTTTTCTATATCCTCAGACTCCAGGATCCAGACATTCTCTAAGTGCTATTATTTCTATTGCCTAAATATTAAAAAATCTCTCTTTGCTTTTGTATCCCCACTTTTACTGCTCAGTTTAGATCTGTCCTTCTTAACCTTCAACACGATCAGGTAATACATACAAAGGATCTAAATCAGGAATTCTCTGCTGTATATTAAAATCATCTTGAATATCTAAATATCTAAGATACATTTGCACTCCAGCTTCAGACATTTTGACTTAAGGGACCACTGTGTGCATGTGCATGTGCTTCCTGTTTTCCTTCAACAATCCACCCTCTAGCCAACAATCCATCCTCAATCCAAACATTTTATTTATTTATTTATTTTTTAGATTTATTTATTTATTTGACAGAGAGAGCGATCACAAGTAGGCAGAGAGGCAGTCAGAGAGAGAGGAGGAAATAGGCTCCCTGCTGAGCAGAGAGCCCAATGTGGGCCTCGATCCCAGGACCCTGGGATCATGACCTAAGCTGAAGGCAGAGGCTTTAACCCACTGAGCCACCCAGGCGCCCCAAACATTTTAAATAGTACATTTCTTCCAGTTAAAAACATGTTCAGAAAGACTGATGTCAGCAACATGACATCAGCATTGTGAACAATTTTTTTCTCTCCCTTCTTATTTACTATGAATTTGACCATTCTCAACTAAATAAAAGTGTCTCTGACATTACACCAGGACACCCAGGATATTTCTACCCACTCATACATCAGAGAGTAGATGGATGGGACCTTGAAGGGGGCTGAGAATCCAAAGAATTTGGTGAATTTGGCCCACTCCCTCTTGCCACAATGGGGGTGGGGAAGGAGTGAAACTGCAGAGCATAAAGCAGGACACACATTCATTGGAGGTGAAGAATCTGTAGAAGGCCAGCTGGGATTCTTTAAGAAGATAAACGAAATCACAAGCCTTTAGCTCGACTAAGAAAAAAAGAAGACTCGTAACTTGAGAAATAAAAAATGAGACATTACAACTGATAACTACAGAACTACAAAACATTGTAAGAGACCATTATGAATAATTATATGACAACAAATTACATAACCCAGAAGAAATGGATCAATTTCTAGAAACAAAACCTACCAAGACTAAACTAGGAATAGAAAATCTGAACAGACTAGTAATGTAGTAAGGAGAGTAACTGATATCCCTAATGAATATAAATGTGGAATATCTCCAAAAAATAACAGCAAACTGAATTCAGAACACATAAAATTGATTATAAGCTGTGACCAAGTGGGATTTATCCTTGGGAAGCAAGATGGTTCAACTTATGCAAATTAACAAATTTAATAGATAACAATAAGATGAGAGAAAAATGATATGACCATTTCAATAGATGCAGAAAAAGCATTTGATAAAATACAACATTCTTTCATATAAAAACATTGGCATCTTTGGTATACAAAGATCATAACATAATAAAGACCATATATGACAAATCCACAGCTTATACTCAGTGGAGGAAAAGTGAAAGCTTTCCTCTAAGATCAAATACAGACAAGGATGCCTACTCTCACCACTCTTAGTATAGTTCTTGAAGTGCTACCTAGAGCAATCAGGCAACACAGAAAATTTTAACTTGTAATTTTAACTTGTAAAATTATAATTTATAAATTATAAGACCTATAAGACAAAACTATAAGACATAAAATATAAGAAGTAAAGGTGATGCCATTTGCAGAGAATAGGATTCTATTTATAAAAAAATCTCAAAGACTCACCCAAAAAACTGTTTGAAATAACAATTTCAGTAAAGTTGGAGGATACAAAATCAACAAACAAGATCATTTGTAGTTTTTTTTTTTTTTTTTTAAAGATCCTACTTATCTATTTGACAGAGAGAGATCACAAGTAGATAGAGAGGCAGGCAGGGGGGGGGGGGAAGCAGGCTCCCCGCCGAGCAGAGAGCCCAACGCTGGACTCGATCCCAGGACCCCGAGACCATGACCTGAGCCGAAGGCAGCAGCTTTAATCCACTGAGCCACCCAGGTGCCCCCGATCATTTGTAGTTTTATACACTAATGATGAAACATCTGAAAAATATATAAAATCATCCTATTCACAATAGTGTGAAAAACAATAAAATTCTTAATAAAATTAACCCAGAAAGTGGAAGGTCTGTAGAATAAAAATGTAAAGAGGTTGCTAAAAGTAATAAAAACATATACAAACAAACAGAAAGACATCCTGTGTTGATAGATCAACAAAATTTATATTGTTAAAATGGCCATAATATCCAAAGCTATCTATAAACCCAGTGCAATTCCCATCAAAATAACAGAAGCATTTTTCACAGAAAAAAAATCTAAAATTTGTATTAAACTACAAAAGACCATGAACAGCTATAGCTATTCTGAGGAAAAAAGAACAAAGCTTGGAGTTACCACACGTCTAGATTTCAAACTACACTATAAAGCTACAGTAATAAAAACAGTATGGTACTGACACAAAAAGAGACACACAGACCAGTAGGACAGAATAAAGAGTCAAGAATAAATTCCTGGTTACATGATCAGTTAATATTCAACAAGGTAGCTAAGAACACTCAGTGGAAAAGGGATAGTCTCTTCAACAGATTTGTACCTCTGTCTTAGATCACTCATAAAAATTAACTCAAAATAATCAAAAGCCTAAACACTATACTCCTACTCCTAAACTCTTAAAAGAAATCATAAGGAAGAAACGTTTCAACATTAGGTTAGGCAAGGATTTTTTGAATAGGACAAGCAAAGTACAATCAACAAAACCAAGATTCAATAAATGGGACTATATCAAACTTAAAAGCTTTTGCACAGCAGGAGAAACAGTTTGAAAAGGCACCCTACAGAAAGGGAGAAATATTTTGCAAACCATCTATCAGATAAGGAGCTAATATCTAAAATATATAAAGAACCCGAACACCTCACAATAAAAAAATCTGATTAAGAAATGGGCAAAAGGGGACACCTGGGTGGCTCAGTATGGTTAAGCAGCTGCCTTCGGCTCAGGTCATGATCCCAGCGTCCTGGGATCGAGTCCCACATCGGGCTCCTTGCTCGTCAGGGAGCCTGCTTCTCCCTCTGCCTCTGCCTGCCATTCTGTCTGCCTGTGCTCGCTCTCTCTCTCTCTCTGATAAATAAATTAAAAAAAAAAAAAAGAAATGGGCAAAAGAACTATATGGACATTTATCCAAAGAAGTCATTCAAATGGCCAGAAGGTATATGAAAAGATCTCAACATCTGTTACAATGGCTATATTTAAGAAGACCTGAGATAACAAGGGCTGGCAATGATGTGGGAAAAAGAAAATCCTTACATACTGTTGGTGGGAATGTAAACTGGTCCCACCACTATGAAAAATATAAAGTTTCCTCAAAAATAATAGATCTGCCATATGATCCAGCAATTCCACTTCTGGGTATATACCCAAAGGAAATGAAAATAGAATTTTGAAGAAATATATGCACTTCCATGTTTAGTACAGCCTGATTCACAACTGCCAAGATATGGAAACAAACTAAGTGCCCATCAATGGATGAAAGGATATGGAAATTGTGGTACATACACATAATGGATATTATTTAGCCATGAGAAAATAGGTTATCCTGCCTTTTACAACAACGTGGATGGCTGCTGTGCATATTAACCCAGGTCCGAGAATTCAGACAAATTTAAGTGCTGTATGCTAGTACTTAGATGTGGAAATCTAAAAGCTAAACTTGTAAAAACACAGTAAAATGGTGGTTACCAGGGGATGGGGGTCAGGGAACAGGAAAGATGTTGAAGGATACATTCTTAAAACATGGAATAAATGAGCCCCAGAAATCTAATGCACAGCACAGTAAATATAGATAATACTGTACTACAATCATCAAACTTGATAAGATACTAGAATTTCATTATTCTGACTATTAAAAAGACTACGTAAGGTGATAGAGGTATTAATTATTGTTACAATGGCATTCATATTCTAATATATGAAATTAACTTTAAATTTACACAATGTTGTATGTCAAATATATTTCAATAAAAAACAAAAAAGCAGAACAAAAATAAGATTTGACACTACTCTAACATACAAATATTTGTAAATTATAATATACTATTGGAGTAACACATTATAAAATCCAACAACTAAAAAAATGTTTGAGTATTTCTATACAAATAAATGTAAGTGTTAACATTTTCTTTCTGCACACCAGCTGAACTTAATTAAATACCTTATATTTATGAATACTGCCAGGGTAAATGGTCTAAAATAAAATGTGATCTTGTTCCCCTACTGTTAAAAGCATAGCACTGGTTCTACCGCACTTATGAGATAAAGCCCAGTTCTTCAGTGCTACAAACAAGACTCTTCGTGATGTGCCAGCTTTCCCAGCCTTAGATCTCTCCAGATCTCTTTCTTCTGCCTAGAAG
Source organism: Mustela putorius furo (assembly GCF_011764305.1). NCBI lineage: Eukaryota > Metazoa > Chordata > Mammalia > Carnivora > Mustelidae > Mustela > Mustela putorius. Next base: position 10,969,363 of record NW_025421294.1, read on the forward strand.
GATAATCATCTGTTTGTCCACCTAATGAATCCTATTTATGCTTTAGAACTTGGTTCAAACACCATCTCCTCAATGTCAGCATTACCCAGAGTCTTCAGAGAGGGGATATTTATCTTATAAGCGCTTCTAACACTGAGTCCACATCTCTATTATGGCAGTATATATGGTCTTTAAAAAAGCCTTTAAGTGTCCCTCACTGGACTAGAATCTACTTGGGGGGTAGGTGGTGGCAGGAAGTTGGTCATACTGTTGCTTTGCTCACAGGGCGTGGCCAGCAGTTAGTGATCAATAATCCTGAATGACTGAGCGAATTAATAAAATACTGTAATAAATTCCTAAATTACTCAGAAAAGCATTTATCTCCAGGCCATCAAAGAAATAAATTCTTAAGGTGACCACGTTGCAGTTTGCGATGAGAATCTATGGCACATTTTTTTTTTTAATTTTTAATTTTTTATAAACATATATTTTTATCCTCAGGGGTACAGGTCTGTGAATCACCAGGTTTACACACTTCACAGCACTCACCAAAGCACATATATGGCACATTTATTTTAACTCAGTGACTCGTTATACTTCAATTCCTAGCAGACTTTGCTCAATTCTCACTGGACCCACTAATTATATACTGTTCTATAACCTCATACTACTCTTATGACCACCAAAAGCCTTCTTAAAAATGCTTTAACTACCGGCCACAAGGGACAAGACAAGGGTAGTGCATAAGGTGGTCAGAAGGAAGTCAACTTTGGGGACCAGGTCCCTGAGGCAGAGCAGCATGGTTCCCAACTGTGAAAAGCATCACATTGCACAATTTCCTTCTGCTAGCTCTTTAGTAATCTGCCTCTTGGTTTTCTGTTTTTTTTGTTGTTGTTGTTTTATTTTGTTTTTTCCTGTACATCAGTGGTTCTCAGTCATGACTATGTGCTAGAATAACCCGAGACTTAAAAGAAATACAGTTGGGTTTTTGTTCAAGAAGATGACATAGAATATTGAACTCACTTCCCACAGACACAATTAATTTGCAGCTACATATGGAAGAATCTAAAATGGCTGAGCAACTCCTACCCATTGAGTGAACAAGAGAATGGTCATGTCAAAGTGGGTAGGAAAGGCTGGAACAGATCTTGCTATAAACTTCATTCTTGGCTTAACCATCTACAGTGAGTACGGAACTCAAAACCCAAAGCTTCTGGTTGAGGGTCAAAGGGTTTAAACCCACATAATGTATTCAGATTTTATGATTTGCACCTTAAAGTCAAGTCTCCCAAAATATCTATCTTTGCAAATGAATAGGGCTTGTATCTATGACACTCACAACATTGTAGTAAACTGAGAAAAAGCTCTTAAAGGGCTTGTACACAGACTTAATCCCCAGGTCCTAATGCAGAGACAGCGAGTTGAAAGACACCCAGACTTTATATAGAAGTGGCTCATCTGTTACAATCGAAGGATCAGCCAGAGAGGTTCTCATCTAATTTAACACACATCTATGGGCTTTTTCCAAAGAAGACATGTGGATGGCCAACAGACACATGAAAAGATGCACATCCCTCATCATCAGGGAAATGCAAATCAAAACCACACTGAGATATCCTTTTACAGCCATCACAATAGCATCAACAAAGACAAGAAAGAGTAAGTATGGACTAGGATGGGGAGAAAAGGGTACTCTAGTGCACTGTTGGTAGAAATGTAAATTGGTGGGGCCCCTATAGAATTTCTGACTATTTATCCAAAGAAAACAAAAGCACTAATTTGTGAAGATATATGCACCCTCATGTTTACTGCTTTATTTATAGTAGCCAAGATATGAAAGCAGCCTAAACATTCACTGATAGATGAATGGATACGGAAGAAGAGGTATAAATACACCGTAAAATATTACCCAGCCATAAAAAAATGAAATCTTGCCATTTACGATAATATGGCTGGACTTAGAGGTTATTATGCTAAGTGAAGTAAATCAGAGAAAGACATGATTTAACTTTTATGTGGAACATAAAAAATAAGCAACAGCAACAACAGCAAAATAGAAACAGACTTGTAAGCAGAGTGAACAAACTGGTGGCTGTCAGAGAAGGGGGCATGGGGAGAGATGAAACAGGTTAAGGGGATTAAACAGTACAAAATTCCAGTTATAAAATAAATTAGTGATTGAATGAAAAGTACAGCATAAGGAATCTAATCAATAATATTCTAATAACTTCATATGATGACAGACATCATCAGGAGGTTGGTCATACTGTTGCTTTGCTCACAAGGCCTGGCCAATAGGTGGTGTTCAGTAATAGTGAATGATTGGTAAAAAATGAAAATGGTCAGATTTTGGTGAGCATTTTGTAGTGTATGTAATAGCGGAATCACTATGTTGTATACCTGAAGGTTACTAAAGGCCAGGAATGATGGGTGGACAAAATGGTGAAGGGGGACAAAATACATAAATTTTCAGTAATACTATAAATCAATTATGGAAATATAACACATAGCATAATGACTTTAGTTACTGATACTGTATTTTTATTTAAAAGTTGTTTTTTTAGTTTTTTAAAAAACAGTTTATTTTTTAAAAGTTCTCATCACAAGAAACAATTTTGCTGTGTATGTTAACAGAGGTTAATGAAAATTTTTGTGGTGATTATGCTGCCATATATACAAATATTGAATCATTAAGTTATATTCCTGAAATTAATATATGTAAATTATTACTGCAATGTAATATATATATATTTTTTTAACGCTTTGGGTGCCATTTCTCAAGATTCCAATTAATTGACCTGGATATGGCTTGAGCATTCAGATTTTTTCAGAATATCTACTCTAGATCCAATCTTCCTTCTAGATTTATTTCCTTCTCCTTGCTTTGGTCTTGCTTTATTTGAATTTTCTGAGAAAAAGGAAGACCCCATCAGTGTTCTGAGGCCTATCTGTGACTTCTGAATTAATTCATCTGTTATTCCTGGTCTCAGAGCAGTTGTGGCTCTCTCAGTGCGACAATAACACACCCTATAATACAAATTTTTCATTATTTGGAAGAAACCTATGTGGTTTTGATTACAGATTCTGTAATCTGTAATCTGTAATCGCTGTTTTATTAAAATTTATTTCAGAGAGAGAAAAGGAGAGGGTGGGGCAAAGGGAAACTGAAGCAATCCACACTGAGCATGGAACCCTGCAAGCTCTATCTCATGACCTTGAGACCATGACCTGAATTGGACCTTTCACTGACTGCACCACTCAGGAATCCCTATAAACTGGTGTTCTAAAGGTAAGAAATTGCTGTATGGCTTACTGCTGTCTCAGTGTCTGTTTTAGGGCTCAAAGAGTAAAGCATTAAGAATTTCCAGAGGTTATAAAGCACAAAATCGCCAAAGAATTTTCCAGTTTTAATAAATGAATAAACTAATGTTGGAAGAGACTCCAGAAAGATGGACATTTGTTGAAAGCAGAAATTATGTATTTGGGTGAGACTGTATTTAAGAAAATTTATCCTTAACAGGGTTGCAATCACTTTACGGCATCATCACTGGAAGACTGGCATTCAAGAAAAGAGTTTAAATAGACTTAATTCCCTCCCAAACTATAAAACAGAAAACCAAATTCATTTAAGACTTATTCTGCACCTCAAGGTACAAAAGTAAACCTCAAGGTACTAAGGATACAATGACTCGTGAGTGAGCTTAGAGGTCGGGAAAGGTATGATGCTACAATTATAATTATCTTCAATAAAAAACATATGAAGACAGTCTGGCTGCTTAGGGTCAGACCAGGTGGATCCAAAAGTTCATGGTTCCCATGACAACATGATTTCTTATTATAGTGACTGCCTTGCTTTCTCTTCCCTGGGTTGGCAGGGAAAGACAAGGGTGGTTGCCCTTAAAAGACTCATACGAGCAGAGCAGATTAGAGAATCCCAGATTCAGAATTCTCAATTTATGCAACCCTGGGTTTGTGCAGACTTAGTAGGAATCCAAAGCATTGCCTCTACAATCCAAGGAGGTAGACTCCCCTGGATGAGACTCCCCTGATGGTCCATTCACCTCAGTTAACTCGTCTCTACCAGTGATAACAAGGCATCTGGGGCGGTATGGTCAATGTGCCTAGATTCTTATCCTTGATTCAACAGAAATGTTCACAGGTAGTCCAGACTCTTTCAGCCATGGTAGATCTACCTTCCTTGATTTATTTATATCTTTTAGGAAATAATTATATATCCTGCTTACATCCAGTCGGTTCCTTTAGTATAGTATCTGTGATGTGAATGAGTATCCTTTTCCATTTATTAGTCTTTAATTTACTTCTTTCTACTTCAACATATTATTCCCTTCAAGGGACTGGTTAAGCCAGTCTTTATCAATCAGTATGCCTCAGAGTATAGACAGAATGTGTTTTGTCAGTCTTCATATTCCTAAAAACAGAAGCACTGTCTACTCCTACAACTCCGTGCCCTTCTTCCACTCTTCAAATTGCACTTGTTTTGATGTTTTCCAGCTGTTTGATTTATATATTCATGATATTTGATTATGTTTTTGATATACAGACCACATGTTAAGCTTCACAACAGAGAAGATACATATTTTATGACTCCCAGATGTTACTGTAGGTGTTTAATAAGTATTTGTCAGATGGATAATCAAAACAAAATAAGTCATTACAATGGCAAAATGAGAGACAAATTTTACAGACTAGAAAAGTGGGCAAGTGTTAACATATTTTAGAGTTGTCAGAAATCTTCATGGGGTCTCTGTGCTGGACAAGGGGGAAAGATGGGTCTGGAATTTAGTAATACATGCACATAATATGAGAGCTGTTTGAAGAGTAAAAGGGAATAAGTATTATTTGATTTAGGAAGAAATGTTAATACAAATTAGAAACATTTCAAAACTGAATCCTTACAGATTATTCATAAAAAATAATCCTTCCCAATTTTTTCTATCTGTAGTCTTTGTTTCTCTGACTACATTTTTGGCAAACCAGAAATTCTGTACTTTCTGCCCTTTCAGAACTTACAAAAATAGTTCAAATCTCCTTTCATCTATAATTCCAAGTGCTACATACCCCTTCCCCTCCATAAATTTACTTGTTTTTATTTCTACTTGAGTGACAACTATTTTAGGAAAACTTTAATTATTCCCATTTTTTCTCATTTAGTATTAAACAGTTTTACCTATAAAGCTTAAGTTATAATATTATACATATATTTAGATTATTACCATAGGATAAATTTGTTCCTTAGATAAAATACAAATCTAAAACATTCTTATATATTGTTACATGCATCAGGTACATGCATCTGTAATGAATGTTAAAAACTTGCATTGAAAGAATAATATCAGCTATAGGACAATCTTCAGCTCCAAGGGTAATTCTCTACCTTCTCCAAATACTTGCCACCATCTAAGCCAGCATACTAAAACTAGTGTTGTGTAAAAGTCAGAGAGTGTTTCTTAAAAATGGATATTCCTGGGCTTCAACTTCAGAAACTCTAAAGCAACAGGACTGTGTTGAGGTGATGAATGTGCACTTGAGCAAGAACGTCAGCTGATTTAGCTGCAGATGATTAAAGAACCACTTTACAACAGACACACGGACTAGGCACAGCTATTGGGGGGAGGGGGGCAGAGGAGCCTGCAGCTCCAGGGAGAGGGCGAGACTAGAACAAGATTTGCCGCCACTGTTAGTGGGAATGCAAACTGGTCCAGCCACTGTGGAAAAAGTGTGGAGGTCCCTCAAAAAGTTAAATTGGAACCACCTTACCAACCACTAATTGCACTACTGAGTGTTTACCCCCCAAAAATACAAAAACACCAAATCAAAGGGATATATGCACCCTTACATTTATAGTAGTATTTACAATAGCCGAATTATAGAGGTATCCAAGTGTCCACTGACAGATGAATGGGTAAAGATGATGTGGTGTGTTATTGGAATATTATTCCAATAATATTCCAGAGGAATATTACTCAGCCATAAAGAGAATGAAATCTTGTCATTAGCAATGACATGGATGGAGCTACACAGTATAAATGCTAAGTGAAATAAGTCTATCAGAGAATGATAAATACTGTATGACTTCGCTCATATGGGGAATTTAAGAATGAAACAAAGGAGCAAAGGAAAAGAGAGATAAGCCAAGAAACAGTTGTAACTATAGAAAACAGACTAATAGTTACCAGAGGGAAGGTGGGGAGTGGGTGGAGGAAGGATGATACAAGTTATGGGGATTAAAGAATGCACTTGCCATGGGGAGCCTGGGTGATGTATGGAAGTGTTGAATGACACCTAAAACTAATATAACACTGTAGGTTAATATACTGGAACTAGAACTGAAAAAATGATTTGGTTGTCATGGTCTGTGGCAGCACTTCTAAGCATGAAAGTGAATGGGAGAGAATGAAGAGTGGTGGGCTCACGAAAGAATGCCAAAGTGCAAGAAGCAGAAAGAGGAGGGATTTTCCAAGCAAACAGAAGTTATGGCTGGAGAAGGAGGAGAACAGAGGGCATCATAGGGTAGAAGCCAAAAGGCCAAATTTTACAGGCAGGGCCCTTACCACAGGCCAAATAGAACAGAAAATAAGGTAAGGGAAATTCTCACTGTCTATCTGTCTAGTCTATCTCAGCTGCTACATTTGTTCCTAGACAGTAGGGGATGGTATTACCAGCAGCTGACATATTGTGAACGCTTAGTAAATGCTTGGTGAACTAAAGAGGACCGACCAACAATGGCGACTGCCAAACAGGGATTTTTAAAGAGCTCACCTACAACTCAGTTCCTTCCAGTGCCCTCACTAGGATTTGCAATTGTAACCAGACTGACAGAAGAGTTATTTTCAGCCATTTACTAAAATGTGGAAATGATGTTTAGAAACAGTGCCCAATCTCTGTGTGTATGTAAGGGAATTCTGGACAATGGGGTTTTGTTAGTAATATAAAAAAAATAAAGCAAAGACCTTTAAAATATTTACATTGAGGTTGTAAGAGTGGGTTATTTCCATACGAATGATCTCTCATGATCAATTGTAGAAGTGTGTGCAGTCATGAGAAGAACAAACCACATTAAATGAAGTAAATGACTCTCTAAGATTGCACAAGTGTTGGTTGCTATGACAACTGCTGGGTTATATTAAATAGAGAACAGAAAAAAAAATCAATTAGAAACCACTGGGAGAACTTGCACAGGAGCATCAGACAGTTCTGCTTCACAATTTCAAGAACTTTCTACAGCCGGCATTGCATGAACAGGGTTCCTGTTGATGTAGACACAGGCTTAGTTCTAAGAAAGCTCACCCTCTTGAAGCATTCCCATCATTCTAGTGTTTCCTTCCATAATCTACTCTTCTGAACATCCAAGTAATTTATCAAAGTAGTGAAGAATTTATGCGGTTATCTGGCTCTTCTCTACTGGTGACACTTAACAGTGTTTGCCTTCAATCCATTTTTGTTTAAAGCAAAGTTTTCAGGTTTATATAAAGAGAGACAATTTCGACCTGTGGAGCAGTTCCCCCACCACCCCCAGTGTGGCACATGTTTGACTAGTGAAGAAAATATAGGGAAACTAGAGATGGTTTCAGGAAGCCACCATGCCAACTCACTCCTAGGCTTCTTTTCTCTTTGGGGAGATCTACTATTTTCCAATCCTAACTTTCTGACGTGCTAAGAGAAATAAGGAGAGTTTGCCAAGTTTTTCAGAATTTTCAATGAAAATGTTGTTAAGGTAATAAAATGGGAAAACCCCTATGAACGAAATGCTGAAGGTTCAAGAGCAACCACAGAGAGACCAGACATGAGCTATGTGACTTTCTCATGGGAAGCTCCACAAACATTTGTGGAAGGGTTCTTGTGGTCATCAGGTGGCCCTTAGTCTAATGAGTGCACTGATCTCATGAAGAAGTGTTTAAGCTCTCAGAATGGACCGTGCATAGTTCCTTTAGGAGGTTACCACATGACAGAGTAACCCAAAGGGGACCCACTGAGAGGGTCTCTGCTCTCCCATATGCGCTGTCCAGTACCAGCAGATTGATCTGAAACAAGCCCTTCATAGCAGCACTTTTCAAAGTGTAGGTTGAGACTCATAACTAAGTCCTAAAATCAACAGTGGGTCAGACCATTATTAAAAGACAGAGGGAGAAAGAGAATCAAATAGAAAAATACAAGAATGAATCTAATCCAGTAAGGGTAAATATACTTTCTCTCTCTGTACATATGTATGCACTGGATTGCTGGACTGAACATATTTCTTACTGCAGGTACTAGCCAAAAAGGCTGAAGAGCCAGACTCTGCCCTGCTAAGAATACCTTGATGTTCTCTGTTGTGTAAGTTGGAGGGAAACGGGGAGGGGGAGGGAAGGAAGGGGAGCAGGAATAAAAAGAAAAGAATTCCACCTCTTTCGCTCCAGAGTTTCCATTATTCCTCAGATCTGCTCTCTACTTCAGTAATATTACACTCAGTTCCAACTTCTGTACCCACTCTCCTCTCACTGTCCTTGGTCCATTGTGCCCTTTATTCATCAAGCTTTCTCTCCTCTTTGTGGTTTTCAAATTCTCTTCTTCTTTAGGGTCCATTCAGGCCTTATCTTGGCGTTTAACCCATATGATCTCTATGTCCTCTCATCACTCACCTCTTCCCAGCTGTTCTGCTTAATTCCATACCATTTCTCTCCAGGTGTCCTGTCTTCTTTGAGCTTTACCTGCTTCCTGTCCCACTCTGCTCCCACACCTCCTGGTACCTCTCTTCCAGTCTGCCTCCTTCCCCCTGTTGCTTTTCTCTTGGCATCGGCCTCCTAACTATCCTGTTTTTGTTGTCTGGCTGTTTCTGCCTTTTTCCGTGGATCTCTAGGTTTCCCACTTGACTAAAAGCAACTTGAGCCCAGGGACAGTGAATCATACATTTTTGTACACCCCATGATATCTGGCATAGTACAGGGCATATCAGAGGTGCTCAGTGTAAATGCCTTGAACTAATAAATCAATCATGATTCCCTCCTGTGCACGAAACTCTACCCTACTCACTCAAGTATTTTTCTCTCAAGATACAATGTTTTGTGTTTAAAAGGGCTTTGTGACTTCCGAAGCTCTCTAATACCTATTTCTAATCTCAGTTTTATCTACAAAAGCTTGGTAAAGGAGGAATGGGTCATGATACTTATTTTTGAGAGATGAGGAGAATGAGTCTCAAAAACATTTTTAACAGCAGCAAGCCTTGTCAGTGATGTCCCCAGAACCAGAATCTATAATGTGACCTATTATTCTGTGCTACTAAACTCTTCTGGTAGAAACCTGACAACAACAATCACACAGGATAATAAAATGCTCAGTCAATGCAAAATGTATATGGAGAAAAACAATGCAATGACGAAATAGCAGGCAGGGCTTAGCCTGTGTTTCTCATGAAATGAAAATTTGAATACCTTGTACTAGATTAACATTTTGGTTATTATGCTTGAATTCTCATAGTGCCGCAAAAAGTGGGACGAAATCCACTTACTACTTACCGAGGATATGCTGGCTTCTACTATAAGGTTGAAAGTCCTTCTATTAAGCCCATCATAGCAATTAGCCGTGACTCTGTGCACTGTTACAAATAATGACCAAGCTCTGTTTTGTTAGCTTATCACTTACCAAGCTGTTCTCCTAAATGTTGGCCTCTCTCTGTTGAAATGACCCGCTCATCTTCCATGTCACATTTGTTCCCAACCAGGATAACCTGGGCATTATCCCAAGAGTATGTTTTGATTTGAGTTGACCTAAAAGACAAACAGGCAAGAAACCATCAGCAGAGAACAAACATAAAGCGAAGGAGGAGGACTATGTCCCACAGATGATGGCAATAGCAAAATATGAAGCCCAAATGCCTGACATTTAGAATTAATTAGTTCAGTGCAATTTCACCCTTCAGATACTCAGGATATTTGTATTAAGAATTCTTTTTTATTGGGTGATATTAATATGACTACTGGTTTTTCCTTTCTCCCTTTTACCTACACCTTATGTAGTACCTTTATAGCTGGAGTGACCCAATGATCCTTGTTTATTCATGACATTTCCAGTTTTTGCAATAAAAATCCAATGTTCCTAGAAACTCCTCAGTTTTAAGAAACCCAGTTGTTCACCTTAGAGCCCACCACACACACACAAAAGCATGATTTTCCCTTGTTATAATAACAACTTAAAGAGCTAGGACAATCGGGGCCTAGGAGAGATGGGGATAATGTTAATTTTCAAGAATGAATCATAAGGAGAAGAGGAGGAAGATGGTGGAGGAATGGGAGACCTAAATTTTGCCTGGTCTCAGAAATTCAGCTGGATAGTTATCAAACAATTCTAAATACCTACAAACTGAACAAGAGATCAAAGAAAAGAATAGCAGCAATTATATGAACAGAAAATTGACCGCTTTCTGGAAGTGAATCTGAGACGATATACGGGAAGATGTACTGTGGGTGGGGGAGGGGACGGCTCCCAGCAAGTGGTAGAGCAGCAGAGCATGCAGTCAGAACTTTTAGAAGTCGTCTCCACTGAGAGACATCACTCCAGTGGCTAAGCAGGGGGTGGAGAACTCACTGGGACAGTGTGGTCTTCTCAGGACACTCAGGGGTCACAGAACCAGGGGTGCCTGAGTGTAGCAGAGCTCCCAGGTATCGGAGTGGGGAAGCCGGCTGTAGAGATGGAGCTGAGGAGCGGACTTTCAGATTGAGGTTACCTTAAATCATGATCTGAGGCACAGTCAGCCAATGCTCTTAAGCAGGGAATGGGGAGACACTCTCCCTTCCTCCACTGGGAGGAGCAGCACGGAAGTGTGCTGCAGGCATCTGCTGGGTTGCAGAAATGGGGAGACACTCTCCCTTCCTCCACTGGGAGGAGCAGCACGGAAGTGTGCTGCAGGCATCTGCTGGGTTTGGAGACTCCAAATGGGGCCGTGTGCCAGAGACAGAAACACTTGGTCACAGGCCAGGTGAGCATGGAGTGAGGCTGGAGACCAGGGAGATGGGAGTGATCGACTGCTTTTCTCTGAGGGTGTGCTGAGTGAGGCCCCCCACTCTCGCCTCCTCCAGGCAGAGATTGGGAGGCTGCCATTTTCATTCCAGTCCTCCAAAGCTCTATGGAAAGTGTTCAGGGAACAAAAGCTACCAAGAGTGAACCTGAGCAGATTACTTAGCTGGGCCTCTGGCAAGGGTGGTGCAATTCCGCCTTGGGCAAAAACATTTGAGAATCACTACAACAGGCCCCTCCCCAGAAGATAAGCAAGAACATCCAGGCAAGACCAAGTTCACCAATCAATGAGAACTGCAAAACTCCAGCACTGGGGGAATACAACACATGGAATTCATGGCTTTTTCCAAGATTCTTTAGTCTTTGAAAGTTAATTTTTAAAATTTTCTTTTTTTCTTTTAATTTTTCCCCTTTCCTGTTTTATTTTTTTTGAAGTTTTTTTTTTTTTAATTTATTTATTTGACAAAAGTGAGAGAGGAAACAAAAGCAGGGGGAGTGGTAGAGGGAAAAGCTGGCTCCCTATGGAGCAGGGAGCCCAGTACCAGGCTCAATCCCAAGACCCTGGGATCATGACCTGAGCCAAAGGCAGATGCTTAAATGACTGAGCCACCCAGGCAACGCAACCTCTTTCCTATTTTAACCAACATCTTATCCTATCAATACCTTTATAAAAATCTTTCTTAACTTTCATTTTTATAGTCACAATCTATCCCTTCATTGTATTTAATCTTATTTTTAGGATACATATAAGTTTTTCTTCCAACAAAATTTTGGGATATGGTTTCTTCTAATGACCAAAATATACTCTAAATTTAGTGTATGGCTTTCTTCTAGTCTCCTACTGGCCTGATCACATTCTCACTTTTTTTTTTTTTTTAATTTTTTAAATTTTTTCTTTCTTTTCTCAACCAACTTACTATCATTTTAAAATTTTTTTTAGATTTTCATCTTTACAGTCATATTTCATCCCTTCAGTTTACCATTTTATATATATGTATACATGTAATAATATATATACATATATAAATAATATATGTTATTTACATATACAAATATTTAAAATTTAATATAAATATATAAAAATAAATATAAATATATATATTTACCATTTTATATACATATATATACAGTTTTTTTCCCCTGTCTTTAAATTTGGGGAGGCAGTTTCTTCTAACAGATAAAAACACACCCCAAATCAAGTGTGTGGCTCTGTTCTTTTCACCATCCTGATCATATATTTATATATATTTTCCTCCCCCCCCAGTTTCAATTCTCTTCTGATTTATTTACTGTATATTTTTCTGGGGTTGTTGTTCTGCTTTTAGCATTGTGAGCTCTCATTCATCTGTTCTTCTCTGGACAAAATTATAAGGTGGAAAAACTCACCTCAAAAAAAAAAAAAAAAGAACAAGAGGCAGTACTGACTGCTAGGGACCTGAGCAATACAGACATTAATTAGATATTGAAACTAGAGTCCAAAATAATGATTATGAAAATGCTAGCTGGCCTTGAAAAAAGCATAGAAGATACTCAGGAATCCCTTCCTGGAGAAATAAAAGAACTAAAATCTAACCAAGTTAAAATAAAAAAAGCTATTAATGAGGTGCAATAAAAAGTGGAGGCTTTTAATGCTAGGATAAATGAGGGAGAAAAGAGAATTAGTGATAAAGAAGACCAAATGATGGAGAATAAGAAAGCTGAGATAAAGAGAGATATAACAACTACTGGATCATGAGGGGAGAACTGGAGAGATAAGTGATACCATAAGACAAAACAATATTAGAATAATTGGGAATCCCAGAGGAAGAAGAAAGAGAGAAGCAGATGGTATATTGGAACAAATTATGGTGGAGAACTTCCCTAATTTGAGGAAGGAAACAGGCATCAAAATCCAGGAGGCACAGAGAACCCCCTCCCAGATCAATAAAAATAGGTCAATACTTCATCACCTAATACTAAAAGTTACAAGTCTCAGAGATAAAGAGAAAATCCTGAAAGCAGGTGGGGACAAGAAGTCTGTAACATACAATGGTAGAAATATTAGATTGGCAGCAGACCTATCCACAGCGACCTGGCAGGCCAGAAAGGACTCATATGATATATTCAGAGAAATAAATGAGAAAAATATGCAGCCAAGAATACTATATCCAGCTAAGCAGTCATTGAAAATAGAAGGAGAGAGAAAAAGCTTCCAGGATAAACAAAAATTAAAAGAATTTCAAAACACCGAACCAGCCCTATAGGAAATATTGAAAGGGGTCCTCTAAGCAAAGAGAGAGCCTAAAAGTAGTAGACCAGAAAGGAACAGAGACCATATACAGTAACAGTCACCTTACAGGCAATACAATGGCACTAAATTCCTATCCTTCAATAGTTACCCTGAATGTAAATGGGTTAAATGGCCCAATCAAGAGACAAAGGGTATCAGAATGGATAAAAAAACAAGACCCATTGATATGCTATCTGCAAGAAACTCATTTTAGACTCAAAGACACCTCTAGATTGAAAATGAGGGGGTGGAAAGCAATTTACATGCTAAGGATGTCAAACAAAAGTTGAATAAATCCTTATATCAGAGAAATTAATTTTTAAGAAATAAATGGCATCCAAATAGGCAAAGAAGAAATTAAACTATCACTATTTGAAGATGATATGATACTTTCTGTGGAAAACCCAAAAGTTTCCACTCCAAACTGCTAGAACTTGTACAGGAATTCAGTAAAGTGTCAGGATATAAAATCAATGCACAGAAACCAGTTGCATTTCTATACACCAACAAGACAGAAGAAAGAGAAATTAAGGAGTCGATCCCATTTACAATTGCACCCAAAACCATATACCACCTAGAAATAAATCTAACCATTGAGGCAAAGAATCTGTACTCAGAAAACTATAAAGTACTCATGAAAGAAACTGATGAAGATACAAAGAAATGGAAAAATGTTCCATGCTCATGGATTGGAAGAACAAAGATTGTGAAAATGTCTATGCTGCCTAAAGTAATCTACACGTTTAATGCAATCCTTGTCAAAATACCATCAATCTTTTTCAAAGAAGTGGAACAAATAATCCTAAAATTTATACGGAATCAGAAAAGACCTAGAATAGTCAGAGGAATGTTGAAAAAGAAAACCAAAGTTGGTGGCATCACAATTCCAGACTTCAAGTTCTATTATAAAGCTTTCATCATCAAGACAGTATGGTACCGGCACAAAAACAGACACATAGTTCAATGGAACAGAAGAGGGAGCTCAGAAATAAACCCTCAACTCTACGGTCAACCAATCTTTGACATAGCAGGAAAGAATGTCCAATGGAGAAAAGACAGTCCCTTCAACAAATGGCGTTGGGAAAATTGGACAACCACATGCTGAAAAATGAAACTGGACCATTTCCTTACACCACACACAAAAATAAGACTCACAATGGATGAAAGACCTCAATGTGAGAAAGGAATCTATCAAAATCCTTGAGGAGAACACAGGCAGCAACCTCTGGGACCTCAGCCACAGCAACTTTTTCCTAGAAACATTGCCAAAGGCAAGAGAAGCAAGGGCAAAAATGAACTACTGGGACTTCATCAAGATCAAAACCTTTTGCACAGTAAACAGTCAACAAAACCAAAAGACAACTAACAGAATGGGAGAAGATATTTGCAAACGACATATCAGATAAAGGGGTAGTATCCAAAATCTATAAAGAACTTACTAAACCCAACACCCAAAGAACAAATAATCCAATCAAGAAATGCGCAGAAGACATGAACAGACATTTCTGCAAAGACCTCCAGATGGCCAACAGACACATGAAAAATTGCTCTACATCACTTGGCATCAGGGAAATACCTGAGATACCAGGTATTTCCTGGTATCTATTTACTGGAGATACTACCTCACACGAGTCAGAATGGCTAAAATTAACATGTCAGGAAATGACAGATGATGCAAGGATGTGGAGAAAGGGGAACCCTCCTACACTGCTGGTGGGAATGCAAGGTGGTGCAACTGCTCTGGAAAACAGCATGGAGGCTCCTCAAAAAGTTGAAAATAGAGCTACTGTACGACCCAGCAATTGCACTACTGGGTATTTACCCTAAAGATTCAAATGTAGTGATCTAAAGGGGCATGTGCACCTGAATGTTTATAGCAGCAATGTCCACGATAGCCAAACTATGGAAAGAATCTAGAGGTCCATCAACAGATGAACAGATAAAGAAGAGGTGGCATATATATACAATGGAATACTATGCAGCCATCAAAAGAAATGAAATCTTGTCATTTGCAATGAAGTGAATGGAACTAGAGGGTATTATGCTGAGCGAAATCAGAGAAAGACAATTATTGTATGATTTCCCTGATATGAGGAATTTGAGAGGCAGAGTGGGGGGTTTGGAGGGTAGGGAAGGAAAAGATGAAACAAGATATGATCGGGAGGAAGACAAACCGTAAGAGACTCTCAATCTCACAAAACAAACTGAGGGTTGCTGGGGGGTGGGAGGGTAGGGAGAGGGTGGCTGGGTTATGGACATTGGGGAGGGTATGTGCTAAGGTGAGTGCTGTGAAGTGTGTAAACCTGACGATTCACAGACCTGTACCCCTGGGTCAAATAATACATTATATGTTAATAAAAAAAATAGCTGGAGAAATATACTCTATGACCTCTGTGAACATCTCAGATACATGGTATATTTTTTCAGAAAAATCCAGAGATACAACCTTTCTAATTCTGATACCAAAGTTGATAATATATTTCTCTAGCAACAGGCAAGTCAGCATGTATCATAAATTAGAAAATAAAAGCAAACACTGAAAACAGTATTTTTCTCTCACCTTATGTGTGTGATCTATGAAAAATGATACATTCATAGTGAATTAAGGTGTAAAATGCATGCTACACACGAATACACCTTAAATTTCAAGTGCTGGCATAGTTTTACAAAGAATTTCCAAAGGTTCTTTCAAAGGAACTCAAATCTAATTGGATTTCCTTAGGGAATTTTTAAATTATCTCCCTGTTCCTAAGAGGTCTTATTAACCAAGGCCTATTAACCAAGGACTATTCCTGGAAAGGCTCTAGGTATAGAGTCCTCATGTTAACAGACAAAGCTACCCTGGCACACAGCTAGAAATGAAATCACCAGAAAAATGTTGGGGGTAGTCATAGGAGAGTGTCATTGTGTAAGGAGGAGGTTGAGGCTACAGTATCAAGGACATGGTCTTCTGAGCTTACAGAGGACAACTATTTGCTTGAAGCAATTTAGCACTCCTTGGACCTAGGCAAACTCACCCTCTGCAACCCTATTTATATAAACTTAACTAGGATACACCTTTGTAGAGATGAAGAAGGAACAACTTGGTGAGCTTATTTGTATTCTTGAGCCAAGTTGATGGAATGCTTGCTTCTATTATTCAACATGTACAAGTATGTCATTTCTGATCTATTTTTTTTTAAGATTTTACTTATTTATTTGACAGAGAGAAATCACAAGTAGATGGAGAGGCAGGCAGAGAGAGAGAATGAGAGGGAAGCAGGCTCCCCGCCGATGCAGGACTCGATCCCATGACCCTGAGATCACGACCTGAGCGAAGGCAGCGGCTTAACCCACTGAGCCACCCAGGAGCCCCCTGATCTATATTTTTAAAGAATTATTTATTTGCGGGGGGAGGGACAGAGAGAGAGAATTTCAAGCAGACTCCCTGGTAAGCATGGAGTATGATTTAGGTCTTGATCCCATGACTCCAAACCAGGACCTGAGTAGAAGCTAAGAGTCAGACGCTCAAGCAACTGTGCCACCCAGGTGCCCTTAATTTCTGATTTAATAACCCATGGGGTTTTAGGCTACTGTGATGAGTTGCACGTTTATGCATATGCAGTATTCCTGATTCCCTAACAATTTGTAAAAATATATAAATATATAGCCATGATTATATCAAAGCCATTCCCCTTCCATTTGTTTTAAAGAAATATTTTAATGTGACCTCCTCAATCTCCTAAATTGCCAAGGAAAAGTTTAATTTTTATAATTACTAGGGAATTATTAAAAACCCTTACCTTAAAAGATTAAATAGCTAATGGAGACCATTTTCTTTTTTCTGTTGATTAAAATTATGGTCTGGGGCATTTGTGATGAGGTGAACAGAAGATTAATTTGCCATCAAATTTGGTTAATCTCATTTTTGAAATCAGGGGTGCAATGGCTTGATTTGACTACTACAGACTTGCCAATGATGTCTACCACCAACAAAGTAGCTTTAGGCAAAGTCCAACCACCAGCCAGATCATGCTGGTGAATTTATGAATTACTACGTATCATAGAGTCCAAAATGCTATGAATTAGGAGATGAAAATTATTTTATGAATGGCCAAGAACAAAAATAAGCAGCAATGAAACTGACACAATACTTTCACATTAGTCCTACTAACAATCAGTCTTGTCAGCTTCTTATTGTTTTGAAATTTCTTTCATGTACTGTGAAGGGTTCAGGAATTTTTTCCTGAACATCATTCTATGACTATCTCAGTAATAAAAGTTAGCATACCCAACTGCTTGTGGGTATCTTTTCTTCTTAAGTCTTGTAGGCTGCAAGAAAATATGAAATGATGGTTATTAGTCCAAAAGAAGCATTCACATTAAATTTATAATCCTTCCTGCTACTCAAATGGCCTAGAGTTTTGCTTATATCATCTGGATATAATATGAATTAAGGTCAGAAAAAAGTTGGGTTGTTAATCCAATTCTCTTCTCCTCCAACTCAGAATCTTAGCAATTTATTCAACCAGTTAAAAAGAAAGCTCTAATACTAAGCATGGGGAAGTCATTCTGCATTCTGTAGAGGTATCCTCATCTATAAAATGAGGCTACTACATTTTGTACAGACTCTCCAGGTTGTTGCAGGACAAAGGTGGTTTTACATGGGGTGGGGTCATACTCTATGTTCAAAGTTATAAACAAAATTTTACAAACACAATACATTATTAGTCTCAGATTAGGCAATCAGCTATTCCTCTTCCCAAGTCTGACTCAACTCATTCTTTTTAATTCCTATATTATAAATAATAATTGGAAGTTTTTTCATTAAAGAATATCAAATTTTGTCTCCAGTTCCTCTCTTGAGGTTGATGTCCTACACAGGCAAATTTCTAACTGGAATAGAACAGCCTACTCTGTTATGTCTGTCAGGAATAGGACACATGTTTGTTAAAGTAATCCTTCTTAATATGGAATTTTTACCTATTTAACTTTTTGGTCATTTGTTGTATTTTGTAAAATATTTTTTAAATTTGGGAAACGGGGACACCTCATTCGGGGCTGTCTTATCTCTTTGCTGGTTAGAGACATATTTAAAGAAAATGGCTGTCACCAAATAATATACATGTGAAAAGATTATTTCTGAATCACTGCTAGAGATCCTTTGGGATTTACAGTTAATCTCCACAGGATTAATGGAATCAGAAGCAATATGTTGGTCACCATGGTTACTCTACAAATGGCAATTAATTCAGATCTTACCAGTATCAAATCATGGTTATTAAAAAATCTGTTATTAGCTAAAACCAAAACCAAAAAATACAACCTACATTTGTATTTTTATCTTCTCCATAAACACATAGAGAGAAGGTTTTTGTTTTCTGTTTTTGTTTTATATTATGATGAAGAAGATGAATTTTTCATGTTTTACGTGTATATGACTGAACTCTGCAGAGAATCATTTGATTGGAGAGCTATAAACAAAACAATCGAATTTCTGTACCATTGCTCCTTCTTCCCTGTTTTGGGTATATAAGTAATTTCCCATTATTTCAACCTGCTCTCACAAGACTGGACTTTAGCTAGACACAGCATTCTGGAAAACAGTATATAAAACTGATCAGTGACCTCAAAAAGCAATGGTCTCCTAGGGTCTGATTTGGGCTGTATGTGAGGAGATTGGGGTGTCAGAGAGGATAAGACTTGCTATTTTTTCTCACTCAGTAAAGCTTGAACAGATCTTAACAGCTGTCCCATTCTTAATTCCGGAAGCTCCTATGCCTCCACTGGCATCCATTTCCCTTATTCTCGTCAAAGTTTAGGAGTCACATAGATCTACAGCTTCTCAGCCAACTTCCAATTTATAAGGAAATTTCCCGCCTGCTCCTGCTCATCACATAGGAATGCCTTTCTGTTACTTTCTCACTAATTTAATCATGTATTTATTCAATTTTTCTCAACCCTTAGAGGGTTTTAAAAATTATTCCAGAGCAGAACAATTAGATTGCAACCTCTAGGGACTTCATCAAAGGAATTAACAAAATCTCTCCAGGGGACTGGTATGTGGAGCAGAGGTTCAATATTACTGGGATAACTCTCCCTAGACCTTTCCTTTTTAGGTTTTAAATAATCTATTTCAAATAAATAAAGAAAGAAAGAAAGAAAGAAAGAAAGAAAAAGTTCTCTTATTTTCTATCTAACACCCAAAGTATTTGCAAGTGTTTTACAAAGATACATAGGAAATACATTTTAAAACAAGAGAGTAATGGTAAGGAAAGAGAAACAGGGACATAATAAAATGTAATGATTTATATATGCTATAGAGGCTAATAGGTGGTCTCAAAGCTAGTAAAGTAAGAAACTACAATCCACCTACAGGGGGAAAAGGTGGTAACTTAGTTAGGTAATACAACAACCCACTATAGGATTTCTACCAAAATGTTACAAGTGATTATCTGGAGTAGTGATATTTCTGGTAATTTTTATTGTTACAGCTTTTTGTGTCATTAGAATCTTTAATGGGAAGCCAGTAATTTTAACAAAGAAGGTAAGCCTCTATCTTATAAAATAGATCACATAACGGGGAGCATTTATATGAGGCTACTTTTTCAAAGTCTCCCTTTTTTTAAAAAAAATCCTTTATTAAATGAGTTATGTACCTAGAAAAAAGCTTTTTCCTAGAAAGCTTTTTTCTAGGTACATAACTCATTACCCTACTAGCTTTGGATGGGCCAAGTGAGTCGCCTTAGCCAGTGGAATGTGAGGAGATGGAAGATGACTCACTGGTGAGCAACAGCCAACAGAGGCATTGTGAAGTTCTGTTAGTCTTCTCCTATTTTTTAAATAGTTTATTTATTTATTTATTTGAGAGAGAGACAGAGAAAGAGAGCATGAAGGGGTGAGGGTTGGAGGGAAGCAGACTCCTCACTGAGCAGAGAGCCCGATGCGGGACTCAATCCCGGGACCTCAGGATCATGACCTGAGCTGAAGGCAGTTACTTAACCAACCGAGCCCCTGAGGAGCCCCAGTCCTCTTGTATACTTGCCCTTCATCATGGACAGAGCCATCCCAGAATGGGGCTGCTCTGTCAGCTGGTCCTGGAAATGGCAAGCCGGGAGCCCAGCTGAGTTCTGCAGAGACCCACAAACCCCAGCCAAACCTAGATGAGCTATGTTTGACCCAACACCCTTACTGTGGCGTGGCTTACCATTTTCATCTGGTTCCTTTCTATCTTGCTTTCTCCCAGTTCTTGCATGCCCTTATTAATTTCTTTAAATTTCCCATATATACTATTCTTTCCAATGAAAAGGAGCTATTACTATGGGGCTTGAGGTTTTTTAAGGCCTAAAACGAATAAAAATTTGAGATCCTAATTTCAAACATGCAAAATATAAATACAGAATTAAGTACAGGCAACATGTAGCAGATGGCGCTACATGGCCATGTAGCTATGGACTACATGCCCATAGCGTGCTACTTGTGTGCTTGCTAGCTGAATTCCCACAGCCAAAATCTACAGCTCTTTGCTTTAAAGTCTTCTCCAAAGCAATGCAAGGACACTGTGCCCATCATTGAAGATCAAAGGTAACAGGGCAATAGTATATCCCTGAAGTGGACCTCTGCCAGGAACTGGAATTAGTTGCCCTACTGATTCCCCAGGCTCCCTTCTTCCTAATGTTGTTGTCTCACCGATTCCCAGAACTCTCCGGCAGGATAAAGCTCTACTTGCCAGCTGTGGTAGAAACACACATTTTACTGGCTTCTTTCCCTTTTCTGGCTTGCTTCTCCACTCCCTGTGTCTGTTTCTTGCATTTCTGGGATAAACTACGTGCATATAAATTCTTGTCTCAGAGCCCAGTATTAGAAGAACCCCTACTAAGACACTGTGAAGAGGCTTGTCCAAGTAAAGGGCACCAAGCTTACTAGGCATTGTTTGGGGCTGGTACTACTCATTCAAAAGCTCTGTTGTTAAATATTAATGGCTCTTGGGGGTTGGTGGTTAAACCGTACCTTGACATCAACCATGGTGGCGTATTTACAGCATGGAAATTAGCAAATGCTTTAACTCGGGTTTTTCTTCCCCTGACCCCTTTTAAAATATCTCATTTACTGGTATACCAGGAAGCTTAAGCTTCACTAATTTTGCGAGAAACCCACATGTAGCATCACAGGTGCCCCCTGCCTAAATCACACTTATTGCCTCTGTGTCAATCTGTCATTTTCTTTCCTCCAGACTCAGTATACACATTTCTCTGGACTAGGTGTCCATTAAATGGGCCCACATACATCCTATACTTCACTATGATCTTCACCGTGGTCTATATCCTGCTCCAGACTATAGATCCTAGGAGGGCAGGGACCCCAACTGCTTTGTTCAACATTATATCTCCTGGCTTCAAGATAATGTCTGGTACTTAGAACATTCTCAAGCAACTTTGAATTGGTGACCAAATAAATGAACAAGTAACAGGTTGAAAATGGCAAAAATGCCTAAGGAGTTAACTCAGAATAGAAGCAAACATTTAAGAAGGCACAGGAGGAGAATCACCATTATATGTAGTACCTATATCCTGCTGTACCCCTTTTGGGACTCAGGTGTGTTCCTGGTAGAGTTTAACAAGGTCTTTTATATCCTGACAGTGTCCATGGCAGGGGAAAGCAAGAGGTGGTCCCTCCACAGCCTGCAAAGGCCATCTGTGTGACGGGCTATTCATCCCAGCCTGGAGGGCTCACATTTGCCTTTTTGCCCCAACCTCAAGGAGTAACATGGTGGGAGAATTGCTTTAGAGAGCTGTACTCCAACTCCTTTATTTTGGAGATGAAAAAGAGGAGACTCAAGATATGGCCTGACTTGATGGAAATAATCAATTACCTAGTGGCTAATGTGGATTTACACTTCCAGGTTCCCCAGGCGTGCTTTTCTTTGAACATGCTACTGCTTCCACAGGGAAGAGAAGTCACTACATTTTACTTAAGACATGATAAGAAATTCATATGTTGATTAATGATCTTTTAAAAAAATATGTCTCCTGGGGAAAGCAAAAATGCCCCAAATCTTCATGTGTTAGGCTGCCAGTGGGAATGAGCAGAAATGGATGTTCTGAAGGATCTCTGCACGTCCCTCTCTGCAGTAAGTCTGTTTGTTGCAGAGAGCCAATACTGAGCATTTATTTGAAAAGCTCAAGAAGCAGTTGTCTTGATCAAAACGGTCCTGGAACTACCTTGGATTCTGAGTCCTTCATCTAAATCTAACCTTGGGCCGATCCCCATCATTCCTCTCTTATTATTTATGACCCCAGTTTTATTTTTCAAAATCGCAAATTCTAATTTTTTAACCTTTATGTGAGGTAGTAACCACTGGACAGCTCTTTTCTTCTATACAAGAAAGAAAAACACCTAAGTGGAGCACACATTTCCCTCTGCATAACAAAGAGACCGCCCCCTTCACTTGGTCCTCTGCTCACAAAACGCCTGGAGGTTATTCTTCCACAGGATGCAAGGCCAAAGTCCTGTTAACAGCAGTATCCTTTCCTTAGATTAGACAAGACTTAGCTCCCCTGGGGGAATTCAGGGTCTTTTACAAGGTGGCTGGCCTCTTGATATTAAGCAATCCCACTTGCTGAAGGGAAAGCTGAACTAAGAATCCAGTATCTGCTCTGCTCTGCCCTCCCTCAGTTACCAGAACCCTCTACTTTCCCTTGGAGGACAACCTGGATACACATTCAGACAAAGAGTAATCGCTGAGGTTTGCAAGACATTGAGATAGAACCAGGATCGGGGAGCTGGGGAAGCCTCCCTTCTCCTCTGGGAAAAGTCGAGTTTCTAAAGAGGAGGAGTGGAACCTTACAAGTCTGTGGGACTTCTGAAGTGGGAGCTGCAAGAAAAGAGTAAGTGGGTATGAAGATGAGCTAAAAAACGGAGACAGAGAGATGTCCATGTAGCCCCTTTGAGACAAACACTATGAAGCCTCCTTTTTAGGCAGGGAGAATGAGAAAACTGGATATAGTTATATGCTCTCTTCCTTCCTCTAACACTAGCCTACTCTTTTGAGATCCTGGTCACAGAAGAACTTAGACTTCAAAGTGTGCAGAAAAGATGACTGGAGGTCCTGCCTAGTACATCTTTCCCAGTCATCCCTGCTTTTCATGGTCTTGGGGCTGTTGTACAGCTCTGTAGATAAAAACAGGTAGTAATACAAATGAATTCTTGCTGGGAGGGAAAAGAAATGCAAATAAACTATGTCTGGATCATAACTGATTATTGTTCCATGGATATTAACCTATTCGGCAATGATTGGTACATTAGCTTCAGCATTCCTGATGGCCTCAACGTGTGTCCACTGAACACTCTCTCTTAAGCCCATGCCAACATCTTACGGGTTCCATTATTCATTGCAGAGTTAAATAAAATTTTGATGTGTGTTTATTTTATATTTGGTTAACAGCTGGGATTTTACCTCATTTTTTCAAAGAGCTTAGCCCTAACAACATAGCAAGTGAGGCAAGGGAGGCCCGTGTTTGGAATGAGTAGGCAGTATGAAATTGAGACAGAGAAGTGAGCACTATGACCACAGCAGATACCCCAGCTTCCTGATGGGTTATAAGATTTAATGAGCAAAGAATTAGCATGAGTAGAGACCCAGAGAAGGGCAACACTCAGAAGCACTCCCAGCCACGAGGATCAGACTGAATGCCATGGACGGCTCCTGGAGTTAGCCAGGAACACCCTCCCAGAGAGAGTTGACCCTGGCCTGTGCTGACCTACATATGGAGCACTGTCAATCAGGTGGTCAACAGCGTAGTGTCCTAACAAATGTGATAACGTCAGATGTAACCAAAAACTGTAATAATCAATGCTAATATAGCAGTAGCTTTATTTTTTAAACCCTAATTTTATGCTAGGCAATGTACTAAGTGCTTTACATTTATTATTATCTCATTTAATGAGATAATTTATATAAGATAGAGTATAATTATAGCTCATAATTAGATAATAATGTCTCATTCCTATGAGACTATAATGTAGATACTATCATTTCCCCCATTTCACAGATGAAGAAATTAAATCAGAGACTTACTGAGGTAAGTTACCAGAAACACTCAGACACTGTATTATGTCAGTAGAATGCAAACTGTTCCATGAGTGGGAACACAAAATCCTGGGTTCTCTTTTTTAAAAAAATTTTATTCACATACAATGTATTATTAGCTCCAGGGGTACAGGTCATCAGGCTTACATACTTCACAGCGCTCACCATAGCACATAGCCTTCCCAATCTGGGTTCTCATTGTACTAGAACTATTCTCTTGGCTTCCTTGAATCTCTGCGGCTACTTAGGAGAGGAAAACAAATTCTTTTTTTTTTTTTAAGATTTTAAAAATTTATTTACTTGACAGACAGAGATCACAAGTAGGCAGAGAGGCAGGCAGAGAGAGAGGGGGAAGCAGACTCTCTGCTGAGCAGAGAGCCCGATGCGGGGCTCGATCCCAGAACCCTGGGATCATGACCTGACCCGAAGGCAGAGGCTTTAACCCATTGAGCCACCCAGGTGCCCTAAGAGGAAAACAAATTCTACCAGATTTTCATAAAGATCAATGAGAAAAATATTCAGAGAATTTTGAAAACCAGAGTGTTATAAGAATAGAATATATTATTACTGGCAAATCGAGGTCATTAATTATCCACATGGCACTGGTGTTTTTTTAACCATTTTATTTTAATCAAGATAAGTGTACTCTTCAGTCCCCATCCCCTTCTTCCCCCATCCCTTCCACTGTCATGGCGTTGATGTATTATCTCAAAATTTTGAGATTATTCTTTAAACATCCTCATTGTGATTTTCTTTGCTGTTTTGTAGGCTCTAATTAGAAAAGGTTAAGGTGGGAGAGAAACCAAAACCAAAACAAGATACTATCCAGTTTTATTTTAAAGCAACAAATGTAGTGTCAGCCATCATGTGAGGAGCTGGGAACATAGCAGTAAAGGAGACGGGCTCTCTGCTCTCAGGGAGCTAGTGTTTGGCTCTATACTATGATCTAACACATATGTTCAAATCAAGTGGTGTTTATTTAACAACTACTGTGCACAAGACACTGGTGTCTATACCTCAGAGTGATGCTTTTCACACTTTGGCAAGCACCAGCATCACCTGGAAGTTTTGCTCTAACAGATTCCTCCACTCTACCCCAGATATTCTGATTTGGGAGGTCTCTGATAAGGCCTGATATTCTGTATTTCCAGCAAGCACCTGCCTGAGGCTGATGCTGGGTTTAGACCATATTTTGAGTAGCACCATATACGAGGGGATAGAAATAAATGGGACTTAAACCCTGTCCTCAGGCTGCTACACTCACTAGAGAGAGTGGCTTGAAAAGAATGTTAAAATGGAAAGGTAAGTGAGGGCCTATGATGTTGGAAGCTACCGATCAGTGTCCTCGCAGCGCAGGGGATGGAATGAAGGGGACTGGGGAGCAAAGGCTGGACCTCTGAGAAGCGCAGGAGGTGGGGGGTATGCTGGACATGGAGCAGTGCTTTGTGCCTTCCTAAGGGTGAGACACTGGGGTGGGGGTTCAGTTTGTACAACTCTTTCCTCTCATTTTATGACCTTGGGCTGTGTCCTGGGTCATCTCTCTAACCTCCCTCTTTTCTTTTTTTCTGAACATACAGTCATATCCAGGTTTTCCAATAAGTTCTTTTTTTTTGCTCGTTGTCAGAAAGGATAAATGGAAAGAAGCTCTACAAAGCTTTCTCTCAATAATCTTTCTCACGACTACTTGGTGTTGGGCCCAGGCAGTAACTTAAAACATAATGATTCATCTTGAAGGTAGGACTTAAGCTCCACGTCAGAGAAACACAGACTGAAGGAGAGGATCATCAGTGCTAGAATGGGGTCGGGGTTTCCAGGCTGAAGAACTGAAGGTGATGGGCAGCAGGGGCCAAGGAGCTATGTGAGGGCCCCACACCTGGAAATGCTGGTGGTGGGACACTAGGGCAGGGGAGACAGGGTGGTCTCAGAATCTGCTCTTGAGGTTCCCATCAGCGGTTCCCCGTTGTGAGGTTAGCTCAGCCTGCCTTCCTATATGATCTGAAAAAAATGTTGGGGCTTTAGGAAAGCAGCCATTCCGAAGAGTTTTGTAGCTTGCTGGGGAGGAAAGTGGAAAGGAAAGAAAATGCTAAGCAGGGAGACAAGGAAAAATTATAATCAGGGTCAAGTCATGGACTTGACTAGGGGCTGCTGTCCCTTCCCTAGATCTTGGGTTCTGCACGACAGATCTGCAGAAACCAGGAACTGTCTGCTCTCTGTCAACATCTCTTCCCCTTCCAAACTCTCCTTCTCAATGTGTTTGAAGCATTGCTCTGTTAATTTCCATAAAAATCATCCAGCTTCAGTGCACGCACATGCACATGCATGTACACCACACCCCTTTAAGACAACAGTTTTTCCAAATGAACGAGAGCAAAGAGGTTTCTTCACTGGAGAGAACTCTGGCCTCAGGAAACTAAAAAAGATGCGAAGGCTATGCTCCACAGCTGCTGCTCGCCCCTGTTGCAAAGGATAGTTGCTTGCCAGTCTTTCAGAACCCATGTCAAACACCAGGTCTAAGGGGTCCAGCTGCCCACTGTGCACGTGAACCAGAGCACTCGTGCAGACACACAGTCAGGCAGTGGAGAGGTGGTTCACTGAACCCGCACTCAGCTCTGCTACATAGAGTTAGTCCTGGTCTCCTCATACTTACGATCAGAATGAACCATATTTATCCTACATCCCTTGCAGGCAGATGAGCCCATAGTGCCAGCATTTTGGTGGAAGTAAATTCAAGAAGTCCACCACTCAAATAACTGAGCGAAACAAGCTACAAATGACTTGTACAGCAACACATCGTTGAAAAGAAGAGCCATCTCCTGTGTATATTAACACCCATTCTTCAAGTATACACTGCCCTTCTATTTCCTGCTGCTGCAAACTGCCTCCGATCATGGTGCTTGAGAAAATCTTACTAACCAGTAATCATCACATCTCAGACTGGAAGAACAAAACAACACCTTAGCTCTCAGGAGATACATAAGCACAAAGCACTCAGAGGATGACTGTACCAACAGAAATGCTTCTGTTTCGTGACCAGTACTTTCCAAACAGGTCAGTCATTTGCCCATTTGTTACCCTATATTTTTCTTGCAGTTTCCATACTGTTCTCTGTAGGGCAGGAGGCTGCCCCTTGCACTGCCTGTTTCCTAGACTGCCTTGCCAGCTGGTTTCCACTGGGGTTGGCATCGGGAGACTGGAGAGGGAAGAGGGGAGAAGCTAGGGGTTTCTCCTTCTCCTCTGCTTCTGGTGGCTTCTCTAAAAGGGGCAGCAGTTTTCTTGTTCCAGCTGTTGGTAGGTGGCTGCCCTAGCTCCCAGCCTTTAGTAAGGTCACCTGAAACCCGAGAGGATCATCTGTGGTTGTCTCATTGCCTCGGGTTATATAGGATTAGAGTGTCTCAGTGGAACAAGCTATCCCAGGTCTACTTTCTCGACTGGATCCTCACTGACACACGATGTCAATGCTTAAACAGTTATTCATTCAGGAAACAAAACCAGATGCTATTATGTAGCTCAAAAGTATAGGCTGTTTTAGCTACTCAGCTATGCAGAGGCTTCAACTGCCACATACAATTTGGAATGGATAAACAGTAAATAATAAACTCAATGCACGTAGAGATTCTCCCATCCTAATCTGTCAACTCTATGAAGATAAAATTTGGTTAAATGGATGTATTTTGTCAGCTGTGCGAATGCTGAAGGCTATATACTAGGTTTAGTTACAAAGCAGTGGGCACTATTTAATAAATGAAAAGGAAGAGGGAAATACTATGATCTTTGAGGAGAAATAAGCAGTAAATGTAGAAAAATATAGGCTATGCTAGGCAAAAGCAATTTAGTCAAAATTCTAAAACCCTAGTGTTTACTGAGCTATTTGAAATAAGCATAGGTAGCTTCAGGCAAAACAAATAATTGTAAAATGACAAAACATGATACATTTCTTGAGATTTTGACATCCTGGTGCAGAGAAGGAAGCTGAAGAATAAATGTTCTTGCTTGACTCAAAAGGAGAGAACCAAAATCCCAGAGATGAAATTAAAGACAGAAAAATTGGATCTTTGTCTCAAGAAATGAAGCAACATTTTTGATCAGACTATTGAAGTATTTTTCCCTGCTCTCTTCATCATTTTAGGTTGATCTGGTAAGAAAACCCATAAGGCAAATCTTACGGTCACAGGCAGTTAAATTAGGTAGCCCAAAGTTCCTTTATATTCTTAATTGCTTTGACTTGTAACAATTTATAAGGTGAATGACGGAATTACTTTGAATTACTGCTATTTTATTTGTATTTGATTCACACTTAAACCTATTACAAAAAGCTTTTTCAAGGATTTGTTTTCTGATACATGGTGGACAGTCTATTTGTCCACTGAGGCATGCTTTTATTCCAACTATTAGATGTTTAAAAAAATGTCTAACCTTAGCCACAAAGGGGATTATCACTTTCGTTAGTCTTAGAAACATAATGAATTCTCCTGCTTTCTGGACTAGCATGTCAGCAATCCGGTTCTGAAAAATTCTTAATTGCAGAGCAAACATCTGCAACACCAAGTATTCTTATTTGGCGGTCATGGGTTTCCTCTATCCACCATGCATTTACTTCACTCTGACAAGATAGTGTCACTCGTTTCTCCAGCAAAAGGCATTCTAGAGTAAAGAATGAGGGCAATAGTCCAGCCAAATTAAAGGATGTGATATGCCCAGGGGATGCTAATGCTCACGGTACCTGGCACACCGTGTACAGATGGAAGATAATATTAAATTCTGCAGAGTAGAATCAGTTCCTTTGGGTTTGCAATATTTAATTTTAACCAAAAATTGTTTCTTCTCAGATAAGATTAAAAGGACAGTCCTTGAGAACTATGGCTCTCCCGGAAAAGGCAGTTTTGACTTCCATACCATTGCGGAATTTGTCCCTGAAGTCTCCTTGGAGGCAAACTTTGGATGGAAGAAGAGTTTCTATTAAGAAAGCTCTTTTTCAATAATGAAACAAGATGGAATTGGGAGGGAGACAAACCATAAGTGACTCTTAATCTCACAAAACAAACTGAGGGTTGTTGGTGGGGAGGGGGGTTGGGAGAAGAGGGTGGGATTATGGACTTTGGGGAGGGTATGTGCTTTGGTGAGTGCTGTGAAGTGTGTAAACCTGGTGATTCACAGACCTGTACCCCGGGGATAAAAATATATGTTTATAAAAAAAAAGCTTTTTCCTAGGGTGAAAAAAGATAGTAGAAAAACACATTTGGGGCGCCTGGGTGGCTCAGTTGGGTAAAGCCTCTGCCTTTGGCTTGGGTCATGATCCCAGGATCCTGGGATCAAGCCTCACATTGGGCTCTCTGCTTAGCAGGGAGCCTGCTTCCTCCTCTCTCTCTGCCTGCCTCTCTGCCTACTTGTGCTGTCTGTCAAATAAATAAAATCTTAATAAAAAAAAAGAAACACACATTTAAAAATGATAGGTTCTGGTCCCAGAGGGAGACATGGGAAGACCACGAACTCCCCTCTTCCATGGACACACCAGACCTACACCTTTTTATAGAGTAAATCCTCCTGAAGAAGAGCCAATTGCTGACTGAACAGCTTCTGAATCACAAAAGATAGAGCCCACGAAGAGAACACCATGAAACACAGAGGCACTACAAGGAAGGGAATTCTCATGCCTGAAGCTGCCAGCTGCAGTGCGAAGGGACAGTACTGAGAGACCTGGTGGGGATTCGTCTGTCCCAGGGCACAGAAAAATAGTCATGCTTTTAGAGAGGAACTAGAATATAGAGAAACCAGCCAAATGGCTCAGGAGCTGCTCATGCTGTCTGGGTTAGAGCTAGTCACTGCCATTGTTTATGCTCCTCCTTCACTATAATAATGCAACAGGAGCAGGATACAGAGGCTGTGGTGGGCCTATCTCCTCAGCAAGCACCAAGATCACTAGCCCAAACCAGCCCCAGCTGTCCTGGACCACAGAAAAAAGCTGAAGTTTAAAATTGCTGTTAGACCAAAAAAGAACCAAGGTCACTAGCCCAAACCAGCCCCAGATGTCCTGGACCACAGAAAAAAGCTGCAGTTTAAAAGAGCTGTTAGACCAAAAAAGAACCAGCCCTAGAACCCACCCAAAGTGAGGGAACAGCTGGGACTCTGCATCAGAGGGGCCGGTGAATAGCTGGGTTTTACATTGTTCCCTCCACCTTGATAGCATGGGTGGGAGCATGGGTGTGGGTGTTGTATCCCTCCTGCCACCTCAGCAAGGCCTGGGCCTTAGCCCACACCAACCCCAGGCACCCCACGAAGTGCCAAAGTGCTGCGCCCATCGGCAAAGCCCAGGTCAGTGTTCACTAAGCTCCAACCAATCTGCCAAGGTGCCACAGGTGGAAAGCACCTAGAACACTGCAGGGAGACAACACTTTAGCTTTAGATGGCTTGCTAACATACTCTGAATAAAGAACCTTCTGGTTCATGCTGGCTTTGGATCTCGGAACCCTGCCAAGGTACTTCCTATGTGGAGGGTCCCAAACCCTTGGCCTGTGCCTCAGTTTCAGCCAGTCCACCAGGGCATCCCTTGTCCGTGGTGGGACACCACATGATTTCCTAGCCCATACCCCATCTTACTTCTAGTCATCCCACCATGGTGCTCTCTGCACAGAGTGCTCGAGGACATACTGGCTTACACTGGCTTGCACCAGCCTCATCACCCTGCCAGAATACCCTCCGTGCTGAGGACCCCACAACAGCTTCAGCTGCTCTGCCAGGGAGCCCTCTGTGTGGAGAACCCAGAGACCATTCAAGACTGTACCCAGTTCAGCTCCAGGTGTCTTGCCAGAGCACTCTGTTTGTGGAGTACCCTGGGACACCCACGATCCATACCCCACTTCAGCAACAAGAGCCTTGCTAGGGTGCCCCCTGTGTGAAAGAGTGGCTCCAGCCACTCTTCCAAGGAAAATTCTATATGCAGAGCTCAATGACCTCTCAGTTTACACTCTCTTCAGCCTCTCTGCAGAAAGCCTAGGGACTGCCCTGGTCCATATACACTTCAGCTGTAGTTACCCAACTGGGGCACCTCTGTTTGAGAGCCCCAGGACCTTCTGGCTTGCACCCACTTTAATTTCAGCTGTCCTGCCATCTCTCCAAGTGGAGATTCCCAGGGCTACTCTGGCCCAGCTCATGCCCAATTCAACTCCAGCCATCCCATCATGGCACCCTCAGCATGGAGTGCTCCAAGGCCCCTAACTCACCCCAGACACAGCTCCAGCCATCTAGCCGATGTCACCCAGAGTCTACACAGGGCATGACCATACACAAAACCAGTCCTCCAAATTTAGGACAAGGAGCTATTCTATCTAACTCACAGAAACAAAGACAATCAAGCAAAATGAGGAGATAGGAAAATGCTCCAAAGAAAAGAATAAAACAAAAACTCAGAAAAAGGACTAAATGAAACAGATATAAGCATTACCTAACAGAGACTTTCAAGTAGTGATAATAAAGATGCTCATGAGACTGTTCCTTCAGAATTCAAGATTTCACCAAAGAGATATGAAATACAAGAAAGAACCAAATAGAGTTGAAGAATACAGTAACTGAAAAGGAAATATACCAGAAGGAATCAGTAGATTAGTGGATGCAGAAGAAAGGATCAGTGATCTGGAAGACAAGGCAATGGAAAGCACCCAGACTCGACACCAAAAAGAAAAAGGAGTTTTAAAAATGAGGACAGGTGAGGGGTGCCCTGGGTGGCTCAGTGGGTTAAGCCTCTGCCTTTGGCTCAGGTCATGATCTCAGCGTCCTGGGATCGAACCCCACATCAGGCTCTTCTCTCTCTTCCTGCCTCTCTGCCTACTTGTGATCTCTTCCACTCTGTCAAATAAATAAATAAAATCTTTAAAAAAAAAAATGAGGATAGGTGAAGGGATCTTGTGGAAGCATCAAGCAAACACTCTCATTATAGGAGTCCCAGAAGAAGATAGCAGCAGAGAACTTTTTTGAACAAAAAATAGCTTATGACTTCCCAAACTGGGGGAAGCAGACATCCAGGTTCAGGAAGTACAGAAATCTCCAAAAAAGGAAAATCCAAGAAGGTCCACACCATGAAACATGAAAAAATATATTATATTTAAAAGGAGCCTGGCTGGCTGAGTTGGTGGACCATGTGACTCTTGATCTTCGAGTTGTGAGTTCCAGCCCCATGATGGGTATAGAAATTACTTAAAAATTTAAAACAAAACAAAACAAAGTAAAAGATTAAAGATATAGAAAAAACTTTAAAAGCAGCATAAGGGAAGCAAATAGTAACATAAAAGGAAATCCCTGTAATGCTATCAGCTGGTTGTTCAGCAGAAACACTACAGGCCAGAAAGGAGAGATAGGATATATACAAAATGCTGAGAGGAAACAAACAACAGTGTAGAGCCAAGAATACCCTGCAAGGTTATCATTCAGAACTGAAAGAGGGATAAAATGTTTTCCAAACAAACATTAAAGGAGTTCATTGCTGCTAAACTAGCTTTAGAAGAAACATTAAAAGGAATTCTTTAGTTGGAATAGAAAGGTACATAATTACAAGAAAATTATGAAAAAAAAACCATATGTAAAAGATGACAACATACACACAAAATGTAGAGATAGGAGTTAAAACCATTGTTCTTTCAGAATGTGTTCAAACTTAAGTGACCAACAACTGAATAAGGACTGCCAAGTATTTATGATGCTATGTATAAACCTTTTAATAACCACAAACCAAAACCTCCAATAGACAAAAATCAAAGAGCAATAAAGCCAAGCATAATACTACAAAAAGTCTTTAATCACAAGAAGAGAAAAAGAACAGAGAACTACAAAAACAACCAGAAAACAATGAACAAAATGGCATGAAGTACATATATATCAGTAATTATTTCACATGTAAATGGTCTAAGTGCTCCACAAATGACAGACTAGATTAAAAAAACAACAACCATCTATATGCTACTTACAAGAGACTCACCTCAGATTAAAGACCTAAACTGAAAGTTAAAGAATGGAAAAAGATTTTCCATGCATATAGCAGTGGAAAAAAAGCTGGGCTACCAATACTTTCATCAGACAAAATAGATTTTAAAACAAAGACTGTTAACAAGAGACAAAAAGGGGCATCACATATGATAAAGGAGTCAATCCAACAAGAAGCTATAAAGTTGTAAATATCTATACCCAAGAGAGAACCACCTAAATACATAAAACAAATATTAAAAGACAAAAAAGGAAAAGTTGACAGTAATATAATAATAGTAGGGGACTTTAACATATCATGTACATCAATGGACAGATCAGATCACCCAGGCAGAAAACGAGTAAGAAAACAGTGTCTTGAATGACATATTAAACCCAAAATGACTGAATACACATTCTTTTCAAGTATACATGCGACATTCTCTTGAATACATCATATTTAGGCCCCAAGGTAAGTCTCAAATTTAAAAAGATTGATATCATATCACACAGTGATATTAAACTAGAAGTTAATCTCAAGGGAAAAAAACTAGAAAAAAAACTAATATATGGTACAACATGCTACTAACAGCTGATGGGTCAACGAAGAAAAATGAAAGTGAAAACACAACATTCCATAATCTTTGCTATGCAGTGAAAGCAGTTCTAAAAGGGAAATCTATAGCAACACAGGTCTCTGTGAAAAAATAAGAAAAAATCTCCAATAAGCAATCTAATTTTGTACCTAAGGAAACTTAAGAAAGAAGAAGACATCCAAAGGACAGAAGAGAAAAAATAGTAAAGATCAGAGCAGAAATAAAGGAAATGGAGGGGAAAAAAAAAGTCAAGGGTTTGTTTTTTGAAAAGGTAAGCAAAATTGATAAACTTTTAGTCAGATTCAAAATCAGAAACAAAGGAAGAGAAATAACAACTGGTACTAGAGAAATATAAAGAACTCTAAGAGAACATTATGAAAAAATTTATGTGAACAAAATAGACAATCTAGAAGAAATGGATAAATTCTTAGATAAACATAATCCTCTGAAACTGAATGGGGAAGAAATAGAAAATCTGAAGAGACCAATTACTAGTAATGAAATTGAATTGGTAATCAAAAAAATCCCAACAAACAAGAAGTTCAGGATCAGATGGATGTGCAGGCAAATTCTACCAAAGATTTAAAGAAGAGATAACCCCTTTTGTTACTCCAACTATTCCAAAAAGGAAAAGAGGATAGAGAACTTCCTAGCACATTCCATTAGGCCAGCATTACCCTGATACTAAAAGCAGACAAAAACACTATGAAAAAAGAAAACTATATACCGATATCCATGATGAAATACATGTGAAAATCCTCAAGAAATATTAGCAAACTACATTCAATGATACATTAAAAGAAATACCCATCATGCTTAAGTAGAATTTATTCTGGGTAAGGAAGCACGGTTCAATATTTGCAAGCCAATCTACATAATACACCCCATCAACAAAACAATAAAAATTGTTAATCTCAATAAATGCAGAAAGCAATTGATAAATTTAACATCTGCTCATGATAAAAACTCACAACAAAGTGGACTTAGAGGGAACATGGTTCAAATTAATAAAGGCCATATATGAGAAACTCACACCCAACATTATGTTCAATGGGGAAAAACTGAAAGGTTTTCTTCTAAGATAAAGAAGAAGACCATGATACCAGCCTCACCACTTTTATTCAAAACTATACTGGAAATTCTAACTACAATAATCAGATAAGAAGAAATAAGAGGTATCCAGATTGGTAAAGAAGAAGTACAACTATCACTATTTGCAGACGACATGATACTATGTATAGAAAACTGTAAAGACTTTGCCAAAAACCTATCAGAATAAGTTAGGTCAGTAAATTGCAGGATAGAAAACTAATATGCAGACATCAACCATGTTTCTATATACTAACAAAGAGTAGCAGAAAGAGAAACGAAGAAAACAATTCCATTTACAATTACACCAAAAATCAAATACCTAGGAGTAAATTTAACCACAGAGGTCAAAAACCTGTATTCTGAGAAGGTTAAAGTTGATAAAAGAAGTTGAAGATGACAGAAATGCAAAGCAATTCCATGCTTACGGATTTAAAGAATTTTTTAAATATGTCCACATTATCAAAGCAATCTACAAATTCACTGCAATCCCAACCATAATACCAACATTTTTCACAGACCTAAAGCAAATAATCCTAAAAATTGTATGCAACCACAAAGACCACAAATTGCAAAAGCAATCTTGAGAAAGACAAATAAAGCAGGAGGTATTATCACAATCCCAGATATCAGATTATGTTACCACACTGTATTTAATCAAAACCGTATGGTACTGGCAGAAAAAGAGACACATAGATCAACAGAACATAACAGAGAGCTCAGAAATAAACCTATACTTATATGGTCAATTCATCTATGATAAAGGAGGAAAGAATATACAATGAGGAAAAGACTGTCTTTAACAAATGGTGTTCAGAAAACTGGACAGCTACACACAAAAGAATAAAACTTGTCCACTTTCTTATGCTATACACCAGAAGAAACTTAAAATGGACTAAAGAAGTAAATGTGAGACATGAAATCATAGAAGTCCTAGAAGCAAACATAGGCAGCAATTTCTTTAACATTGGACTAGGCAATATTTTTTTCACTATCTATCCTCAGGCAAATGAAACAGAAGCAAAAAAAAAAAAAAAAAAGTATTGGCACTATACCATAATAAAAAGCTTGCACAATGAAGGAAATCATAAAAAAAACAAAAACAAAAACAAAAACAAACAAACAAAACCCCAAGCAACTTACTGAGTGGGAGAAGATATCCACAAATGATATAACTCATCAAGGTTTAATATCCCAAACAGGTAAAGAGCTTAAGAAACTCAAATCAGAAAAAAAAAAAAAGTGTTTGTTTTTTTTTTTTAATTTAAAAAGGGCAGAAGACCTGAAAAGACATTTCCCAAAGACATAGAGATGGCCAACAGATAGATGAAAAGATGCTCAATATCCATCATTATCAGAGAGATACAAATCAAAAGCACAATGGGGTATCCACTTTGTACCTCTCAGAATAGCTAGAATCAAAAAGATAAGAAATAAGTGTTGGCAAGGTTGTGGAGATAAAGGAATCCTTGTGCACTGTTGGTGGGAATGTAAATTGGTATAGCCATTGTGGAAAATAGTACATGTGTTCCCCCTAAAATTCAAAATAGAAATACCATATGATCCAGTAATTCCACTACTGGGTAACTACCCACGAAAACCAAAAATGCTTATTCAAAAAAATATATGCATCCCCATGTTTACTGCAACACTATTTACAATAGCTAAGATACGAAGTGACTCAAGTGGCCATCTGTAGATGAAGGAACAAGGAAGATGTGGCATATATATACAATTGAGTATTGCTCAGCCATGTAGAAAGATGAGATCTTCCCATTTGCAACAACATGGTTGGACCTAAAAGAGGTCTTTGATTTATAACAAATAAGTCAGACAGAGAAAGACAACTATATGACTTCACTTATAAATGGAATCTAAAAGCAAAACAATGAGTAAACAAATGAGCAAAAAGCACAGACCCATAAACACAAAGAACAAACTAACTGTTGCTGGAGAGGGGATGGGCAAAATGGGTGAACAGGAATGGGAAACAGTCTTCTAGTTAAGAAATGAGTAAGTCATGGGGGGTAGAATGTACAGCATAGGGAATATGGTCAGTGGTATTGTAATAGCATTGTATGGTGACAGACGGTAACTACAGTTGGGGTGAGCATAGCCTAACAGAGACATCTTGAATCACTATATTGCAACCCAAAGCTAATGTACCACTATGCATCCACTATATGTAAAAAAAAAAAAAAAAAATATATATATATATATATATATATATATATATACACACACACACACACACACACACACACACACACACACCCCTATGATCCATGATCCTTGAATCTTATCATTTTCCAAGGTGGGTGATAGTTACAAATAAGCAATGTAAGAATTCCAGACAATTTAGTAAATTCCCAAAATTCACATTTGCCTCAAACTAAATGTGAAACTTGAAAATGAGTGCTAGTTTGTATCTATGAGCTCTCTTAACGGGAGACAGATCACCAGTACTTAGAAAGGTCCTGCGCTTCCCAACTGCGGTGACTATCCAAATGACACCATTTTGGCCTGACACGTGGCCTTAAAAAGCATGATTTTTCAGAGAAAGTCAAAAGTAGAAATTAACTAGTGGATTCATGTTCCTATTCGCCAGAAAAATTTGAGCTACAAATCCAAACAGTAATGTCCAAAACAAACAAACAAACAAACAAACAAAATACAACAAACCAAACTGGTTACTCTGACTGCCTAGCACTTACTCTGTTTTATCATCCTGAAGAGAAAGATAGAAGATGACATCACTAGGCTATTCTGGTTGGGTGGAAGATGCCACTACTCAAATCTTGCAAAGTCTTCATTGCATCTCCAATTCCTCCTCTCCATTGGTGACTTTTCACCCCACCCCCAACCTGCCATGGATACTGCATGGCATGAGGTAGTTGATTTCCACCCATGAATCCACTGTGATGAATGCCTTGGTTTATTTGAGTGGTTATAGGACCAGTACCCATTGTGGCCATGCTCTCCTGTTTGAAAAGCAAAAGCAATTGGTTTCTTCCAATGGTTCTAATAGTGGTTGTTGACTGGAGGTGATTTGGTCTCCTAGGTGATTTGGCATTATCTGGAGACATTTTTGATTGTCATGGCTTTGGGAAGGAGGTGCTATCAGCATCTACTGAATAAGGACCAGAGGTGCTACTAAATAATCTTCAGTGTACATAATATCAGCCCCCCCTTCCCCAACAAAGAATTCCCTAGCCCAGACTGTCAATAGTACCATGGCTGAGGGGCTCTGTTTTAACATACCAAGGGATTTACTTTCTTAAATAATCATTTATCCAAGGAGCTTGAGCTTTACCTTGGTATAAAGCTTTACCTTGGTATAAAGCATCTAATTAGTTCAAATAAACTCAAAAAAACTACTTGGGTTGCTTTCAAGAAGTACAAAACAACAACAAACCCTAAACACTTTTAGCTATTGCTTTACTTACAAAGTGAAAAAACATTGAAAATGCCATAGACAACAGACATTTTTTGGTTTTTAAGTAGAATTCTTATTAAGGGAGTGGTATTTTTCAGATTCAGTAACAGCATGCGGCCATTTTCGTAGGGGGCCACAAGGTCTAGGACTAGGTGGAAAAGATTTAAACTTTCCAATTTCCTTTCTATGGTGTACCAGAAGTTTCAATATCCTTTCATCACTAATGATGATCCAATTTTTACTTAGTCCCTTTTTCCTCCTCATAACCTAAAACTGAAGAATTGGCTGCTTGAATTCTTCCTTCTTAGGGTAATTATGATAGTTAGCATTTACTGAGCACTTACTATGTGGTAAGAGCTTATTAAAGGATTTTTCACGTTTCATCTCATTTAATACTCAAAACAATGCTGTGACATAGGACTCATGTTATCCCCACTTCACAGCTGAGTAAAATGAGGCAGAGGAAGTTTAATAATCTCACCTAGAAATGCACAGCTAGTCAGGGGAGGGGTAGGAGTATAAGCCAAGGGGATTCAGCTCAAGAGCCAACATCTTTCATGTCTATGCTGTTTAGTCTAGAAGACCAGATATTCCCTCTCTTTCCTTTTTTTTTTTTTAAAGATTTTATTTATTTGACAGACAGAGAGATCACAAGCAGGCAGAGAGTCAGGCAGAGAGAGGGGGAAGTAGGCTCCCCGCTGAGCAGAGAGCCAGATGGGCTTGATCCCAGGACCCTGAGATCATGACCTGAGCTGAAGGCAGAGGCTCAACCCACTGAGCCACCAGGTGCCCCTTCCCTCTCTTTCCTAATACATTTTCCCTCCTTCCCTTACAATAATTCTGCTGGATGGGAATCCATCTATGGTCACGTTTCTTAAAGTGACAGGAAAAAATAACAATGCAGTCCAACAACATTTTTAATAGAAATTCAAAGACTTGTATTGAAAAAACCAGGACCCTGGTCACGTTTGGACCTCATATTTATAAACACAGTCTCTTCATACCTTCTGGCCACCATCCTTTCCACACTCTGTCATGATGGTGGAGGTTGTCTTTGTTCAGGGTGGTGGACTCTGCACTGCTCCCCATCTGCCATCCTTGCCTTTGCCTACCCAGGCTGAGCACTGACATTACCTTTCCAGGATTATCTCTTGCTATTCCTCTGCTCTCGAGTTATTCACTTTCTTAAACAAGCCCAACCTTGCATTGGGGTAACCTTTCCTAGGTTCTGTGCCTAGAATACCATCTCTTTCTTTGCATATGCCAAATCTGTCTGTCTTTGAACTCCAAGATCAAGTTCCAACTTCAAGCGATATTTCCTTTTTTCTTGGTTCTTACAGCACTGGCTAGCTCCAGTGTTCATTTGGCTCCTAATTCTATGGGATATTATTTTGTAGTGTTATAAAAGCATTATACAGGAGGATTTCTGTTCTGAGTTACGGAGTTGCATTCTAGAAAAAATATAAGGAGTGTCTTAGACTTCCTTGTGTTCTCCCAAGTATTTAACAGTAGCCTGCAAGGATTTAGCAAATGACTGAATAGGGGAAGGG
Organism: Mustela putorius furo; assembly: GCF_011764305.1. NCBI lineage: Eukaryota > Metazoa > Chordata > Mammalia > Carnivora > Mustelidae > Mustela > Mustela putorius. Next base: position 11,009,309 of record NW_025421294.1, read on the forward strand.
AGGGAGAGCTGAATGGGAAGTCATCAGAGAGGGAGACAAACCATTAGAGACTCTCCACTATAAGAAACAAACTGAGGGTTGCTGGAGGGAAGGGAGGGGGAAGGGTGGGGGCAATTGGGTGATGGACACTAAGGAGGGCACATGACGTGATGAACCCTGGGTGTTATATGCAACTGATAAATTACTGAACTCTACATCTGAAACTAATAATGTACTAAATGTTGGCTAGTTAAATTAAAAAAAAAAAGAATAAATGACAAAATAAATGAGTAGAGCTTGGTGAAAACATCCTCTACCACCGCAATCTCTACTTTCACAAGAGGCGGGGAATACCCCCTGTAGGGAATGGATGCTGTGGTGAAAAGCTGGGGAATGACCAATCAAACACATTCTCTTAAGGCCTCTGTCAGCACCCAAACAGGATACAAATATTTTAATTTCAACCCTTTTGCTAAAGAAGTCACAGTTTATCTATTGTAGGTGTCCTTCTCAGTACAAGGGAATGTTATTTTGAGAACTCGCTTAAGAATTCAGACTCTGAACAAACACTGTGAAGCAAACACACACTCACGCACACCCACCACTGTGTACAGCTCATTTTTTTTTCCTCCTGCTGCCATTTAGGCCAAACCAGCTTTAATTAACATTCTTCCCTAAATTACTCTTTATCACTAATAAGGTGCTAAAGATCTGTTAGCAACGGTGGCTGAGTAACACGAAAGTCTCTTTGCGGGTAAGAGGGTACCTGGGAAGTCAGGGGATTTCTGTGCAGCCTTGTGTCTCATTCCTAAACCTTCCCTAGTTGGGAATTTGCCTGAGAAGGAAAAAATGCAGATGGAGCATGAGCAGTTCCTGTGGATTCTAGAAGATCAGAAGCCCGGGGGAGGTAAGAGGAGAGTAAAGCACCCAAGAAAAAGGAAAATTCTAATTGAAAACCCTGATTAAAGTCGTCATGGCTCCTGGCACTTGAATCCAGAGGAAGACAAGAAAAATGACTGGCCAATTGCTTTTTGCCAGCTGTCCTAGAAACAAAAGGAAAAAAAAAAGAAAACCACATTGGTCATATGAAGATATGTCACCAGTAATTTCTTTCAAAGAAATCTACTGTAAGATAACTGAGAAAGAACAATTAACTGAAGAGCCCCACAGTTGATAAGAATTTTGTATTTTTTTCCAAACCCAGAGAATAGGCTGAATTCCTTTAACGCTCACAGTTGTGGACACTTTATTTTTCTGGTCCCTTAAGCTATTTTTTATTGAGCATTTATGCTTTCCAACCTCACTGGACAATGAGTCACCTCACCGGAGACCATGTAGCAGATAGGGCACTAATAAAGTTCCGGATCGTTTGTGGAAGGCAAACTGGTGCTGAGAAAACAGGCTGGCAGACATCATCAGAGTCTGCTCGGAGTTTTACAGACTGGGATTTGCTTTTTTTTCCTTAATTTTATTTATTTGACAGTGAGAGATAGAAAGAGGGAGAGTGAGAGCACAAGCAGGGGGAGCAGCAGGCAGAGGGAGAAGCAGGCTTCCCGCTGAGCCACCGAGGTGCTCCAGAGGTTTTTGTTTTTGTTTTTAAGATTTTATTTATTTATTTGACAGAGAGACACAGCAAGAGAGGGAACACAAGCAGGGGGAGTGGGAGAGAGTGAAGCAGGCCTCCCAAGGAGCAGGGAGCCCAATGTCGGGCTCAATCCCAGGACTCCAGGATTATGACCTGAGCCGAAGGCTGATGCTTAATGATTGAGCCACCCAGGCACCCCCTCCTCCTCTCCCCAAGACAGGGCCACCAGCTAGAGACACCATTTCCCAGCCTCCTCACAACCAGACATGGCTAACCACCCATGATGGTTCATTTTCTGTGGTAAATTGGGCCGAAGAAAGCCCAGATAGCAGTTAATTATTACTTCTGGGCATTTCCAAAAGAGATTCACATTTGAACTGGTACACTGAGTAAGGCAGATGGTCCTCCCCAGTTGAGGGCCTTCATAGAACCGAAGGATGGAGAAAGGTTGAGTTTCTTTGTCTGCCTTGGAGGGTGACTAGGAACACAGATTTTCTCCTGCCTTGGCACACCTGGTTCTCAGGCCTGCAGACCAGGGTGAAGCCCTATATTACCGATTCTATAGGTTTCACCCTCTCTAACTCTACCACTGGCTATCCTTGGTCTCCCACTTGCAGAGAGCACAACATAGGACTTCTCAGTCTCCATCATCATCTCCATCATCTCCATCATCCATACAAGATTCCTTGTAATCAATCTCTCTAGATGTATCTGTATAGTATACATATCCTAGTTGTTCTGTTTCTCTGGAGAACATTATTACAGTGACTAAGCTCTGATCAATAGAATGAGAGAATGGGTAAGGACAGCTTCTGCTTGTTCCTTGGAAGGCAAGTATTTGCCCTGGACCATCTCACATGTCCCATCTTGTAGTAATCTGGCTCAGGCTTAGACCTGGCTTCCACCATGCAGAGCAGGTTAATGACCCAGTGAAGACCTTGGCAAACATGGCTGTCCTTCCAGCTTAGTCTGGTCAGGTTATTAAAGGAGACTGAAAGTGGCATCTTACCTATTTTAGATTTGTATCTTAGGGTCTTTTTGTTATAGCAGCTTAGCCTTTAGATGACCTAACAGCCAATTTTTGTTTCAACTTGTGTAAATTCCATGCATCCACCTACGGTGGTATCCCTCTTTTAAAAAGACTCTGAGTCCTTTGTGCAGTTTCTAAGCCCAGTGCAGAGAGCTGGAAAATACTTTTCAAGTCCTATTTTTCAGCAGCTGATGGAATCAAGTCATTCATTTTAAGAGCTGCAATTTCTGAGATGTACTAGTCCAGTTATATGCTTTCCTACATCAGCAGCCATGGGCATTAGGTATAAGCTAACATTTCTTTCTGTGAACGTGGCATGTGAAGTTTCTGCATGATTTTCTTATCCTTTGGGAGTGAGCACACAAAACTATTGTGCTATACATGAATTCTCTCTTATACACAAACACTAAAGAAACCCATCTGAGTGTTTTTTTGTTTTCCCTTTGAAATTGGAATTAATGTGTGCTAGTCCATTAGTAAGGAATATGGGTTCTGTTACAAAAGGGGGGAAAAAACTATCATTCTAAATGTAGTTTCTAGATTTATGAAGATGACAATTAAAAATCGTAAACATTTAAGGTATATGATTTGAGGTTTGATATACACTTGGCACTTGAACCACGAGTTTGAACTGCACAGGTCCGCTTAGACACAGGTTCTTTCTTTCTCCTTCCTTCCTAAACACACTGGAGTACTACAAATGTATTTTCTGTTCCTTAGGATTTTCTTACTAATATTTTCTCTTCTTTAGTTTACTTTATTCTAAGAATACAGTATATACTACAACATATAAAATGTGTTAATTGACTATTTCTGGTATGGTTTCCAGCCAAAAGCAGGCTACTGATAAATTTGGGGGGGACTCAAAAGTTATATGTAGATTTTCACCTGTGTGGTAAATTTGGTGCCCTTAACTCTGGCATCATTCAAGGGTCAGCTATATATTTACCTTGTGTAATATTCATCACAAACAAGCTATTAAGTCCATCATCTCCTACACTTACCTTTTGCATTTTCTTTTCCTTACTAAGTACTTAGGATCTTCCCTCATAGCAAATTTCAGTTACACAATGTTAACTATAGTCACATTTTTGTACAGGCGTACCTCATTTTATTGTTTCAGTTTATTGTGCTTCAGAGGTACTGCATTTTCACAAACTGAAGGTCTATAGCAACTGTGCGTTGACCAAGTCTATCAGCGCCATTTTACTAACAACATTTGTTCACTTCAAGTCTGTTTCACGTGTTGGTAATTCTCATAATATTTCAAACTTTTTCATTATTATATTTTTATAGTGATCTGTGATCAGTGATCTTTGATGTTATTATTGTAATTGTTTTGAGACATCAGGAATCACACCCATATAAGACAGCTAATTTAATAGGAAAACGTTGTGTATGTTCTGAATGGTCCGTAGACCAGAGGTTCCCCCTGTCTCTCTTCTTCTCCTCAGGCCTCCCTATTCCCTGAGACACAACATTGAAATCTGGCCAATTAATAACCTTATAATGGCCTGTGAGTATTCAGGTGAAAGGAAGAGTCACATGTCTCTCACTTTAGGGGATAAGTTAGAAATGATTAGTTAGTAAGGAAACAATGTCAAAAGCTAAGAGAGGCCTAACATCATGCTGAACAGTTAGCCAAGTTATGACCATGAAGGAAAAGTTTCTGAGGGCAATTAAAAGTGCTACCCCAGTCAGCATTTGGTGTGAAGAAAGCATAAGTGTCTCACTGCTGAGATGAGGAAAGTTTTAGTGGCTTGGGTAGAAGATCAAACCAGCCATGACTTTCCCTTAAGCCAAAGCCTACTCCACATTGAAGCCCTAACTCTCCTCAACTCTGTGATGGCTGAAAGAGGTGAGGAAGCTGCAGAAGAAAAGTTGGATTGGATGGTTCAAGGAAGAAAGCGGTCTCCATGACAAAAGCACAAGGTGAAGCAGCAAGTGCCAATGAAATAGCTGTGACGAGTAAGCTGGAAGATACGGTTGAGATAATTCATGAAGGTAGCTATACGAAACAAGAGATTTTCAACATAGACAAAATAGCCTTATATTGGAAGGTGCCATCTAGGGCCTTCATAGCTATACAGAAATCAATGCTTGGTTTCAAAGGACAGGCTGACTCTCTTGTTAGGGACTACTGCAGCTGGTGACTTCCAGTTGAAGCCAACGCTCATTTACTATGGTGAAGTTTTTTTTTTTTTTTTTTTTTTAAAGATTTATTTGACAGAGACACAGTGAAAGAGGGAACACAAGCAGGGGGAGTGGCAGCGGGAGAAGCAGGCCTTCTGCTGAGCAGGGAGCCCGATGCGGGGCTTGATCACAGAACCCTGGGATCATGACCTGAGCCAAAGGCAGACGCCCAACCACTGAGCCACCCAGATGCCCCACCATGCTGAAGATCTTAAGGTCCTTAAGAATCATGCTACATCTATTCTGCCTGTGCTTTACATGTGGAACAAAGCTTGGATGATGGCACGTATGTTTACAATATGGTTTACTGAATATTTTAAGCCCACTATTAAGGTTTACTCAGAAAGACAGATCTCTTTCAAAATAGTGTTGCTCATTGACAATGCATCCAGTCACCCAAGAGCTCTGATGGAGATGTACAACAAGATTAGTATTTTCACGGCTAACACAGCATCCATTCTGCAGCCTATGGGTCAAGGAGAAATTACGATTTCCAAATTCTTATTTAAGAAATATATTTTGTAAGGTTACAGTTGCCATAGATAGTGGTTTCTCTGATGAATTTGGGCAAAGTAAGTTAAAAACCTCGGGAAAGAATCCACCATTCTAGATATCACTAAGTATATTTGTGATACATAAGAAAAAGTCAAAATATCAACATTAACAGGAGTTTGAAAGAAGTTGCTCCTGGCACTCATGGAGGACTTTGAAGTGTTTAGGATGTCAGTGAAAGAAGTAAGTAGAGAAATGATACAAAATGTAAGAGAATTATAATTAGAAGTGGAGCCTGAATTTGTGCCTGGATTGCTGCAATTTCATGATAAAACTTGAAAGGATGAGTTCTTTGTTATGAATGAGCAAAGAAAGTGGTTTCTTGACATGGAATCTACTCCTGGTGAAGATGCTCTGAAGAATGTTGAATGACAACAAAGGATTCAGAATATTACATCAACTTAGTTGACAAAGCCATGGCAGGGTTTGAGAGGACTGACTTCAACTTCAAAAGCTCCACTGTGGGTAAAATGCTGTCAAACAGCAGCACATGCTACAATCAAGAGCCCATCAATGCAGCAAACTTTACTGTTGCCTTAAGAAATGGCAACAGTCACCCCAACCTTCAGCATCCACAACCCTGATGAGACAACAGCCATCAATATAACAAGGCGAGCTCCACAGGCAAGACGACTTCGAACTTGCTGAAAGCTCAGATGATGGTCAACATTTTAAAGAAATATTTAATTAAGGTATGTACCTTGTTTGTTTGTTTTTAGACAATGCTACTGTACGCATCATGAACCACAGTGTGGCCAAAGCGTAACTATTTTATGCACTGGGAAAATCGGACCCATTTAATTACAATTTTCTCCCTATTGAGATGATTTGGAATTGAAACCGCAATATCTCATTTTATTTCCAGAACCACATCTTGTTTATTTGAAACTTCTCCAACATCTTCCCATTTCCCCCCTACCCAGTAACCACTAGTCTACTTTATGTTTCTAGGAGTTTGACTATTTTAGATTCTACATATAGATGAGATCATGAAGTAATTGGCTTTCTGCATCTAGCTTAACTCCCTTAGCAGAATGTTCTTCAAGGTTCATCCATGTTATAGCAGGATTTCCTTCTTTTTTAAGGTCAAATAATATTTTAGGATGTGTGAGTGACATAGATCTCTATCACATTGTTTTTATCCTTTCATCCATGGATGCATATTTAGGTTGTTTCCGTGTATTTTGGCTATTCTGAGTAATGCTGTAATGAGCATGGGAGTGTAGATAGCTCTTTATGATACTGATTTCCTTTGGATATAGAACAAGGGGGGTATTGCTGAAGCATAATACAGCTTTAAAAAAAAAATTAAAAGGAAGCCCACACTCTGCCACAATGGCCATACCAATTTATATTCCCCACCAACAGTACATAAATGTACATGTTTTCTTTCATCTTCCTGATAATTGACCTTCTAACAGGTGTGAGGACATATCCCACTGTTTTGATTGGCATTTCTATTATGATTAATGAATTTGAGTACCTTTGCATTTTATGATTAATGAATTTGAGTACCTTTGCATTTACCTTGAGGTTATTTGTGTATCTTCTTTTGAGAAATGTCTATTCATATCTTCTGCCCATTTTTAATTTTTATTTTATTTATTTTTTTAAAGATTTTATTTATTTATTTGACAGATAGAGATCACAGGTAGGCAGAGAGAGAGAGAGGAGGAAGCAGGCTCCCTGCTGAGCAGAGAGCCTGATGTGGGGCTCGATCCCAGGACCCTGGGACCATGACCTGAGCCGAACGCAGAGGCTTTAGCCCACTGAGCCACCCAGGCGCCCCTCCTTTGCCCATTTTTTAAATGGGCATACTGTAAAGTGATTTTTGGGTGTGGATAAAAGTTAGATTGATTTATTATAATCAAGTGCAGGAGGTTTTTTTATTTGTTTTCTACTTTTAAATACAACATGTTTTTTCATGCCTTCAGTTTAAAAAAATCTCCTAAATTCCTATTTCTCTTAGTTATATAATTCCAAGGCTTCATAGAAAAAAAAGTCTAATATACCTCTCAAAATGTAAATTTTCACCCATTACCTATTATGGTTTGAACGTTGGTTTTTGGAGAGTTAAGAGAATGTGGTTCTGTATTTTCTTTCCTGTAGGGTTGTATCAGTAGCATTTGCTAAGGGGAAGAAACTAAAAAAGCTGAGTGCTTGGACGCCATTCAGCTTTTCAGGACTGACTGTAGCAGATTCTCCCCAGCCACTATTTGCTAACTCCCAGCAAAGGCACCTTGGTTTTACAAGTTGTTACATTACCACATTGAAAGAGTCAACTTTGGGCACAGCAACCTAAGTCCCATGGTCATCTGGTCTTACTACATCTCCAAACAGTTGATCTCTGGCCAGAAAACTGAAGAGCCCATTTCTAAGACTGAGATATTAATCTCATTTATTTTTATTATTTTTAAAAAGAAAACTATGTCCAACATGGGCCTTGAACTCATGACCTTGAGATCAAGAGGTACATGCTCTACTGGCTAAGCCAGCCAAGAACCCAAATATTTCTTCCAAATTCCATAATTTTCATAATTATCCGTGATCATAAGATGATGCCATGGTGTGGCCCAGTGGGAAAAACAAAAACCAAAATGAACAAACAAACAAAAAACTTCAGATGAAAAAGATCAGAATTTTAGAATTCTAGTATCCTTTCAGGAATCCAATCTTTAGTGATTAGCTGGATTTGAATTTTAACCTGGTCTCAAGGTTCTCAGACACTCACATGCTCCTGCTTCGCACTCAAAGTACACCGGAACGGAATCCCTTGCTGTATCCTACACTATCCTGTAACATGTCACCAGTTTCACAGATGACACAGTGACCAAGTTCTGCATACTGCTCCAATTCCTCATCCCAAACAGTCATCATGTCATTTAATGATGGCCTTGTCCAGATTTGTGCAGCTAATCCTTGGAACTCTCAGCAAGACTTCTGGTTGTACCAAATCTTGTTTCAAGACCGGGCTTGTGTCTTACTTTGCTACAAACCCTCTATAGTCCAAGGGAGAGAGAAACCCTAAGAGTAGGGAAAGCGCTCCCTGCCTACTTGTGATCTCTCTGTCAAATAAATAAATAAAATCTTAAAAAAAAAAAAATAAGGAAGAGCCAACATCTTCCCTTCTTTAAAAGAAAAAGAGTAGGGAAGGCGCTGTTCGTAAGACATACAGACCAATTCCTAATGGGGGCGCCACAGACCCAGCCCTCTGCCAGAGTCTTTTGCAGCCCTGTCGATAATCCCTTGTCTGTCTAGACCCTCAGGGATGTACGCAGGGCAAATGCATTTATGCTGCTAAATACACTTACGGTGAGAAACAGAACAATCATTCCAGGTGGATAGGAAGTCACTCTGAATTCCTGTGGTAAAGCCATATTTTCACTAGGAATGACTGGACAGAGTGTGCATCATTATTTTCTATTTGGTTATAGAAGAGAATAAAAAGGATTTATCAATGCTCTCTCAGAACTAAACTAGGACTAAGAATTCGGTCTCCCACCTTTTCTACTTTCTCCTTTTCCTAAAACTTAGTAAAGAATTCCATTCAGAAAAAAATATGGCAAGTCCCCTGCAAAATGTGATTCCCCTGTCCTTACCCCTCCACGTGTGGCAGCTGGAGCAGGGCACAAAGCTGCACCCTGATGCATTCTCCACGGCAAGCATTCAAGGGCAGCTCTTTCATTAGACAAAGACGCAGCAGGGATTTACTTAAACATTAAAAAACACCCACCTTCGGGGTAGAGAAAATAAGCATTTCCTAGTAGGAGGGAAGGACCCGCCTATAGAATTAATAGCTTAAAACCTCCTATTATATTTTACCCCACTCTATAAAGAACAAAATTGCTAATGACACCACTAACCTACTGTGAGCTTTTCTCTCCCATCCGCGCAGAGCACTTGCCAAAAAAAAGATCTGGCTCCTGTCAGCAATTCACAAAATCCAAATACTGAATGTAAGGTTAAAAGCAGAGGATGTCTAGGTCAGGCAGACGTGGGGCCGCTGTCCACAAAGCACCACCAAGTGGCCTTTGTATCTCTGGTCACACTGACCGAAGACATCCAGGGAGGATTTGCTCAGAGGTCCTAAGAATGTGTTATAATACAGCGACTTAAGATGGTGAGAGAGAATTCAAGCTTCCATACACTGTTTACTGAGAGTCTGAACCTATTTATCTAAATTTAGGGACATGGAAGAGGCATTACCGAAGCCAGATACTTTCAAATTCAATTGAATACATTATTACATGATTAATCACTTCACACACACTGGGCAGATCACTGTTCTCATAAATAGTTGATAGACTCGAAGAAAGGGGGCCAAAGGGTTTGAATAAATACCCTTTCCTGTGCCCTTTTGTTCAGGTGTTAGCATTGCAAAATTTGACCATGGTATCTCTGATCATGTTGGCTTTTATTAAAGCTTTTTTTCAAAGTTGTCTCCTATTGTTAGCAAGGACTGTGTCATCAGTTGATGCAAAGTCAGGATTAATTTGGATCCTGGCATTCCATGAAATTTGTATTGGGCCTTAATAACTGATACAGAATGAATTCAAAGCCACTGTCTGTAATATTCAAAGGAGAAGGAAATGTGTTCCTCCGTAACAGGGGGCTGGGGGAAAAGGGCAGCCTATAGTAAAGGGAACCTAAGTCCTCATCTCTCAGGGAGGGACCCTTATCTGTTTTGGTCATAAGGACCTTAGGGAGATAAAGAACATTTTTTTTTCAAGACCAGTTCACAGCGACTGTGTCCATACTGCCTATACCAGGGTCAAAATATATTGAAGGGATTAGTAGAGTTAGAAAAGACCTAGCTTTGAATGTTAATTCTAGCACACACTAGCTGGGGGACCTTAACTTCTGTTTCCACTTTTGAAAACATGGGGTCAATAATATATTGGTTTTTTTCCCTCCCGTTAAAAAAATGCTATGAGCCTACAGACCATTAAAAAAATGCTAGGAGCCTACAGACAATTAGCAGTTGACAAACATCACCCAGTGTCCATCAGTAAATCAATGTATAAAGAAAATGGGTACATATATACAACGAAATATTATGCAGCCCCCCCCCCAAAAAAGAGAAAAAGAAATCTTGCCATTTGCAACAACCTGGATGGATGAGAGAATGTAATGCTAAGTGAAGTCAGTCAGAGAAAGACAAATTCCATACATAAGTGGAATTTAAGAAATAAAACCAATCAACAAAGAAAAAAGAGACAAACCAAGAATCAGACCCTCAGGTATAGAGAACAAGCTGATGGTTACCAGAGGGGAGAGGAGAATGGGTGAACCAGGTGATGGAAAGAAGAGTGCACGTATCATAATAAGCACTCAGTAACGTGTAGAATTGTTGAATCACTATTTGTACAACCGAAACTATGTTAGCTATATTGTAATTTAAAAAATAAAAAGTTGTAATGCATCTAATTTTCACCTAAGTTCATCAATTGCTGACATTTTGCCAGATTTGCTGTATCTATTTAACATTTTGTGGTTGTTGAGCTTTGTGAAAGTGAAGTTACAGACTTGGTGACATTTAAATATTTCACAGATTTCTAAGACGAGAAGACAGCCTCTTCCATATGCACAGATCCACTAAAACCACCAAGAAATTGGGCCCCAAACTATATAACTACCTAGTATATAAACCATTTCAAAATTCCCACATGGTCCCAGTAATATCTGTGCACCTGATTTTTTCCTCTTTTATCTAGGATCCAAATGATCACACAGTAAAATCAGTTGTCATCTTTACCATCTGTTTTAGTTTAGATTACTTTCCCTAATAGTTTTGTCTCTCCTACCTTGGACATTTTTCAAGAGACCAGGCCATTTGTGGCCAGTTGTAGAATGTCTCTAACTCTGACTTGGTGTGCTTCCTCATGACTAGATTCAGGTTAAACATTTCCATGAGACCATCACATGGACGGTGTTGTCTAATAGGCACCACATTCCCCCACAAGCATGTAAGGTCAGTTGCTTCTTTCCTGGTGATGTCAGCTTTGTTCATTTCACTGATGTATGGTCAGCCAGATTTTTCTATTGTGAAGCTAATTTTTATCCTTTTGTCATTAGTAACCAACCCGTGGCATGATGCTTTGAGACTATGTGGATATTCTGTCCTCTATGCACTTCACCCACTACATTTAAAGCACCCATTGACGATACTTGCTTGAATCAGTTACTACATTCATGGTCAAATAATTCTGAGTTTCCAATTCCATTTTTCCTTTCCCTTTATTAGTTGACATTCTTCCATAAAGAAGGTACTCTTTTGAGTATCATTAGAAATTATTGCTTTTTTAAATTCAGTGTGTCATCCATTAAGAGGTGTGAGGATTAGAACAAAGGTATCTAAACCTCTGGATACACAACTGGACCTTGGTGGGCATATGACAAGTGATATGTATTATTTATAATTACTATATTCCTTGGTCAAAAGCTAATGCCAATTTAACGTCCTAGTAGAGTACAGATTAGTCGCCAAATCTCATCTTGTCCATGGGAGAAAAATGACAGGGCTACCTGACCAAGACATTTCCATGAGTCCTCTAGGACTGTGGCTAAAAGATTTTCCTCTTCTTATCAATCTAGATGGTTCCTGCAGATGGGCTAAATGATTGACAGTTGCTCGTGGTCCAGTCACACCAATGCTTCCATCTAAAGACTCATCATATGGATACTTTTTTCTGTTCCTAACAGGCCAAGCAATCTCCATCAACCTGACTATGCTCTACCTCTATGAAGGGAGAGGGAGGCTCTCCACCTTTCAAATGAATGACAGCTCCAGGTTGCCATTATCTAAAGCAGCAGTGTTAGTGAAGAATGGGGCTGAGAATTAGAAGCAACAGCAGTTTAGTGAACTACTCTCTCCTTTTCTTATTCTAGACAGACCCAGACCCTCGGTGCCAAACTCACTCATTGGAAGTAAGTAAGGGTCTTTGACGGAAGCACATTAAGTCTCTCAGTGAGTTAAAGGATATTTATGTATCTTAGAGACAGGGTTTGGGTCCAAAAATTGTTACATCTTTCCAAGTGCATAACCACTAGTGCTCCTGAGTTTTGGGGAAATGAAGAGTCATGTTTAACTTTGTTCCTGAACTTGATATTCATTAATGGGATAATAAGCTAAATAAAAACTGCTTCTCTTAACCTTACATATGCAGTTTTATTTGGAAAGGTAAGGATGTGTGTGCCTATGTGATTGGTTAGGGTTGAGAGGTAGAAAGCACTTTATTGAAAAACTCCTGAGGATCTCCTCTTTGCCCATCCATCGCACAGGGAGGCCACCCCTTGCGACTCCTATCATCTGGGCTTCTTCTTCCTATGACTTCCAACTGGGTCTGGCAATGGGTGGGGAGGTTCAGGACGAGGAGCTCTGATGGCAGGAAGAGGAAGAGACCACTCCTACCCCACTTCTCTGGCAGTAGCTGGGTCCCTCCAAACTACAACATTCACAGGGTTCCCTTCCACGGCTCCTTCTCTCACAGGAGGGTGGCTCCTCATCTCTTGTGCCTTCAGGTCTATCCTGCAGGGACAGTCTCCACATGCCTTGCCCACACCCTTGGAAATGATCTCTTCACCAAAGTCTTTTTCTTTGAACCATGTGGATTAGATTCTGTTTCCTGGCAGGACTATGCTACAGTTGCTATCCCCCAGGTCCTGTACTAAATGACTATTCACTGTCCCCATTTAAGCAGCCCAGGCAGTAGGTTTACAACCACCATGTTTTAGCTGGACAAAGGGGGCACTCACAGAAATTCCATGACATGTGGAACCTCATACCTTTACCAGGATCCAAGCCTAAGGCAGCCTTTCTCCAATACTACAGTGTTTCTATACCCTGCTTTAGCTCCTCAAGGAACTTATGCTATGTGGAGCAAACACAGAAGACAGCTTTGGAGTTCCTGGAACAGGTTAGATTTGTATCTGTCTCCTTTCCAACACTTTACTTTAAATTCCCATTATAAATTGGTCACCTACTGAGCATACCCATTACAAAAGTGAACCTGACTGGTAGAGATGCTTCACCAAGAGGATTAATTTTACTGAAAGTAGTAATTTACAGTTCTTCTAAGGATTATAAAGAGAAGGCAGCCATACGTCTGGTAGATGGAAATGATGCACCTTTCAGCTGACCCACTGTTTGCGCTCGTTCTAAGATTCCTCGCACCATATCCATTGACTGACTCTTCCTTCCTGCTCTTGTTTCTGTCTCCTGCCCACACTTCCACCCCAACTCCATTCTTTCTACCACTACTGTGGAGCTTTTCTTCTTGTCCTAAAGCTGCCTCACTTCCAGATGGGCATACCGTCCCATCACAGTAGTCCCATCACAGTAACCGTCCCATCAGCAAGGGATGTAAGATCCAATCAGAGCAGAAAAGCCACACCTGTTGCCTCCTCCTGAGCCTTCTTTCTCAACACACCCTTCCTTCATTTCCACAAGGCTCTTTGGGGTCTTTATTCTAAATGATATTCAAAGCACATTTTCAGTTTTCTCTCTCCCTTTTCCCCCCCTTTTTAAAGATTTTATTCATTTATTGGACAGACAGATCACAAGCAGTCATAGAGGCAGCAAGAGAGGTCGGGGTGGGGAAGCAGGCTCCCCGCTGAGCAGAGAGCCCAACTCGGGGCTTGATCCCAGGACTCTGGGATCATAACCCAAGCTGAAGGCAGAGGCTTTAACCCACTGAGCCACCCAGGCGCCCCTCAGTACTCTAAGTTCAGAAATGATAGTTTAAAAAATTTCTGGGTGAAAAATACCCAGCAAACCAGGGTTGGGCGTAGCTTCCTCTCATCTCAGTTCTAAGGGGACAAAACCCAGGTAATATGAATAATACAGGATTGGGGAGTTCCTTTGTGTTCCTAATCTGAACCATCCCCCAGAGTAGGGCACCCACACTGCAAGCCTTTCCTGAGTGTGTTCAGGCTAACACAAATGCTTGTTAAAATACAGATTGCTGGGATGCCTGGGTGGCTCAACGGGGTGAGTATCTGCCTTTGGCTCAGGTCATGATCCGGGGGTCGTGGGATCTAGTCACTGGGGAGCCTGCTCCTCTCCCTCTCTCTATGTGCTCTCTCTCTCTAGTTCTTACTCTCAAATACATAAATAAAATCTTAAAAAAAATAAAGATTCCTGGGCTCTCAAGACTACCAAAGGAGGAATCTCTAAAGAGAAATAAAAATTTTCAGCAGCTTCTTAGGGATTACATATGCCAAGTACACGAACTACCGGCATTAGGGATACAGACCTAGGCTTTTCAACCTGCACATCTGGATTTTAATTTCAGTTCTCCAGTTTATCACCTAAATAATTTTAGAAAATATTGAACTTTTTGGAACCTCCCTTCCCTCATCTGAGGAGAACACCGCTTTCCTATGGATATTAAAAAGTTAAAGCATTATTTAGTCCTTTGTCTAGAAAACATTAACACTCAGAGGGTCATTTTAATCAGTAATTAAAACTGGTGTTCTTCTATGAAAAATTTGAATTGTTAATATTCACATTGTATCTTTACTAAATATCCAATGCCAGTTAGACAACACAACAATGATTTTTGAAAGCATAACCAATGAGACAAACTGAACTATAGGAAGTCGGTTTACTACTAGAGAAGCCAATAGCAGTGTACTATACTGCTTTTTTTCTGTCTCCAACAATCTTAGCAACTAGATAAACCAAATAGTAAGTTATCTATGCTTCCCAGAAGCTTCTATATTTATTTTGACTGCTTCTCTTTCTTTGCAATTGTAAATTTTGTCGGGGTGGGGGATGTAAAAAAAAAGGGGGGGAGGGATTATTTAAATAGAAAGAACAATTTTATTCTTTTCTGAGGGAGATTCTTGTAATATATTGTCTATGAGGATATGAAAAGCACTGATTTTCACTGCATTTGATGGCACAGAACAAGCTTTAGTGATATGCTGGAACAACAGAAGGTCATACATTTTAAAATACACCCTGCTGAGAAACTTGCAGCTGATTTATGACCTTTCAAACCTACGACTTTGCATTCTGCTTGCACAATACTGAGAATCCGGGCTTTCTGGAAAAAGAAAAGAGAAAATTTTTTTTCCCTCCCTTTTAAGAATTATCTCCAATTCTATATTGGGATGATCTCCAAGATGAAATAAGAACATAAAAACGATGACAGAACAGAAATGTAAGACCAGGACCACAGTCATTCAATACCATGAGGATAGAATTAGAAAAATACAGATGGTCACCAGTAAATGATTCCTCTGGCTGAATGACCATTAGGAACACATAGGATGCTTTGTTAATTTTAGATTTCTGGGTCTCATCCCAGAGATTTTGGTTCAGCTTATCTAGAGATTGGACTTTTAAGTGCTCCCCACATTGGAGAATAATTTAGGTCAGCTATAGCATTTGCTATGTATGCGTATGTATGTAGGGGAGACAGAGAAGACATATGCTCTCAAAACAAACATCACTAATAGTTTTTTATTCAGCCTGAAGGATCACTCATTACTCCACAACTTTAAATTTTTATTTTCCTATTCAATAAAAAGTTCTTGAGCAGCTAAAATAATTTGTCTGCCCCCACTAAATTCAAATTAAAATTACATTTTGGTATTTGCCAAGTTCTGTAAAAGGTACATTACAGGCATTTAAAAAGTAATTTGAAAGCCAGATTTAAAAAAATACATTCCTGAAAAATGTCCCTTTCACGGTAAGAGAATTAACCATTTTTCAAAAATTAAAGACAGAGAGAGAGAGAGAGAGAGAGAAAGAGACAGAAGAGACAGAGACAGGAGACACACTGGTGGTGAGGGAAGAGACAATGAAGGTGGGCTGTGTGAGGCTGCTGGGAGTTTGCGCATGTGCTTGGGAGTGATGTATGCATGGGCACATACATACCTATTCTCCTATTCTACATTCTGTTGGACCCAGCAAATGAGGACAAAGAGGCAGTCTATCTTTTTCATAGCAATTCCTACTGCAGGCAGCCCAAGAGAACCAAGACTTTCCTACAACTTAATTTGCAAATAAATCCTTTTTGGTATTGCACATGTAGGACTCAGATCAAAATACTACCAGTTGTGAATGCTCATTTTTATCTGACACCATAATTTAGGAAAGCCCTCAAGGTCCATGAACATGCTTGCCTTTCTGTGTCCTTCTCTCCACACTGATGCAAATGTTTTCCTTTTTAGGCCGTGGCTCTCCCGTAGTGGTGGAACAGATCTCTCTCCAATGCAAGCAATAAAACTGTGCATTTGGTAGAGCTCTTTGAAAAAAACGGAATGTTTTCTTTTTATTGTCACAAAACTACATCAATGATACAGTACTCTTTCCCCCAAACATGGTCTCAAATTCTCAGCAATGACTTTGAGTTTTCATACTAAGTATAGATGTGCTTTTTAGCTTCCAATAAGTCTTTTCTTGCTCGCCTTTAATACAAGTCTGTTCTCCACAGAGGCGAATCTGGAGAATTACTTCAACAGCTGGCCCCAGACACAGGTGGATTCCCTTATGTGTTTTCAGGTTCAGAATGTGAGTTTCTGCAGTCTGTCTTAATTGGCCCACAAAGGATAGAACTTATTTATATTTTTAACAGTGAAACAGTAACAAATCAAACACCTTGTAGTTGACAAGTGTCGATTTTAGTTTAGACAAATTTAGTTTAGACAAACTACTTTGCACAATTTCAAACCCATCTTTAAAAAAAGAGAAAAAAGGAAGGTTTTTTCCTCTTTAACACGAAATAAATTTTTAGAAATACAATTGATATTTCCTGTACAATTCAATAGCTATCACAATGATTTCACTTGGAGATATTTCACTTATTGATTTGCACCAGCT
The DNA here is from genome assembly GCF_011764305.1 of Mustela putorius furo. Taxonomy (NCBI): domain Eukaryota; kingdom Metazoa; phylum Chordata; class Mammalia; order Carnivora; family Mustelidae; genus Mustela; species Mustela putorius. The sequence continues at coordinate 11,026,478 of NW_025421294.1, forward strand.
TTACAGTTTACGTTAAGTTCAGTAGAAGACATTATATTGAGTTTCTCTTTTTTTTTCCCCCTATTCGTTTCACAACCTCCTTATGAATGGATATGTGAGACAGGGATTGATAAGCCATAAATCTGCTCTGGTATCAGATCCACTAGGTACATGGCTGCTTCCTTCCACTTCCTCTCCCCCCAAAATCAGGGTTTCTATGGTTCACAGTTTAGCTTCTGGGTCTGATTTCCACGCTCCTGCTACAGCCCCTCGACTTAGTGTTGCTTGCTCTTTGTACTTTGTTCCCATTGCCCTTTCCTAGAATTTCTTGCTTTCTTCTCTGCCAGATGCTCCGTTTTGACCACCACTGTAGAACTGAGACGACGCTTTGACCTCTGCTTGGAGCACCTGTCTCCCACATGAGGAAGAATCTTTGCCCCTTATGGTTAGAGGGCTGTTGTCAGCTACTTGGAAGCTGTTCCTTCTCATCCTTTCCTTAGGTCTTGGCCTTATTTCAGATATAGAAGTCACAAGGCTTAAAAGTTAACAGTTAACAGAATTCTGCTTATCATGTTAAATTCTAATAAGCTCTGGTGGCAAAGTGAATGAACATAAAGTGAAAGTGAGTCATATTAAGATGGTTTTTTTTTTTTTTTTTTGAGGAATACCTCATTTCCTCATGGGTATTTCCTTTAAGAATGCACAATACCATTTCCTACTTTGATAGTCCTTGCTATTTACAAAGCTATTTCATTTATATTAGTCCATTTGATTTTTACAATCTCATTATCAGACATTGTTATACCATCCAGTATGTTCTCCATTTCAGAGGAGGACCTACCTAAAATTTGTCGAACTCCTATGACAGGAAGAGAAAATTTCTCCCATAACAAACTGCTTCTAAGTATGACTGCAAGTCTTGTTTTCTATTATAGCAAGATAGGTCTGGCTCTTGGTGAAGAGAAATTGAGTGAATATTCATTTCATTCTGATTGGTTGGAAAAAGATACAAAGGAACTCACAGGACAGAGCAGAGTTATGGTGTCTCCATGCTGGTGAATTTTAAAGGGGTAGCTCCCAAAACGTGATGGTTTTCTGAGTCCCTGAATGAAAGGAGCCTTGGCTTCGGTGAAAAAAGGAAAATTTTTGGACATTTGGAGTTTGAGATGCCTGTGCAGTACAAGGTCATCCAAGAATTAGTTATATTAGTAGCTCTAGACTTTAGAAAAAGTCTAAAAGAAAATGTCTATTTGTTAAATATCAGAATCACTTATGAAGCTTTTAAAACCCGTGATGCCCAGGGTTCATCACAAATCAACTAAATTGGAATCTCCAGCAATGAAAACGAGGCATTAGCATTTTTAGACCTCCCCAAGTTAGTCCAACATTGAGAAACAATACTCCAGTGTGTCTGGCTAGTATTTCAATATATTTTCAACTATGGGGAAATTCAGGCAACAAAACACTTGGAGATTGAACTGTTGACTTAGGTATGGTTCCAGTTTCACCAAGAAAATCCTTGTATTTTGTCCCTTTATTATGGACTTCTCTAGATCAGTAGATCAGAGTTCAAATCCTGCCTGCTCCACTTGCTAGACCGTGGACCTAGGCTGTGGCACTTCCTTGTGCCTTTTCTTAGATGTGAAAATGAGGTTAGCACTAACTGGAAGAAAACTATGGGTAGTCAACAATGTCATTCAAGTAAGGCTCCAAAGAGAAGAGCAAATACTTCGTAGCAGTTCCATATAGAGGAAATAGTAACAGCTGAGATAAGCTATGTAGTTCGCGTAGAGGAACAGGAGCCAGTTTCTGTTGTTCTGCTGCTAGTGGTCTTAAGCGCAACGGGTTTGAGGTCTGCAGCCATCCCAGTGGATATTCACACTGTATCTCAAGCTTCTGCAACTCACTGTCAAGGTTTTGTAATATGTTCACCTTGGTTAACGGTGTGAGGAGGACGGATTTTAAATGAGGCAGCCGGTAGGTATGGCCGGGCCACAGTGATAAGGCATACCCAAACACACAGCCGTTTTCTGTCTCCTCCACCAATCCCCAGGGGTCTGGCTTAGCATCTAAATTTCATTTTCCTTCTTGCCACTTGTCTCTTTTCAATGAATTTCCTTCTCTCATGCCTTCAGATACTCTTTTCCCTAGGCTGCTCTGGTTCATGCCTCACCCCCTTCGATGCATGAGTCCCTGGTCCTTAGTAAAGATTCCTCAAGCTACCCTCTAATTTTCATCTCCTTCCTCTTCCCTTCGCTATGGTGGTATCATCTGGTTTTTGAGATATTTCACAAAACCTTGACAGGCATTAAGCCATAGAAACCACTTAGGGAAATGGGAATTGGATTCATTTACATGCCATTACCCCAAATCCAAACGTTGCTCATTTGTGATAATACCAAAATGCAAACATCTATCTAATCTCCTGGCACATTTCAATACAAGTATGATTATACACAGATTGGTATCATTTATTGAGAACAGAATACAGGAGGAAGCATCCCTCCTTTGCCTACCACATCATTCATTCCTATGAGCCTTATTAATGCCTTTGGAATGCAGATGTCATCGACAGAGTGCCTAAAGCTTTCATCCCATCTGCCTTCACATCTAGTACAGCAGAGTCCAGCAACATTCACAAACAAAATTACATATACAGCATGCATTTCTTCCGGAGATCATCCGACAGACAAGCAAAATTAGAACTGATTTTCTTTCCCCTCGTTCCCATCAGAAAGGTCAGAATACTTGAACTCAGCACGTTCTCACAGAGGGAGCACGGGGCGAGGGGAGCACGCAGGACTTACCTGGAGCGGGGGAGGGGGTGAGGTGAGGGCTGGGCTGCAGGGTTTCGGGCCTGCAACTCATGCATTACGCACAAAGCCATCTTTGGCTGATTTTCAAGACAGAGGCAGGGGTGATGCAGACAGACACTGTGAACGCCTTATATGGAAAGAAGCCAGCCTGGAGCAGCATGCGGAGCAGGCGGAATTAAACGTGCAGATTAAATGAACAGCTTGCTTTATGTACATCAGTTAAGTTCAAAGCTTTCTGGCCTACTGCTAACAGCAGGCTTGACAGTGAAATCAACAGGGATGGGAGCGCCAAGGGGGCTGCGAGGAGGCAGGCGGGAGCCACTCTCAGGGCGGAGTCTCTCCTCCCCTTCTTCATCTCCATTGCCTTACTCCCCCTCATGGGACAACTCGTCTATAGCACCTGTACTTGGGACCTTGAGGTTCCATCCCCATTGGGCCTCAAGTCTCCGATCCATGGCATTAGAGAGGAGGGCCAGCACCCTTTAAAAGGGGCGTGGATAACCAGAACTTACTAACACAGGTTCTAACACTCTAACCTGCAGAACAAGGGAGTAAGTCCTGCAGGCCCAGGCACAGAGCTCAGCACAGACCCTAGATGACAATGTCCTCACGTACGCCACATGACACACAATGGTCCTGTACCATCAGAATTACTAATATGGCAGTTACAATCCACAAGGTCTAACAGTGGTTCCAGTATCAGCCCAGTGAGGTTGGCAGGTATACCCCTGGAGGTCTAGATGGAGGGGCTACTAGGCTCTCCCCTAGCTGCCAGCCCCCGCTCTCCACCACACTTGGCTTCTTGAGAGAGCAGGGCTGCTCCTGGGATTGCCACATTATTGAAGGGTGCTGGCTCACTCAGTCACAGTACACAGTACCGACCGACTCCACTCTCCCTGCTCCCAAGTCACCCCTGTCCTCACAACAAAGGCTTTATTTATAGCATTTCTAAAGAGGCAGGCAGGAAGGCCTGGGAGTTGCTTCTTGGTAGAGAGGATGCAGGGGCACTAGTAGTACAAGAAACCAGTAGTACCTGTGAGTCTTTCTTTACGGTTGAGGCTGGAAGAATGGCCCCGGAAATTCCTCTCTAGGCTTTTCTCCACCCACCACCACATGAGAGTGTGAAAGGACAAAAGTAGTCGTCCACAAGGCCCCTTCTCTCTGTCCCAGTGTCCTCCTCCCCACCACTGTAGAGTCTCAGAGGAATGGGGGAGTAACTCAAGTCAGGAACAGGACCCACATTCCTATCTGTCCTCACCTGCTAGAAACCATTCTTCCCTACCACAGAACTCTTCTCTCTCGAGGGACCCCATCAGCACCCTAAACTTGTCCTTGCTTAGTCAAATCCAAATCCCAAGCTTCAAGGAGGAAGGAAGCACTTTTCTGTCCCCTTCTTAGTTCAAAGGGACATATATCAAAATGAAACACTGGACTCTGCCTTCAGGCCTCTGTTTGCAGTTGGTATCAACTGGAAGATGGTGACTTTTTTATTTGTTTTTATTTTTTTATTTTTTGACTTTTTTATTTTTTAAAGATCTTATTTACTAGACAAAGAGAGACATCATGAACAGGAAGGAGGGGCAGAAAGAGAAGCAAACTTCCTGCTGAACAGGGAGCCCAATGTGAGGCTCAATCCTAGGCCCCTGGGATCATGACCTCAGCTGAAGGCAGAGGTTTAACCCACTGAGCCACCCAGGTGCCCCAAAGATGACGATTTCTAGACAGAGACAAGCCCAATGTCAGGACGACCACAACTAAGGGTTCTGAAGACACTACCTACTCTTTCTTCGGTGGGAGGGAGGGGTACATTCAAGAATGGAAGGCAAGAGGACCACGTGGTTTCAGGCTTTCACGGCAGAGCTCTCCTAAGACTGCTCCTGTCCATGCACAGACCCTGGCCCCAGAGCCAGAGGACAGAGCAAGAAACCCCATGTGTAACTGAAGATGAGTGGCTCTTTCGTTTTTAAACACTGAACAAGGCACTCAACAGCATTCTAAACAAGGAACCCCTTGGTCAGCTAAGGAACTTGAACTCTCTGCAACACTTCATTTAAAAAGAACCAACCAAACAAACAAAAACATAAAACATTCTTCTAGAAAATACAGATAAACATGAAGACAAAACCATTCCCTACAATTCTACTCCCCAATTAATCACCATTAACTTATTTATAAACTTCTCAAGGGACTTTTTCTGTACTGTGCCGGAGTCTGTGCTCCTTCTAATAAAACTGGATTTTATAACCTCAGTTGTCCACTACCAAGACCTGTAACTTTAATTTGTACATATTACAAATTACAATTCCCACAGAGGGTATTTCTTGGCTGTAGTAACTGGGGGGAATCCCGACTTGTAAGGCTCGGGAAGATGCCAGAGCCAGCCTTGCTGCCGGACAAGAGGGAAGTGTTTTTACCTCTGAGCTCCTAGGAGGTCCCAGAGGCAGGTAGGGGGTCCTTCACGGGCACACGGAGCTCAGGCCTACACACCATGCAGGCTGCACGAGCAGCTGGCAAGACTGGTCACTCGCTTCACCTTGGAGGGCCTAGAAGGAGTTGAGTATCAGGACCTTTCCGTCCTGAAAGGACTCAGCGAAATTTCCGGCCCTTGCTGCCTTAGCTTTTCCCCGGACCTCTTGCCGCTTGGGTTTCCTCATCTCCTTTCAGCTTTGCCTCTAAAATCCTCATAAAATCTCCATACTTCTCCACCTCTATCCGTGCCAGGCAGACGTGACAGCAGCAAGGATCCTTATTGGTTACGGAGGAAGGAGAGGGAAATAAAACAGAAGACTAACACTGAATGCTTCTCCCACACAAGGAAATGGTTCCTATTTTGAAAAATGGACTCCTGGGGGAGCCTGGGAGATGCAGCTCCTGTGTGGGACACACAGTCCCATGAAGCTTGTAGGTGGGCCTGCTGTCCTGCTAAGACTCTACCTACGAACAGGGGAAAGGCTGACTGGCCAACTCACTTCTTCCTATGCATCTCTGACCGCTGAACTCCAGAAACGCAGAGTGCATGGTGTGGGGTGGGGTGGAGAGAGACGCTCAAAACCACAGGGAGAGCTGAGGTTCGGGCCTTGGAGAAAGAGGATTGAGAGTGATCTACTGACTTCCTGAAAAATGGAACGGTGTTAAATGCCCACCCAAGCTGCAGACTGCTATCATACTTGTATTATTTTCCTATCATTGCCTCCCCAAATTCCAGCAAGGCTTAAAGAACACAAGCTTATTTCCTTACTGTTCAGTAGGTCAGAAGTCTGTCTCAAGTCCCGTGCATGTAAGATCAACATGCTGGGCCCAGTCCTGAGTTATCTTCTGGAGGCTTGGGGGAGAGTCTGTTTTTCTGCCATTTCCACCAGTGTTTAGAATCCAGTTTCTGGCTCATGGCTGCCCTCACGCTTTGAGGCCAGCAAGGGGTGGTTTCCTCTCTGACAGAGTCCCAATACTGACGTCTGCCTCCTTCTTCCACCTTTTAAGGGCTCTTGTGATTGATTATATGGGGTCCAGTTGGGTAATCAAGAGTCACCTTCCTGTTTTGAAGTCAGCTGATAAGGGATCTTAATTCCATCTCCAACCTTTGCCACGGAGCCTAACAGATTCACAGGTTCCAGGGATTAGGATGTAGACAAGTTGAAACTGGGGACTGTATTCTGCCTATCACATCGTCAGTATGCATACCTGAGCTTCTACCCATGGTAGCCACCTTTACAGCCCTTCCTGTTTCCCATAATAACAAACCCTTCAATGACTTCCACTACTCTTCAAAAGAGAGAAGGTTATTTTCAGTGATCCTTCTCACCCTTTGATGTTCTATATCCTACTACTCAAAGTATGATCTGTGGACCAGAGGCATCAGCAACACCTGGGAGCTTGTTAAAATACAAATGCCCTAGCATCTTGCCAGCCCCACAGAACCCAAATTCACGCTTGGACAAGATCTCCAGGTGACTGCTATATACTGTTTTCGAACATTCCAAATTCCAGAAGCCTGAGTATTCTTGAAGAAGTAATATGCAAAATACCACCAACCAAGCCCCTTCCACCTCCCCCAAACAGGGCAAGTTTTTACCAAAAGAACAACTAAGGCTTAGAGAGGTTAAACAATTGGACAAAATCATTTAGTGTGGGGTTCCCAAACTTCCCTAATACAATTAGAATCCCCCTGGGGACCTGGAGGAGTTTTTAGAAATCCTCCAGGCCGGGCTGCATCCCAAACCAAGGAACTCAACTGCTTCTAAAACTCCCTAGATGTCTGGAGTGTGCAGCCAGTTTAGAAAACTGGGGTTTAGACGACTTTCAATGGTGAAGAGAGACTAAATTATGAGTTTTCAGAAAACCCATCTGTCCCAGTTTGGCCTGGACTCTTCTGGTTTTAAAAGTGAAAGTCTCACATTTCAAGAACTCCTTAGTCCTAGGCAAACTGGGGAAAGGTGGTCATCCCTGTTTTCAGATACAAAATCCAGACCTCTCCAGGTGCCACAGAAAAAGAGTCTAGTTTTTCACCACTACATTTTCTTTTGGTTTCTTATGGGATGCACGATGGACATGGATTAGCCATTGTTGGGGGTGGGGTACTCCCAGAATGTGTGAGTGAGAAGGGTAACCCCATGCTCTCCTTTAGACCTGAGATACATTCTTAGGTGTGTTCATCTGTATCCCCCAGAGCTTAGGAAAGCACACTAACTGTCCTTAAAACCCATTAGTTCTCTTCAAGCATGACAATGAATAGATGGGGAAGAAGGGCAAAAGTGGGTGATCTCTTTTTCCTCCCACTCACCCTTATATTTTTTTTAAATGTCCTCCCCCCATTTCTAACATTCCTTACCTGAGGAACATATTTAGAATCTCAGGTCGTAAGAGGAAGGCATGTATTAGTTGCTTGTAACATTTTTTTCTTTAATGGAAAGCAGCCATACAAGTAAAAGCAGCCATATAAGTAAATAAGTGAAAGTATAAACAATTACATATGGTATTCCTCACAATTGAGGTGGATGAGCCTTTCTATCCATTTATTTTTAAGAAATGTTTTCAAACAAGAGTGGGGAGGTTTGACCTTCACTCAGTCCAGCTGGCTGGACAAAAGTCCACCTCCAGACCCAGCATATCCCTCAGCTTGGGAATGGAAACCAGACACACCTCAGGTAGTGAATAAAAGTACCTTCTCTTACCTTCACCCACAGACTCCCCACAATTGTCAGGTCTCCTAGTGGACTTTTATTTAAAGTGACACACACAAAAAAACCCGCTCTGATTACCAAGAAGGGGTTGAACTCATTCAAAATTTAAGTCAGAAACAGTAACTTCTCAAGGTTCCTGCTTCGCTCTGGACACCTAAAGGAAACTCTTATTAGAGGATCAAGAGGAAGGAGAGAAGAGAGAATGTTGCTGTGTTTAATCCCCCCTTTGACTCCAGGCTGTGCCTGGCCACATGCCCAGACATACCTACAGGATCGCCATGGACTTAATAATGCATTTGCTTTAAAGGGATTTCATCTAAAGCAAATGCCATGTGGAAAACACTTTGCCCCTTTACTCCTTAGTGCTTTGGGAAAGAACTACTTGAAAAGTAATTTTTTCTTTTTCCTTTTTGGATTCTCACATCAGCTTCAGGAGAAACACAAATTACTTATCTGGAATATATCCTAATAAAAAGATTATGCTTCTTGCAAGAAACTACAGATTTATTTTTGTTGTACCAGGCACTGGAGAAAATCTTTTTGCTCTAAATGGTTTCTACATGTTGTGTTCATTCTTGCACTTCAGCTACTCATAATTCTTAATGATTGAAGCATCAATTTGAATTTTATCACCATCAAAATAATGTACTTTTTACTCTGTGGAGCTTAGGTGAAGATTTTTTTTTTTAATCCATTCATCTGAAAAAAGTTCTCTTGAGCATATCATATAACAATTTCTTAGAAATTGTATCTCTGTTATAGATAGGATTTGGGGGCTGTTTATGCTTTATAAACATATATGCATGTGTTAGGCACTTAATAAATTCATTTCCAACAAACACAAGATGGAATAATTGTAGGAATATATATTCTGACAATGCCATCACTATCTGGATGACAAAAAACACCTGATGCCAGAAGGAATCACTCTGAATATGTAGTGTTACAGAAATCAAGAGGGATTATGTGGTAGTCTACCAGGAAAGCACTGGAGCAATGGAAATAAATATGATAGGACATAACACAATTGAAGGCTATTACAAAGAAAAAACCTTCACCTTTTAAATTTGAACGGCAAACATGGTCCCAGAGCCTGGCTCTGGAGGAATCATTTTGATCCTTCTATCCTTTGTTCAGGTGCTGAAGGCTATGAGTGTTTTCTGGGTATAAAGCTGATATTCCTAGCAAAGTGCTCACTGATTCATACCACAGCGTGATTTATATTCTAGAGGTACTTTCAGCATGCTCAGATACAACGCACTTGACAAATGCAAAGTTTTAAAAATTGTTATTGTTGGGGCACCAGGGTGGTTCAGTTGGTTAAGCGTCTGTCTTGAGCTCAGGTCATGATCTGGAGGTCCTGGGATCAAGCCCCGCACGGGGCTCTCTGCTCAGTGGGGAGCCTGCTTCTTCTCCCTTTCCTTCTGTCTGCTGCTCCCCTTGCTTGTGCTCTCTCCCTCTGACAAATAAAAAATTAAATCTTTAAAAAACTGTTATTGTTGAGATGATTTCGGAGTGGAGGCAGTGGGGGTGGGGCTGTTTGTTTTCCCCTGTGAGCTGCTGTTTAACCCAGTAGTGCCCCAGGCCACACGTGGCACGGTACTGGTCTCCCATTCATTCATCCACTCTTTCATTGATTCTTTCACCAAAGTTTTGTTGACATTACCTTTCTTAATCATGGGGTTAGGGGGTGAAAGAAGACTCAGTCTTCCTCCCATAGGGCGCTTTCAGGTCAACAGGGTTTCACACAGAAAGTAGACATTCCTAAGTGCCACAAAATTGAAAAAGGAGAATCCAGGAGCAATTAGCCAGAAGTGAGAGTGACGGAGAGGATCCATGGAGAAGGTAACATCTGACCTTGGCTTTGAAAAAGGAGTAAACAGAGACACACAGAGGCCAGCCTCAGGGACTGAAGTGGTGGGTGGGAGGGTGCTTTCTGCTTTAGCTTATCTTGGAGACTACGCCCAGTGGCCAGGCTGGAGGCAGAGAAGAGATAAGGCTTCAGATTGCATGCAGATTATAGAAGGTTCCACAGGTAAATGATTTAAACCTAATTCTTAGATTCAGGGAGTCACTGAAAGATTATGAGAAGGGTGGTGACAAGGACAAAAGAGTGGCTGAAGCTTGATCTAGGGAACTGTTCCATTCCCTGCTTTGTCCGCTCAACATTAAGTTTCAACGTCTCAAAAGTGTATACATTCTGTAGTATGTTAACATCTCTCCCGCCCATGTAAAATAACGCTAGTTAAGAACCCTGCTTGGGAGAACTGAGAAAATAGTTTCTAAATCATATTCAGATGACAGACCCCGGCTGAGAAAGGAGGTGATAGGAAAGGACACTCTTTACAAGTCCAAGTGAAAGAAATAAACGAAGTTGATGCCAAAGGGGGAAAGAGGCCTTGATTTTAATCAGATAATATCTACCTAGTAGAGACCATTCTCCTGGCCAGAAGGACGTAGGTTAACAGGAAATTCTGGAGGGCCACACTGTGCCCCTGAATGTCATACTGATGAACACCTGTAGGTACTCTTGGCTGCGGGTTTGAAATTTCTTTGTTTGATATCTTTATTTTCAGAAGGGTTTCTCCTTCATAGGAGAAAAGGTGGTTTTAGTTACCACTCAAAGATAGGGCTGGAGTGTAAGTCAGAAAAAAGCCACATTTGGAATCCCAGAGAGAAATGAAGATCTGAATGGCGTTAATAGCCAGGACACAGGTAAAGACTATGAGGTTGGTCATTAATAACAAAATAGTAGATATATCACGTTAGTCACATTTCTTTGCAATGGCCTGCCCATTTTCAGCCCAGTCATGAAACAACAAGCAACTCTGTCTTTCAAAAGAGGTTTTTCAAAGCTCTACCTAAGGTCCCCAGAGATCCTAGAACACCGATTATACCAGGCAGCCTGGCCTCCAAAATAATCTGGAACAGATTCTGGCTCACTCTGGCTAGGAGGACTGGGAGTTGTGGCTTCCCACGGCCACTGTCTGCATGCTGCTGAATATATTAGAGGGACGCTAATTTCAATAAAAATCAATGGACAAGCACTCAGTTCATAAAGGTAAGAGTCTGAGCGAGTACATTAGCAAAGAACAAAATCTACTTACTAAGGACCCTAGTTACTAGGGGCCCAGACTGAAATAGTTTGGAGACAGAGATTACATGTAAGTTACAAAAGAGGGACGCCTGGGTGGCTCAGTTGGTTAAGCAGCTGCCTTCGGCTTGGGTCATGATCCCAGTGTCCTGGGATCGAGTCCCACATCAGGCTCCTCTCCCTCTGTCTCTGCCTGCCATTCTGTCTGCCTGTGCTCGCTCTCCCCCCCCCCTCTCTGATAAATAAATAAAAATCTTAAAAAAAAAAAAAGTTACAAAAGAAAGATTCAGACCACACTGCATTATTTTCTTAGACAAGAGGACTTGGAAAGATATTGGTAACCAACCAAGGACTACTCTTAATGATGTGCTATACTTAAATACATAAGCTGTTAAGCCTCAGTCCCTCATATCAGTGAGTACAAATGTGTTATTTTTTCAGAACTCTTCCAAATGTCAATACTTTGATCCTGAGGAAACCATATTTGGAAGCCCCATCCAAATTAATCATTTCAGAAATCAATTCCCCCCCCTCTAGGAGAGGGGCCTGTCTCTTACCTCCAGCTGTGCAGTCCCCTCTACGTGGAGTCCACAGACCTTACCATCATTTTGCTATGTGACCACTGTTGCTTTGCAGCCCCCATTTGCTGTCAATAGCATACCCATGACATTGACCTTCTCTGTTTCTCTGCCCTTGTATGCTCTCCAGAAAAGTCCAGTAGGAAATACCTTTCTGAGGTTCATGATCACTTATCTGATAGAAGGTTTTTACAGCAGGGTGTTGGAATCCCTGTGTTACAGCCCTTTCTTTTATCCTTCAGTATCTTCCCTCCTCTCAGCAAAGTGCCACCAGACAAGTCTCTCTATCTGATTCCAACTCGGGGTTAGGTTCAAGTTATATTCCACATGGCTAGTTGGTATTTCTGACCTTAAGAGAAGTGGCTAAGCACCTGGTTAAGGTTTCCCCAACATTTCACACCCTTAAATTCTCCCAAACACCCTATGATAATCAGGAAGCTGGAAGGCCTGGCATGAATCACCATCTACTAGTGATTCAGTTCTGGCTCCTCTAAGATACCCCTTTGTTCATCATATACCTATCTTTCCAACTATCATCCATGGATGTGTTTATAGTTGCTCACTTCAAAAAAATCCTGAGTTAAATAGCTCCTTCCAGGTTTTGTTATGTAAATACTTAGAGCTGATGGTCGAGACAGTCAAGGTCAAGAGTGATAACCTGGATAAGGTCAGCTTGTCTTTGTGACTCTGCTTTGCTAGCACTGGACTGCACTCTCCTTTATGAGACTGATATTGTGAATGTTCAGCCCTGCACTGACTGTAATGGAAAACAGAAAGAACAGAAAGAGGTTGTACCATAATGCTTTAGCAGGGGCCGGGCAAAGGTGGCTTAATAAAGGGCTGTTAATGGAATGCACGAGCCTTCAAACATGGCCCCAACTTCTCTATCCTGCCTGACACAGAAGATGATGGTCTAATTAACTTATTAGCAAGAGAAGATAGGAGTTGCAGTAGGTTTGGGAGTGAGGGTGATTCACTCAGTATTTGACATGCTGAGTTAGGGATTCTCGTGGGTGATCTGAGTGGAACTGCCCAGAGTTCATCAGACTTAGGGAACTTGGAAGAGAAGTCCAAACTCGGGACTTACATTTGAGAGTTGTTCACACTGGCATGATAGATAGAGGCCATGGGTATAAATAATTTCAGTTTACTACTTTGATATTCAGGCTGGGTATGAGAAGCAGGCAAGTGGGCAGGCAAGTTAGTACTCTTGACATGTCTCACTTCATAATGACCTATTTGTAACTGTTCATGATAAGTAGGACAAGAAAAGCAAGTGAGTCTAGAATGACAGAGCAATGTCAAAGCCCATTCTAGCCTTTATTTGGACTTCAAACTCAGGTAGCAGTGGCTTAATTGAGATTCACAGCTTTGCCCTGCCTGTATTTCCTTTCTTTACTGGAAATGCATCTAAGTTAGTGGAAGTGGAAGTGATAACCAGCTCCTGGGTAACCGACAAATGCCTGTTCTTCTATAGTGACTCATTAGTGATTCTAAGATTCACAATTTGTAAAACTGATTAGACCAAGAGGGTAAAATCCTGGAAAGCCCTACATCTTGTTGAGCTGCAGCCAAGAACACATTGCAAGATTCTATACAATCTTCAGAAAAAATAATTTGCTAACTTGGCTAGTGAGGGATGCTGCTTTTAATATTTTTGCCTCCTAAATCCTATGTGATTCACATAGCTATTAGTTCCTAGAGCATATATAATAAAACTCTAAGGTGCAGAAAAATGATAGGCTGGGTTTTTCCAAATATATAGAGTAGTAGTTGGAATTACAGTATGATCACAAACATTCATTTCTTCATCAAGTATCAAGTAAGCACCGACAGTATGGCAGCCGTGAACAAGGTTCAGGGCTTACAGATCTGGTAAACAGAATTATATAAAGAACACAGTCCTTCTCCCTCAAAAATTCCCAGTATTATGGGAGATGGCAACACATAGAAACAGTTATAATTAAATGTGCCAAAATTCTACAGTGTTATACGAAGTGCTGCAGACAGACAAATTAATTTTGACTGGAGGATTTGGGAAGGCTTCTAAGTGTTATTTGAGATGGGTCTTGAGACTCAAAGCAAATGGTGAAGGCAGGGCTGGGCACTGTGGAACGAGAGAGTACTCCTCACATACACACAGAGCCTTGGCAGTTAATTTAAGAAAGTAAGGAATTTTGGTGCAGGGCATGGAGTGAGTTGCAGAAGGGATTGAAGAAGAGGGCTGAAAAGGTAGGTGAGAGCCAACTTGGGCAAGACGGGCCCTCACACTGAGGCAGGCAGTAGTAAGCCGGCGAAGAGCAGATGCATCAAAGAGATCAGTGAAATGTGATGAAGGTTAAAAGGTAGGAAAGAGAAGGAGATGTGAGACTTTTGAAATCGGAGAACAAATCAACATATGGAATGGAGGGTGTTCTCAGGTTTCTATCTTGTAAGAACGGTATGGCTGAGAATCCTGGCAAGGTACAGTATTCTTATTTTTCCTCCTCTTCTTGGGCACACAGCTAAGTTCCATTTCCCGGAACTTTCGTGGTGAGTTGCGGTCATGTATCTGAGGTTGGTCCAATGGCATGTACACAGAAGGGATATACAGAGCACTTCAACACCTATGCCTTCTCTCCCTTCTCTGTCCGCAGTAAACTTCCGGCTAAGCTGTTGAAGAAGCCATATATCATGGCATGGAACTTTGGCTGTAACAAGTCCCGGGAGCTGAATTTCCCCAGCACCCTGTCCTTGCAGGACTGCAGTGGACTGCGACCTCCAATAGACCGAGAACAAGCAGACAAGTTTTGTTGTGGTAAACCATTAGAATTTCATGGTTTCTCCCTTTTAGCAGTTTGTGTTACTACCTTTAGTAATATGAAGGACAGAAAGGAGTGGTGTGAACAAGATAGGAAATGGAAAGAAAGTAATGGGTTTAGTTTCAACAATGTTGAAGTTGAGCTAAGTGCCGAGGCACCCAAGTGTTCAAGAAGTCACTAGGAAAATGGGTTTGAAACTTAACAAAGAAGCTAAAGCTAGCTTTCTTACATTTGGAAGTCACTGGCATACTGCTGTTCTTGGAAGTCAGAAGTACAGAGGATCACTCTCCATGCATACAGGTTGAGATGAGAACACAAAGGCAGAACTCTGGGGGCAACACCAGAAGAAGGAGAGACACGTCACCAAAAGAGTTTGAGAGAAGCATGGTGGGGAAAGAAAGCGAGAGAAATTTTTTGAGTTGTTTTAGTTACTTGTGGTACGACCCATTAGTTATTTTTTTAAAAGATTATTTATTTATTCATCAGAGAGAGCATAAGTGGGAGGATCGGCAGGCAGAAGAAGAGGGTAGAAGCGGGCTCCCCACCGGGCAAGGAGTCTGAACAGGACTCAATCCCGGATCCTGGGATCAGGACCAGAGCCAAAAACAGAAGCTTAATGGAGTGAGCCGCCAGGCAACCTGGTTTGTTTTTGTTTTGTTCTTTAAATATAATGTAATAGGTGCATTTCCCAAACACGCAGTGAGATGGACACTTCTCAACCTGTGAATTACAAAATGGAGGTGGAGAAAAGTTACATGGCATCCTTAAGCTTCCGTAGCTCAAAAGCTAGTGAGTGGGGACTTGAATCTACACCCATCTATTCCCGAAAAGTACAACAGACCTACATGGTGGCTGAGGGAGGGAGTTGCTGCGGAAAGAACCAGGAGAGAATCTGCTATGTCTCATGGCAGGTGGGGTGAGCAGAACAGAAATGGGATGCAGCCATGGCCAGGGAGCAATGAGCAGAAGTGGGGTGGTGTGTGCCAGATGTGATGTTGTCGGGCAGGCAAGGGGGTGCCGGGGACTCAAAGAGAAAATGAGATTTGAATAAGGGAAGTGCCCCAAACCCTCACTGCACATCGGCGGTTAAGGCTGGTGACTGGGAAAACCATGACTAATACTCAGAGTTGGCACTTACTTAGCACCTACGGGGTGCAGGCCTGGGTGCTGTGTCACAACTCGGAACCATTCCCCTCAGATGTGAAAGCTGTGCCCTGCTGCATAGGATGTACACACAGGTTTTGTTTGGCACCCTGAGGTGCTTTTAAATATTTAAGTTAGTAACCAACATTTAAAAATGGGAACACTTGACATAAAACTTTAGACTTCAAGATTCTTTTTAAAAATTAGAAGGTTTGGGGGTGTCTGGGTGCACAGTTAGTTAAGCATCTGACTCTTGGCTTCAGCTCAGGTCCTAATCTTGGGGCCGTGAGAAAGAGTCCTGCCTCAGGCTCCGAGCTCTATGTGGAGTCTCCTTGAGGTTCTATACCTCCCTCCTTCTCATCCTCCCACTTATAATCTGCCTCCCACCCCGATAAATATATAAATATTTTAAAAATGGGAAGGTCTGGCAGCTCTGAGCCACCTTTCCACACGGCACCCATTGCATGGAGTGATAAGTCTGCCACCTCAGAGGGGTCATTTCATTTCTGGCCACATTCACTTTTCCATAACCTGTCAGACCCTGTAGGATTTCAGTTTGCAAACAGTGCTCTAAGGAAACAGGAGAGGGAAACTGAGGCCTCAGTGGCTGTCATGATGCGGCTGAACAGGCCTCGTGGGAGCTTGTTCCTCAACATGGCTTTTAATAGGTCAAGACAAAGGTGGGCTTACTTCAGCCCTGAAGTTTCTTAAGGAGCCAGGCACTTAACAGAAGCTCTGGAGTTTGGCATTTGGTATTTAGGTCATGGGAGATGCTAGCCAAGAGTATTTTCAGAAGAGCGGTGGGGGCATTAAACAGATGGGACTGAATGCAGACCGAGAGAGCTGCAATCACAAGTGAAGCTGCCCTTTTGACAAATGTGGTGGCAAATGGAAGGCCACGGTGGTGGTCCTGCCTCTCCCCCCAGGGGCTGCAGTCACTGTCCAGCCATGCTTCCTGCTCCTTCCTCTGCCGCCTTAACTCACAACACAGTAGCTAGTGGGAGCCTCTGAATTCTGAAATATGTCAAATTGTGTTATTCCTCTGCTCAAAACCCTTCCATGACCTTCCCAATTCAGCAGGAGTCAAACCCAAAGTCCTGCTTTACAGTGTCCTGCAAGGCCCCCCAGGACCCAGTCCCCCTGGCTTCGTACCCCGCTGCAGCCCCCTCTGCACTCTGTTCCAGGCACAGTCTTCTCTGTGCCTCCTCAATTTGCACTAAGAACACTCCCACCCTGCCACAGGACGGACCTTCACCCTGGCCATGCCCTTTGCTTCAGAGACACGTTTCCCTCCAGACGTTGGCTCAGGGTCACCCATTCCTGACTGCTCTTTTTTTTTTTTTTTTTTAAAGATTTTATTTATTCATGTGACAGACAGAAATCACAAGTAGATAGAAAGGCAGATAGAGAGACAGGCAGGGAAGCAAGGCTCCCCGCTGAGCAGACAGCCCAATGGGGGCTCCATCCCAGGACCCTGAGATCATAACCTGAGCCAAAGGCAGAGGCTCAACCCATTGAGCCACCCAGGCACCCCCTGACTGCTCCTTTTAAAGAAGCACCTGCAGTCCCTCTCTAATACTCTGTCCCCTTTTCTGATTCTTTTGTCCTAAGGCATTAGGAGACATCTATCTTTAATTTAATTTTTCTTCTCATTGGAATATTATCTGTCTCCCCTCCACTACAGGGCAGAAGGTTTTGTTTTATTCCCACTATTATGTCTCCCACACTGAGGGTGGTACCTCACCTGTTACTATTGTCCCGCTGGTACTGGCTGGATTGGGCTGAGACAGAGAGCCAGAGACTTAAGAATGCATGTTGGTGGGGCACCTAGGTTGCTCAGTGGGTTAAAGCCTCTGCCTTCGGCATGGGTCATGATCCCAGGGTCCTGGGATGGAGCCCCGAATCGGGCTCTCTGCTCAGCAGGGAGCCTGTTTCCCCCTTTCTCTCTGCCTGCCTGTCTGCCTAATTGTGCTCTCTGTCTGTCAAATAAATAAATAAAATCTTTTAAAAAAAATGTAAAATAGCTTGTGGTCAGTTCAAAACTTAAAAAAAAAAAAAAGAATGCATGTTGGCTGAAGTGCCCAGCATGGAAAAAGGCACATAAGGTAGGATGTAATTGGTAGAGCCTGACCCTGAGAGACAGGGGAGGTAGATCAAATCAAGAGCCTTGCTAGAGGGGCTGGCTTTGAAAAGGCGGAAAGAGAATTCTCCTTCAAAGGTCAGCGTGAAGGAAGCAAGGGTAGGTCCAGATACCATGTTAGGAAGGAAGAGAAACTGATTAAGAAGTCACTAATGAATTAGTTATTCATTTGCCGATTTACTGCTCCCCTACCTCGTTTGGGGAGTTATGCCAGGGACAGGGTGCAGCGGTAACTTCCTCTTGGGTAGAAGCAAGGTCAGCAGCTGAGAATGAAAAGAGGGGTGAGCTATGGGAAGCTTGTGGGAAGAGCAAAGGTTTGGGAACAGCTGTTTGGGGCGCCATAAGTGGAAGGTAGTTAGGACACGTGAAAGGACTGCCGAGTAGTACAGAGGGCCCAGCTGAGACTGTCCCAGAGCCAGCTGGCACAGGTATCTGATTTTTTCCAGTAACATTTGCAGCCTGGGAGCAGAATCCGAGAAAAGCAGATGGTTGGAATAAATTGTCCTGGGGATTGTTGGGGGTGAATGTTGGGGGAGGAGCAGGGAGTGAGAGCAAATCGAGGGATCGGCCGGTAAACCTCACCAGCCACCGCCTCTTTAGTTACCCTGGTGTGGCTCACCTGATTTGGAAGAATGATGCTGACTGACAGCTGCGCCTCCTTCCCCCCAGGAATCAGTCCTGGCCTTAACCAAGTGTACCCAGTATGAACTGCTCCACAAACTTTGAATAATGGAAATGTTGAAATGTACTCTTTGGGGCCTCATGAATTATCCAGAAGGGGTACCCATCTGACTTCCACAGAATGATGCTTTCAGAGCTGATCCTCAGTACACAGCAAACATTTGTGGCCCATTCTGGGGTGAATCCTTGTTATGAGCTCTGGAACAGGCAGCTGCAGTCCTTTGAGGGAGGACGACCCTCATCCGATTTCAGGTTCATTTAGGAGAATCCCTTTAGTGGGTTCCCAAGGACATGCCTCTACTAATGGGGGAGTCTCTCTCACACATTTTCCTTTATACAAATCCCCATTTGCCATAACTTTTGGATACTAATTAGGAATGGTATGTACTCTCTTCCGAGCCAAACGTACAGCTGATTAGTCCCTTGGTCTTAGGCTCACCTTGCCTTCACCTCTCCACTTTGATTGCTTGACAATATGCTGTTAAACCTGAGCCAAGCTAGCTCATTCCACTCTTGGCCTGTCCTTCTTAGGACTTTATCAGAAATCTTTACAACTACTCCCCCAAACACATAGTATGAGTCTGTTACTCTCTTGGGAGAATCTCTTATGTAAAATTCCAAGTCTGGATTGATCAAATGACGCATGCAATCATTAAATGCCTGCTTTTGTTGGCCACCTCTCATTTCTGCCTGGAACTTGACACTCTCACCCTTGGGTTCATGGTCCTGTGAAGGCATCATTACTTTTCTTTGTCAATGAAAAACATTTTACTTCTGCACTCTGTCTTTTTATAGCTTTCTATACAATTCAACTATGATCCTCTTATGTTATATGTAACATTTGAACAATTTCAGATTTTTTGTTCTGTGAATTCCGGAAATCAGAAGAATATGAAGATCACTGTATTGGAAATGAGCCATCTGGAATAGTTAGAAACCAATAGCTAGACACCAATGCAACGAGTCAACGATAAAACTAAAAGACAAAAAACACAAGCTTGCCCTCTTGTCTACTTTGTTCTCATGACAAGGAAAGGACTTATTGCTAGGGAAAGAAGGTTCTTCTGGGACTTGGCTAGAGCTGTCCACACCTGCCCACAGTGGTTGGAGAGATCCACTGTATCACTATCATATGTGAGTCCCTTCCTGTGATCCAATAAATGGACTATCTCCAGTGTTGATCCTTTGCTCTTCAGTTCTATTGGAGAAGTCGAGTTAGATAATGTTAACCTGTCAGATGTTTTACCTTGATCTCCAACCACTGTTCTCCATGTGACTCTATTTTACATTCTATAATCAAGTTCACATTCTTTTTTTTTTTTTAAGATTAAAAAAAAATTATTTATTTGACAGAGATCACAAGTAGGCAGAGAGGCAGGCAGAGAGAGAGGGGGAAGCAGGCTTTCTGCTGAGCAGAGAGCCTGATGCGAGGCTCGGTCCCAGGACCCTGAGATCATGACCGGAGCTGAAGGCAGAGGCCCTAACCCATTGAGTCACCCAGGTGCCCCTCAAGTTCACATTCTTGAAGCACTACTTTGACCCTGTTAGTCCTTTGCTTAAAACCTTTCACTAGTTCCCTACTGTCAACCAAAGAGTGAATTCCCCTGATCCTGCCCCTCAAGGCTGCACTTAACAGGCCTCTGCTAGCATCCTGCTAATGTTCTATTACCTGGTGTGTTTGATGTGGCCACACCTCTTGGGAGGGAGGAGACCATATAAGGGTGTGATCCCCAGGGGGGCGCTGTGTATCCCGATACCACTGCAAGGATTGTGCTCTACTCCAGCACTATTCCATTATTGCTCGGTCCCATTTCCACATTAAAGTTTGAGTTTTAAACCTTGTCTTTCCTCCCAGTGTTAACAAATGCGACTGCAGTGCTTAGCCTTGAGATACTGACCCTTCCATGAACATCTTTCAGTAAGACGAATCTCAGGGAAAAAAACCAAAAAGATGTTTCCACTTCCCCTACAGTCACAGATAATCAGTTACTACTTTGGTTCATAAAAAAGAATCCTGAACTTGAGAACTTTCTCAAGAGTATTAATGTCAGTCACTGGTCCATTGTGAAGACTTGTCTAACCATCACCATCCTTTTCTGATCTTTGTTACTTGAAAACATGTCCTTGCAAGGGTTATTTGGTGGGGAAAAAGAGTTACTGAGGACAGCTGGCCCTCTAGAAATCCTCACTGTCTCTACAGAATTCTAATCTTGAGCTTCTAAAACTCTGAGTACCCAATTGTTTCCGCTGAAGATGAATTTGCAGTGAGATAATATTTAAAAGCATAAATACTTGTAAGCAACCAAGAGGAGCTTTTTGAGCTTTTTGCTTCTTCTTACATGGACTAAGGCATAACAAGCCCCTCTTTCTGATGGATTCTTTCATCAAATGGAGAGTTTGGAGATTTTTTTTGGTCTCACTTAAAGCATTAGTATTTAGTTAAATATTTATTTCTCCCTTGACAAGTTGGAATCTCTTTTAAAGAAGAACCGATTACATATGTATATCTATATTTATATAAATTATTAAATATATATGCATATTTCATCTTCATTACTCTTCCAACATCTAGCATCATCCTTTTTTTCCCAACAAGTAATTGCTGAGTAATTCTTTTTAGTAGCATACTCATGATTTCAGTCCTTATGAAGACATATGCATGCTGCCTAATTGATCTCGTCAGGGCAGGAGCACTTGGCACCAAAGTTGGGAGTTTGGCCCCTGTAAGGTGAGATCATAGAACAGTGAAACATTTTCATGGTTCTGTGGGCCAGATTACATGTGCAGTGGAACATTTTTACTCTTCTATAAAATGCTTTGAGCACTCATTAAATAATTTTGCATCATTCTTCTTTAATTAAACAATGTAGATTTATTAATTATTCTGTGACATGTATACTTTGGTGTATCAATGTATTTGTTTCGACTGATTCCAATTTACTCTTAAACAATCTAGTTTTAGCTCTAACTGCTACTTATGAATTTTATATAAATACTAAGGAAGTATAAAATGAAAAAAAGGAGGTACAAAATGACAGATGTAAGGTAAAAAAGAATTATTATGATTAATGATAGTTAATATTAGTTATGGACCACATTTGAGCCAGACGGTGAGTAGGGTGAAATTTGTGGTATCTTTTAAAATGTTACTCCTTCTTGCTGAAGATCTGATGAGATCCGTGCTCTTTAAAGAAGGCAAACTATAGCAAAAATGCCAATTATTAAAGACGTTTCCTTATAATAGTTTCAAGGAATGTTACCTTTTAGAAACCCTCAAAAATAAGAAACATCTGAGGGAAAGAAGTAGGCCATTTCCAAGAAAACCTGAACTGGATTCAGCCTCGCCTCAAAGCCCTGAAGAACTGTATTTCCTCTTTGTGTTCTGTCAGTCGTGCAGAACGAACACTCTTCCAAGCTGTTCCACTGATTATGCAGCTTCCTTGCCAATATCATTTCTGGGTTATAGACAGTGACTTCTTTCCACTCTGGTTGTGAAAATGATTTGAATAGTCCATTAGCTGGAAAGAATACCTCACAGCCTGCTGTACTGCACACATCTTATCAATGAGTCATCCATAAGGTAAGAGAGGGGGTGGTTCATTAATTAAACATCCTACTCACCTCAGGGCAGAACATATTAATAATTACCATCTTTATGCTTCAATAATATTATTCTGTGTTGAAGTGAATAATTAAATTACACAGAAACAACTAGCAAAGATAATTATCATTATCATTATGAAATGGAGAGCAGCACCACTGTCCATACATTATGCTTTTCTATATAGATGTGCCTAAATTTATTTTCACGGAATGCGATTTTAAGGTAGAAGACCATTTTGCATGGGTTCAGCTAGTTTTTCATTAACATCCTTCAGAGCTTCATATTTTATCAGAAATAATCTGATCAAAATACTGCATATTGTTAATATTCCTTAGTGGAGAATATTAAATGTAAATTCATAACTTGAAGACTCTTGCAGATGGTTAGATTTCTTTTAAAGAAACACACATAAACCATCTCACTTCTCGGCAGAAGGTATATATGAGGATGCGGCCGAAGAGGTGCTTGGTAAAAGCGGAAAGAAATAAAAAGCCCAAATCTAATAAAATTATGCACTGAAAGATCAACTCAGAATTTCAGGAACTTCCTCAAATCAAGTCAAACTCTGAAAAAGCTGTTTTCCTTTTTTTGTTAAAGATCTGGTTGTCCAGACTCTCTTTAGATTTTCAAGCAGATGTAGTTCCCTTATATGGTCTAGTCTCCAGGGAAGAGAAGAGCAGGCATTCAGCACCCCTTCCCTAGTCTACTCCAGCCAGGAAGTACAGGGTGCATGTTCCTTAACACTTGAATGCTGATGACTCTGCTTTACCGCTGGATCCCAGACCTCCTTCCTGAATCAGGCACTGGTATCTAACAGCCAATCATGGTCTCTGCTCAGATGTCCAACAGAACTTGCAAATATGTGCTACCCAAGACGCACCTGCTGCATCCCCCCTCACCCCGATCCCCACTGCCCACCAACACCGACACTGTCTTCCCTACCAGTTCTTGCTGCCATTAGCTATGCGGGAGCACAGGACCCAAAGCGGGGTGGGGTGGGGCGTGGCATCTGTGGTTCTTCTGGTTCTCTCCTGTCATCATCAAGCCCTGCCTGGCTTCCTTTCTGAGCACTTTCCGAGCCACTCTCCAGGGCTGCTGCTCCGCTCACGTGAACATCACATCTGGCACAGA
This sequence comes from Mustela putorius furo, assembly GCF_011764305.1. NCBI lineage: Eukaryota > Metazoa > Chordata > Mammalia > Carnivora > Mustelidae > Mustela > Mustela putorius. The sequence goes on from NW_025421294.1 coordinate 11,049,622, forward strand.
CTGTGCTCTCAGCCTGTTCATGGGTCCCTGCATTTCCTATCCTGGGTTCCCTTGCCATCATCTCTACACAGCCGCAGAAGTGATCTTCCCCAAATGCAAGTTAAGACACTCCCTCGGCTTGCTATCACACACTGAGAAGCCATGGCCCAAGGTGCCCTCCGGGCCAGTTCTTGCAACCTCTGACCCTCCCACACTTGCTCTCTATGCTCCAGCCACACTGGCCTTGCCACATGCTCTGCAACTCAGCAGGCCCCCACCCCTTCACCCCCCCAACCCCCACCACAGTGCTGACACATGCTGGTCATTCACCGCCGCTCCACTGCCACTCCTCAGACATTGGATTTAAAAGTCCCCGGCCATGTCCCCTAACTCAGCTTTGTTTTTTCATAACACACATAACCCCCTAAAACTGTGTTATTTCTTTGCTTTTTTTTTTTGTATTGTTATTTATTTGTCATCTACCTGCCCAGCTAGACCTGTCCGCAGCTGGCACACTGTAGGCACTCCACAGTTCTTAGTGAAATGAATGACTAGCTGATTGACCCTCCTGTATAGAAACATAGAGAATGCATTTGTGCAATCAGGTCCAGACAAAGCAGCCTGGAAACTTTTCTCAGTGGTACCTTTGTAATTAGTGCAGAAAAAGTAGTGCTGGACTCAACAGCCTTCCTATTTTGTTCTGAGGACGTAGGTGACAGCAAGGGCCACCTGCTCTGACTGCAGTTCTGTACTGACTGTACTATGGACTTCAAAGTCAGCAATTCATGTCAGGGCCCTCCCTCCATGCTGCCCTCCCCCCTCCTGCCCAATGCCTTGCCCCCTCCACTCCCACGACACCCTCTTCTTGCTGCTCGCTTGGAGGCCTTGCACTAACTCTGTGCTCAAGTCTTCTGTCCCAGAGGCTGGATCCTTCTTACCACTCAGAGCTCACCTTCAATGTCAGCTCCTCAAAGAATCCAACCGTTATCACTGAATCTAAAGCAGCTTCTCAGTCACACTAACTGTCATGATAATGGACTTTTCATCAAACCCCTATCACTAGTTTATTTTCTCTCCTTACCAAGAGGCTCTTAAGTTTCAATGTCTCTCTTGTTCCCTACTGTATCCCCAGGGCTTGGAACAATGCCTGGCATACAGCAGGCGATTAATCAATATTTGGTGAGCATGAATATGACCTTTGTCTAGCTTGGTGCCTTGAATCCACTGAATACATAAGCAGCACTCGTTGAAATATTAGCAGAATTCTGATCTCCACACCTCTAAGTTTCCTATGGACTTGTAAAATGATGTTAGTCTTATTTTGCGAAAAGGAAAGTTTCTCTTTTAACCCAAGTGTCTCTAGAGACTTTTTTTTGCAGTCGTGCTGCAGAATAATTTCTCCTGTTTGAAATGAGCAAGAACTGTGTTTTATTTATCTGTTTGCAGCACATAGCTGAGTGTCTGACACGTAGCAGGTGCTCAGTAAATATTTATTGAAGAAATGAATGAATGAAACAAATGTCTAGAATAAAGCTAAGGATCTGCTGGCTGGGTGCCTGCCAAAAGTATATAATGGAGTGAAGCTAGACTGCCTGGCAGCATGTTAGCCCACCTTTCAGAGCTGAGAATTCCCCAGTGAATTATCTTGGCCCAGTCTCGGAGGTTTGGCTGGCTGTATGCCTCCAGTTCACTAGAGAGCCGCATACCCTCTTTACAAAAGATGGCCTATTCTGAGGTCTGTGAAGACTCCACAGATAACTCTGCTTTCTCCTCAGTGAGCAGCACCAGGAGACTCCAGCCTTCCCTGAGAGCCAGAGCACACACACCGGCCCCTTGACCCCTTGGAGGGTGGTGATTTCTAGGGCAGAGCTAGGAGAGCCCATCCTAGGTTCCCCACTCCTGGGCTGTATGGATTTGGAGGGCCTGCATTCACGCTTCGGATTCAGAGACATGGTCCTCCTTGGTCTGAAGCCTATTCCCTACCTCTTCCTCAGACCCCGTAGTACCTAGACCCCTCACTTGGATGTTTGGAATCAGCTCCTGCCCATGTCTCCCATGACCTTTGGTCCATTGGCTTGTGCATCCTGACCTCTGTTGCTGTGTCTTCCCTAACAGCTACACCGTGCCCCATCTGCTTTGAGCCTCTGACGACACCTTTAGCTGAACTATGTCTACTTCCTGGATTCTGAACCCCACTAGAAACATCCGATTTACACTGCACATTCATGACAATATACTCCTTCTCCCAGAAATGTCGGAACTCCTGAACATTCCACCTTCTCAGCTGTCATTTGCTGCCCTGGATGGAGCGTTAATCACCTCATATTTCCATCTGGTGCTACATGGCAGCTTTGTCTCTGGGCTCTTGCCTTGGACCTACAGTTTTATTTCTAGACTTTATTTCAGTTTTATCTCTTGATAACATGTTCCTCAATAAATGGCTGAAGAGATTAAATGTTAGATAAGGTGCTCACATAGTGAAAGAGCTTATGGCTCTTAAAAGGATGATGAAAGCCTATATTAGAACGGAAGCAACTTCACAATACATTTTTGAATAAAAAGATACGGCTGCAAAACAGTATGTCTAGTATCAAATTATGTATCTGGATGTAAAGAGAAGTATAAAGTTTGGTTAAGGAATATGGATGGTAGTGAGTTCACTTTTTTATTTGTATGTGATGCATTACTGACATTTTCTAAAATGAGTGAGTGCTATCTTTGCAAAGGAGCCACACATTTAAAAAGAGGAAAGAAAGATAAGCCTTAGGGTAGGGACCTCTTATTTGATCATTTCTTCTCAGGTCTGTAGCAAAGGAAGTCAGAAGAAAATGTTGGCTGAGGGAGAGTTTAATAGGTCTGGGCCTCCAAAGGCATGCGGGCCTCAGAGCCTGTCCCCAGCTCAGGAGCAGAAGGGGCTGGCTGTAAATCCAGCCCATTGCAGGTAAAAGTTAGAAGTATGTTTACTATTAATCCTATTTTTCCAAATAGTGCATGATTCTTACTCTTTAAATCAGATTCTCTCTTCTTCGTCCTTCTTCTCCTTCGTTTTCCAAAAACTTTCCTTCTTTTTAGTTGGTTTTGTTGGCAGTTTTGAAGAAAATCAATTGAATTTGAAAATACAATACATGAAAAATATTTTTTTCCGAAAAGTAAGTACTTGAAAATAATAACTATGATGTGAATGGCAAATGGAATTACTTTTTAATTTTATTTTTATGTTCAGTTAGAAAAATGGAATTATTAAGGCCAATATTCTAAACACTTCCTTGTGTTAGGTTAAATATCATAACACATAAAAGAAAGTGGTATTATTGGAAGGAGAACTGGTTGATACAACCATTCCATGGAAGTATTTTACCTTGAAAGCCTCCAAAATGATAGTCCCAGATGGAAGACATTTATTTACTCCAGAGATGGTGGAAAGATAGTACAGATGTACCAGAATATTGGTTGCAGGTTTTCTTAAAACCAGGGGAGTAGTCTGATAGGATGAAACCAGTACTAGCAGCAGGGACAAACTAAGTTGTATATTCATTTAAAGACTGGAAGTTTATGCCCCTTTAGCTTTGAGGATTCCTAATACAAGTGACTAACACGGAAATATAAAGAATTTTCTAGATATAATTTTAAAAATTGGTTTAACTGAAAATGGCTCTCTGCTAGGCCTGGGGAGATAGCAATGAACAATTAAGACTCTGGGAAGAGAAAAGGCCCCTGAGCTGGCAGTGATGTCTCTCAGTGAGTGAGAACTAGCACTCCAGAGAAAACAAGTCCTGGTGTAACCCCCGCAGGGTCATCTCCTACAGGGAAGGCCAGGGATTACACAGGGGACCCTGCCAGGCTCCTTCCTCCCAGCCCAAGGCTCCCCCCACACAGAGCAGCTGTTTTCTAAATACCATGGTCCAGCTGAGCAAATCATCCTGCATTACAACCTCCAGGCCTGGATACTGACCATGTGTGATGGAAGTTAGGGTCAGAATCATCTGAAGGGTGTGAGTCCTTTTAAACTCATATGGAGAGGAGATTCCTAGTCCTTGGGTTGAAAGAGTACTGAAAGACAATTGTCCTCCTCTCTAATGTTCGACACTTTTTTCTGTATCCTTAAAGAGAAGAACTATGGGTTGAGCTCTACAAAGGCATCCTGAAGTCTGATATAGGCCCCCCAAACCTGGTTTATTTTAAAGTTGCCCCATAGTTTCTTTTCTTACTTTTGAAGGAAATAATTAAGAATAAAACCTTATCCAATTAAAGGGACATGACCCCATTTGGGGCAACCATAGCGAGGCTTCTCAAGGATGATCTAGAATAAGAGCTGAACTGGGTGCTGACCCTGATGTTCCTAGCTCGCCATTCATTGCTCTTCCACTGTGCCACCCTGTCCCTACATGGGAATTCCTGTCACTCCCAGGCAGCCTATTAGGGTGCCATCAGCCATTTCCCCCTGCTTCTCCTCTGCTGGTTAAAGGAAAACCAAATGGCTTTCTTCTCTAAATCCCTTGTTCTCTTCTTTTCTAAGTTGTAGGGAAGGCACAATTTTATTAAATGTCTATCATGCAAACCAGGGAGGTGGCAAGTTCCTCTTTGGTGGGAGTGGAAACAGAGTGATGAGCTCCCAGAACGTGTGAGAAGCTTGGTCATCTGGGCCTTTGTGACAACCTGCAAATTCTTATAACATTGTTGGATGATATCACCAGCAGGGCAGAAAGACTGCTTGGACAGAACCTAATGTACTTATCTAGCATAGGAAGACAGGTTTCTGGGTGGAATGTGCTTAAGTTTTCCACCATTTCAGCTCCTATGGGGCAGGGGTAGAGGGAGGCGAGAGGTGTTCCAGTGAAGATGTAACTTTTGGAGATCTTTCTTCCAAAGACTCATATTGCTGAAAAGAGGTTTAGCAAACATCTAGTGCCATTTCTTGGTTTATCAATGAGCAAAATGAAGTATAATCTCTCTGACTTGCTTAAGGTTACTCTAAAATTTGGGGGCAGAGCTGGGACTTGATGCTTAGATGGCTTTAAATGGATTAGCAGATCGAAAGACATGAATATAGGTACTTTATAGTTGCAATATTTTATAACATGGGTTACCTGGGTTTATAATTTTGTCTTTCTCCTTGTTACCCACTGCTCCCCTTTACTCAAGATGCTCCATAGATGAAGTTAATCCCAACTTACTTAAAATAGCAACTTTTTACCAGCTAAAATGAAATGTTCTTTAGAAGCAATTACTAAATCTAAAGACAAAAAATGAGGTAATCAGTAAATTTAATTTTTAAATGTTATCCCAGTTTCCCATCGCAATGGAAAATCGGATGTAGATACTCATAATTTTAATGTACTTAGAACTTCAAATAAAAATAATTCAATAAAACACTAGTTTAATAGATGTATAAATCGACCTAAAATGTAATAAATGCTGACAGGTTCTAGTCATTAGAGATATATATTCTATATATTCATAATATGTTATATCCGTAGCTCAACAGTAGAGAAGCAATAAAAGTAAGATATCAACAGTAGAGAAGCAATAAAAGTAAGATTTATTACTTTGATATGTAAAAAACCTTTTGTGTTTCTATAGATAACTATGCATCATTTACAGCTTACCCTTTCGGGTTATCAGGTTCTAGCTGTACTCACTGTCTTTGAGCTACTTTATAACTCTTTATAAATTATAGGTAACTGATAAATATTTTGATTCTGTCCTACCTGGGAGTGAGTTAATTGACTTCTTCCTACTTTTGGAAAAAGCAGTTTTGTCCCATTTGCAACTCGTCTCAACATGGCTTTACTGCATATAAATATGTAGTTTTGACTTTGTCTTTGAAACCATTATAACATGTGCCTGGTTCTGTCATACCATATCAATAAAATAGATTTTTCAACATGTGTTCATTTTCTAGCTGTATAAGAGAAATGACATTTTTTCTGAAAATTATCTTTGAACAGATACTAGGGAAGAAATATTTATATTGTGATTTCCTCAGAATGTTAGTTATTAGTGGGGAAAATCCACCTATAGGGTAAATACTTATGAAAAGGGGAAATAAAATATTTACCATTAAATAAGGTAGGTGGGTATGTTGTTCCTGAACTAAATTTCAGGAAGGTAAGAAAATCCTATAAAATATGGATATAGGATATATAGAAATAGAACTGTAATAACAGTTTCAAGGAAGTAACAACCAGCATTTAGTTCTCTGCTATCAAATATGGTAAACTTCAGCCACATATGACTATTGAGAATTCACTTTGTGGCTACTCCAAATTGAGGGGTGCTATCCATATAAAATGGACACCAGATTGGAAAAGAGATAGTATAAAAACATGGAAAATACCCCATTAATAATATTTTATGTTGGTTACATGGTGAAATAGTAATTTTTTAAAAAAGATTTTATTTATTTATTTGACAGAGATCACAAGTAGGCAGAGACAGGCAGGCAGAGGGGGGGGGGGGGGGGAGCAGGAGGAACCCTGCTGAGCAGAGAGCCCTATGCAGGGCTGATCCCAGGACTGAGATAATGACCTGAGCCAAAGGCAGAGGCTTAACCCACTGAGCCACCCAGGTGCTCCCGAAATAGTAATATTTTAGATAAATTTGGTTAAAAAGTATTTTCTAAAATTAATTTTACCCATTTCCTTTTGTAGCTTAAATGTGGATACAAGGGAATTACAAGTTACATCTGTGGCTAACATTATCTTTCTCTTAAATGATGTTGTTACAGAAAATTAAACAAAAAGATAGTATTAAACTAAATGTTATTGGCATATTCTTGGGTTTTGGTACCTATGCTGAAGAAAAACAAAGCAAGAAAGATCACAGACTGAAGGGCAGTTAACTGGGAATTCACACATAGTTAATATGCTTTCTCTATAAATGTTCCCATAATACTTGGCTGCCATCACATACAGTTTACAGTATAAAGGCAAAAAAGATAAAGAAACAGCTGCATTAAACAACTTAAAGATCAATAAGCATGCATTGTTGCTGTCCCTTTTGCCCTTGGTGGAAAGTATTGTCAGCTGTGTGTGTGTGTGTGTGTGTAAGTTCAAGGTTTCCACAAGGCAATGAAAAGAGCCAAGCTTTCAAAAAGAAGAAAGAGGTAGAAGCGTGGCTAAGCTTTCTATAGATATGATTGGTTACCTTGGAAACAGTTTAAATTCTTATATCAAGAAGATCCTGAAGTTAGCTTATTTTTTTTTAGAGCAAGTAATATATGGATTTTATGTGTTTATCTCTCCAAAATGAAGTTTAAAATATACATAGGTATTGCAAATGCATACATTAATTAATGCATAATTTTCACTTATGCTGAAAAAGTAAATTATGTAACTATCAGGTTAAAAGTCATTAATGTGAGAGATAAATTGAATGTTTTCAGGAGTAAGGAATAACAAAAGTACTAAGTACCCTCCACTCCCAGCCCTAGTCCCTTTGTCACGTCCTAAGAAATAGATTCTTGCTCTGTGTGTATGTTTGTGTATGTGTGTATGTTTATGAAAAAGAGAGACAGAGGCAGAACGAGAGAGAGAGAGAGAGAGAGATAAAAGGGGGGTGGCTGTGGATTCTGAGAAACAAACTGAGGGTTTTGGAGGGGAGGGGGGTAAGGGTTGGGTGAGGCTGGTGGTGGTTATTAAGGAGGGCATGTATTGCATGGAGCACTAGGTGTGGTACATAAACAATTAATTTTGGAACATACACACACAAAATTAAATTTAATTAAAAAAAACCTAATGATGTATGGTGGCTAACATACCACAGTTAAATAAATAAATAAATAAATAAATAAATAACACAACATAAAATATTTGACATTGTCATCAGTTTTCTCAAAGAGTATTTTTTTTAAAGATTTTATTTATTTATTTCACAGAGAGAGATCACAAGTAGATGGAGAGGCAGGCAGAGAGAGAGAGAGGGAAGCAGGCTCCCTGCTGAGTAGAGAACCCGATGCTTGACTCGATCCCAGGACCCTGAGTTCACGACCTGAGCCGAAGGCAGCGGCCTAACCCACTGAGCCACCCAGGCACCCGGGTCTTTCAGTTTTTTGACACTCAAACTGCTTTCTTTTGAAAGCTTATTTGGCTTTAACCCTTACTGATTTTCTGTGCCTCAGTTGCTAACCAGTTTAACTGCAAATGTGTTATGTAATATTTGAATGTTTCCCCAGTATCATGCTCAATGGCTTCATTAAACTTGTCTTTTGACAAAAATAAAAAAGAAAGAAAGAAAGAAAAAAGAAAGAAAGAAAGAAAGAAAGAAAGAAAAAGGGGGTGATAAGAGATGGGATCATATAATTTACATTGCTATATAAACTACATTTTTAAAAAAGATTTTATTTATTTGACAGAGAGAGAGCAAGCACAAGCAGGGTGAGCAGCAGGCAGAGGGAGATGGAGAAGCCGGCTCCTTGCTGAGCAGGGAGCCTGTAATGGGGCTCGATCCTGGAACCCAGGGATCATGACCTGAGATGAAGTTTGCTGCCTAACCGACTGAGCCACTCAGGCACCCCTATAAACTACATTTTTAATGCATGAATATTGTCTTTGGAAAGTTAAGATGTGTAAGCAATACTCATATCTATCTAACTGGGGGTCTTTTCACTGACAACCTCTACTGTCTATAGTGCCAATTATTTGAATTGCTGAACTGATGTTTTTGACATGTACCCATGGCCATGTCTCCATTAACTAGGCTGGGAGATCCCTGAGGGCAGAAATCGAATTTATTTAAGGGCGCCAAGCATCTAGCACACAGATATGTCCACAGTGGGCTCTCAAAAATACTTTCTCAAAAATAGATATTTCTTGTTTTTATCAGTGAATACTTGCTGATTATATAAGATATCCTACCTTAGTCTTAAACACTAGATAACGTAATAGACAAATTGCTTGGTTATTAATAACTGCTCACATCCTAGCAGGCAGGATATTCTGTTAAGTCTAGGTTTTGGGTGATCCCATTCTTGAGAACCATAATGCTCAAAGCAGTCTTAAAGAACATCCTTAGAGTGAATCACCACAATAAGTGCTTTACATACTTTGATTCATTGAATCCTCAGAACAACTCTGTACAATGAGGAATCAGGTGCACCCAAAGTATTAGGCAGCGACACTGGAAACTGAACCCAGGCTCTAACTTCAGAACTCACACTCTCAATCATTTTTGATTGAATTAAACCAGAAGTTTATATTCCAAAACTTCCATGACTTTTCCATATGGTCATGGTAGACAAAAAGGAACTGGTTAAACTTTTCAAACAAATAAGCACCAAAATCCTAGTGACAATAAATTCATTGCCCATTTGTCTTTTCCATTATGCTCCCATTCACTGGCTCCCACTCATTCCACTTGAGAGAATGACCATGTGGCTAAGTGGAAGGGTCTCAGAGAAGGACCGAACAGGGCTGAGAGTTAAGCTAGGATAAAGTCTCTTATCTAGGTCAGAGAGACAGAAGAGTAAGGAAGGAGCACTTGAAGGATTCCCTTTCCTGCCTCTGCTAGTTCCCCACTGGTAGTGACATTTCTAATAACAAAGAGGAGACCAGCATGCATTGCTACTCTGGCCTAATTTTCATCTTCTAAATTTGCCATCGTGTACTTTATGCTCTTATGAGGTAAATGACTCATCACTAATTAATCAGTGCCATGATGCTAAATTTTGACCAGAAGACTGAACCAAAGCCAAGTCAACTTGGCCTTCAGTTAATTGGAAAAATTAAATGAGTGAGAGAAGCCAGTTCTTCCAGGTGTAAATAATCTGCTCTATTTAAAGGCATCAGCAAAAAATATTTTAATACCAACAGACTCTAATAAAACTGTCCAGCTCTCCTCTTTAGCATTTAATTAAGTTCTGTATGGACGTAAGATTGATAGTAAAGAAGGTAAGATCCTATACACTAAGTATGATGAAGAATTTGTGTTGAATTTATCAAGGTTCTCTTGTCTTCTGAGGACAAAATATCCCTTATGGTTAGACCCACTTGCTTTTTGCAAAATTGTTCCTACTGGGTGTCAACTGTGTGCCACACACTGGGGGGGTCGTGGGGAACTGCCCACTTCCTTTGTGACTTTGCACATGCTGTTTCTGCCACCTGGATGCTGGGAACAGCTCAGAGTCTCTGGCTAACGAGTACCATTCTTGAAGTTTCTGCTTCACTTCCTCTTGAAAGCCTTTTCTATACACTTGCCTCACCTCCACCAAGTCTGGGTTAGAATCCCCTTGTCTGACCTCCCTCAGTGCCTTCGTACTTACTACTGGGCTTACCTTGTCACAGTGCCAGCCTATGTGGTTGTTTCCTTCATTTAAATCTATACCCCAATGAGAGGCGGCATAGTCTGTCTTGTCCACCATCGTTTTCCATGTCCTGACTTAGCCTGCTTTCTTTTTAAATATTGTTGATTGTTTGGGGGAGTTGGTATTTAGTGCAATCTGTTGTGGTGTGGCTGTTTTATCATTTGTGTCCTGATGTAGAAGTTACTGGCATGTATGTACTCATTAATTTATAAAGATCCAATCTAAAGGCTGGACCCATGTTATTGGCAACAGCAGGGGGTTGCTCTGTTCCTACTTGGGAAGCTGTTGTAAACAAACTGAAAGATCATGGAAAAGTACCCCGCCCCTCCCCCCCAATTTTTTTTTTTTTTCACTGAACACCTGCCCAGAGAAGCACCAGTTGAACATTCACGAGATATCATGATGAAACCGTCTTCCTAGATTTTTTTTAATAATGGCTGGCCGTTATGTTACCCTGGTAATCATCCTCTGGCTTAGCTCCTGTTTTATTCTTTCTCTTACAGCACTTTTTGAAACCCGAGATTCTTGTGACAACTTACTTATCTAAACCTTGTTTCTTGACTTCTTCCCCTGTGTGAATGTAAACTCCTTGAGGGCAGTGACCCAGGCTGTACCCTCAGTTCCTAGGAAAGTTCTCAATATATAGGTGTTCGACAAAAACGTTCTTCTACATTATAGCTGTCCTCAGACCTTTGATCATAAATGCAGAAATGATGGGTCTGCATCCTAGAGGGGAAAGGATAGGTTGTATTTCTATTTTGCTCAAAGTTGTATCTCCAGAATGGATTATGGTGCCTGGCATACTACAGGCACTTAATAAGTATTCACTGAATAAATGAATGAATAAACCATTCAATTAAAATTTTATTTCAAGTTATAAACCAACATTGACATTCACCAGCCCATGCTAATGATAATCAGGTAAGTAAATAATAAATGGAAGAGCTTTGCTTGAAGTGGAATGCCATGGGCTGCTGGCAGATGGGAAGGGAGAGGTGAAACTGGAAAATCATAATTTTGTAGGCATTTTATTAAAAATTGGATCAGGCAAGAGTCACCAATGGATGTGAAATCTAGAGGGAAATCTTGATGAGGAACTAGCTATTAGCAGGCTTTAAAGTGTCTCCCCACAGACCACATATTATATTATAGGGGAGAAAATTAAACAGTAATTACCTAGTAGAGAAATCAGAAAACACTTGACTGGATGATTAAAGTTAACATCATCAATGAAGGACAGATGGACCTTGTGTGCCTCCAGATACAATACCCCAAGGACACAGTATCACCTAGGCAATATTCCCATTGAGAAGGGATAACCTGATGGGGACTTCAAAGAACCCCAGTGAGAAAGTTTCTATCTTAAAAGATGCGGGGGGTGGGGGAAGATGATATTCTGTACTTACAAAATGTCAATGTTGGAAAAGACCAAAAAAAAGGCCATAAAATATTCCCCCATCAAAAGAGGCTAAAGAGACATGCCAATGCCTGACCCTAGGCTGGGTCCTGCCCAAGAGGGGAGCAATGCTATAAAGCACATTATCACATTGACTGATAAAACTGAAATACGAAAGGCAGATTAGAGGAGTCTATTATCATTAAACATACTGAAATTTTTAGCACCACCTGTGCTAGATAAGGGAATATCCACATTTCTAGGAATGTGCTCTAAAGTCTGGGGTAAAGAGGTGTGACGTATGTGACTTACCAATGATTCTTTCAGAAAAAAAAATTACATATATTTATATGTATATCTATAAGGAGAGAAAGAGCCAGAGAGAAATAGTGCCTGCAAATCACAAAGCCCACTGTGTAAAATCTTAACAAATGAGTAATTCTGGGTAAAGGATATATGGGTATTCTTTGTACTGTTTTTATATTTGCAACTTATCTGTAAGACCGAATTATTTCCAAATATAAAGCAAAAAAAGAAAGGGGGGGCTAGAAATATGTCAAAATGTATCAGTAATCAGGGTGCCTGGGTGGCTCAGTGGGTTAAGCCTCTGTCATTGGCTCAGGTCATGAGCTCAGGGTCCTGGGATCCAGCCCTGCATTGGGCTCTCTGCTCAGCAGGGAGTCTGCTTCCTCCTCTCTCTCTGTCTGCCTTTCTGCCTGCTTGTGATCTCTGTCTGTCAAGTAAATAAATAAAATCTTTAAAAAATATATCAGTAATCACAATAAATAAAAAAATCACATCATTAAATACTACTTGCTTGAATATTAATACTTCGTCCATTTCGGGACGCCAGAGGCTTTTAGCTTATGCATTCTGCAAGCTAAAATCTGGTTTAAATTCAAAAGTGAAAGTCGAATACTGTCAGTGACTATGAGGAAGTGTGTAAATTATTGCCGAGGACTCAGGAGTCCCCACACTTAGTGGTTCTTTGAGCTCCAAAATGCTGCTCAATGAGGATTTTTGGAATGAGAGACCTCTGCCTGGACAACAGCATCCCCAAGGAGCAGCAGGTTCCTTCCAGCAGCCAGACCCTGCTTAAGAATTCCCCTTGCCAGAGCTGCCATCATCCCCATGCCACCAATGACCCCTGCCCCATCCTGCCAGCTCCCCCTCCTGATGTCAGGTCCTGTCCACCTGAATTCTCTTAAACTTGCTCACAGAGATAGAGCCAACAATATTTAGACCCACAGTGATAAGCAGCAACTTACAGTTTCTAAAGGTACCCCAAACACAAACACCATTTCACAATTCACTACACACAGTACACAGAGTACCTTCTGCCCTGAGGAACAGCAATCTATGTCCGATGAAAACAAATAGTCAGATTAAAGGGAAATGTTAATTGGAAATAGCCAATTAAGCTTGTATTATGACAGATTAGTTCAGGCTTACAACCACATTAAATCAGGACATCAAAAGGCATTGCCCTAGAATGAGAAGTCAGAAAACAGCAGTTTCTTCTGGAAACGGTCTACCTGGGCCCTTCTGTTACCCTCCTCAGGAACACAGCCCTCTTTGTCATAGCCCTGTGTGGCTGCCATTCTTCGGGGGTTGGTGGGTAAGTGATCAGAGAATGATTTCCAGTTGATAATGTGTTAGCTGTCAGCTCCAACTGCATGTCTTAAATTCAGCATATTAAAGCCAGTCTGATTTTTTTTTTTCTCACCTTCTTTTGGTTTCCTTGTCTATGTTGCTCAGAATTTCACTTGGGCTGACATAAAAAGTTTTATTGATTTGTGCAGGAACCAGAAAAAAAAAGGCCAAGAAAACTCGCAAGCTTTCTGGATGATGCTGGGTGACCCAGGAGGGAGAGGGTCACAGGCAGTACTCAGTGTAACAAATACTAGCTAGGACAACGCATTGGGACATTTCCTTTCTGGTTTTTGTACTTCAGTGTCCTGCCTTTCAGGAAGGAACACACAGTTAATATATTGAATGTGAAATGAACATTTCTGGTTCCTCTTTGCTGCTATCACTCTTCATGGCTAGTCCAGCTGTATGAATGTTTGTTCTGTTTATTCTTGGCCTGTGGTAATTACCACTGTCAGGTGTGTTGGGGAGTGTACGTTGCCTCTCTCCCCCAAAGGCAAAGATTACCTCTCCTTACTGTCTTCCCTACCAAGCTGGCTCTGAGCTTTACACATATTCATGCTGAGGGTAATGTCGACCCTGACCTCTTTTCATCTGGTTAAGCATTTTTCTCACATCTAATATGGGTAATGTAACTGAGGTGTAAAAGTTTGAACTAGAAATCACAGTAAGGCCTAAACCTCAGCCCCATAATAAAGAGCTTGCCCTCTGACAATGTTATCTGGATCACAATGGTTAAACTGCTTTGCTTACATAAATTATTTGTGAGTTTCACACAGGACCTTTGTTAACAACACGGACCGTATAATGACCGTGTTTGAAAGTGGGAGGTTCAACGAAGGAGAAATAGAGTATATTACACTAGTTCACTCCACGTAACACAGAGACGAGGAATAACCCTGTGAGTGCCAGAATTTAAAACTTTTGTGATAGAAAGCATTTGAAAAATATCTCGTATACTTTGCTCCTGTCTTAGAACTGAAGAATCTACCTGTCCCACCTCTACCTATTCCCACCCCACAACTTCCAGCCCTCTGTTACCCCTTCCCAAGTTGAAACCCATCATCTGACAAATCTTGCTCTACTGCCATTGATAAGATATTCTTCTTCCCCTGTCCTCAACAGAGAAAATAAAACCTTTCAATGCTGAAATATTTAAAGGGCTATGGTTTGGTCATGTAGACAGTTGAAGGTTCTGCCCTGGATCTGAGGGGTCTACCCCTCCCTCCCTGTCCGGTCACAGCTGTCCATCAGCCCCATGATGCCCATTTCACCAACACTACACAATTGCTTCTCTGCCTCTCCTTTTGTTCTAGTTCTTCAATTCTTGCTTCTTACCACATCTCCCATGTTTCTCGCTTTTGTGCCTTTTCTGGTCAGGGTCAATCAACAAGGGTGCTCCTTTCCCTGCAAGGCTTCCTTCCCCTTTTCTTTCTGGGCAGACGAGATACTGAACCAACTTCTGAGCATCTCTTTGTTTGGCCTCAGCTCTCCTTAACGCTGACTTTTCCAGATGCCCAGGAGTCCCTTTTTGTCCTAAAATCCTTTTGGAGGGGTAGCTGTGGTACAAATTACTAGATCTGAACAATTTCAGGGAAACTGGAGGTTCTGGAAAACTGGATTCTGGCTATTTGAGAGTTTACTCTCTAAATCGATGGGAATTTACTAGGCATTTCTTCTTCTTCTTTGAAGATTTTTATTTATTGATTTGACTGAGAGAGGCAGCAAGAGATGGAGCACAAGCAGGGGGAGCAGCAGGCAGAGGGAGAAGCAGGCTCTCCACTGAGCGGGGAACCCAATGTGGGGGCGGGGGGGGGCTCTATCCCTGGACCCTGGAATTATGACCTCAGCTGAAGGCAGACACTTAATGACTGAGCCACCCAGGCACCCTTTAAATTTTTTTTTTTTTTTTTTTTTTTTTAAGAAATGACTGCTTCTTAAAAATCTATGGTTCAGGAATCAGAAAAAGGCAAGTGAGATCTTTTATTATTATTATTTTTTAATCCTTGTTTCTTTTAGGTAAGAAGTTAGTTCTGTAGTTCAGTTAAAAGATGCCTCCACATAGAGAAAGATCAAAATGATAATCTCTACTGGTTTCCTTCACACATTTCAAAATAAATGCAGGCTCCAGACAGGACACCCACCTTAGCAGATAATTATTTTCATTCTGCAGGAGAACATCAAGCTTCAAATAACTAATTGATTCAATGAATATTTATGAACCCTGGAGGATGTTTAAATAGGCTCAAAACATCCTATTAACTACTTTTTCAACAGGAATGTAATTTTTTTTTTTTTTAATGATTCCTTTTCACTCTAAGGTCCAGGTGAACACTGACCCTACCTGGAATCCTAAAATGATGGCTTGCTGCCATAAAGCATGGAGGCTAATTCCTTACATGTGCTTAAATCATCAACAACTATTTTCAGATTGAGAGTGAATTTCCATAATATAATATTTTGGCAAGCTGGTATATGATTATATTATTCAAGTAACATGCTGTATTTTAAACTGATAAGTGAATATGCATTATAGGTAGTAGTTAGAGAGTAACAAAACTGAGAAAAGCAGAATAAAGAGCTTTCAGAGCTCTATAATTTCCCCTAAAGCTGTAATACCTCTGTCTTGTTTGCTCCTTCACATCACAGCTGGAGAAAGTCCATCAGGAATCAGTTCCCATTTGGAGTCAAGCAAAAGGGATGCCTATTGAGAATTCTCATTGACTAGGAATGCTGCTATATTACAAAACCTTAAAGATGAACAGTTTAAAATGAACATATGCTAATGTTCTACTCTGGATATATGTCATTCCCTTTGCAAACATCTTTTTTTGCCATAGAGTCAATGAGTTTTCTGCACTGTGATACTTGACCTATTCTATCTGAAGCAACCATAAAGATGTCACACACACACACACACACACACACACACACACACACACACACTGAATGGTATGTAGCCATAAAATCAAAATCAAAAACAACAACACAATGAGATCTTGCCATTTGTGACAATATGGATGGACCTGGAGGGTATTATGCTAAGTGAAATAAGTCAGACTGGGAAAGATAAATACCATATGATTTCACTCATAGGTAGATTCTAATAAATAACCAACCAAACAAACAAACAAACAAAGAAAAAACAGAGTCAGACTTATAAGTACAGAGAACAAACTGATGATTGCCAGAACTTTTCTTTTCAAGGGTATTCCTTTGGGACACAGTCCTGTTGGGAGTTTCCATGGTTGGCCGAATTCCTAAATCCCTTAGAGCTTATTAGGGGCTGATATCTTGGTCTTTGTCCAGCACCGAGATACAGCCTCTTATTAAGTTATAGCAGTAGTAATTTGTGAACCAAGCTGTTACTTCTGGTATTTCTTCTGGAAGGGGTCTTGCTTAGCTGACAGATTTGTACCTTTATATTTAGAGTTCAGGTAATTAAAAGTTACTAAGTAAGTTCAAGAAGTGATTCCAGTATGAATTTCACTTACATGCCATAGTCTGAATTTCCTTTTTTTTAAATTTCTGGAATAATTTTATTACTAATTTGAGAAAAGTGTAGAGTTCTAAATACATTTAACATCTGCCTGAGTCAGATGGTAATCACAATAAGCACACCGAGTCTGAAAGCTGATTTCCATATATACTTTCACATTTTTTGCACTTGATCTTGCTACTTTATTCTGATATATAGCTGAAAAGACAATGTTTGAGAGGCTTCAGGTTAAGGAAAATCAGTAAGAACAATTCTGACCTGACTTACATTTAAATCGGCAATTCAGAGCCTTATTTAAACTTACTGAAATGGCATGTTTACTTCCATGTTCTGGAAAACAATTAAGGATTTCATAAACACAAGGTCATGTGAGTTCTGTAAACTTATCATTTACAAACAATCACTGATTCTAGGAGGTCTGTCTCCTTCTCCCCAGCATATCACCATGCACGGCTTCTGTCCAAACCTCTCACTTTAACATATCTGCGTTCTGCCTCCCGACCTAGTCTCCAAAGCCCTGACTTAGATCAATGATTATTGCTTCAATGAGCTGCTTTGTTGGCTGTGACTCATGCTTGAGACCACTTCAGTCAGTCAACAAATTTGACTGAGTGCCCACTACGGGTCTTCTGGCGCTACTCTACCACTGGAGATCGGGCCAGGAGCAAACAGGCCCTCCTCAGGTCTGCCTTGGGCTTGCCCTTTCAACTAGGATCTGGACCTTTTGGCAGAACTGCAAATACGGCAATGGTCAAGACCTATCTATGATGGCACAACTTTTTAGTTTTATAAAGACAGTACCTCTTTCAAAGCTCACCTAGTTTTAAATCTTGTTTCTAGATGAAGGTGTGGATTACAATGAGTTCCATAAAGTAAAATGGGAACATTTGGCAATGTGATTAAAATGAATCCACTGGCTGAGGAAAATATTTCCATATGTATTAATAGAAACCAGTTAATTGCTTCGGAGAGTCAGAGACCTAATTTCTTCTTCTTTCTCAAAGCCCTTTTAACCTAAGAGTTTCAATGTTCTCTAATAAATATTTCCTAGAATTTCTCTCTATGACAAACAGCTGCTGAATGCAAGTCTTTGTCAGCTGATCCTTGAATAGAGTTCCTGGCATACAAAGAAATGAGCCAAGGCCAGGTAGTGATTCATTTCAACACATAGAGCATGCCTCCATTTTCCAAGGCCTTAATCTGAGTTACAAACAATAACAAGATCTCTTTCCTTGAAACACTTATAATAGCAAGAAATAGAAAGCATCAACTATACAGCTTATTATTTCCTTTTTTTCTCCCTACACCTCTCAATTCCTTCTCTTTCATTTTATCAGTTTCTAAACTTCTGGGCTTTGGAAATTGGTCCCTGGCCAGAGGGAACACTGTATAAAGCTGAGAGCAGGGAGAGGGGAGACTGACATCAAGAAACTCACCTATCACATATAAGAATATATTATAAAGCACTAGGGGTTAAAATTGCATGGTACCGGTTAAAAATACAAGACTAGAATGATAATACAGAACAGAAGTCCTTGGAATGGAGCCACTCCTATGAGCTTAATAAATTACCATACTGTGTAAAAAAAATAATGGTCAAATAGGTAATGATTAACAGACATAAATTAATAAGGGATGAAATAATCTATTAGTTATCATAGAAACCATAAATTCCAGGTGGACAATAGAATTTGATGTAAAAAAAATTTTCAAGCTTAAAAGAATTATAAATGAGATCGTGGGGACTGAGGCAAAGGAAAAAATTATTAATGGTAAAATTAATAATTGAAAACTTTGTTCAGCAAAAGTTTCCAAATAAACAATACATTGTTACTCCTGATGAATATGACCAGCTTTAATATGACAAAGTAATATCATTTTATAAAAAGCAATATCCTCTCTTCATTGTATAAATGTTTAAAAGGTACAAACAGTGACTCATCCTTTGGCAGACCTCACCTTCAACCTCCAAGACCTAAATCAAGGTCACCTTCTCTGTGATACTTCTACTCCAAGTAGAGACAACATGTTCCACTGGCTCCTAGAGACTCCATAAGGCAGTAACACTTTTTATTCCATTTCATTGTAATTTACCCTTCTTATGTTTGTTTCTTTTGATAATTTCATCAGCTAATTATCTTTTTACTCTGAAGGCCTTGCAAGATGCATGCTCTACATAATGAGTGCTAATGTTTCCTAAGTGAAAAGAAAATTTACATAGAACCAATCACTTTGAAATTGTATAAGAATCATCATTTCTCTGTACTGGGATTTTTCTAAGCACTATGAAGGAAAGATGGGGAAGGACAAACTATAAGAAATAATAGTCTGAACAACTGCTTCTAGCGAGGATAGAAAAGGAAAAAAAAATAGTGTGAATAGGTGCTAAACAAATTCTACCAGTAAATTGTATTAGTTAGGAGTGAGGCTATTTTCTGAAGCAAATAAGCCTATGGCTCAAACACAATATAAGTTTATGCCTTGTACACATCATGTCCAAAATGAATGTGGCTAAATGAGGGGTTGGGGATGATTTCTTTCTAGAACTGATTTCTAGAAACCCAGGCTCCTTCCATTTCCTGGTTGTACCATCTTTACCCTATGGCATCCAAGATTCTGCATCTAGCCCTTTAAAAGAGGAAAATAGGGGGTTGCCTGGGTGGCTCAATCAGTTAAGTGCCTTCAGCTCAGGTCATGATCCCAAGGTTCTGGGATCCAGCACCGCATCTGGCTCCCTGCCTGCGCAGTGGGAAGTCTGCTTCTCCCTCTCCCATTCCCTCTGCTTCTGTTCCCACTCTCACTGTCTCTCTCTCCCTCTGTCAAGTGAATAAATAAAATCCTTAAAAGTTTAAAAAAAAAAAAAAGAGGAAAATAGGGATGAAGAAAACAAATTCACTTCTTTTTTTTTTTTTAAAGATTTTATTTATTTGTTTGACAGAGAGAGATCACAAGTAGGCAGAAAGGCAGGCAGAGGGAAAGGCGGAAGCAGGCTCCCTGCTGAGCAGAGAGCCCGATTCGGGGCTCGATCCCAGGACCCTGGGATCATGACCTGACCTGAGCCTAAAGCAGAGGCTTTAACCCACTGAGCCACCCAGGCGCCCCTGGAATTCTTTGTAAATAGATATCTACACACACACACACACACACTCACACTCACACACATACATACATACACAGGTCTTCTAGATCTTTGAGAAATGCAAGGTTGGGGCTACAAGCAAGCCAACAGAGGTATGATTATTCCCCACATTAAAATGTTGAGTGGCTGTCCCTGTCTCAGTTCAATTAGATTCTACTTTAGAGTACCAGTTCCAGACCTTTTGAAATAATTACCCTTCATACTATGAACCAGGCACTACCAAACAATGGCAACACTAATAAAATGTGGCAGGGTTCATATTACCTCAAGGGAATTACCAGTTTAGGAGAGAGGAAAGATACAAAAGCAGGTAATTATAATGTCAAGGATAAACTCAATGACAAAATATGCATAGATTAAAATGCCTAAAAGGGTTAATTATCCCTCTTATTCTTAGTGTTTTCCCAGTATTCTCTCTGGATGGACAGATAAATTCACCTGAGATTCCTTCCAGATCATGTGGACTAGCCTACATGCCTATTAAAGAATTTCCTAATCTCTGTTATATTAATAAGTGTGAGAGTGGGATGGGGTAAAGTTCTCTACTTTTCTAACATGTGTTCTGTTGTTCTACCCTGTCATTCGCTGATACGGTGTCATATGACGGACACAAGCAGTCGCAGTAAAAGCTCTTTTTTGTTGTCGGTCAAAGATGACTCGAAGTGTAGTATTTAAATCTCTGAAAGAATGAGTTCATTTAACAGAAAGGAGGGTTGGACAGAGATAACATCAAATCTCATTTGGAGCCCTTTAAGCCCTAGGGATTTTTTTTTTAAGGTCTTGACAGTAATGCTTGCCATAATTTAAAATAAATATTTAGTGAGTATTTACAAAGTGAATTACTCGGAGCTGAATATTGTTAGATCTAAAGACATTTACTTTATGTAGTCCCAAACTAAAGATTTTCCTAATTCTATTGATAGCAAAAGGGAATTTACACACGATGACACACACATATATATTTATTATATATTAGATGTTATTCGTAATAACAACACAGAATTAGGATGGGTGGGTGCTGTGACATTCATACCAATGAGCCCACATTATGCTGTTTTCCTTATGAAAGTTTCCCACCTCAGCCTTCAGACGCTCACATGCTTTTGCCAGAAATAATAAATATTTTGACTAGATAATAGCATGCTTTTGGTTACCAGCTGTGACCTCCAGAAAAATGAGAGAGGCAGATGGCAGGAAGCAGTGAGGCATTAGAATTTGAGTATTTTAAAATATTTTTTACTGTACTCAGGTTGTCTATATGTTTCTAAAGAATAGGGTGTCCAGTTAGATTTGTTCAGATAGACAGTAAATAATTTCTGAGCATAAATATGTCCCAAATACAGCATGGGAGGGAATACTTACACTAAAAATGTGATCATTATTTATCTGTAATTCAAATTTGCCTGGACGGTTTAGACTTTTCTTTGCTACCTTGGGCAACCCTACTGAAAGTTTCAGTCCAGATCTTTTAAATGTCAGCGTAATATGTGTTTATTGTTGCCTCACAATCTTGTTCAAAACAAATTTGATCAGAAACCACGTTAGAAAAAAATGGAGAGTTTCAATTGTAGGTGCTAGATCAAAGACAGCTGTACCTCCTCACAGTAGGGTTTAATTCCTGAGAGGAGAGAGAGCCCTTGATATTTCTGTCAGAATAATGGTGGATGTCAAGTCCACTGCTTTAGTTTTCCCTTCTGCCCTCCCCTTGCAAGCTTTTGTATGCATTGCCGAAAGGAGGAATTAACTGCCAAGCTCAAGGAGCCAGCCAAGCCGTTTTCTTTTTCCTTCCTTTCTTTTTTTTTTTTTTTTTTAAAGATTTTATTTATTTATTTGACAGACAGAGATCACAAGTAGGCAGAAAGGCAGGCAGAGGGGGAAGCAGGCTCCCTGCTGAGCAGATAGCCCAATGCCATGTGGGGCTAGATCCCAGGACCCTAGGATCTTAACCGGAGCCAAAGGCAGAGGCTTTAACCCACTGAGACACCCAGGCACCCCACCAAGCCATTTTCTAATCTAGAAACAAGAACCCGTGAAATAATTAACAAGGCTAATTATTTAAACATAAATATCTTTATATAGAGGCACCTGGGTGGTTCAGTTGGTTGAGCATCTGGTTCTTGGTTTTCAGCTCAGGTTGGGATCTCAGGTTCCTGGGACTGAACCCTGCTTCAGGCTTGGTGCTCATCAGGGAGTCTCCTTGCCCCTCTCCTTCCCCCTTTGTCCTTCCCCCAACTCGTGTGCTCCTGCTCTCCCTCAAATAAATAAATGTCTTCAAATAAATAAATAAATAATCTTTGTATATGCAGAGTGTTGCAGATTTGGATTCTTTTCAGAAATGCAAGCACACTGAATTTGCAAACCAACTTTGTGAAACCTTCTATTTGAGACTCCAGTGACAACAAAGACTCACAGGGAAGGTGATAAAGATGATGATTTGGCAGATGAGTGCAGACTCTCACCAGCAAGCCCAGTAGAAGGGTCTGGAAACCTGAACCCTGGGCTGAGAGTGACAAAGATGTCTGACCTTCCTGCCAAGGGACCCAGGCAGATTTAAACCCTCAAATCTGTAAGTAGATTAGAAATTAAAGGTTAGGAAGGAAACATAATTTGTGGACTAAGTCAGCTGGACTCCCTATTAATGAAGCAGTATCTATTTCTGCTTTAACCTCCTAGGTATTATTCTGCAAAGCTTAAAAAATCAAAGCAAGCCCTCCTGCCCCCTAAAAAAGATATACTGAGATTTTTGACTTCAGAAAAATTGTGTGAATTCCCTCTGCAGCTGCAGAAGTGGCATGAAACAAATATTGCTTTCCATTCTTGCTATCAACCACGTACTATATGGATGACTTAATTATTATGCAACACGGTACTGAATCACAATGATGTGTAGTGGCTGCTAATGAGAAGTCATAAATCAAAGTCCTTAATGTTAAGCTCAGGCTACAAGATGTAGTTCTTTTGAAATATCATAAGGATGGCTACGTGTACATGCATATATGTGCAATCACTAGCTCTCAGAGATTCGGCTGCTTCCTGATACCCAGTTAAAATATTCAGCATGTAACCCAGCCTCCCTGTCCTTTGTCATGTCTTTGTTTCCTGTCAGTGCCACATAGAGCAGAGCTCTTTGCAAAGGTGATGAGAAAGGGTGGGCAGGAAGTGCCTGAAAATGCCACAGAATGATTCTGGCTCCATGAGTTTCTTCCCTGACAGACCCATTACAGGAAGCATAGTGACTTGCCTAGAATGAGAGGCTGCTTTTTGTTGGTTTGTATCTCCAGCTTCAGACAGTAAGAAAAAGACCCTCATTGTTATATTTATCATAAATCCTTTAAAAACTGGAGGTCAATTTGGGAAGCTAAAGCTGTCCTTCTTAAGTACAATGTTCCCAGCTACCCTAGGAAATCAATGATGGACTTACATATTCTGTAAACTATTTTAATCTGATTAGACCCTGGAAAAAATCAAAGCAATCAGCTAACAAGATTTGTTTAGATAGGGAGCAAACCCTAGAGAAGGGGGAGTTATGCGGGCAAAGGCTGGGCATGGTCATGGGTATTTATTTTCCTATCCACTCATTCATTCATCATTATTGTGTATTGATTGTCTACTAAGCATAAGGTTCTCTGAGAGATCCTCGGCTCATAGAAGGATAAATCTGGTTCATACTCAAAGGTCAAGAACTTTATAGCATAGTAGAGTAAATGAACAGGTAAATAATGATAATACAAGGCAAGAGGAAGTGAGTTCTTACAAGATCTAGAAAAGGCAGTGTAGGAAAAGCCCCTGGGAAGTAAGTGACACTGATGGGGAGGGCTGGAGGAAGGAATGATCACTAACATTTAATGCATACTTGCCTCCTGGCTGGCTTTAGTTAGGACATTCTCTGCATAATCGAGAAGGAGGATTAGGTGAGGTGAGTTTTGGAAGAAGAGGAGAACACTACAAATCTACAATGGGGATAGGAGCCCATCATTCTGATGGAACAGTAGAGGTAGCAAGGAGCACTGCATATCTGAGTAATGGCCTGTGGTTTGGAATGGCTGGAGTTGGAGTGAAGACAGGTGCATGAGGTCATCACACCCCATCTATTTTTCAAACAGTAGACCTGGTAGAACAGGGCCTTTGACTATCAGAGGGTAGCTAGCAGAAATGCCCTGGTCACATGGGAGGCACAGAGAGAGCAAGGGCTAAGAGACTGGCCAAAGAGGAAATTCCAGGAAAAAGGCTGCTTCCATTATAGTGGCCCGGTGACCAGGGAACTGCATGTCTTATTTCCCCTAAGAGACTCCGAAATTTGTGAGGGTGGGGTGTAATTCATTTAGAAGTTTTCGAAGTGAGTGCCATGCAAAAACCCCCAAATGCAAACAAAAACCAAGCAAACAAAAAACAATCCTTCTTGGTTAGCTGGAATCTCATATACTATACTCAGCATACTGTGTGCTTCATATCCAATTTAATATATATATATATATATATATATATATATATATAACCACACGTGTGGTTTGGATAACCACACGTGTGACCATACCCCTGTTCTGTCTAGTTAGAAGGCTCTAAAAGTTCAGAGTCTGGCCTCACCTCTTCTCTGTGTGAGCATCTCATCAAAGAGAATGAAGAAACCATGAAAAGGCACAATATGCACTTGTCACCTCCTCCCAAATCAGCACCCAGGTGGTGTTGCTGCTGCTCGTGAGAATCCTGATCCAGACTGAGTTCACCGGAAATGCCCCATAGGGCTGCTACATCATGCAACTCCTACATGTTTGAGGTGGTGTTTACCTCAGACCTGCAGAAGCCCTTTCCATACCAGTCCTTTGGCCATTAATAAAACAGTAGTGAATCCTGGGGACTTTCACAGCAATTGCACAGATGATAAATCTTTGATAGGAAGTACTTACTACTCCTCACTGCATCTCTTTACCCCTCCCTGGGGAAATTCTATGCTTCAACACATGGGTTCAAGCTTACATTTCTCACACTGGGAGAGAGTGTAGAAGGAGCCCCCGCCTCAGAATGTGGCTATTGGTTGGCTGGAGGTCCTGAGCTTGCTGACGGGACCAGGACTTTTGATCTGAATCCCCCAGGTTTGAATGATTGATCCACAACTAGACTCAATGCTGTGTTTCTACCAGAACTACAGAATTTTTGAGAAAGAAAGAAAAAAAAAAAAAAGCTGGCAAGCAATGTAGACTGAAGGTCCAGTCCAAAGTAGTGGGATGTGGGATACAGCCATCATTTTTCATGAATTGCTTGTAGAGATAGGGGCATAAAAAATCATTCTAAAAAATCTAAAGATACAAATAAAAGGTTAAGAAGCTATGTAAGATATATTTATGTATTTCCCCAGAATGTTATTATTAATACAAGGGTGTCCAATTCCAATAATATGTGACAACAGTTGCCTTGGGTAAAGCTCTCTCTCATCTTTCAATGAAACTTCATATTACAATCAATTGGGGAATTAAAAAAAAATCCTGATGCTGGGGTAACAATAGCAGAAATTCTGATTGAGTTATTGCATGGGACAGTATGCCTTGAAAAGATGTCCAAGTGATTCTAGTGTGCAATCTGGATCAGGAACTACAATCTAATACAGACTGAGGGCAAGAGAAAGTTCTTCAGTGTCTACAACACACCAGTGTCCCCTCTACTCCTCACAGGCAATTTTAAAGCAAGGAATCCTTTACCTCCTTTAAATATAGCTAAGGGAGTTTGAGGAATGGTAAGCACTGTGAAAGTTCCCCAGTTATACAGTATTTTGGTTTGTTGGATTTGTCTAACTTGGAGGCAAGAGGCTTCCATGAAGGGTCTGTGAAGCCTTCCAGGCTCTCCTCGCCAACCTGAGTCCTCAGCTTGGTGCCTCTGTGCCCTTCTCAAAACAGAGATTTAACCAATAATTCCATCCCCTTCTTTTGGGCTTTCTTATTTCCTCCCCAGATCCCTGTCTGTTAGTTTTAAATGGAAGGAATTAAAAAAAAAAAAAAAAAGGCAAATTTTCCTCCTGGCTTAAGGAAATTTCTACTAAAATAAGCTGTTTTATCAAGTCACATAAATTAAGTCCTTTTTGGTCTTATTCAAAATATATGATAAGGTCATAGGATATAAAATTCTGTGCTCCAGCAATTCAGAAAGGACTCATCTCCAGAATACAAACTCTGAAGGCAAAGATTTGCATAAATTACCATATTAATATACATATTCAAAGTTCACAGTTTATCAAAACCAGAAAGAAAATAACCTCATATAGCAGAGCATCCACTTCTTCCCATTCCTTAAGTGTTTGATATGTAATTAGGAAGTGCTAGGTTGGGGAGTGGGCACAGCTAGCTGTTACTATACTTAA
The DNA here is from genome assembly GCF_011764305.1 of Mustela putorius furo. NCBI lineage: Eukaryota > Metazoa > Chordata > Mammalia > Carnivora > Mustelidae > Mustela > Mustela putorius. Next base: position 11,075,934 of record NW_025421294.1, read on the forward strand.
CTCCTTGAATGTCAGGGTAACAACTCTATCAAAAATGTCATGTTTACAGAGGAACTCAGCAAAGGTGTGAGGCTGAGGGAAGGGATTTGATAAGAAATGGGGTTAGGGATGAGGTAGGAGGTAAAAATGATTGCTGTTCCACTATTTGCTCAGAAAAAGAATGTTCCAACATTCTGATACAGGCATTGTGAGGAGGGCTATTTCCACAGGACCCTGTCATGTTGGCCTTCTCACTAGGAATTGCTTCAGTTGAAATGAAACTGATGTGAATAGCAAAATTTGGAGAGCCAATGAGGGAACAGAAAAAAAGGATGCCAAAGGGAAAGTGAGATGCAAGTCAGAGTAGTGGAAGACCCGGGAAGGCCATGTAGTATTGGCATAGCTGGTGTGTCCATGTTAGTCAGCCTTGCATGCTCCTTGGCAGGCTTGCTCAGTGCAGTTTTCCACAAAGTGGTCCTCCACAGGAGTGCAGAAAATTTAAGTATAATTCTTTCCTTAACTGTCAGCCACTTTAGTGACTTCTCAAACCTAACAGTAGTCATGGGAAACCCTGAATGTGTATTCAGCTAGTCAGAAGAGCCCTGGGGACCCCCAAACTGAAGTGAGGCCAATGTTACAGAGCACTATGCCCTTAATCTTGAGTTTGTCCAACTCTAGGTAGGCAGAATCAGGCTGACTACTCAAAAACTTTAAATTGCTGTGAGTTTTGGTTTAAAAAAAAAAAAAGGTCTGGAAGCCACTTAGACCTTATGACATTTCTCCTCTCATCTTCCTTCCACTGGTCATTGCTTTCAATATGCTATGAGAAGGAAGAAAAGAGAAAAAGCCAAATTCATCTGCTATTTATAAATTAAAATTAGGTTATAGGATATAATTGACCTTAAATGAGAACTGTCCAAAGGAATATCATATGAGCAAAGAACATGAGGCTGATGGCATGGAGACTGTGATGTATGGTTGGGCTGCCTGTACGTCCTTTTAGTTACACTGTGATTCTTACCTTGCTTTGGAAATCAATGGAACAGAAAAGGAAAGGTACAGACAACAGTGAAGAAGGGCTCTGCCTAAATTTAATGGAATCAGACATTATATATGATAACCTATTTTCTGGTGATAAAATGGAATCCTCCCATGACTACTATTGTGCTGTTTTTCTAATTTTCTGAATAGTTAGCTTTGATGCTCTTTCCTTCCACTTCCTCCCTCTCCCACTCCTTTCCACCCCTTGCCTTCCCCTTTTCTTTTTTTCCCTTCCCTCCTCTTCCTTTCTCTTCCCCTCCTCTCCCCTCCCTACCACTCCCCTTTCTCTCTTTCTTTCTTCTTTTCTATTTGTTTTTAAGGAGTGTGTGTGTAGGGGGCTGGATTACAACTGACAATTAAGGAAATTATATTAATGAACTGAACTGCAGAGATACACAACCAAACCAGGCCAATTGTAATTGAACAAAAAGGCTCCAGAATACTCCCCCTAGTCAGGAGCCCTACATTAGGCAAACAATGTCAACAATTTAGAAAAAAGTAGAGATTGGACTGGAGCCATACCAGTTCAGACCTAGAAGACTTAGCCTTTCTACTCATGTCATGATGCTGTAGCTGAGTATATATATTTTTCCTGATTGGACAACTAGAAAATGCGGACCAGTAGTAGGTATCAAGAAGTACCCAACATATTCACTATGGTCAGAAAGCAGACTTGGAGACCTCATTCACCGCAGACCTGAAAACACCGGTAAGGTTCAAAAAAGGCATAACTATTCCTTTTTAAAGCCTAGAAATTCGTTTTCTTAATACTATCACCAACAATCCTAAAAATTTGTTTTTATACAACAATCATCAACCATACCACCCAGAAACCAAGATGGACATCTCAGAAAATAAGCTCTTACCACAATCTTCTTTCCTGAGGAGTTATGTGACAAGTATAATTACTGTCCTTCAAGACAGATCTATTCCCCAAAGGCAGGCAACTAATTTCAAAGAAAAGAAGGTGTATTAAAATAGGTGGAAACCAAGGAAATCCTGTGAGAAAATACTGGCATTTGCAATAAGCATAGTCATACAAAACCACACAAAAGGAGCTGCCAAGAAGTATATTTTCAGAGGGCAAGTGAAGCAGAACAAATAGCAATCATATTTATATAATATCTTTTGCCTAAGAGTCCAAGTTTTTTATTTAATCTTATATTCCCTATATAGCCTGACTGGGGTAAGGCTGCAGAAACTAGAATTTAGCTTCCAGCCTTTGGTTTAGTGTTAATATTTATAGAATAATTACCACATCTGAGTACAGTTAAGGTTAGTTAAGTAACAAAACACCAAGTCATACAGAACAAGTTTCAGTCTTCAAAATTTTGCTATTTCCAGGTTAAGGAAAGAAAGAAAGAAAGAAAGAAAGAAAGAAAGAAAGAAAGAAAGAAAGAAAGAAAGAAAGAGGAAATAAAATAAAATAAGAGAAAAGAAAAGAAAAAGAAAAGAAAAAGATTCTCTCTGACCAAAATATGATCCAATGTTTGCCTTACAGGTCTGGGCAGATAGTGGGTAAAATGAAATGCTTAATTAAGATCTTTAATTCAAGGCTTTACATTTTGTACCATGCCTGTATTCTTCATGCAGCTAATCTTTATCTCAATTTCCAGTTGGGGGAATACATTGAGACAAGCCAGAATCAACTACAGTAAATGAAAGAGTAAGTGGAAAAAACAAAGAAACAAGAAAACCCAGAGGCAGACAGTTGGTTAACTGGAAACAGAAACAGTAAGAAAAACTTTGAACTGAGGCCATGAGAGAGCAAATATTTCCCATTGGGTTAGATGACACTTCTAATTCTCTTTAGGTACTCTGAAATACGTGCTATGCATTTGTTGTACTAACCTAAGCCCCAAATATACTCTCTTTTCCCAAAACAAATACAACTCCAAACCAAACCATTTTAGAGTCAGAACGTACGACAAAAGTAACCAGGTAACTTCAAGTCACTTTGCACTATATGTATGCTAAAACATTTTAATTTCTCTTTATCAATTCTACCCATAAATCCCCTCCATTCTACTGAGAAGGTGGGGGATTTTATAATACAGACAGAATTTTGATAAAATAGGCATGACCTCGTTACTACTATGTTTGAATTGAAAGTATTGATTATTTTCATCATATTGGCCTGATACTACCTGGCCCTCGCCGCCAATTTTTTGTTGGACATAACTGAATATGCCATGAACTGTGTGGACTATAAAGACAGAAAATGAAGAAAATCCAGTCCCGTATACTTCTGTCTCTGTTATTCATCTATTCATTTGCTCAGCAAATATGTGTTGAATACCTACTATGTGGTAGGGACTGTCCTGGATACATAAGACATAATACTGTATAAAAAGGACAGAAATTACTGTTCTGAAGGTAGCATTCTTATTGTAGAGACAGATGTGATAAATAAGTAAGTTATAAAATAAAAAATGGTTGCAATATAAAATAGGGTGGGCTATATAAAAGGTCTTGTTCAGAAGGTGACATTATAGTGAAGACCATTAGGTGAGGGGAGACCCATAAAGATATCGGGGAAAGAAACTTCTAAGCAGCGAGCAAAGGAGGTCCAATGCCCCGAGGAAGAAGAAGCATGTCTGGTATGTTCAAGGAATAGCAAAGAGGCTGTTGTGGCTAGGCAAGGGTGCAAGAGAGGAAGAATAGGAGAAGGTGAGATCAGAGAGGTGGTGAGTCAGTTGCACAGGATCTCGTAGCCTCTTGTAAGGACTTTGGCTTTATTCCAGGAGGGGTGTAATGCTGTGAAAGTCTGGGTAAAAAAAAGTTTGACATGATCTGATTTACAGTTTGAAAAGCTCTCTCTCTGCGCTCGGAAGATTCGGGGGGCAGGGACAGTGGTAGAAGCAAGATGATCATTAAGGCCATAGCAACAATCCAGACAGGACAGGATGGTGGCACGATCAAGGTGATATCAGTACGTTATGGGTTGAATTGTATTCCTCCAGAAATACTGAAGCTCTAATCCTAAGTACCTATGAATGTGGCCATATTAGAATTGGGCATTTACAGACGATCAAGTTAAGATAAGGTCTTTAAGGCGGGTCCAGATCTAATATTACTGTATCTTTATAGAAAGGATAATTTTGGGGGCATGGCTTTGTCGGTTAAGTGTCGGCCTTCAGCTCAGGTCATGATCCCAGGGTCCTGGGCTTGAGCCTGAGATGGGCTCCCTGTTCAATGGAAGCCTGCTTCTCCCTCTCCCTCTGTCACACTTCCTGCTTGTGCTCTCTTGCTCTCTCTCTTTCTCAAATAAATAAAAATCTTAGGGGGGATAAAAAGGATAAAGTTGGTCACAGAGGGAGACATATACAAAGGAAAGATGATATGAAAACACAGGAAGCAGACAGCCATCTATAAGCCATGGTATGCCTGAGGCTACTAGAAGCTAGAAGAAAAGTCTGAAACAGATCCATTCTTGTGTTCTCAGGAACCAGCCCCACCAATAATCTGATCTGGGACTTAGAGCCCCAGAACTGTGAGACAATAAATTTATCTTATTTAGCTACCCAGTTGTGGACCTTGCTATGGCAGCCCGAGCAAACTAAAACACAATAGAAATGGTGGGCAGTGATGGGATTCTGGATATGAAATTGGTTCTCATTATTCATGGATTCTGTATTTGCAAATTTGCCTAATTGCTAAAATTTATTTGTAATCCCCAAATAAATACTCACGGCACTCTCACAGACATTTGCAGACATAAGCAAAGTGATGAAAAATCAGAGTGGTCTGATGCATATATTCCCAGCAGAGACTGAAAAAGACCATGCTCTGCCTTGTTTCAGTCTTCTTCTGTAAATAGTGCCATACTTTTCACCTTTTTTTTTTTGCAATATGCTTAGTGCCATACTTTTCACCTTTTGTGCTTTTTGTTGGTGATTGTGCTCTTTAAAATGACCTCCAAGCATAAAGCCCAGGTGCTGTCTGGGTTCCCAAAATGCAAAAAGACTGAAAGTATGGCCGTGCAGGAATACGTGTGTCAGACACACTTCATTTAGGCATGAGCTTCCTGCTGTTGGCCATGACTTCAATGTTCATGAATCAACAAAATACATTAAAGTGTCTTTAAGTAGAAACACACCTAAATCCAAGTATATATTGATCCGCTGGCAAAAACGTGACCAGAGGCCCACAGGAAACTGACTCTCTACTTTCACTATGGAACAACAATTCAGTATTCACCAACTGAACATTTTTGGTGACTCCATGGAGTATAACAACTTTGAACAACAAGAGCAGACTGTACTTTGAGATTAGAGCCAAGATACAATAGTATTTTTTGAAGTAGTGAATGTGGGGTATCAGAAAATAAGGAGTTAAGATTAACCCCAATGTTTTCGCCCTGGTAAATCAAAAAGGAGATGCAAAGAACAGTTGAGGGAACAGGGTGTTTGTTTATTTCAGGTTTGTTGGAAGGAGTTGTGCATTAGGAGCTATCTATCCTTTAAGTAGAAGCTTGAGGGTAAGTTGGGTTATCCATAGAGGAAAAAGGTTTAAGGCTGGGTCACGACAACAATGAAAGAGTGAGAAGTGAGAAATGAGAGAGAGAGAGGAGAAGAAAGACCCTTGATGCCCAGGGTGGGGTGGGGGTGACCTTGGCATCATACATCTACATTCTAATCCTACCACTGCTCACTCTGAGCTGTGACAGAACCAACTTTGCAGTTGATGGGACCCTGGAACAAGGTTAGGAAGCCATGAACAAAGGCTTAGCAATTATTCATCTTATCTTAGTTGTTATTACCAGTTAAAAGTTCTTTCATATTGAACATGATGTCACCTTCATTTACGACCATTATACATTTTTTGGATAACAAAAGATTGCAGAGGAAAAGAATATTTGAAGGTGAAGTTTCATTCCTGTTCTAGCACATCTGCAATGGTACCCTGAACGTCATAGAAATGAATTATTTAAAACTGGTGGGAAGATGGTGTTAGACTTTCATCCTCCGTCTGGTGGTTTTTAAAAAATATCAATCTGCTCACCAGATTTCCTGCCTCAAAAAAAAATAAAACCCCACAAAAAACATAAAAACAAACTTATATTTAGAGTTCCTCATTGTGTCATAAAAAAGCCAAATGTAAATAAATAAGGTGGGGGAAGAGAAGTCAGTGACCTTCTCCTATAGGAATACAGCAGCCTGTGGCCATGCCATACTTAGAACAGAAATGCATTTAAATTAAGGAAAGGGAAGATTTCAAGTCAAGTTGAAAGGCACTGCAGTAGGCATAGACAGTTGAGTCTTGGTGTTGGATGTTTAGGAAAAGCCTGGACAAGGGATCCACATTCCATATACCTGGAGTCATGCTCCGACTGAAATCTAGGGAACTCTCTGGCCACCACTCATCTGAGAAATATTTCAAAGGCAGTGACATTTTCAGTGGTGATTTTGTGTTTCTAGAACTATTTAAGTCTATTTGGGACTGTCTCTCTAACCATTTATTTAATTTGTTTCTTAAACCAAAGGCTATAGGAGAAGTCAAAGCCAGAACACTATTATTATTATTATTATTATTATTATTATTATTTTAAATAAGAGGTAAATTCTCTTTTCTCATCTAATGGAGCGACTAAATTCCTACCCTTGACTTTACAACTGCACACAGTTTTCTCACTAACAAACTGCAGGTTTAAGCAAATGGGGATCTGGCAAATTCTACTCACTGACCATGATTTACACATAATTTCACCATGTGGACAAATCTGAAGAATGTTGTAAGCCTCGCTGGAGTTCCTAATATGAATGTTTACAGCCACCTTACTTTCCCACATCTTTTTACAAAACATTCCAATCAATTCTGATAGCTTCAGGAGATGCACATTCTCCATGCAAGTTTCACTCACTCATTCAACAAATATTTCTTAAGTGGCCACTTGGTGCCATTCCCTAGAGTAGACACTGGGATACAAAGGTGAAGAAGACAAGCATAGTTCTTTTTTTTTTTCAAGAAACTTGGAATTCAGCAGGAAAACAGAGCACTAAATGAAAACTTAAAATGTGTTATAAGATACATGGGTGATAGTGTTTGAGAATATACTACAGAAGCAACCAAAAGAATATGGCATTTGAAAAAATATCAGAGAAAATAATGAACAACCTGAGATCTGAAGGATGAGAAGAAACTGTCTTGATCTTGGGTTGGAGGAATGTGGTTTATTATAGAAAGCAGAGCATGGGCAAAGGTCCCGAGGAAAAGAAAGCCAGAGGTATGAGAAGTTCAAGAGACTGAAAAAAGTTCAAAAACTAGATTTAACAATTCTAATACAAGATCAGTATTTGTATTACAAAATACTGGATGCAGTATTAGTGTCTGAGGCCTTCTTTAGGGTGCATAACCTCATACTTTCTTCCACCTAATGTATAGGATTAAAAAAATAATATTTAGGGAAGATAGACTAGGTAGCATGGAATCCAAGCATTCCCTTGAGTGGTTACCATTCAATTCTTAGATAGCTAAAGACTGCAAAAAGTTAATGTATTCAGAATACAGTATTTGCCTAGCTTCTCATGCAAGCCTTCATTGAAGATGCTCTAATGTTTGCCTCCTGGGTTTTGAGGGCACCGTAAGAAAGGTGTCTCCTGAGGTCCTTTCAGTACTAGTTGTAAAAGCTATTGTTGACATAAACCAATGTGCCCCCAATAAAAGACATTTCCATCAGAATTTAATTCGAAGAAGACTATCTTCACCCTGGGGGACTGGTGTGGTATTTTCTCCTCTTCCTACAATAAAAGCTAGAGAATATACCGAGTATACTGTTTACTTTTCCCCCCAGCCTTGATTTTCACCTTGATTTCCAAGAATCTCAGAATTAAATTTCATTCCATTTTATCCTTTGGATTTCCATAAGCTTTTAAATTCTTTCTGACACCTTTTATGTGGCTCCTCAGATCTTCTTGCTTCATCCATCTGAGGTGGCTCTTGCCCACTTGCTATATGGCTCCCACGACACACTCTGTAAGGGCTCTGCTCAACTACCACCTCTCTTATCCAGTATGACAAAGGCATCACCCAAAGCAGGTTACCTCAGGCCAATGCCAGTTTCTTGTCTCCTACACAGAAGCTTCCCTACTGCTACTACAGTGAGTCATCCATGTACATGGAATGTGGACTCCTCACTATTGCTGCCCTGAGACCTTACACTTCACAATCAAGAATTAGCATGTGGGGCACCTGGGTGGCTCAGTGGGTTAAAGCCTCTGCTTTCGGCTCAGGTCATAATCCCAGAGTCATGGGATCGAGCCCCACATTGGGCTCTCTGCTCCGCGGGGAGCCTGCTTCCTCCTCTCTCTCTGCCTGTCTCTCTGTCTACTTGTGATCTCTGTCAAATAAATAAATAAAGATCTTTTAAAAATAAATAAATAAATAAATAAAATTTAAAAAAGAATTAGCATGTAAGTTTTTTCCACCCCACTTCTAGGGCATGAGGGCTAAAACAATTATTTGCTCCTGATTCTTGGGAGTTACTCTCTAATCCTATTTTATTAAGCATATTGTATGTATCTTTGGTGTTTCTTTCCTCACATTTTTTTTGAATATTTGTAGACTCTGGATAAATTTATAAGTAAGCTTGCAGTGAGCTTAATTTTATATTAATTTTATAGAATTGTGGAATTTGGCCAAATGAAAGAGGAAATTTTTAATTCCCCAAATAAAATTTCACTGGAAAATTGAAATCACAGTCTCATGTGTTTTCAAAAAAAGGATAGCCATCATTTCCTCAACATGACCTGCTAGCTTGTTGCTATTCTCTCTAAATCTCTATATCTGGCTTCTTAACACATTAGAATTCATGTGTAATGAAATTTGAAGAAATTTAACACTTAATCTGAATGTCCCTATAGTTGGTTTAAGAATTTTACTGAAATCACAGCCAAAAATAATTTTCTTTCCTTTTGGTGCAATTGAAGTGCACTTCGTCAGAGTATTTGAAATGTTAGGTGTAAATCAGTCTCAATTAATTTCTTATTTTTTGCTATATATGTTTTCCTAGGCTTTTTTCTTTTTGGTCACCTAATGATCAGAACTTGGAGACTAGTAATTTAGAGAATATGTCCCTTTGTGCTTGTTTTTTTTTGAGAAGGCTTCATTTCCTACTATAGAAATTCACTACTGTATGAAGCTTCCTCCTTTCTCGAGTACTTACATTAGTAAGTAACTAATGTCATATATGTCATATATGTAAAACAAGTAGGAAATGCTGAACTGGAGGTTTTTTTTTTTTTCCTAAACAGGTTTTTTTTTTTTTCTTACAATGCAATTCTGCTTTAATTTCTTTTTTTCCCTCCCAGATTTTATTTATTTGATAGAGAGATCACAAGTAGGCAGAGAGGCAAGCAGAGAGAGAGGGAAGCAGGTACCCTGGTGAGCAGAGAGCCCAATGTGGGACTCGATCCCAGGACCCTGAGATCATGACCTGAGCCGAAGGCAGAGGCTTAACCACTGAGCCACCCAGGCACCCCTCTGTTTTTATTTCTTAAAATTTTCCAAGCTTTTTGACTCAGTTTTTTCAGGTGAGAATAATTTTTAAAATATCTGTTTTGTGATGTTACCTATGTTAAGTAGGGAACTCAAATAAGTGAGACATTTTTGCTCTGTAAATAATTTGCAATCTATTAAGAACTTAAGAAAATTATATACTTCAGAACAACACAAAGCTGAAAATAATTAGTGCCATAGTAGCAGTGGGCATAACAATATTAAATCTTTTGGTAGGAGGAGGAAGAATAGAACCCTTAAATCCCGACTATGTCAGTCTGAAGTAATTTTACATTTTCTGTTGGGCTATCAGCAACAGATGAGAACCTCTATAGCTCCTTAGATCATGCATCCAAAATAGACATTGTACAGTAAGAGATTACTTTATGATTCAACTTATATGAGGTAAGTACCTCATCTGACCACAGAATAGTCAAATTCATTGAGATAGAAAGCAGAATGGTATTTGCCAGAGGCTGAGGAGAGGAAAGAAGGGGAAGTATTTAAAAAATGTAGAATCTCTGGGGCGCCTGGGTGGCTCAGTGGTTTGGGCTGCTGCCTTCGGCTCGGGTCATGATCTCAGGGTCCTGGGGTCGAGCCCCGCATCGGGCTCTCTGCTCCGCGGGAAGACTTCTTCCCTCTCTCTCTCTCTCTCTGCCTGCCTCCCTGCCTACTTGTGATCTCTGTCTGTCAAATAAATAAATAAAATCGTTTTTAAAAAAGAAAAGAAAAGTAAAACATTAAAAAAAATGTAGAATCTCAGTTCTACAAGATGAAGGGTTTTGGAGACGGATGGTAATGAAGGTTGTGACAACACTAAAAATGCATTTAATACCACTAACTGTATATTGAAAAAAATGATTAGGGTTGTAAATTTTGGTACATATATTTTACAATAAAAATTCAGAAAAAAGTATAGGATTGTATTGTATTCAGTACTAGAGAAACAAGATTAATAAACTCACAGTCTAATACAGAAGAAAAGATGTAATCAAATAACAGCAGGGTCTACTAGGTTCTGTATGCAGTCTGTAGAAAGTGCTAAGGTAGCATGAATGCAGACATAAGGGTCTGACTAGCACTGTCCACTAGGATTGGAAATTGGGATGGGTAGGAAAGGGGATAGTAGTATCTTTAAAAGTTGTAGACAAGAGTTGATATTTGAGCTGTCCTTAAAAAGTCGGTAAGAGGGGCGCCTGGGTGGCTCAGTGGATTAAGCCGCAACTTCGGCTCAGGTCATGATCTCAGAGCCCTGGGATCGAGCCCCGCATCGGGCTCTCTGCTCAGCAGAGAGCCTGCTTCCCTCTCTCTCTCTGGCTGCCTCTCGGTCTACTTGTGATTTCTGTCAAATTAATAAATAAAATCTTTAAAAAAAAATCGGTAAGAGTTGGAAAGATAACAGAGAAGGTATTCTAAGCAGAAACATGGAGGTATTAGAGGTATCAAATATCTGTAAATTGAACAAAGTTGTCTGGCTAACATATAGGACCAGTGGAGGACAGTGGTAGGAGATGATATTAGTGACACACGTGGGTTTAAAAAATACATATAGCCAGAGTTATTACTGAAGATTTATTTTTAAGACATGTTAACATTCGGGGCTTCCTGGGTGGCTCAGTCAGTTGAACATCTGATTCTTGGTTTTGGCTTAGGTCATGAGCTCAGGGTCATGGGATGGAGCCCCATGTAAGGCTCCATGTTCAACGGGGAGTGTGCTTGAGATTCTCTCCCCCTTTCTCTGTCCCTCCCCTCCACTCGCATGTCCTCTGTCTCTCTTTCTGTTCCAAAATAAATAAATAAATCTCTTAAAAAAAAAAAAAAAAAGACATGTTAGAGTTTACTAGCTCTGATGGCAGTATGATATAGGATATGGAGTGGGTTGGACCTAAAAGTAAAAAGACAAGATAGCCAATGACAGTCCAGATGAAGACAGTGGCAATAAAGGATAAGAACAGATTTGAGAGGCATTCAGAAAGTCAGAATTACTGGGCTTGGGTAGTCAATGAGATATGATGTATAAAAGAGGGAAATCAAAAATGCTGCTCAGATTTCTATATCAGATAATGGGAAGAGGGTGGATCCCTAAACTGGGATAGTAAATGCTGGCATAAATACAATGTTTGGAAGATTGTCAAAGAGGGGGTGCTCAGTAGATGTTTGTGGAGTGAATAAACGCCCCCTGATGATAATGATCATACGACTGAGGATGGGGAGGGGGGGAAGAGTGCATAAGGATTGATTCTGTTGGTTTTTGAGAGATCTAGATGTGCTGGGAAATGGAAGGGGTAAGCTCTGAAGAAGATAGGCAAAGCAGGGGGTGATATCAAAGCAAAACCCCATAAGTTTAGGAGTTAAGGCTGGGCTCTAGAAACTGTGACTAGATCAGTTTGCCTCTATGATAGTGAGAAGAATAAAAGTATAGTGGTTCTATGATGTGGTATATCTGAAAGTCAGGCTAAAGAAGTTTTAACTAATTCAGTAGTGATGGTAAGTCATGGCTTTGGGGCAGGGGTTTAGGATTGTGCTCTTCTGGAAGACTTACAGCAGCAGTGGGATAGGGTGTCTTGACACAAGGGGGAAAGATCAGTTAGAAGGCTACTATGAGGGGAGAAGCAAACAATAAGAAGAAAAGGAGCAATGATGGTCATAGCAGGAATGGAGAGGCAGGAGCAGAATCAAAAGATATTCAGAAAAAATTAATACGCAAGATCAAGTTTCTGATTGGGATGGCGGGAGGTTAGAATTGGATTCAGGGTGGACCCAGGGTGATGGAGTGCTGCGGTGTCAATGAGAAGAAATAATGATGTCAGGAAGGCGAGCAATTTTATGCAGAGATAATTGATTCTGAGGCACCAGCAAGATATCCAGGTGAAGAAATATTTGGGGCACCTGGAAACGCAACACTGCAGTTTCAAACACAGACTGGAGCCAGGAATGTAAACTTGGGAGCTATCTGGTGTATGTGATCAATGATGTGTGAGAGAGGATAGGATAGCCAAGGAAAGGAAAAATGAGCCCAACAGAAAAAATCATGGGGGTATGCTTACCCTTGGCTGGGTGAGGGAAATCTTGGAAGTAGAAAAAGAAGCGGACCTAGGGAGAGACAAGAATAATCTGGAAAACGCACCTCTCAAAAAAAGGTTGGGGGACAGAGCCTCAAAAAAGGAAAGTGGTAAAGAGTCAAATAAGGAATCTGAGGCAGAGGAAGACTGGTAAGGGCAGGTCATCTGTGTACAGGGAGAAAGTGTTGATGGGGAGGAAGCTGTGCTGGCCAGGGTGAGCAAGGGAAGGTGTGGGATAGGGCATGCAGAAGCTGAACTTCTCCACGGCATTTATGATGCTAGAGCCAGAAGTATAGAGAGCTTGGTTCCTGGTCATGTTGCCATTTGGTTTAAATAAACTCAATTCTTGGTATTCTCAGTAGTCCTATAACTTTCACTGAAACAACAGGGCAAGAACTATGGGTGCACACAGCATCTGTGACCCTGAAGTTTGGAACGTGATTCACGAACACCTCCTGTCTGGGAGCACTGGGTGTCAACATTTCCTGAGAGGAAAGAATTGAGTTTAAAATGGCCATTTTGCAAAGCAGTATGTATGCCTCAGCTCTGTGTGATAATTTACCATATATCACCACATGATTAATTGACAAAACTTTCTGTCAGTAATTTGAAATGGTACTTTCATCATAAACTAACCCCCCAGATGGATTTGCAGCTATGTTTGGACTCTCTGTTTCATTCCATTTTGTACCAGACCTGTCATTATTTAATTGGGGTTGCCTTGAATCTATGAATTAATTTGAGAAGAACTGGCATTTTTACAATAGTCAGTCTACTAAAAAGAAGAGGACTTAAGCCTTCTTTTATAATTACTTTTTCATACAGTCCCAAGCTCACCCTTTTCAGTTTATAGCTATATATTTCCTTTTTGAGTGGCTCCTGTAAATGCATTATTTCTTATACTGTAAGTGTGTGTGCATCTGTGTGTGTAAGTAGGAGAGAGGTAGGTGTTTTCTCAGATGAACAATTAAAATTTAAAAGAAATAATCTAAAGCAAATTAAAGTTTTTAAAAACATCTGACATTCATTGAGCTGATAACACGTGTAAAAAAATGACTTTGGATAATATTATGATGCAAAACAGAAAAAAAAAATGAAGGCAGTTTATTTCCCTTTTATCTGACTACTCTTCCCTTACATAAGCCGAGCTGTGATTGTTGGCAGCTAAACGTGATGGCTGTTCAGGCCTCGTACTAGCAGCAGGAGCGCCATTTTCCTCCTCCTACCACACAGAGCCCTAGCTAGACTCTCGCTCTTGCCACAGAAAAACAACTCTGCTCAGCCCTGCTGCTTGAATCCCCAACCATGCCCATCAGCACTTCCACTCGCCCTCCCAAGGTACTGGGAGGATAAGCTGAAGGAAGCCACACAAGCTCTCCACTGCCAGTCATATTCCCCACAGACAGAGGGGTTTTCGCACAGCTGATGCAGCCACGAGTCAGAACATGCTTGTATTTTTATCTCTGCCTTTATCTCAGTCCTTTGAAACATTTCAATATGAAGAAAAACGGAAAACTATTTAATGAATCTGGACAAGGGGTCAGCAGGCTTTTACTGTCAATAGCTAGGCAGAAAACGTATCAGGCTTTGTGGGCCATATGGTTTCTGTTAAAACAACTTACCTCTGCTGTTGTGTGTGAAAGCAGTCACAGACCATAAGGAAATGAGCCTGGCTACATTCTAAGAACTGGTTCAGTTTCCAATTCCTTATTTCAGACCAGTACATTTCCAAACCATTCATTATTTATATTAAAAAAAATTGAAAGTCTCGTGGAACCAAGCATGACAGGTTGCAAAGCACTAGAAGGTACAGTATGTAGAAAAATCACCAGGAGGATTTCTTACCAATCCTTAAACAATGACTCTGAGCATGGTTGGTATTTGTCCGCTTTCTGAAGCACAAGGGGGAATCACACACACCATAAACACACATATGACACTGCAGTGTGGTCATTGCTTTGAGGAAGAAGAGGAAGTTGAATGAAAACACTATTATTATTAGTGATGGGAGTATTTGTTCTTACTTACCAATCTTGTACTGCATTGAAGGATTCTTCATTTGTGATGTCATACATTAAAATAAAGCCCATGGCCCCACGGTAATAGGCTGTGGTGATAGTCCTGTATCTTTCCTGGCCAGCTGTGTCCTAAAAAATAACAATTAAAAAAATATTCTTATTATGTTATATAATTTTAATTATATATATATATATTTATTATAAACTCTAAGGCAATACATATTTTGGGAGGTGATTAATTATTCTAGAAATAGTCATAATAGAGATTCTATATTTTACTTGCAACGTATCGCTATATATCTCTTTAGTCTTGTTTTCCCTTGTGATTTTCATAGGGCAGGTCTGCGAGATTATGAAAGATTCTTTTTTTGGTCAAGATCTAGCTCAAAATATGTTCTACATATGTTCATTCCTGTTAGGCAGCAGATAACTGTAGATAATAAAATAAAAAGATCATACATATGAAAATCCGTACCTTTTTGTTAAATATAAAACCAGAAGAGTTCATTAACTCCAGCATTATGTGTTTATAATCTAAGTACAAGCCACTATGGGGGGAAAAGAAGAATTTTATGAACAGCTTCCTGCTTTCAAAAGGATGCAGTTTAATCTTACTTTATTCAGCTGTAAAATGAGAATAAAAATACCTGCTTTGTGTGGCTATTTAGTCAACAGACCTGGAGTTCCTGCTCTGCTATTAGATAGTTGGGGAACATGGACAAGTCCCCAAACCTCTGTAAATAAACCTCTCTAAAGTCTAGCATGTTTGCTAGGACTACGTGAAACCGTGTATTTGCAGTGCTTCATGCAGAGCCTGGCATACAAACAGTGGTTGATAAATGCTGAGTACTGGCTGCTGTTCCTAAAGGCTGGGGAGGCAAGGTTAGCATATGATGGGAGATAGCAGCTTACAAACACAGAGATGACATGCAATAGTGAACTCTGGGAATATGGCAGACATATTGTTAAAGTCACCTGCATACATGTCACATATACTGTTTAGTGTAGCTCAAGAAATTATTCCTCTGTTCACCTGACCCTTGCCCCTTTGTCTTCACTGGATCTGGGCTATGGTTTAGGACACGATGCTCCTTGGATTTCCCCTTCACCACTTACCCTAGAGATCCGGCTCTGATTTCTCTTTCCTAGTACTCTAGGTGCTAAGCCTTTGGACAGAAATATTATCTTATTTTAGACTTTATTCTGGATCCTCTTTCTGCTCTTTTCCCAGAGATACTTCCTTTGCACATGGAATACATCCTAGCTCCCCCTAAGATTTAATAGCCCTTGGAGGGGAAGCTAATGTGTTGGATGACACAAGAGTAGGTTCCTAACGGGGCACCTGGGTGGCTCAGTGGGTTAAAGCCTCTGCCGTCGGCTCAGGTCACGATCTCAGGGTCCTGGGATTGAGCCCCGCATTGGGCTCTCTGCTCAGCGGGGAGCCTGCTTCCCTTCCTCTCTCTCTGCCCACTTGTGATCTCTGTCTGTCAAATAAAAAAATAAAATATTAAAAAAAAAGAAAGAAATATATTTAAAGAGTAGGTTCCTTACCATCAAAATGAAACTAGTATCTCCTGGGTCTCACTCTTGGGATGGGCTCATGTTGGATATGCTAACGCTCACCCACAGGTGTTCTCCACCTTGGATGCTTACACTCCACCATAGACTAGCCCATGAGAAACTTGAGATTTCTCACAATTTTCTCCTAATCTGTGTGGTATATTTTATGCAGCCCCCTGGGTGATCAAAAAAGGCTGAGGAAACCAGCAAATGATTCTAGAAGAACAGGGGGGCATGAAGAGAAAGTTGAGAATTAGCTGACTTTTCATGAAACCAACAATAGGACCAGGGATGAGACTGGCCTGACTAGAAGAAGATATTTATGTGGTGATATTAGGGATATAAGGTTCTAAAGATAGGATGGAAATCAATGATGGTACCCAAAATAGCAAAAACAGAGCAAAATCTGTGGGAAAGATCTTTCAGAACATAAATATATCACCATTGGCAGAAAACAAAAAGGAAAGTATAGATTTTACCACATGAAAATTTAACAATTCCTAGAATATATAAAAAAGATATAAATAAAATTAAAATGATACATAATTTTAAAAAGTCAGAAATATATTTGCATCTTACCAGAGAGACCAAAGGTTACTATCTTTAATATGTCAAGTGGTATAAGAAAATCATTAAGAAAAATGTTAAACAATCTAATTTAAAATTATTTATATAGAGGCACATAAATAACTAATTAATCTGTAAAAAGAGTTGAATCCCAAGGATAATAATTCTGCAAAGTTAAATGCCTACCTAAAAGAAGTTTCCTGGATATTATTTGAATGTTTTATTGTACTTTGCTTAGTATTTTATATATATGAAAATGTAGATGTTTGACATAAACACGAATATCACAGACTGCATGTAATTAGGAAAAATAATCAAGTTTATTAGGCAGAAAGAAACCAGTCTTGAGCTTATGTGGATATTCTTTGGATTTAATTCAATTAACAGCATATCCAATTGTGAAATAAAGAAGGAATTTAGAGAACCAAATTCCCAAAGACTATGTACACAAAGCATGGTATACTCAGAAACTGTGTAATGTATTTCAGCTTTCTGGGGAACAAAACATCTTAAAACTAGTCATTTTATTTTAAAACATCTATTTTTGTCTTAAATGCCTATTTTCCAGAATACATTATCCATAGAATTACCTTTTTTTTTTCTTATTGTGAAATAACTTTAAATGGCTATCTTGTCCACCATACAGTAATAGCGCTATGTGGTGATAGACATTAGCTCCACTTGCAGTGAGCACAACATTGCACATAGACTTGTTCAATCACTATGTGGTACACCTGAAACTAACAGTGTGCATCAACTATGCACCAATAAAATTTTTTTTAAGTCATAAAAATATTTAAAAGCTAAAAAAGATAAAAATCTGGAAAAGAAAAAGCTTTTAAACATTTAACTGAGTAGTCATCTCACAGGTTGAGGATCCCATTCTTGTTGCCTTCTCTATATAAGAGATAGCTTTCCCCTGAATTTTCTCCAGCAGAAAACAGCCAATACAGCTGAGGCACTGCTGAAATGTGACCCAGATCCTTCCTGTCAGGCATGTCCTTGACACAGACACTGAATAATGGTGTGTTGGAGAAGTGTGACATCTCTTTCTTCTTGACCTTTTTTGGTGATGGCTTTCCTTTTCATAAGATGTTAATTTTATTTTGACAGTGAAGAAACTAGTTCTAGTATTATAAAACATTCATTCCAGTCTATGAGGGTATTTAATCTTTAAGAGAGCAGAAATCAAGGCCCCATTATATTATGACTGATATGTTACAGGAAACCGCACGGTTGGATAGCCATTATCAAAATTTAAAAGTAGACAGAGTGGGACAAAAACTGGCTTTTAAGGAAAAAAAAAATAGAAGCTTTCAGAAAGCACATAAGTCAGCAAGGATCAGAATCTTCTATACCATTCTGATACGAACCCAGAAATACAATCTAATTGGAGGTAGTTGTCACCTAAAAGCTCTCAGGGAGAGTAAGAAATCATAACAAATAGGGGTAGTGTATTAGGAAAAACAGAGAGTAGTTTCCCTTCCCAAATGCAAAGACAATAAAAAAGAGTAAAACTAAGCTAATAAACCAGGCACCAAGTTGGTTTTGAGTACAGAAAACAATCTCAGAATTACAACCTCATTAGCATGTTCTCTCCTATGGTTCCAGGAAGAAAAAGAAGTCAGAAAAACACTTCATTACGTTTGACATTTACTAATGATGATAGAAGGTTCTATCTGAAAGAAAGGAACATTTTATAATGTCAAGTGCCACTAATGTAATTAAATGTGAACAGTCTCAGAAGGTAACTGGCTAAAATGGTACCTCTTCTCAATTTGCTCAGAAAAATGGCTCCAAAGCTTGGTTCTGCACGGTTCCTCTGTTCAGTTAATTCTGATAACTGGGAATACCTGCTGATTTTCTATAAATGTAGGCTTCCTAGAATTGAAAAACACAACTGGAAATCTCTTACAGAGAAAATGAGGGATGAAAATATGATTAAAGATGAAAACTTTCTTCCATGAAAGTTAGTTGTCATTTTCTTCTTAAAACAAAACAAAACAAAAAAACATTTTAGTTAGTTTATTTTGATTTCACAGTTATGTTTTGTTTTCTTTTGTTGTATTTTTGAGAGAGTATCTGCGTAAATGGTAGAGGTGTGAGGGAGAGGGAGAGAGAATCCTAAAGCAGACTCCTGGCTGAATGTGGAGCCCACATGGGGTTGAGACCCTGAGATCATGACCTGAGCTGAAATTAAGAGTGGGGCACTTAACCAACTGAGCCTCCCATGTGCCCCATTTCTATTCATGTTTTTAAGAGGAATTTTTGGCTTTAATGATAGGTTTAATGAGCAAATACTTGAGTATATGTCAAGAGCAGAACTGTAAAATGTAAAATATTAGCAGCATGATAAGTAGTCATGAGAAATGTTTTCAGTTTGAATTTTGAGATTTTTGTCTTTGTTTTTGCCTTAATTTTTTTCTGATAAAATACTCTATATTTTTTAACTGTATGTATGGCATTCCCAAAGTCTTCTGAAGTTATGCAGACATAACCTGCAGTTTTAAGATAGGGGGACTAACCTTGGTTTGAGTTACATTGTAATGGATTTTTGTTTTGGTGGTGACTTCCCTCTGTATAGATTGAAAGGAAGATGAAAGTAAACAGTAGTAAAGTGATATCATTCAAATAATATCACTACAATCAAAATACATTTATTGAATGTCTAGATAGAGAAAAATAGATTGAAGGATAGATAATCCTAATACATGATAAAGTAGGTAATTTTATATGTGAAGAAACTAAACCGAACACACTGATGTTAAGTCATCAACAAAAATAACTAAGGGAGATAATATGTGATAACCCAAAAATATTGTCAACAGAAATGCTAAGTGAGGATCCTGCAACATAAGACATAAAACACACGTTAATGAATTTCCAGATAGATCAAAGGTATGAAATGGAATATACGCTCAGTCATTTAGTATCTATACATACGTAGTAATCTTTAGTATTTTGCTACCAGTTAATTGTAGGAATTATTTTGAATCATCAAATGAAGGTTAAACTCTGCTTAATATTTTAATGACTGCTGATTGACTGATTCATTGATTCATTTGTTCATTCATTCGGTAAACATTTGGTATCTATTACCAGTTAGGGACTGCGATCAGTTTAGATTAAACTTATACTCTATCTCTTGGAGACATATTTTTGCATATTCTAAAATACTACACATTAAAAGCATTTCATTAACCAGAATATCATATTCTCTACATGATAAAAAATTAGGTAAAATCATAAAAATATCATTTCTAAAGAACTAGACAGCCTAGCAACTTAAAATTGTAATTGAGGCCACCTGCTCAGTGGTGAGGTTCTCTGATTTATAGCCACTGAATGGTCCATACTGAATTCCCTCCAAAAGATATGCTGAAGTCCCAATCCCAGAACTTGTGAATGTGACCTTATTTGGAAATGGGGGTCTTTGTCTGTGTAATCAAGTTAATATGAGTTCAAACCGAGTTAGGGTGGGCCTTAATCCTATGACTAGTATCTTTCAAAAAAAGAGAAAACAGAGATCCAGAGCACACAGGGAAAGTCACACAAAGGCAGAGGCAGAGACGGGAGCGATACATCAATGAGTGAAGGAAGCCAGGGATTGCTGGCAACCACCAGAAGCGAGGAGAGAGGGATGAAATGAATTCTCTGCTAGAACCCACGAGGGAACATGGTTCTGTCAACACCTTTATTTAGGACTTCTGGTCTCCAGGCCTGTGAGAAAATAAATTTCTATTGTTTCAAGTCACTCAGTTTGTGGTTCTTCATTACTGCAGCACTAGGAAACTAACAGTCACTGACCCCAGTCTGGAATCTTCATGATCAGGGCAAAAGCAATATAAATTTCACAGCTACCCACACACCCATTTACTACTTCACAGAAAAGAATATATCAAACAAAAGTTTAAGGTAGTCTTAGAGAGAAGTCTAACATAGTTTCGCTGTGTAAATTCATGAAGGATGTTATGCTAAAGTGCATTACTATATTCCATGTATGTAAAATTAATTGTTCACAAAAAGGTGAGTTGATATACCTTTGGCATTTTAAAAAGTAGATCTCCATATATTTACACACACATACATATATGGTAATCAGGAAGAAAGAACAGTGTCACTTGAAATGACAAAAATTATGTATTGCTTCATGTTGATATTTAACCCGTAAACGATTGACATGCTATTATAGAAAGATCCCAAGTCATGATGCACACTGGGACATAACCCTCCAAAAGAACAGAAACAACAAAATGGTGATAATTACACATCATTTCTTTTGTAGGATGGTACTTTCTCTCAAGTTGTATTTCTTTTTTTCACTCTCATAAATAGGCAGACAAAACAACATTGCATAGTCTTATGAATATAATAAGCAAAACAAGATGCTTAAATATTTTATGTTTCCTTGCTGTATATTTATTTTTGGAATGAAGCAAGAACTTTTTTCCTAACAGCAGTTAATCTTCTATTAAGATGAAATTTACAAACCACTTTTCTTTACTAATCTTGTACAAACAGTCCTTTTATTTCATTTACACACACTTACACAAGCATCTTTAAGTCAGACTCACATTTTAGAAGTGAGTACTAAGAAACTGGGCTCTAAATAGTTCTTCGATCAATTTGGATGTCCTTCCTACCAAGTGTCCTTTAACCATCCTTCTTAACACCAGTTTATTGATCAGATTTTCTTGTCACAATGTTTAGCTTTGAAATACCCAAACCTTCATTTTATAATGGCATCCAGCTCTAAGTAAGACATAATAAAATAAGCCTGAGGCAGAGGAAAACTTGACCTATTATTTCTTGGCACTGTTACCATGGCAATTCATCTTCCCTGGAAGAGATGAATGGTCACATATAGCTCTCTTATAGGTGGCCTTTGACTCTACCATCAGTGAGACACTCATGTACCAACCCAGTTGTATGTTTCTGCTAACAAAAGTTGAGACACTCTTCAGTAAACACTAAAGGCTCTGGTGGCCTTGACATACTTCTTCCCAGTGGGATTTTTTTTTTCTTTTCTTTTTTTTTTAAAGATTTTTTCTTTATTTATCTGACAGAGATCACAAGTAGGCAGAGAGGCAGGCAGAGAGAGAGGAGGAAGCAGGCTACCTGCAGAGCAGAAAGCCCGATGTGGGGCTCGATCCCAGGACCCTGGGATCATGACCCGAGCCGAAGGCAGAGGCTTAACCCACTGAGCCACCCAGGTGCCCCCTTCCCAGTGGGATTTTGATTATGTTCAATTTTGTCAAAACCTGGGGCATAAATACTTAAATGTAGGCAAGCTCAGAGCTTTTAGTCAAGGATGCTGATTGTTTTTCTTCACAGGACACAATTCAAAATGCTTACAATGATCAAAGGATAACAGGCTTTTGAGTGGGAATCTTCTTATCTCCCTAAAATTGGCATCTAAAACTCAAACTAGACTCCTTACAAAGGGATGGAACTTTCACTCACAAAAGCCACATGCTAATAGGATCGGGTTGGATGGGTGTTTGCATAGGCAGTAGGAATACTGATCTGCGCTTGCACGGGAAGTCTAAGACCTGGAGAGAGATGGCAGGGTGGACAGGCAGGCAGTAGAGAGGTCTGATTTCCCACTGGTTAGGGTGACTGGGTTATGTGAGCTCCCCATGGACAAATAAACACCACAACAGGTAGCTGTGCTTGAGCTATCTCGCCATTAACCCACTTGGTGAGAGGCCTGTCTCCTGGATGAGGTATGGGAGGCTTGTGGTACACTACCAGGGAAAGGAGGGAGTTGAAGTAATGCTAAAAAGGAAGGGAAATGAACAAACTATCCATATTATTGCACTGTGCAGCAGGATAGCCCTGCAGGGCTCCCTGAACTTCCTATTTAAGGGAACCAGCATTCGACTGTATCTCATAGAGTGTGTGCACAGCAGGAAAGGCCCATCCGGAAAAGCCAAGAGAGAACTCAAATTCATGTCCAATTAGGTAAAGTCACCTGCCCTCTCTTTATCTCCCAGCTCTCCTTCCACCTCTGACACAGTTAGAGCAAGACCTAGGAAAATAGGAGGGACAAAAGGGTGAAAGAGTGGATCAAACCCCTCTTCCAGTCCCTACGAATATAGCCACAATTAGGCTTAATGATATTGAGCTTTTTTTTTCTTTTTTTTGAGCAGGCTTTATTTTCCAAGGTTGGTTTTTTTATTTATTAATTTTTTATTTATTTATTTTTAGAGAGGGAGCGTGCATGCTGGGGGAGAAGCACAAGAGGAGAGAGACGGACAAGCAGACACCTCGCTGAGCACGGGGCTCAATCTCATGACCCTGAGATCACGACCTGAGCTGAAATCAAGAGTCCCAAGCTCAACTGACTAAGCCACCCAGGTGACCCAGGCTTTATTTTTGTTAAAGCAATCTTAAGTTCAGTTTCCACTGAGTGGAAAATGTAGAGATTTCCCAGATCCCCTCTGAATAGCCTCATGCATAATCTCCCCCTTCATCAACAACCCCCACCAGAGGGATACATGGGTTGCATCTGATGAACCTACACTGACACATCACTATCACCCAAAGCACAGAGCTTGCCCTTGGTATTGTACATTCTATGGGTTTGGACAAATGTATAGTGACATGTATCCCTTATTATAGTATGATACAGAGTAGGTTCACTGCCCTAAAAACTTGTGTGCTCTGAGTTTTGTTTTACTGGTGTTTTGTTTTTGTTTTTATTTTTTTAAATAAGAAACAAATGACTGGATATGGGATCTGTTCAAGTTGTGCCTTGAGAATGGACATAGGACACTGGGCAGAGTATGAATAAATGGGATTTAGATGGAAATAATACTAATGTGTGATATTTAGCACTGATAGAGTTAGGCTTCTCACCAGACTAATCACCAGTAAAGTATAACAGTGATAAGGTGAAGAGTACAGACTTCAGCAGGGCTTCATACACTTCACAGTATACTCACATCTATCATTTAATTATTCTGAGGGGGTAGGCCATTTTACAGGTGACCAAACGGAGAGAGAGGGAGGTTAGGCAGCAGTTCTGAGTCATAGCAGGGAGAACTGACAGGAGTCATACAAAGCCAAGTCAACTTTGCAAATACTGGGCTGAATACTGGATAATTTAGATTTTTTTTCAGTCTAGCTCAAGGTATGACCTTATCACTTGGCTATTCAATACCTATTCCCGGTATGGGCTTTTGATCTTTGTCAAACTCCACTCATTCTTCAACCAAGGGCAGCTGTATGGTCCCAGCGCTCTACTGAAATTGTTCATGCTCAAGTAATCAATGACATTCTGACTGCCGTATCCAGGGGTTTAATTTTTGGTTCTCATCCCAGTTGCCCCAATTATTACAGATGAAAAGATCTTATCTCCTTAAACCTGCTCTTCCAGGGCATGGCTCTCCAATTTAGGGTGTAAAAAGTCAAGACAGTATTAAATATGGAACAGTGCACAACACTGTGATGTAGAGTGGGAAGGGTAGCTGAAAAATTGTTCTAAGTATTGGAGCTTGGGGAAACACAGATATTAAATTTTTCTTTTAGATATAAGTTGTAGACTTTTAATAATGATGTATAACAGATAAATTTTCAAACTAATAAAGGAAAGAATGAAAAACGTAAAAAATAAAAGCCCTCAACCAATCCAAGAGAAAGCAGGAAATGAATAGAAAAAATCATAGGATGGTCAAGCCAAAATTATAAAATAAGAAGCAAATACAATGGTGATCAGGGTAAATATTAATGGGCCAATTTTCCCAGTTAAAATGGTTCTGATGTACTAGATCAGAAATCTTATAAGAGGAAAAAGGTATTTACAAACATTCTGTGACTCTACAGCTGAAACAGTCCTAGAAAACTTAGTTTCTTGCTTACAAATGTGGAAATGAAAGCCCAGAGAAACCAGTGAGATAATCAAATTCATGTAGCTTAAAAGTACCAGATATGCATCCAGAACCCAGACTTTCTGACTTCTAATATGTTGCTCTGTTAAATTACACTCTCTTCTTTTCTTTTTTTTTTTTTAAGATTTTATTTATTTGTTTGACAGACAGAGATCACAAGTAGGCAGAGAGAGAGAGAGGAAGGGAAGCAGACTCCCTGCAGAGCAGAGAGCCCAATGTGGGGCTTGATCCCAGGACCCTGGGATCATGACCTGAGCCAAAAGCAAAGGCTTTAACCCACTGAGACACCCAGAGAGCCACCTCTCTTCGCCTTTTCAGCAGAAATATATTTAATCTTTATAGATTAAGTTCTGTATGCACCATCTTTCCCTCCTGAAAATACTAGAGACCTGTATCCCAGACTGACGACATTTTCTCCTAGAGGGTAGATAGAGAAAAGACCCGATTAGTAATAACAATCAAAACACGGCAACTAAAAAAGTATCCCGGGTGATTTTTTTTTTCTTTTGCCCTGGCCTAGGCTTAGGGTAAAACAATTTCTTGTCTAATTATATTTCTTCAGAAGTATGGAAGAAAAGTAAAGAAGGGTGAGAGGGAACAGTCAGTAAGTGGGAGAGTTTGGTAAAATTTCTGAGTTTTGATATTATCGTTAAAATATGAAAAATGCTGGTGGCATATAAGAGAACTGCATTGACTTCAGTGTTTTGTACAAGTTCAATTTGAGTTACCTGTGTGACAAGACAGGAATGTAGTTCTTGGACCCAAGAATGTGGTCAAAGTCTCCTAGGAGAGTAGAGCTATTTATAGGATGGCTTTGAAACGATGAAGAGAGATGGCATGGGAAGATGAGAGAGGAGGGAGATCAGAAGCCTGTGCAAAGCCCTTAAGAGCTGAGCAGCAAAGGGGAGCTTACAAAGGCAAACTGAAGAAGAAAACTCAAAAGATTTCCAATTTTCTTTAGAAAAATTAAAGAGGATGGTTACAAATTCTGTCTGCATTGCTGGATAGCCCACAGAGGGATGGGGCACCTGTCCTTCCAGTCTTGTGTTTTCATGCTCAAAGGAACTTCAAAAAGAAATAAAAATAGCCTATCAAATGGCTATTCCTTTATTCTTCTTGACTCTCTTAACCAAGAATAAAACGAAATCTTAACTTAGCCCCAGCAATTCAGTGCCTGAGTAAAACTGATGTTTGGGCTCAAAATTTATATAAGGAAAAGCGTTGTTTTAACTAATCAATATTCTGTCTGGGTTACCTTCTTATTAAAAGTTAACTGAACAATGCAAATCTATATTCCTAATATTGTGCTCAGACAGAAAAAAAAAATACAGAGAACACATCCATGAGGGGCAATCTCTAAATGAAATAATCTGTATTTCCCATAAACCACCAAAATGAAGCTCATCAAGCGATCTGAGAAGCTGGCTGTGTTTGAAGACTTTACTGTGTGATGTGTGTGGTGTGCTGGGGGAATCAAAGAAGGGGCAGACAGAAGTGAGCTGGAAAAAGCTCCAGGAAAAGCTAAGGCAGGTTCCCTAGTGAGGGGCTGAGAGGAGGTGGTGAGCAGACACAACCACAGTCAGGATGATGGGAAATAAATGGAAATAAGGGAGGGAACGAAGAGACTGACCTATCCTTTACAAAGGCTATCCTGTGTAAATTTCTCTTCCCTATCCCCTGCGGGGACTAAAACAATATTTATCTTTAAGTACTGCAGAAGGTTTTTCTTCTGCACCTGAAAATTCACCAGGTGCCGCAAATGGACAGAATTCCCTATTCCCATTTAAACTATACTATCTGGGAAGGAAAAAACAAAACAGAGAACAGATTCTGGTTTCTTTCAGAGCAGGGTGCAGTCCAAAATGGAAGGGAGAAAATGTAACCTCTGACCAGGCACTAGGTGAGTGGGGTAGTTTGACCCCTCTGAATTTTTACTTTCAAGCTAGAATAAAGACCATGTGATTTACCCTTTCCAGGTTGTTGTAAGGATTAGATAAATTAACATACTTAAAGGCTTCTCAAACATACAAGGTACTCAAATGGGACCTCTTTTTTGCTCTTCTCCCAGAGCAAGAATATATGGAGGAGAGAACAAGGGTTTTGGTGTTAAAATACCTGGGACTGCTACTCTGGTTCTGAGATACATACTGTGTGTCTTTAGAGATATCACCTAACCTCTCTGAGCATCACTTTCAAGATTTCCAAAATGAAATCAATACCTAATGCTGAGTTGAATTGAAAGCTGCAAATGAGAAAAGTCCTATGTGAGCTATAAAATGCCATAGCTAGCATCATTATTGATTGTGTTAAGGATAGCAAAGACTCGAAGCTAGCATGTCAAATCCCAAGAGAAGGTGCCTGTTAAGACACAAATGGCCTGCTCAGTGGAATATCATTCCCTACTTATCCCACCCTCAGGAAAGGAGCGGAAATGAAGATGTGTGTCCTTCAGAATCACCCAGAATCTACATGCCCTCTTCTTCTCTCTCCGTGCCCCTGCACGTAAAAAGGGAACAGATTTCAAAGATGAAATACACAATTAATTCTCTATCATGACTATAACTTGATTATGCTTATGAAATTCTTGAGAGTCCTCTCCACATTCTTATTTCTGTAATTGTTTTGACTGTCCTTGAGACAAAAGGCCTCATGAATCATGACAGAGTTTCAAGGTTAAAGCACTGAGTTCCACATTTCAAACTATTGCTCACTGTAGTTGATAAGAACCCTTTAACAATAAGTATTATGTCTGATGAATGAAGTCTCTAAAGGACACAGGAGACAAAGGGAAATGAAAATGTAGAACCCAGATGCTACGGGAATATACGTCACTGTAGCATCTCATTCTGGGCTCCACTAGGCAGGAGGCAAGCTCGCAGCAGGCTGCTGGCTGGGTAAGGGACAAGGGGGCCGAGAGAAGAAAATAATTATCTGTCCTCAGACAGACAGAAAGGGGAGCGCCAGAAAGCCAGGGAGAAGAGCCATCAGGGAAAGGGTGTTTACTGTGGAAAGGCTTCTTGGCCGGAGACAGACTATTGTTAATAATCCATACCTTTCTATTTTAGAAGTGGGGCTAATATATTTCTTTGTTTCTTTATGAATAACCTTCATCGCAAATAAGTTTTAAAAATATAATGAGATGCCTCTTTGGAGAACAGTGTGGAGATTCCTCAAGAAATTAAAAATAGAACTTCCCTATGACCCTGCCATTGCACTACTGGGTATTTACCCCAAAGATACAGATGTTGTAAAAAGAAGGGCCATCTGTACCCCAATGTTTATAGCAGCAATGGCCACGGTTGCTAAACTGTGGAAAGAACCAAGATGCCCTTCAATGGACGAATGGATAAGGAAGATGTGGTCCATATACACTATGGAGTATTATGCCTCCATCAGAAAGGATGAATACCCAACTTTTGTAGCAACATGGATGGGATTGGAAGAGATTATAATGAGTGAAATAAGTCAAGCAGACAGAGTCAATTATCATATGGTTTCACTTATTTGTGGAGCATAACAAATAGCATGGAGTACATGGAGAGATAGAGAGGATAAGGGAGTTGGGGGAAATTGGAAGGGGAAGTGAATCATGAGAGACTATGGACTCTGAAAAAGAATCTGAGGGTTTTGAAGGGGCGGGGGGTGGGAGGTCGGGGTACCAGGTGGTGGGTATTATAGAGGGCACAGATGGCATGGAGCACTAGGTGTGGTGCAAAAATAATGAATACTGTTATGCTGAAAATAAAAAATAAATTAAAAAAATATAATGAGATGATATGCCATCCAATGGAATATCTAAACTCAAAGGCAATTCTGAGTTGCTGATGTCGTTTCACAAGTCATTGAGTTGGTGGAAAATATGAATCCCATTGTCTGGCATTTGGGAAGCAGGGACATTCAAAGCCCCACCTTGTATAGCACGGGGTGATTTCTCACATGACCCCACGGGACTGGCGTCATGATTCTGTATGAGATTAGATAGCATTAAATTTTATAAGGCACAAAGTATCCAGGATAAAATCAAGCAAGGGTAATTGAACAATTACAGCTTCAAGATCAGGATCATGGGGAAGATGACAACCCCGGGCTGTTTGCCTATATTTTTCCAGTTATGCTGAAACTGTCAAAAGATGGCTTTGATTGCTATTTAAGCAATTTTCTCTTTTCTGTTCAGTTGTGTTCAGACACCAACGTAGAGCTGAGGTTGACGTTCAGTTCAGCAACTGGAGGAATGGAAATTGGAGACAGAAGTCAGAGGCTAGCTACAAAGATGACGATAGGGTTAATAAGATATGTGCCTATGGAAAAAATTCAAGGAGGCTTTATTAAGTCTCACGAGTCTGAAGAGTATCTTTCTACAAATATGAAGATATAAAAGTCTTTCTGATAGAGCATGGGAAGAGGCTCCTTCTTTTTCTTTCTTTCTTGTTTCAAATAAATCTTCATTCAAGACAGGAGTGGAGTTCCTAGGGGTGGGAGGGGGAGGAAATAGGGCCTGGACATTGGCTGAAAGGACGGGGGAAGCTAGGAAGACAGGCACCCACTGCTGAGGACCAACTGTGAGGTGTGGACTCTCCTTCAGGGAGGGGAGAGGGGCCCACAGGCACCCAGGACCCTCTTACTATAGTTACTGGGGCCCCTGATTTTGAAAGGGATAAAATCCAACCATAGAACTGTAAGCAAACAAATTCTAAGAGAGGCCAAACTCATACTAAAACTTGATGCAACCTAAATATAGAATAACATCTACAGAATTTATTCAAGCTGAATTCTATTTAGGAGTTACATCCTCTACTAAGTGAGAAAAAGCAAATTTCCAGAAGTCATTACAAATAAACCAACCACATTATATCTCCAGATCCAATTAAAAAGAACCTGTATCAAGTTGCAGCTCCATCACTCACTAGAAGAGTACTATGTTAACCACTCATACCTCTTAAATTTAAGAAGAAAGCTTAGCTAAGACAAAAAAAAAAAAAAAAAAAAAAAACCATTATTGTTCTGGGAAACAAAACCTGCGCATAAAGCAAATTTAGTTTTTATTTTTCATAGTAAAAAGATACCCAAATCACTGCATTACAAATAGACTAAATAGACCTAAATCATTTGCCAAACAATCTGGCAGCCCATAAAAGCATTTTTTCCCACATTTAAATTTCACTGACAACATGGCTGCTGGCATGAGAAGCCTGAAAGGGCATTAGCATTCTGACGATAATTCAAATTTTTACTTTCAACGTGAAAAGTTCTTTCAGGGCTCGTGTGCCAGACAAATGTATTTTTCTTACCATGTCAACAGATTCTACTGCATGAATAGCTTGATAGCGGAGTCAGAGAGCAGATGCACTGGCATCTACAGATCCCTCTCCTACAGGAAAGACAGAAATGTGTCCAGCTGGGCCCCACCCAGACTGGAGTATGCCAGGCTCGATGATCACGCTGTGCTAATAAGGTCAGGGTCTGATCCCTGCGTGTTCTTTGTTCTGCTCGACTATATGCTCAAGCTGGCCTCTCAAATGTGAGGCAAAGATGGATGAGCAGGGGAGTAAGGCTGGATTTGCACATACCCATCATCCTTCCCAGGACTAGACAAATGAATGATTCTTTATACCCAAAGACTACTTAGAGTTGCCGAAGAACAAGATGACTTGGGTCAAGTCTCTTTCCTTTGGAAGCCAATAGTGATAAATTCTGATGTAGCCCAGACTGGCTTGGGCTAACCTCATGTTCAGGAGACCTAGTCTTTCGAACTGGCTTATTTATAAATTATAGTTGGCAAATGAACATCGGGCCATACCCTCAGAAGCTCTCCTCTAGTAGATTTGGTGGTGGATGCTGGGAATTGGCACTCTCTCCAAGCATCCTTGGCCACTCTGATCCTGAGAGTCGAACTACTGCTAAAGAATTGGGAAGGGCAGGGATGCTGGGGCTAAGTGGCTAGTGTTTACACCTGGGCTCCGTCACTTACTAGCTGTGTGATCTTAGAAAAATAAGTTCACCTTTCTACCCCTTAGTTTTCCCAACTGTAAAATGGGGATCATGAATGATGACCTCCAAGGTTGTCATGAAGATCAAATCAATGAATGCAGACAATTGGTTAGCACAGACCCTCAAACATAGGAAGCCAACAATACATGTCAGTAATCACTCCCAGTGATGCTTTCATTATTTTAAAACTTTCTTTCTTACATGCAATGTTTTATATAACAATATGTTTCATGTTTATGGTTTGGATTTTTTAAGTTGCTATAGAAATTTATAGATAGATAGGTAGTATTTTATTAGTAGTACTTTTTAAGATCTAATTCTTATTGCCATATATTTTCAAAGATGTGACAAATCATTGTTAATTACTCTTATTTAAATAAGATGATGAATGACCAAGAGGTAAAGATGCCTTATAAGTTATTATTCCTCAGTAAAATAGGATTTTTTTTTTTCTCAAATGGAAATGAGATTACTGCTACGGGCTTGCAGTTTGCTTGAAATTGACAGGTAAAAATCTATGAGCTTCAAAATTTCTTTCTGCTAGAAGACTTACTTAAATATGAAGTGTCTAAGGCAATTAAAAAAGAGACAAGCAAATAAAAATGGAAAATTTCCATGGAAAGGAAAGCAAACAAATAATGACTGGAATGTTCTCTAGGCCTTTATCCAAACTGGTTTTTTGCAAAGGGATGAAACCCTTTGCCTCAGTGGTAAATAGTGATTGGAACTGTATAGTTTTTGATCAAAATAGAGAAACTTACTAATAAAAAAATCAGTTGCCTCATGAATTCATGACTCCTTCATTGCTGGACATGTTTGAACATAGGCTGGGTGAGCAATGTCAAAGATGATTAGAAAAGTGATGCATCCTGTAAAGGGTTAGACTATACGATGACAAAATTCCAAGAGGAAAGCTGTAGATGGTGCCTAAACTGTAAAAACTGAGCACTGGAAGCTTAATGTTTCTGATAAAGACCAAAATTCAGAGGAGTTACTAAACAACTGTAAAAAGACAAAGGACTTAGATATGGGATATGTTTTACTTTCTTAGCTCTAGATGAGAATTCCAAAGCAGAGATGTTCTAAAACCAACACTCTATAGATAGGTATAGCTTCATTATATTACACATCTACTTTTTCTTCTTTTATTTTAAATTTTAAATTTTTTATTTTTTAAAAGATTTCATTTATTTATTTGACAGAGAGAAAGAGAGATCACAAGTAGGCAGAGAGGCAGGCTGAGAGAGAGGGAGAAGCAGGCTCCCCACTGAGCAGAGAGCCCGACACGGGGCTCTGTCCCAGGACCCTGAGATCATGACCTAAGCCGAAGGCAGAGGCTCAACCCACTGAGCCACCCAAGTGCCGCTCTACTTTTTCTTCTAATAATTCTTTTAGATTACTGATATTCTGCTTTTCCTATGGTATAAGTCTCAATGATTCCATAAGAGAGATTAGCCATTTGTCTGTAAATAAAGATACAAATTTGGGGCGGATGCCCAAGGCAACTGTTGACAGTATGCTCTTCCAGAGGGTGCTCAAACTCTCTTCCCCTAAGACTACTGTCCCACAATGTGTTGCTGGAACTGACCGATCTTTCTTCTTAGTTAGTAAGAGAGTAAAAGCTTATCATCCAAGGTGGACACACAAGCTACTCTTTAAGCAAAAAACTGTTCCTATCCTTGGTATCTTCTTTACACTTATTAGTAGATCACCTGGTCCTTGCTGGACTAAATTATGTTAATTTGTACTTAAAAAAAAATTGTCCCACATGTGTCCCAAACTATCAGGGAAACATTATGAGTCATAAAGAGATAATTTTATATGGGAGGTTCCGAAGATGTAATGCTTAGTATCTCCTATGTTGAAATAAACTGCAAAGCTGCTATGAGCAATGGGAAAGCAAGAGGAACTGGATGGGCCAGCGCTTGATCAAATGCAGCCTAATCGTCCCATCACAGGAAGATGGATGCTTCAGGCATGAACACATTAACATATAAAATTTAATTTGCTCCATTTCCAGAAACAAGTTAAATTAGACTAGGAACCAAACAGCCCCTCTCCAAAGAGAGAGGAAGAGAGAGAGGACCGGAGGGAGGAAGGTAGAGGAAGAGCAAGTGGAGAAAAGAGGACAGAGACATTTGGGAACAAATCATTGTATTCAAGAAGTCCTTCTAGCAGTAAGTTTGGGCATCATCTAATTCTGCTCCATGAACCCAGCTCCAGGAGACTTACAAAAGTCTTACAAAAGGAGACTCCTTACAAAAGGAGACTCCTTCCAAAAGAAGACTTCTCTTTAGCTTTACTGATATTCATTGAAACACAAATTTATTTTATCTTAGATTATGAATTCAAGTACCTCTTACCTCCTTTCCTAATAAAATATACAAATGTCACAATATCATACGCATCATCAAAATTTTTAAAGAGTTCATAAAAGAAGGGAGTGGTGATCCTTTGCAGATTTATAGTGATCTACCTAAAAGTGATACTTCTAACCATAAAGACAGAAAAATCTAGTTCAAATTTGGACCAGATACTTCTCTCTAACTGCTGTCATGGAATTCACTTGTGAGAAGTTGTTTTCCTCCTAAAGGAGGAAAGTTATAAAATAAACACTAGAAAAATACCCCATGTGATGTATAGTTATTCCATTAGTCACTTGTTTATCTAAAAATACTTTGAGAGCAGAAATTCCCTGAATATCGATCTACCTAACATATAACCTAATGTCATAAATAAACAGATGATTAGAAAAATGTTATGAAACAGTAAGGAAAAAAGCAGAGAATCAAATTGATTATGAAAAATAATAAATTATGAGCTCCTTTTCTTTCGATAAAATTGTTTCTCAATATAATGTTTCACCATCACTCACTGCGAATGAAACAAAACTCACACCATCAGCTAACTGCTTGAAGTTCTCTATGACTTGGTAACACTGGTTTCTTAGAGTATCAATTAAGGATGAGCACGTCACCGGGTGACAAATCAGCCTTTCTGGTGTTGGGCAATGGAATCAGCGCTCCTAATTCAAGCTGAAGCCGACTGCCTCATTAGAGAATGAATGAATGTTGCAGCCCTGAATAAAAGCTAACACTTCTTTAGACTTCCAAAAATATGGCAACCAAAATCATTCAGATAAAATAAAAGTCAATTGATCTACTTATCACATCCCTTTTTTATGATTGCAGTTCTGGAATTGATGGGAGCTCCAGCACCAGATACAGTTAGCAAAGTTCATTTGCACAGCACTTTTTGTTTTCTTTTGTTTTTGTTTTTTATCCAGACTCTTAGCAAGTTTGATGTCTCCAATAAGT
Organism: Mustela putorius furo; assembly: GCF_011764305.1. Taxonomy (NCBI): domain Eukaryota; kingdom Metazoa; phylum Chordata; class Mammalia; order Carnivora; family Mustelidae; genus Mustela; species Mustela putorius. The sequence goes on from NW_025421294.1 coordinate 11,109,854, forward strand.
ATATTACCTATAATGCTATGCACTAGATCTTCAGGACTCAATTACCTACTTTGAACTCTTAAAGATCTCTCCGATTTCCCCATCCCCAAATGCCATTCTAATTTCTGTTCTAACAAATTCAGCATATTCAGATTCCACATAGAAGCAATACTACACAGTATTTGTGTGGTATTGTTTTTGTGTATCCTTACTGCAAGATCCTCAGTGCTTTCAAGAATTCTGTTTTGAGATTATAATATTCAGTCATTTAGATTACTTTTCACCTCACTAAATGAGTAGAACCTCCCCCCTATTCTGGAAATAGAGATATCTATGCAGTTTATTCTTTCAGGGTCCTTTAATATGGAGCTCTCATTGCTTCCTCTTATCTGAGCAGACCAGCAGGCAAACTTAAGAATTATGAACCACAAATTATATGCAAACCCAAGCCTTATGCAGTTAACAAAGATTTCATGGCTCTGCAGTTTCCATAATTACATTAAAACCAGGCATGTTTCTCTTTAAACATCAAAATGTGTTTTTGTAAAGAAAATGGATTCAGGATTTGTCATTAGAAAGCAAATAAGCAAGGATTAAAATGGCATTTACTATGATGAAACAGTGGCTCTAAGTAAGTAATCCAGCACCGAGAGTAAAGCCCACTCCCTCCTGGAAGGAAGGAAAGGGCTTTGCATTTGGAGTCAGAGGCTCTCTCTGGGTAAGGGGATCAGTTCTTTCATAAACTCCTGCTGAGACTTGGAGAAGGTCACTTCATCTTTTGAGTATCCTTATTTGTAGAGTTACATGACTGAATTACATAATTTTTAGGCCACTTTCAATTCTAAAGATGCCTAAATTTAAGCCTTTTTAAAGGAATTTATTTCTCAGGGGAATTTGCATTAATATACACATAGGGCCTCTGCAAAGCTGTTTAGTACACTGATTTTTTTTTATAAGAGTTTTATAAATTTCAGGGCAGTGATTCTCAAACTTTATTATGCATCAGAATTTAAACTAAAAATTCCTGGGGTCCATCCTTAAAGACTGATTCAATAGGACAGGGGTGAGCATGGGAACCTGCACTTTGTTTAATCCTCCAGGAAATTCTGATATTGGTGCTCTGTGGACTTGACTTTGAGACTGAATTAGTAGTTTTAAAGAAGTAAAGCAATTTATTCAAATCCTGGCTTAATCCCTGGAAAAACTACCACAATAGGATGTTAAGACACAGTCATTCCAAACAAAAGCTTCTCTGAAATATGTTTATGAAAGAATACATTTGGTATTATTCATCAGGAGAGTTCAAATGTGGCTGCCACATATAATTTCTGACTTATCCTTTTCATCTTTCACTGAAAGTTCTTCACATTCCTCCTCCTTGTGGACATCACATTTCATTACCATATCCTGAGTATCTGTTAACCCAGCATATATGTTATCCTGGATTTTTCCGTCAAAAATTTCTGGCTCTAACAACACTCAGTGTCCAGGTCAATATCAGGTCTATTTCCAAAGGGTTAAAATTCCTGGGTATGATCCTAGTTTTGTTTCTGAAAGTGTACAGATTCAGATATAAATAGAGATTAACTGAAAATGTATAAACATTACTAGTTATCTCTGGAGGGTTACTTTAAAAAAATGGGTTTTACTTTCTCTTTATTCTCTATTTTCAAATTTTCTACAAAGGCTATTGTATCCTTTATCCTCTACGAGGAAAGAAAAGGAAAAAAAAAGTAAAGGAGGGCAGGTGAGAGGGAGAGAAGAAAAGGAGGGGGACAGGAGATAGCACAGGTGTGTGGGCGTGAGGGAGAGAGAAACAGACAGGGAAGAAGGAAGGGGGAAAGAGAGACACCAGCTGAAAGTGTTATGCGGGACACATGATGGGACACAGGTATAGAGTGGTGAGAGCTATGGCCATCTAAGTGCTTGAAGGAAGTAAAGGAAGTCTTCCTAAAAAAGAGGTAATGCTTTGAGCTGAGTCATCAGCAGACAACGATACAATGATATCGTTGCAAGAAGAGGTTAAGCCTAGGTTACCTGGGTGGCTCAGTTGGTTAAATGTCTGCTTTCGGCTCAGGTCGTGATCCCACAATCCTGGGATCAGCCCCGCACTGGGCTCCCTGCTTAGCCAGGAGTCTGCTTCTCCTTCTGCCTCTCCCTTTGCTTGTGCACGTGCACACGTGCACTCTCTCTCAAAATAAATATATAAAATCTTAAAAAAAAATTTTTTTTTTAAAAGAGAAAGAAGAGGTATAGCCTAAAGTGCACTGGGGCCTGGGAGAAAACTGCCTATCTGGGATGTACAAGGAGTTTGTTTGCATAGACGGCCTGTGTGGCACTGACACTCAGATTGTGGCTTGCAACCTACCAGCGGGTCAGAAAGTCAGTGAAGTGGGTCATGTACAGCATTTTAAAGGATATAACAGAAGTATCACCGGACATCACACATAAACAGTGTCATTTTAGAGAGATTTTAGTCTGCATCTCTGGGTGTGTGTGCAAACTGGATTGTGTTGTAAAATATATTTTTTATTGTAGTTGTGGTCAGAGAAGTTTAGAAGCTGCTGCTGATGCCTGGGAAGTCATGAGTGTCTCATGTGGGACAGTATACTCCACGGGACATCATTATTCTCCTGTAAAGGTTTTCTTATGATAAATTTTTACATATATACATGAATACACATATACATATATGTATATATACATATATAATTGTGTGTACATTATATAAATACAATATATAAATAATAATATATACACAATAAATATACATAAATATATATGGAGACATTCCTATCTGTTCCAATTAGGAAATTAACTCAATACAGTGACACATTTTATAATCATGCCACCAAGGACAGCTTGAGGGAACCTACATTGATTGGCCTGGCAAAGTATGAAGCACTCTGTGGCTAATTACATGTACTTAAATATATCATCTTACTTGATCTTAGAGCAACTTTGGAAGAGATGTGCCATAAATATCATCCCTGTTTCGCAGATAAACAAGCTGGGGCTCAGAGAGTTGAAGGGGAAAATGTCAAGTTTACCCAAGAGATCTTTAAGTGAATTCTGTTTCTGAAGTTCCCTGAATAAGTTACATTCCAGTCATGGAACTGATGTTACACAGACAGACAGACACACACACACACACACACACACACACACACACACTTTTTTGTTTGTTTTTGCTTCTCCCCATCCCTTACATCATGTAATGTGAAAGTGTGGGGAATCAGGATGTTTTGGCTTTTAATAGTTCCTGTAAGTTTCAGAAGACTGAATCACATGAAACATATGTAAAGATACTGCCTTTGTCTCCTAAAGTAATTCTCTTAATTTTTAAAATATATTCATAAACCATTCCCATGTACCATACTGACTCCAGGGATTTAAAAAAAAAAAAGATGAATAGATGTGGCCCTTCTTTCAAGGAGGTTATGGTTTAGTCGGGAAGAAGGGGTGTTAATCTCACTCAGAGAAATCTCCAGACTTGTTTTCTCATCAGAGAACCCTGCTCTGTGCATCATCTACAATTGACACACCATCAGGCAAACATTTACTGAGCTTCTGTGTTCGGGTCACTGTGTTGGGCACTGCAGTCACAGGGATGAATATGATAATGTCCTGCACTCCAGGGCATGGAGTCTAACAGAGGAAAGCCTGCGTACTCTGTGGGGCTCTGTGAGAGTTTCCAGCATTCACCTCAATTTCTTAGCCCTACTGCTTAGTTGAGTTAATAGCTATTTAACAAAAACAGTGATTACAATATTACAGGTTTTTGATAACTTTGGATAGAAAAAAGAAAAATTTGATGGTTTATAGTAAGCAAGATACATCCTCCCCTATCTCTCACAGCTTGAAACTAAAAATGTTCATTTCCAATGTATTTTAAAATTTGAACTGCTGATCCAGGTAGATTGCATGGTTTTAAGAAGTTATATTTGGAGTTTAAAGGGACTATAATATAATAGGTGTTTTAAAGAGTCACAACCACTGTCTGACTACTTTATTTTCTGGAAAGTAGTTGAAAAAGGAATAGAAATGGAAAAGCAATGCCAGAACAGGTGATCCAAGGAGAGTCTCACCAAATACCTGGTGAGACTAAGGGGAGTGTTTATGATGTCTGTTTATGCTTACTTATGGAATGGAATGCCTCTTCAATGTTTACTACAATAAAAATAATACATATAGGTCAAAACTTGGAAACAAATGTAACATGCTCTGTCATAGTTGCCCACTTCAATTTAATTTACTTGTGTGGTAGCTGGCTATACTTAATCTCAGTTATTAGCAAAAGCTATCATTACCTGAGTTTACTATGTATTCATAAGCATGACATCAACTGAATCTTTTTTCCATGAAGAACACTATTTTCTTACTAGCATGTATATATTCACATGTCTGGAAAATGGTAAATCAATTTATTGTCTTTTGACAAATGTGTTATCTAAACATTGAAAAACATTGAATATTGTACTAGCTAAACTTTGAGTTTATGATACACTGCAATAAAAAGGCAAATGTCTATATTTGGAGGTGCATTTAAAATATATATATATATATTTTATATATAAAATATATATATATATAAAATATATATATTTATATCCCTGTTCTCTCCCTACTGTATTACATATACTTTGGGTGTTTTAGTATCTAGTCACTTGGAACTATTTTCACACCAGCTGTAACACATGAATCTATTAAATGGATATTCTGCAGCAGGCCTAGTTGCCTTTGGGTGTTCTGACCTTGAAGAAAAATCACCACTTTATTGTTTTAGCTGAAGTCTAGATGATTCTCCTCGTCCAAAATATGCTTAGATCCATCAATCTTCAGGACACAATCTCATTTTGTGAAGAGAAGAGTAGAATGATTCATTTATGATTAAAGAACAAGAAGACCAGTTCCACACACTAATCAAATCATCGTATAAATTGGATTTATCTGATATATTCTTCCAGTCACATCATAGGTGAGCAGAAGACAGATAAAATACAGTTTAAAACTATGTTACACTATATATATATATAGAGAGAGAGAGAGAGAGAAAGAGAGAGAGAGAGAGGGAAAGAAATATCAAACACACACGTAGTGTTCACTGAGTGTTTATGTTCTTGGCACAATGCACAATAAATGAAGTATAAGTCACACTCACCACCTATCAGAAGCTTTCAGTTCCCTGAAAAGACATTTTGAACCAAGATGGCTCCTCCTGAATGGCAGTCAAAGTCTCTCAGACAGTCCCTTGTGTCTGGTAATTATCCATATTTTCCCATTCTAGCTAGACCTTTTAATCAGTGTGTTTAAAGACTGTAAAAGTGGTTTGGCTCGTTTCCCTTCTATATCTATGTTAGTGCCGAGCTTTTGTAGAGAATACAGAGGAACATCTCTTCCCCTCTTCCTTGCTTCTTTCTTTGACTTTCCATTTCCTGTAGACCATACCAATATTCATCAAGCACCACCTCATCTATATATCTCCAATACTCTCTGCTTGTTAAAGCTTTTCTCTTTTTCTATATTAAAGCTCAGTCTATTTATGAAAACAAGCAAACAACCACGTAGAAGCAACCCAACTATACATTTACAGCAGACAATCTTCTAAAACTTAAAGCCCTCCATTACCTTCCCAGTGAACTTAAAACACAATCCAAACTCTTTGACATGAGCTACATGTCATTAGCCTATATCATTTGCTTCTTAGCTATCCCTCCTATCTTCTCTTCTTTCCCTCTCTCCTTCATTCCTGTCACATCGACCCTCCTTCCTTCCTCAAACAACCCTATCACAGCCTCTACTGGAGCTGTAGTTACCGTATAAAGACCCACTTAAAGTCAACAACGTAGGAAGAAGGGGTGTAATGGGAAAAGGAAGAGGAAATGCCTAAAGATATGTAACCACCCAGCTTCTAGGTTAGGGTGGGGTGAGGCTAAATTCCACTGTAAGAATTGAAATGTGATAAAACCGTGAAAAGTAAAAGATGTAGTCTTGTAACCATTAAAGCCTAATGTATGGTTCTATTGGCTTTGAACACAATAAAAATCACAAATACTTTATTAAGATAAAAAATGAAAATCTATCACTGGCTCATCCAGGTAACCTATGCCCCCGCCAGTTCATCAATTACTATGGTCACTTACCAAAGTCTCATCTGTCCACACTTTATTATCACAGCAATAAGGAATTTACCACTTCACTCTTTTTCCCTTCTATGTTTCCATAGCAGTTTGTTCATGATATTAATGAAGTGACTTGGTCTATTATCACCCACTCAGTAGATTCACAATATTTCCTCCAAAGTACCCCTAGAAATGGCAAAGTAAGTGGTCATCTACAGCTGGCAAAGAGCTATAGCTATTTTCATGAAGCAAGTTATGCTATAGTCAGATGACTAATTCTAAAATTTGGGAACTGCATATAAAAGTTCCAGACTCTTTTTATGAAGCCAACATTACCCTGATCCCCAAACCAGGCAAAGACCCCACCAAAAAGGAGAATTTCAGACCAATATCCCTGATGAATATGGATGCCAAGCTTCTTAACAAGATCCTAACCATCTTAACAAGATTATCCACCATGACCAGGTAGGATTTATCCATGGCATGCGAGGGTGGCTCAACATTCGCAAATCAATCAATGTGATAGAACAAATCAATAAGAGAAGAGAGAAGAACCACACAGTCCCCTCAATTGATGCAGAAAAGCATTTGCCAAGATACAGCACTCATTCCTGATTAAAGCGATTCAAAGTATAGGGATAGAGGGAACATTCCTCAACTTCATAAAATCTATCTATGAAAAACCCACAGTAAATATCATCCTCAATGGGGAAAAGCTGACAGCCTTCCTTTGAGATCAGGAATACAACAAGGATGTCCATTCTCACCACTGTTGTTCAACATAGTACTAGAAGTCCTAGCAACAGCAATCAGAAAACACACAGAAATAAAAGGTATTCAAATTGACAAAGAAGAAGTCAAACTCTCTATCTTCACAGATGACATGATACTTTATATGGAAAACCCAAAAAACACTACCTCCAAACTACTCGAACTCATACAGCATTCAGTAATGTGGCAGGATACAAAATCAATGTAGAGAAATCAGTTGCTTTCTTTTTTTTAAATTTTTATTATTTTTTAATTAATTTAAAAATTTTAAATAAACATATAATGTATTTTTAGTCCCAGGGGTACAGGTCTGTGAATCGTCAGGTTTACACACTTCACAGCACTCACCACAGCACACACCCCCCCAATGTCCATAACCTCACCACCCTCTCCCAACCCCCCTCCCCCCAGCAACCTTCAGAATCAGTTGCTTTCTTATACACTAACAATGAAAATACAGAAAGGGAAATTAGAGAATAGATCCCATTTACTATAGCACCAAGATACCTGGGAATAAACCTAACCAAAGAGGTAAACAATCTGTACTCGAAGAACTACAGAATGCTCATGAAAGAAATTGAAGATGACACAAAAAGATGGAAGAGCATTCCATGCTCATGGATTGGAAGAATAAACATTGTTAAAATGTCTATACTGCCCAGGGCAATCTACACTTTCAACGCCATCCTGATCAAAATTCCACCGGCATTTTTCAAAGAGCTGGAACAAACAATCCTAAAATTTGTATAAAACCAGAAGAGACCCTGAATTGTTAAGGAAATGTTGAAAAAGAAAAAAAAAAACAAAAACTGGGGCATCACGTTGCCTGATTTCAAGCTTTACTACAAAGCTGTGATCACCAAGACAGCATGGTACTGGCACAAAAACAAACACATAGACCAGTGGAACAGAGCAGAGAGCCCAGATATAGACCCTCAACTCTATGGTCAAATAATCTTTGACAAAGCAGGAAAAAATATCCAGTGGAAAAAGACAGTCTCTTCAGTAAATGGTGCTGGGAAAATTGGACAGCTATGTGTAAAAGAATGAAACTTGATCACTCTCTTACACCATACACAAAGATAAATTCAAAATGGATAAAAGACTTCAACGTGAGGCAGGAATCTATCAAAATCCTAGAGAACATAGGCAGTATCCTCTTCCACATCGGCCACCGTAACCTCTTTCAAGATATATTTCTAAAGGCAAAGGAAACAAAAGCAAAAATGAACTTTTGGGACTTCATCAAGATCAAAAGCTTCTGCACAGAAAAGGAAACAGTCAACAAAACAAAGAGGCAACCCACGGAATGGGAGAAGATATTTGCAAATGACACTACAGACAAAGGGCTGATATCCAAGATCTATAAAGAACTCCTCAAACTTAACACACACAAAACAGATAATCACATCAAAAAATGGGCAGAAGACATGAACAGACACTTCTTCAAAGACATACAAATGGCTAACAGACACATGAGAAAATGTTCATCATCATTAGCCAATGGGGAGATTCAAATCAAAACCATATTGAGATACCAACTTACACAAGTTAGAATGGCCAAAATTAACAAGACAGTAAACAAGTGTTGGAGAAGATGTGGAGAAAGGGGAACCTTCTTACTATTGATGGGAATGCAAGTTGTGCAGCCACTTTGGAAAACAGTGTGGAGATTCCTTAAGAAATTAAAAATATCTCTTTCTTCTGTCTTGCTGTTGGTGTAGAGAAATGCAACTGATTTCTGTGCATTGATTTTATATCCTGACACTTTACTGAATTCCTGTATAAGTTCTAGCAGTTTTGGAGTGGAGTCTTTTGGGTTTTCCACATATAGTATCATATCATCTGCGAAGAGTGATAATTTGACTTCTTCTTTGCCGATTTGGATGCCTTTAATTTCCTTTTGTTGTCTGATTGCTGAGGCTAGGACCTCTAGTACGATGTTGAATAGCAGTGGTGATAATGGACATCCCTGCCGTGTTCCTGACCTTAGCGGAAAAGCTTTCAGTTTTTCTCCATTGAGAATGATATTTGCGGTGGGTTTTTCATAGATGGCTTTGATGATATTGAGGTATGTGCCCTCTATCCCTACACTTTGAAGAGTTTTGATCAGGAAGGGATGTTGTACTTTGTCAAATGCTTTTTCAGCATCTATTGAGAGTATCATATGGTTCTTGTTCTTTCTTTTATTGATGTGTTGTATCACATTGACTGATTTGCGGATGTTGAACCAACCTTGCAGCCCTGGAATAAATCCCACTTGGTCGTGGTGAATAATCTTTTTAATGTACTGTTGAATCCTATTGGCTAGTATTTTTTGTTGAGTATTTTCGCATCTGTGTTCATCAAGGATATCGGTCTATAGCTCTCTTTTTTGGTGGGATCCTTGTCTGGTTTTGGGATCAAGGTGATGCTGGCCTCATAAAATGAGTTTGGAAGTTTTCCTTCCATTTCTATTTTTTGGAACAGTTTCAGGAGAATAGGAATTAGTTCTTCTTTAAATGTTTGGTAGAATTCCCCCGGGAAGCCGTCTGGCCCTGGACTTTTGTTTGTTTGGAGATTTTTAATGACTGTTTCAATCTCCTTACTGGTTATGGGTCTGTTCAGGCTTTCTATTTCTTCCTGGTTCAGTTGTGGTAGTTTATATGTTTCTAGGAATGCATCCATTTCTTCCAGATTGTCAAATTTATTGCCGTAGAGTTGCTCATAGTATGTTCTTATAATAGTTTGTATTTCTTTGGTGTTAGTTGTGATCTCTCCTCTTTCATTCATGATTTTATTTATTTGGGTCCTTTCTCTTTTCTTTTTGATAAGTCGGGCCAGGGGTTTATCAATTTTATTGATTCTTTCAAAGAACCAGCTCCTAGTTTCGTTGATTTGTTCTATTGTTTTTTTGGTTTCTATTTCATTGATTTCTGCTCTGATCTTTATGATTTCTCTTCTCCTGCTGGGTTTAGGGTTTCTTTCTTGTTCTTTCTACAGCTCCTTTAGGTGTAGGGTTAGGTTGTGTACCTGAGACCTTTCTTGTTTCTTGAGAAAGGCTTGTACCGCTATATATTTTCATCTCAGGACTGCCTTTGTTGTGTCCCACAGATTTTGAACCGTTGTATTTTCATTATCATTTGTTTCCATGATTTTTTTCAATTCTTCTTTAATTTCCCGGTTGACCCATTCATTCTTTAGAAGGATACTGTTTAGTCTCCATGTATTTGGGTTCTTTCCAAACTTCCTTTTGTGGTTGAGTTCTAGCTTTAGAGCACTGTGGTCTGAAAATATGCAGGGAATGATCCCAATCTTTTGATACCGGTTGAGTCCTGATTTAGGACCGAGGATGTGATCTGTTCTGGAGAATGTTCCATGTGCACTAGAGAAGAATGTGTATTCTGTTGCTTTGGGATGAAATATTCTGAATATATCTGTGATGTCCATCTGGTCCAGTGTGTCATTTAAGGCCTTTATTTCCTTGCTGATCTTTTGCTTGGATGACCTGTCCATTTCAGTGAGGGGAGTGTTAAAGTCCCCTACTATTATTGTATTATTGTTGATGTGTTTCTTTGATTTTGTTATTAATTGGTTTATATAGTTGGCTGCTCCCACATTGGGGGAATAGATATTTAAAATTGTTAAATCTTCTTGTTGGACAGACCCTTTGAGTATGATATAGTGTCCTTCCTCATCTCTTATTATAGTCTTTGGCTTAAAATCTAATTGATCTGATATAAGGATTGCCACTCCTGCTTTCTTCTGATGTCCATTAGCATGGTAAATTCTTTTCCACCCCCTCACTTTAAATCTGGAGGTGTCTTCGGGCTTAAAATGTGTTTCTTGGAGGCAACATATAGATGGGTGTTGTTTTTTTATCCATTCTGATACCCTGTGTCTTTTGACAGGGGCATTTAGCCCATTCACATTCAGGGTAACTATTGAGAGATATGAATTTAGTGCCATTGTATTGCCTGTAAGGTGACTGTTACTGTATATGGTCTCTGTTCCTTTCTGATCTACCACTTGTAGGCTCTCTCTTTGCTTAGAGGACCCCTTTCAATATTTCCTGTAGAGCTGGTTTGGTATTTGCAAATTCTTTCAGTTGTTGTTTGTCCTGGAAGCTTTTAATCTCTCCTTCTATTTTCAATGATAGCCTAGCTGGATATAGTATTCTTGGATGCATGTTTTTCTCATTTAGTGCTCTGAAAATATCATGCCAGCTCTTTCTGGCCTGCCAGGTCCCTGTGGATAAGTCAGCTGCCAATCTAATATTTTTACCATTGTATGTTACAGACTTCTTTTCCCGGGCTGCTTTCAGGATTTTCTCTTTGTCATTGAGACTTGTAAATTTTACTATTAGGTGACGGGGTGTGGGCCTATAGAAATCAGTTGCATTTCTCTACACCAACAGCAAGACAGAAGAAAGAGATATTAAGGAGTCAATCCCATTTACAATTGCATCCAAAACCATAAGATACCTAGGAATAAACCTAACCAAAGAGACACAGAATCTATACTCAGAAAACTATAAAGTACTCATGAAAGAAATTGAGGAAGCCACAAAGAAATGGAAAAATGTTCCATGCTCCTGGATTGGAAGAATAAATATTGTGAAAATGTCTATGCTACCTAAAGCAATCTACACATTTAATGCAATTCCTATCAAAGTACCATCCACCTTTTTCAAAGAAATGGAACAAATCATTCTAAAATTTATATGGAACCAGAAAAGACCTTGAATAGCCAAAGGGATATTGAAAAAGAAAGCCAATGTGGGTGGCATCACAATTCCGGACTTCAAGCTCTATTACAAAGCTGTCATCATCAAGACAGCATGGTACTGGCACAAGAACAGACACATAGATCAATGGAACAGAATAGAGAGCCCAGAAATAGACCCTCAACTCTATGGTCAACTAATCTTTGACAAAGCAGGAAAGAATGTCCAATGGAAAAAAGACAGCCTTTTCAATAAATGGTGCTGGGAAAATTGGACAGCCACATGCAGAAAAATGAAATTGGACCATTTCCTTACACCACACACAAAAATAGACTCAAAATGGATGAAGGACGTCAATGTACGAAAGGAATCCATCAAAATCCTTGAGGAGAACACGGGCAGCAACCTCTTCGACCTCTGCCGCAGCAACATCTTCCTAGGAACAACGCAAAAAGCAAGGGAAGCAAGGGAAAAAATGAACTACTGGGATTTCATCAAGATCAAAAGCTTTGGCACAGCAAAGGAAACAGTTAACAAAATCAAAAGACAACTGACAGAATGGGAGAAGATATTTGCAAACGACATATCAGATAAAGGACTAGTGTCCAGAATCTATAAAGAACTTAGCAAACTCAACACCCAAAGAACAAATAATCCAATCAAGAAATGGGCAGAGGACATGAGCAGACATTTCTGCAAAGAAGACATCCAGATGGCCAACAGACACATGAAAAAGTGCTCCATATCACTCGGCATCAGGGAAATACAAATCAAAACCACAATGAGATATCACCTCACACCAGTCAGAATGGCTAAAATCAACAAGTCAGGAAATGACAGATGCTGGCGAGGATGCGGAGAAAGGGGAACCCTCCTACACTGTTGGTGGGAATGCAAGCTGGTGCAGCCACTCTGGAAAACAGCATGGAGGTTCCTCAAAATGTTGAAAATAGAACTGCCCTATGACCCAGCAATTGCACTATTGGGTATTTACCCTAAAGATACAAATGTAGTGATCCAAAGGGGCACATGCACCCGAATGTTTATAGCAGCAATGTCCACAATAGCCAAACTATGGACAGAACCTAGATGTCCATCAACAGATGAATGGATCAAGAAGATGTGGTATATATACACAATGGAATACTATGCAGCCATCAAAAGAAATGAAATCTTGCCATTTGCGACAACATGGATGGAACTAGAGCGTATCATGCTTAGCGAAATAAGTCAAGCAGAGAAAGACAACTATCATATGATCTCCCTGATATGAGGAAGTGGTGATGCAACATGGAGGCTTAAGTGGGTAGAAGAAGAATAAATGAAACAAGATGGGATTGGGAGGGAGACAAACCATAAGTGACTCTTAATCTCACAAAACAAACTGAGGGTTGCTGGGGGGAGGGGGTTTGGGAGAAGGGGGTGGGATTATGGACATTGGGGAGGGTATGTGATTTGGTGAGTGCTGTGAAGTGTGTAAACCTGGTGATTCACAGACCTGTACCCCTGGGGATAAAAATATATGTTTATAAAAAATAAAAAATTAAAAAAAAAAAAAGAAATTAAAAATATAGCTACCCTATGACCCTGCAATTGCACTACTGGGTATTTACCCCAAAGATACAGATGTAGTGAAAAGAAGGGCCATCTACACCCCAGTGTTCATAGCACCAATGGCCACAGTCGCCAAACTGTGGCAAGAACCAAGATGCCCTTCAACAGACAAATGGATAAAGAAGATATGATCCATATACACAATGGAGTATTATGCTTCCATCAGAAAGGATGAATACCCAACTTTTGTATCAACATGGACAGGACTGGGAAGAGATTATGCTGAGTAAAATAAGTCAAGCAGAGGGAGTCAATTATCATATGGCTGCATGTACTTGTGGAGCATTAGGAATAATAGGAAGGACATTGGGAATTGGAGAGGACACGTATGTTGGAGGAAATCAGAGGAGGAGACAAACCATAAGAGACTGTGGACTCTGAGAAACAGACTGAGGGTTCTGGAGGGGAGGGAGATGGGGAGTTAGGTGAGCCTGGTGGTGGGTATTATGGAAGGCACGTATTGCATGGAACACTGGGTGTGGTGGATAAACAATGAATTTTCAAACACTGAAAAAAAATTAATAAAAATACTTTGTCTTCAATGATTCCTCTGCTTTTATTCATTCTTTCATATTGCCAAGGATTTTTTTTTCCCCATCTAGACGACATTTTGGATTTCCAAAGCTCATAACTCCATGGTGCCATCAAAAGTTTTTCGGTAGGTTCATAACCACCCCACACACTATTTTGCCCTCACTTTGCTCTATTACTCTTTAAATACTACTACTACTGTTAAAGTCTATTACTTTACTTTACTTGTCAAAGTAATTATCAAACTTTACCTTAATCATATAGAATATAAAACTGCCATGCCTTAAACCAGATATTTTGGTTTTATCAAATCACACACAAAATGACATACAACAGTGCTTATTCCAAAATTTAAGCATACCACCATACAAAGCACCTTTTCTCTTTCTTTTTCTCAAACCAACGTACAGAACTTTCATGAGAATACCCATGCAGCTTTTCAAAGGTTTTTGGGTTATTTTTTTGAGTGGAAATGTTATGAATCATAATTTGTGGGTTCTTTGTGACTTAAATATAGAGCTATTATTAATAAGCCAGATCTAAAAATGGCTTAAGAGCAGCTTATTTATGGAAATCTTCTTCTATAAATTATCTTCAGTAATGGCCTCTTATCTCATGATCAATTGTTATCCTTTTTAAATGTGGCTACCAGGTTTCTTAGTGATTAGAAACTTATTAGTTACATCACTATTTTATAATCTAATGGAACTGTAGTAGTCAGTATCATTGGTGATCTACAATTAATTGTACTTCCTGGCACTTATGCCTTTCTATAGCCTATGACACAGAGCTGGGCCTGTAACATGCTTAAATTACAAATGCAGCAAAATACCATTATGCCATTTTAAAGCCGGAGCATTAAGCAGATCTGCTGGCTTCAACTTTTGTGCCTGGGGGAGCCTTAAGTTGCAGTATAAAGCTGTATGGGCTGCCCTGTTGTAGAGACCACATTGAGAGAGCAGGAAGAGGAGGAAAGACTCCTATAATGCGTGGAGGAAATCTAAGGCCAATAGAGAAAATTGTGTCCCCACAGTTGTGACTCCAGTTGAGTTATTCCAGTGAACACCAGCTGCTCTAACCTTCTGACTGAGGTGTCACGCATGTGAGTACAACAGCCATTTTGGACACCCCAAACCAGCAAGCATCATACAGAGAGAGATGAACCACCCTCATCATGCACTGTCCAAATTTCTGACCCATGAAATCACAAGAAAGAGTAAAATATTTTAAGCTACTTAGTTTGAGTATAGTAGGATACACAATAATAGATAGCTGAAACAGGAATGTACTCAACCACCATTTTTAAACAATAATTCTTTTAAAGTTAAAAAAAAAAGTTCAGAATAACAGGGAGGACATTGGGAGATGGAGAGGAGAAGTGAGTTGGGGGAAATAGGAGGAGGAGACAACCATGAGAGACTGTGGACTCAGAAAAAAACTGAGGGTTTTGGTAGGGAGGGGGGTGGGGGGGTTGGGTAAGCCTGGTGGTAGGTATTAAGGAGGGCATGTATTGTATGGAGCACCGGGTGTGGTGCATAAACAACGAATTATGGATCACTGAAAAAAAATTAAATTATATTTTTAAAAAGTTCAGACCAACTCATATAAATACAGAATTACTTAAGGAGAAGTATTTATTTTCAATGCAGAGGAATGAGGCACATATAGAGCCATATAGCATTCCTTGTAGTTTCCCAATAATCTTCTTAATTCCTGTTCTAGAAAAAGTGGGGGAGGTGTTGTGCCTTAGTCAGTTAAGCATCTGCCTTCAGCTGGGGTCATGATCCCAGGACCCTAGGACTGAGCCCCACATTGGGCTCTCCACTCAGCGGGGAGTCTGCTTCTCTCTCTCAGTCTTCCTCTGTGCTCTCTCTCTTGCTATCTCTCCCTTAAATAAATAAATAAGTCCTTAAAAAAGAAAAATGTGTGAATTTAGAAGTCATTCAAACAGGAGGACACAATTTGGATGGATGTACATACACCTCTTTTCCTAGTGTGAATAACTCAAGGAATAGATTGTAAAGCATTTTACAGGAATATAGAGACCATACAACCTTTAGGACTTCCTCCCTCAGTGTTGCTTCATACTCCTTAGCTTTTGATAAATACTGAATGCCAAGGGGGCAAATTATAGGAATTGATGGCCAAAAGCCCATCGAGTTTTAGATGTCTTTTGTAAAACATTAATTTGGCACTAGAGAATAGAATAAGAGTTTGTATCAAATTTGTATTAAGAAAACAACATTATGTTCCTATTAGAGGTAGTATATAATAATGGAATTCTTCTGGAGTCAAGACTTCCTGCCTTAACTTCTGGTCTCACCTCATGGAAGCCATGTTACCTTCAATTTCCCTGGGTTTCAGTTTTCTCATTTGTAAAAATGGGAATAAAAATTGCATCCAATTCATAGAGCTTCTGTGAGGATTAAGTGAGAGTAAACTACATATAATGTTGAGCATAATGTCTGGCACACAGAAAAAGGTCAATAAATGTCAAACTCTTTATTTCCTATTATAGAGGATATATATCTAACTCACCAAAGAGTTCTAACAAACTATTAATGTAAAACTTACAAAGACAGTGAAACTAAATTAAATGCATGTTGGACTTCACTGATTTATCAAGAGACCATGTCTACTGATTTTCTAAGTGGTATCAGGTTATCATCATTAATAGTTAAAGATGCAAATATGTCTATACTTAATTTCTGTTCACAGAATCAAAGACAAAGAAATATCAATAAAATACCAAAATAAATTAAAGTAGATTGCAAAATGATAAGGAATATAAAGGTTTCCTGATCTTTCTGTTGAATCTTTGGCTTGAGAAGACAGTAGTGAGATATTCTTAGGAAAGATGGGGAGCAAAACCTATTGTGTAGAATGATATATTACATTAGTTAAAGTTTTCATAATTTAGTGACATAAAAAAGTTGTCTTTTAAAAGTGAAACAGAAGACATTCCCAATACAATAAAAGAAATATCAGGCTTACAGACCTGGTAAAGTCAAATACATTGCCAGATACTAAAGCCTACAATTTAGAATTGTCCTTCACCTATTCTGGATCCTGGAGATATTTCTAGTTTCCCCTAAAAGAGTAAGGAGGGGTGGTAAGGCTGTTCCATGGTATACATAGCTACTATAAAGAATATGCTTTTGGGGAAGAAACCTTTAGCCAGCCAGGCTCAGAGCTCTGAGGAACATGTAATGTTTAAAAGAAGGAGAAGTAAATGCGAAAAGTCAACAAAATTGTTAACATATTTATGGAATCTGTCCTTTATAGGGAGATCTGGAAAGACCATGAAATGCTCAGCTCCAAGGACATAGAAAACTCCAATCTCTGGCAGACAGTGAACAAATTATTAAAAATCTATGGCTTTTAGCAAAGAAAAAGAATTCTAAGCATTTCTACAGAAATAAACATTCTGCCCTTTCTAAAGCATTTACAAAAATTAATTAAAATAGATATGTTGGAAACAGTTTGTTCAACCCAAGTGTCAAAGGTGGTTGATAGGTGAGAAAAGGTGAAATAGCAGAGATTATAAGCCAAATAGAACCTTAACAAATCTATTCAGGGTCCTGGATCAGAAATGTTTTCAGTGATCAAAGTCTAAAAAAACTAAATCAATGTATTATTTGGAGAATGCCAAATAATACATTAGTGACTACAAAGGATACCAGTACATCTAACTGCCCAGCCACGTTTTTTTCTTAAGCATATATTAAACTTATTTTAAACACAGGATGAGCTATACTAACATTTGCATTAGGCTCATTATAGAAAATGTAATCTGGGCCTTATTCTCTTTTGCTGACTTGGGGCTTTTTATTTTTTGTCTTTTACCTCAATTTATGCCACATTCATATAGACCAGCATTTATTAGGTGCAGTTTCCTAACATTAATAAAATCAATATTTTCTAACTGCACAAAAACATGTTAACAGCCACACCAAGCATATTATTACTGTAATGTTTACAGGGTTTTATTTACTTATAATTAATTTTCATTGTTGTTCTTGTTTTAGTTCAGCATTAGTTAAATCCACTTTAAGCATGATTCTAGCTAATTCATATATGAAAAGAAATAGTGTCAAGGAAGAAATCAACTTAAATGAAACTCCAGCTGTCTGCCATGCACTAGCACTAGAAATAGCAAATAGAACTTCATTTTAAAATGAGTCCTGGCATGGTTCCCTCTCCTCTAAAGCTTGGCATAAAGTATGATTTGGGGAGTGAATGCACATTTTGCGAAGACAGCAGGTTATTTTGGTATTTAGTGGGTGGACAAAATGAGCTGCAATCATTTCTACAAGGGCTTCAACTCATGAAGGTGACAGGATGATCTTGTTTTTAATAAGCCACTAAAGGAAACAAAGAAGACTATAGTGTCATTATTGTTCATTGGAGAGCTGGTGGTTGGGGTTGTTACCAATGGAAAAAAGCTATGGAGCTCTAGGTCAATAGCTGAAGTCTCCTATAAATTTAAAACTAAAAGTTTTTTTCTTTTTTAACTATTTCATGGAGTTATTGGGGTTATGTCAAAATTGGTAGTATTGTTGGAGAGATCTTGCTGAATAGGTAAAGGCTTCTCTTCTTCAGTTGAATATTTTAGTAATCATTGGGTTGGACAACTGCATGGGTCAAAAGATGACCCTGTTATTTATAAGTTTATTTCAAGATGAAAAGTATTGACAAGAGTCTTTCCTCTCTTCTCCCTTTGAATAGAAGAGCTGGTCCTAAGAATTAAATTTGTATTTGTGTGTGTACACGTGTATATGGGAAAGAGAGAATGAGAATCAGACAGAAGCATAACAAAGAGATAATAGATAATAAGAGACACTCTTATATAGAGATACTCTTATAAGAGATAATAATAGAACTCACAGGTTGTGAGAGAACTGTTGATATTTTTGTTAATTGAATCTAAAAAGGAAGACAGGGGCAACTATGTTGTTGTTTGAGTGTTTGTACACTCATGTACACAATTCTGTATGTGATTTACACAACATAAGATAGCTAAATTAGAGGATCTGGGCACCAACATTTTTATTTCATTTAACTTGTACAGATAATTTACTCAGTTTCCCCTGTAGCTTTCAGGGCTAGATAAAAGTCCTACTGAGAAATGGTTAGGATTAAGTCCTTAAGCAGAAACGATTCAGTGTCATATCTGACTTTAAAAGGGGAAAGAAAACTGAGAAAAAAAAAGCATTTACTTCTCTTCAAGCAACATTCATTGATAACCTACAATTCTCCAAGCACTTAATTAAGTCCAGAGAATGCATGAGCTACATCCCTGCCCTATGGAATTCATAGAAGTGGGGCTACACAGAGTTGAATGAATTCCCTGAATGAGAGACAGGAAGTCGAATTATCTGATGGTAAGCTGGGAGATCTTGATTCCTTCTTTTCTGTCCTTATCCTCATAAGAATTTTCTTAAACCTGTTTTAAAACAAAGTTTCACTTTGATCAGCCTTATATTTCATTAACAAATTTTCCATTCCCCTCTTCCTATCTGCTTAAAGAGTATTAGTGTCAAGAAATGAGTATATCCATTGGATATAAGCAAATCCGATTAGGATCTTATGTATTGTTTTATGAGAGAAGTTCCATTTTATTGATTATGTCAATAAAAGCAGATGCTATTCAAGCCATTTCCCCCTACCTTTTCTTTCCACTCACTCCCCTCCTTTCTCCATTGTTTATAAAACACCTCAGGTGTCTTGTCTTCTTTCTTCTTGATCTTTTTCTCTACAAATTGCCACTTCCAGTCATCAGCTCTCCTTGCCCTCATCTCAGTTGACAATTTTCCCAGCCTAGAAGGCACTGGGATATGGCAGAGTGAGAATATGAAAGCTAGGAAATCTGACTGATTGTCTCCACACCACCAGGAACTTCTGTGCAGCCCCAGGCCTGCCCTCACTGGTCTCTCCCTGTAGTGGGCTCCGCAGAGTGTTCTGCTCCTAAGGATGGGGACGCCATTGCTCCCTGGCATTCAGCTGGCTCACTCACTTCGGTTCTGTGGTGTGGCTTTTAGTGTTGACTGTTGGCTCACTTATACACTGCCCCTAATGTACAAGACAATAAATAACCAAAATAGTTTTTGTCAACTAACTCTTCCTGAAGGGAAGCCTATGATGGGTAATGTTAATAACTGCGACAAGCGATCTCAATGGTGAGTCCATGCTTTCACCTACAACAGCAAATACAAGGTCAGCTCCTTTACTTTAGATATCTAATCCAGTCTCCCACCTTGCACTCTGAGACTTGTTTTTCATCTTAGTAAATGTTAATTTATATCATAGTCACATATACACCTTATTTTAAAAACTTACTATGAAAAACAATAGCCCAAGGCCTCACTACTTCATATGACTTTAATCTTAACACCCATATTTCTCATTAATATGTTTTCTTACTATTTCTGATGGTCAATTTTAAACATTATCTATGGGTGTCCGATTTGAAGAGAGGAGGGTTGAACTCAACAATACCCTCACCCCAATTTCTTTTCCCTCCAAATTCCAAAAAAAAAAAAAAAAAACTGCAGTGAAAGAGCACAAGCTTTTTTTCAATCTAATGTTCTACTTCACTTATAACTCGTAACTATCTTTCACTGCTGAGAGAAGTAGTATCTTTTTCTTGTTCCTCTTTAAGGTTTTCCTGAAGTTAATAATTTCCTCATGTCTCATTTGTATCATCATCCATGGAATTATAGTTAATTCCTTCTCATTGCACCATCAGCCTCTTAATGCTATTGTTATTTGGTCAAACACATCAGATAATCTGTCAGATTGTCTCTTTCACTTCCACTTCTTGTGGTACTGGATGCTTCCAAGTTCTGAGATTTTACAAGGTTCAGTAGAATGAATCTACCCTCACCTTGCACCTGAGACACAGGTCCCGCCCACGGGAGTCAGTTACCACTCTGCCATGTGCTCTCCCTGTTCCAGAACTGTGTAACAAATTGGCAGCCTTTCTGTTCTCTTTATCTCCCATTTTACCAGGCGTTTAGAAGGCAGAGGAAAGGAGTATCTGTACTCAAGCTTCTCTGTTTAACCAGGAGTCTCCTTCCTATACTCTTCTGTATTCTATACTGTTTGACACATTACTTTACAATCTCAACTTCATTTTATGTAGAGTAAGGCCCCTATGTGAGAAAACTGGACAAATAATCATTTTAATCAGACAGGGGAGCTCTGATTTTAAGATTTCAAGAGATATGCCCAGGATACACCACAATGGTAGACAAAGGACCTGGAATAGAAGGCCTAAGTCACTGGTAATACAGAAGTCAAGGAAACAAGAGGCTAGCATGTTAGAAGAACCATCATTTCTTGAGGCAAGGAAAATCACAGTTTGTGGAAATTTGCTACAGCAGCAATAGGAAACTAATGCAGGGGATAACTTTAATATTTTCCTAATTGGTTTGCAGGGGTGTGTGTGTGTGTGTGTGTGTGTGCACATGCGTGCACGTGAAGAACACACAAACATCAGGTCATTGTCTTTTCACAATTTAATAATGCTGGATGCAAACAGTGTGTTCTTTTTTTTTTTTTAAGATTTTTATTTATTTTTTTGACAGACAGAGTTCACAAGTAGGCAGAGAGGCAGGCAGAGAGAGAGGAGGAAGGAGGTTCCCTGCTGAGCAGAGAGCGCGATGCAGGGCTCAATCCCAGGACCCTGAGATCATGACCTGAGCCGAAGGCAGAGGCTTAACCCACTGAGCCACCCAGGTGCCCCATTTTGTACCCGTTTTAAGCCTAAAGACAGAAGGTTCCAGTGAGCCTGACCTTGATAATTCTCCTGCACTTGGCCTGTCTTCACAGGATGCTGCCACGATACCTGAAGGCCATTTTTTACTTTTTTTTTTTTTTTAAGATCTTTTTATTTGACAGACAGAGATCACAAGTAGGCAGAGAGTCAGGCAGAGAGAGAGGGGGAAGCAAGCTCTCTGCCGAGCAGAGAGCAGGATGCGGGGCTTGATCCTAGGACCCTGGGATCATGACCTGCGCCAAAGGCAAAGGCTTAACCCACTGAGCCACCCAGGCACCCTAAACAGTGTGTTCTTGATTACTCATTCCCGATCTGGTTTCTGGGCACTTTTTTTTCTTCTTGGTTAGATAACCCGGCAAAATCACTTGTTTTTTTAGGTTCTAAGATCTCAGAGAAAGGTTCAGTGGCTCACTTTACAAGGAGCTAAATTGCTGGTACTGTTTTAGGGTATCGCATTTTCTCCACATGGGAAATTTTTATACTACTTATTCACAAATTATGTAACTCCTTCCCTTTTTTTGATTCTTTTATTTGCTATAAATTAGTGCCACATTCTCTTGAGTACCACTTGTAAATATGGTGAATTTTCTTGTTTATTTCAGTTTATAAGGCTGTAGCCATCAGTTATCTAACATATTCAGAGGAATTTTAGATTCTGAAAGAAATAAGCAGAAATTTGAATTACACAAAAATCTGCTGACAAACGGAACCTCTAAAAGACTAAGCTCAGCACACATTTCTTGTCGAAAATCAAACATTCTGTTTCCTAAAGGATATGTTTGCCATTCATGGACTCAGAAGAAAACATTGCCTCTGCTTATTTCTCTGTGCAAAGAAAAGCCTGCATGAATTTGCTGACAAATTCACATTTGGAGTCTCTGGTTCTGATTCTGGTTTTTGAGCAAAGAAGCAACATTCAATAGCTTAATTTGAGGTTAACATATTTAAATACAATAAAGACCATCTGAAGGCAATCTTCAGGGAGATATCTATGTGAACTGGAAAAACTGCCTTTGGTCAGAGAAACAAAGAGCTATGAGACTATCACAAAACAGAATGTGTTGTTGCATGTGGAAAAACTATCAGGTGAAAGGCTCTACTGGGAGAACTAAAGTGTTGTAGATGAGAATACAAGCTTAATACATAATAGAGTTGTCTGCCTCATAAACACTGAGGCTTGCATGCACCAAAGATTGTATCCTCATTCAGGACAAAGATTCCCCTTTTCAACGGAGAAACTGTTAAGCCTACAAAGAGATGAAAGGGCTAAAGAAAGCATCTAGTTCAAAGTGACAATGAGACTCAAAGCCATCAGGGAACCTAATGAAAGCCACATAGATATTCAAGCACCCTTAGTCCTACCCATCCCACACTGAGTATTCTCCTTCACTCACTCCTCAAGGTCCCTCCGTGCTTACAGTGCCTGACACCTTGCTTGAGCAAGGACAGTGAGGGGTGGGGTGGGGGGGATGGCAGGGGTTACAATATAGCTATTTCGGGGCCCAACAAGTTGGGAAGCACATACTGGCCAGAATCTAAAATAATAAAGGCTCACCAAACAGAAAAAAATGTTGTTTGGATACATAATAACCTCTCCCTGGTTATACAGTCTTTTTCCTATTGATATCCTCATTGAGCAAAGACAGCAAAAGATTTTTTTTTTTTAATCAGAATAACCCTTTTGAGTTGATGACCGAGCTCAACATTATTCATGTTTTTTCTAAGTTTTTTTTTTTTTTTAAAGTCATGATCATATTGGAATTGGAATGACTTTCAGTTAGGTTATTGTTAAAATAGAGTTAGGTTATTGTTAGGTTAGGTTATTTTTAGACTAGTAGGTTATTGTTAAAATAGAAAATGATTCCATTTAGATTTTTACTCACCTTAAAATAAATCTCTTAGAAAGAAAAAAATATTTGCTATTAATACAAGAAGTATTTGTTTCAAAAGTTAACACATTAATGTCTTTCTCTGAAACATTCAGGGAAGATTATGTTAAAATACAAAAAAAAAAAAGGAAAAAAAAGAAGTATCTATCGTTTTGCTGAGAGATGAGTTCTTTTTTTTTTTTTTAATTTATTTATTTGACAGAGATCACAAGCCTGCAGACAGGTAGGCAGAGAGAGAAAGGAAGGAGGAGGCTCCCTGCTGAGCAGAGAGCCCGATTCGGGGCTTGATCCCAGAATCCTGAGACCACAACCCGAGCTGAAGGCAGAGGCTTTAACCCACTGAGCCACCCAGGCATCCCCAGAGATGAGTTCTTGACACAATTTTTTCCTAACTACTTTCCCAAAGTCTGAAACTTATCTTGTCACCTTGCACAGTGAAGCTTCTTCACTTAAAGAAGCTAATCAATTGGTTAACTCTAGGTACTACCTTTATTTATTTATTGTTATTTTTTTCCATGTACTCCCTTTAAAACACTAGTAATGATAATCACTTGGAGCATTAATGTACATTATACCATATGAATTGCAGCTATTTGCAGTATAATGTGTCAAGTACATATCTTTTCTTTACCAAATATCAAATATGACCCACATAAGTTTCATAACTAGCCATCAAAATTGAGTTTTCAATAGTTTCCATAATATGAAAAAATATTTATGAAGTGAAGTACAGCAAATTAGGGTCCTGTAGGCTTTAAGATTTTAAATGGCTCAACAATGATTTTTATCATTGCTCTAAAATGTTGCTTATAAATATTTTCAAGAGCTTACATGGCTGCTTACTGCCCATGCCCAACATATATACACTGAATACACACACACACATACACACACATACACACACTCTCTAGCTACCAGATGGAAGAGTAGAAGACATCTGTCTTATGAATCAGTCCTCGATTCTAGCTCATTACCCTGTCCTCTAAGTTAGTGAAGAAGATGTGTCCTTTATTTCCTTCAATAAACAGAAAGTGTTAGACTACTCTCTAGACTACTATGGCTTTAGGCTTTGCTATTTCTCTAGCATTTCTTCACAACCTGGCATTCAATTTTTAGATAGCTCCTTATCAGTTCAAATATTTAGATAAACCATCATGTAGTCAGAAAGGTAACAATCCAGTTCACTGATAAGCGATTTGATTTTATCTAAAAGACATTTATGGAATATCTGGTTATGATTCAAGTACTTTGCTAAGTTCTGGAGAGGATAGCATAATGGATAAGATACTGAAATTAGCATTAACTAACTCTTTGGTAAAACATCAAGGTACATCCTTACCTCTACCTTACTCTTTATATCAAAATAAATTTCAGGTTACCCACAGATGGGGAAAACACCAAAAACAAAACAAAATAAAACAAAACTATCAATTTGGCTTGCTGATCATCTGGAAAGTTCTATAAGAAAGGACAGTTTTAACAAATATTGGAGCATGTTATGCCAATACATGGAGAGTGCCACCCTCCAAATGCATATGTTGAAGTTCTAACACCCAGTACCACAGACTGTGGCTTTATTTGGAAATAGGGTCATCACAGACATAATTAGTTAAGCTAGGCTGAGATCATACTAGAATAGGATCTGCCCCTAATCCAGTATGACTGGCAACCTTGTAAGAAGGGAAAATTTGGACAAAGAATACACATAGGAAGAATGCCATGTGAAGATTAGAGTTATGCTGTCATAAGCCAAGAAACTGTCAGAAGCTAGGAGAGAGGCCTGAAAGTGATCCTTCCCTAGTGCCTTCACGGAGAGTATGATTCTGATGACACCTTGATTTTAGATACCTGACCTCCAGAACTCTGAGACAACAAATATCTTCTGTTCAAGCCAATTTATTTCCAGTTTGTGAAAATTTGCTGCAGCAGCCCTAGTAACCTAAGAAGAGAGTGAGAAAAGCCACTCTAAGCGAACATAAAATCTAGAAGCCATATGGCACAAAACCAGACACACAGATCAATGGGACAGAAAAATAAACACACAATTATATGATCAATTAAACTTCAACAAAGGAGGAAAGAATATGTAATGGGAAAAAGACAGTCCCTTCAACAAATGGTGTTCAGAAAACTGGACAGCTACATGCAAAAGAATGAAACTGGACCACTTTCCTACATCATACACAGAAACAATCTCAAAAAGGTGAAGAACCTAAAAGGGAGATCTGAAAACCAAAAAAAAAAAAAAAAGAAAGAGCACAAGTAGTAATTTTCCTGACATCAGCCATAGCAACATTTTTCTAGATATGTTTCCAGAGACGGGAAATAAAAACAAAAATAAACTACTGGGACTAAATCAAAATAAAAAGCTTCTGCACAGTGAAGGAAACAATCAACAAAACTAAAAGGCAACCTCCTGAATGGGAGAAGATATTTGCAAATGACATATCTGATACAGGGTTAGTATGCAAAATATATAAAAAACCATTATGACTCAACATCCAAAACCCAAATAATCCAATTAAAGATAGGCAGAAGACATAAATAGACATTTCTCCAAAGAAGTCATACAGATGTGCAACAGACACATGAATAGAGGCTCATCATGGGAAATGCAAATTAAAACTACAATGAGATATCGCTTCACACAGTTCTGAAAGGTTAAAATCAAAAACACAATAAACAACAAATGTTGGTGAAAATATGGAGAAAAGGAACCCTTGTGCATTGTTGGTGGGAATGAAAACTGGGGCAGCCACTGTGGCAAACAGTATGGAGATTCTTCAAAAAAACTAAAAATCAAACTACCCTATGATCCATTAGTCACACAACAGGGTATTCACCCAAAAGATACACAAACACTAACTCAAAGGGTTACATGCACCCCTATGTTTATAGTGGCATTACTTACAATAGCCAAATTATAGAAGCAGGCCAAGTGTTCATCAATAGATGAATGGAAAAAGATGTGAGATATATATATATATATATATAGAAATATTACTCAGCCATAAAAAAGAATGAAATCTTGCCATTTGCAATGACACAAAAGGAGCTACAGAGTATTATGCTAAGTGAAGTAAATCAAAGAAAGAGAAATACCATATAATTTTGCCCATGGGTGAATTTTACCCACTGGGTGGCTCAGTTGGTTGAGTGTCTGCCTTCGGCTCAGGTCGTGATCTCTGGGTCCTGGGATAGAACCCACATTGGGCTCTCTGCTCAGCAGCAAGTCTGCTTCTCCCTCTTCTTCAACCTCTATGATCTTTCTCACTCTTGTGCTCTCTTAAATAAATAAATTAAACCTTAAAAAAAATAAATTAAAAAAGAGAGAGAGACACACAAACCAAGAAAGAGACTCTATTTAGCCAAAGAGACAAACTGATGGGTCCCCGGGGGTGGAGGGAGGTGCCTGAAATAGGTGATGGGATTAAGAAGGGCACTGGTGATGAGCACTGGGTGTTGCATGGAAATGATGAATCGCTGTATTGTAAACCTAAAACTAATAAAACACTGCATGTTAACTATACTGGAATTAAAATCAAAAACTTAATTAAAAAATTCTAGAAGCCATAAAAATCATTGATAATTTTTTTTAATTTAAATTCAATCAGCCAACAAAGAGTACATATTAATTTCTGATGTAGTATTCAACGATTTAACAGTTGATTTTTTTTTTAAATATTTTACTTATTTATTTGATAGAGAGATCACGAGTAGGCAGAGAGGCAGGCAGAGAGAGAGGGAAGAAGCAGGCTCCCTGCTGAGCAGAGAGCTTGATGCAGGGCTTGATCCCAGGACCCTGAGATCATGACCTGAGCTGAAGGCAGAGGCTTTAATCCACTGAGCCACCCAGGCGCCCCTCAACAGTTGATAATTTAAAGTGCATAAAATTTTTTAAAAATGTGAATGGTGAAGGAAAACAAGACAAAAAAACTTACAGCTTGGGAATTTCATTTGTATGCCCAAAGTTAAGAAAAGGAGATAACAAGTGGCTCCACATCCTCATCAGGTGCTGGGTCATCAATCCAGGGCCTACAAAAGAGGTGATCAAAACCATCGCAGGAATAGCCTGTTCCTCACCAACAGTCTATACAAGCAAGGACTGAAAATCCAGTGTGGAAATGGGTTCTTCAGAGGTAGAGAGAAGGCTGTCAGAGTGCTACAGAGTTTCCTTGGTTCTTGACAGAGATGGAATGAGTCAGGTGCCAGAGAACACCTCAGAAAAGCAACCTAGGTATCTTGGGGCCTGGGGACTCAAGTATATATTTCTTTGGACATTTTCTTTGACATGATCCTAAAAGCAAAAGGCTAATGGAAGCAAGTTTCCTGGCAGAGGCAAGAGCCAAGCTGTATCAGGACAGTAGTGAGGACACAGAGGGCAGTTTGTTGGGCCAGATGGAGACCTGTTACAAGAGTGGTGCTCGAGCAGAATGGAAAGGAGCCCAGCTCAAGAGACCTGCCTGGAGGAGAAAATTAATGCCAGTGGAGGGGTCACAAGAAGAGGAACCCAGCCGACTAGGAAACGATCACTAGAAGCTTAGAAGACACATTCATTTCAGATTCTCCATGAGAAATAATCTCAATAGGAATCCTAAACTTTAAATGATAGAATCCAGTAATTTGTGTAACAATGGTTGGAAGTGCTACTGACTTGGGTTCGGATTTTTTCTTTGGTAGTCATTTGCTTAAAAGGCGGAAAAAAAAAAAAACCCGAAAAACAAGGCAGAAAAGACAAACGGTGGGAGATGCTGACAGGGTGCTGGGAAGCACATTTCCCTCTCATTTCAGGGTAACTGTGACTCCAATTCGCTATGCTTGAATGCCTGCCATGTGTGGAAATGAAGCAATGGCAAGGTTTTCTTTGGGGAAGAAAATTTAAGTAGCAGATGGGAGAAAGAAACAAAATTACGATATACAGAAAGTTTAAAATGTATCTTTACAAAGGAATCTTAAAAGTGTTATTACGAAAAGTGTTATTACAGAGATGGGACTTAAATAAGAGTAGAGCCAAGGAGGTATTGATAGAGATGAAGAGAATAAGGTTTGGAAGGGAAAAAAAAAATGTTTCTTTCTTTAAGAGATATTTAATGTCATCTGAATTGAGTCTCAAAAACCTAAATTAATGAGATATGGGATGCACACAAAGCCGTTTTCATGGCAAGGTCTCACAGAAAGGTAACTGAACCTGAGATAGGTTTGCGACTACAGCCAAGCTCGTGGGAGTAAGCATGAGAAAGCTACTCCACATGAGTGACATGCATGAACTGTGGTGATGGGGCTTTTAGGCTCAATTCAGAAACTTCAACATGATCCTGAGGGTGCTGGATTGCCACTAGGTCTGAGGAACGCACTCAGGAGAATCCTCTGCTTGAGCCCCAGGGAAACAAATGAAGCTTCATAAGGTCATCATACTTTGGTTGTTCAACACATGATTCAGAGGTGAGCTGGACTTCAGATTTGTAAAGACTGACTTTTTTATGAAGATGTTTCATCTCAATCCCTCCCAAGTTCCAAAGAGAGTTCAAATCTCTCAAGAGCACCAAAAAGTTCTTATACTTTCCATCTTTACCTTCTTTGGTGTCTTTGGTCAGCAATGGACTTTCATATCTTCTGACACATTGCAACCCATAGGAAAGATCTCTACCCATTAAAAATACACTGCATTACTCAATGTAAAACACCTTAACATGAATGTTGAACTTCACACTACTGGAAACTAAGTTGTAGGGTTAAATCTTGAATTAGAGCAGTGTATTGACTACATAGCCTACTGTATCATCTGAATTTGTAGTTCAGCAGATCTTTTTGACAGTCACCCATGAATTGTTCACCTGGAAGGAGCAGAAAAACATGACTTTTGGCATGAGGCACCATTCCCCCACCATTTTCTCTTGTGTAGGAGAAAGAAAAAGCTTTCTAAGCAGCATCCATTCGATACTGGTGATTTATATTTAACCATGTTCTTTAAAGAGCTTTCAATTAGAAACCCAGGACTCACCAGATATACTGAAAAACACATTAATATAGATTTTAAAAAGACAAGGCAACAACTCAAATTCTAAAGTTGTTTACTGAAGAATGAGAGAAATGATGCCTTGAGGTCTGAATCTATGTATAATATACATGAAGATGATTCACAGAGAGAATGTATACACTCATTGTTCTCACTATATAATATGCATCACAGCACATGAAATAATCTCAATCCTGATCCCAAGATACTACTTTTAACTTCTCTGTTTAGATTCTCTCAAATGTTTGAGTAATTGCTCTGAAAAACACCAATGCCTTGCATCTTTGCAAAACTTATAATCTATTGTCTATTCTGCAACTAGTCTGTACTGTCCTGACCTGTTCTCAAATCCAAGAATGTCCTTTAATAATTCATTGATTTATGTCATCTATAAAATAATTTCAATATAAAGTATATATTTCTTTGATTCTATATTTCCAGTGTGTTTGTGCCAGTGCTGGAGAAAGTATCTGCATTTTATTGCAGGGGTCATGACCCCCTGTTGATTAATGCCAAATGCCTCTAAGTTACATCAGATGATCAGGTTGTGATACAACTAAACCTTGCCAAAGAGATGCAGATAAACAAAACATATCTGAACATAACTGAAATTTCTGATCCTCTTAAATGGGAACATTTCAGAGAATCAAATCCAAAGCCCCTTCTCCTCTACACACACTCCAACCATGTGTAACTGAAATTTTAAAGGCCATACAAGGCAGTGAGAAGAATGTGCTCTAAAATCAGACATCTTTGGGTCAAATCCTGTGAAATGGGTGGGGTTTTTTGAGTTTTAACTTCTATGACATGGGAATAGCCAGACCAACTTTGCGGTCTGGAGATTATAGGGTTGTATTGGAGATTATAGGTATGTAACTAGTTTGTTGAGGAGAAGGAAGGAATAGACTTACTTCCTCACTACAATTCTCCAAATTAGATCAGGCTTGATGAGGGGAGAAACTGGGAACTGGATACCAGATGAACATTTTGTTTTGGATCAGGTTAGACTTTCTAATATCTGAAAGTTCTGTTACTGTAATATCCAAAACTAATCAGAGAATTCACGGAAGCTGACAAAATATCACATAAACCCAGGGAAACATATGAACAGAGCATGTTTTAAGGGTTGTACATTCTATCATGTCCAGTCTATCCACCAAATAGGTTTCTCAATGCAAAACACCTTGTCTAATGCAGAGAATAAAATAAACATTAGCTTTTGCACAGAGAAAGAAACAGTCAACAAAACCAAAAGACAGCTGACAGAATGGGAGAAGATATTTGCAAATGACATATTAAAGGGCCAAAATCTATAGTATCCAAAATCTAGAAAAAACTTATCAAACTCAACACCCAAAGAACAAATAAACCAATCAAGAAATGAGGAGAAAACAGGAACAGACATTTCTGCAAAGATGACCTCCAAATGGCCAAGAGACACACAAAAAATACCCCTGGGGATAAAAATATATGTTTATAAAAAATAAAATTAAAAAAAAAAAAGTGCTCCACATCACTCGGCATCAGGGAAATACAAATCAAAACCACAATGAGATACCACTTCACACCAGTCAAAATGGTTAAAATTAACAAGTCAGGAAACGACAGGTGATGGCGAGGATGCAGAGAAAGGGGAACCCTCCTACATTGTTGGTGGGAATGCAAGCTAGGGCAGCCACTCTGGAAAACAGTATGGAGGTTCCTCAAAAAGTTGAAAATATAGCTACCCTATGACCCAGAAATCACACTACTGGGTATTTACCCTAAAGATACAAACGTAGTGATCCGAAGGGGAGGTTTATAGCAGCGATGTCCACAATAGTCAAACTATGGAAAGAACATAGATTTCCATCAACAGATGAATAAAGAAGACGTGTTTTATATATATATATATATATACACACACACATACATACATACAATGGAATATTATGCAGCCATCAAAAAACGTAATCTTGTCATTTGCAATGATGTGGATAGAACTAGAGTTCTAGTATTGTGGTAAGTGAAATATGTCAGTCAGAGAAAGACAATTATTATATGATCTCTCTGATATGAGGAATTTGAGAGGAAGGGTGGGGGGACATGGGGGCAAGGGAGGGAAAAAATGAAACAGGGTAGGACCAGGAAGGGAGACAAACCATAAGAGACTCTCAGTCTCAGGAAACAAACTGAGGGTTGCTGGGGGGTGGAGGTGGGGGAAGGATAGGGTGCCTAGGTGATGGGCATTGGGGAGGGTATGTGCTATGGTGAGTGCTGTGAATTGTGTAAGACTGATGATTCACAGACCTGTATACCTGAAGCAAATAATACATTATATGTTAATAAAAAATCTCTTCTTGTCCTTCTCAAAGAAACCAACTTCAAGAGCTTAATATGTTTATTAAAATTAAATACTAACATATCCTGGGAATATCCTTAGAGATTGCTTAAAGTAGTAGAGGCTAGAACAAGTGAATAATTGAATGATGAGGGAGCCCAACAAATTACAACTATTTCATATAGTTTAATTTGTTCCTAGCACATAAAAGTGGCCAATAAGGGAGAGAAGAGCCACAAGACTAAAGCAGGTTGAATTTTTGCAGATCACCCATTGACTTACAAGTTACAGGCCAAACAGAAGCTCTCCAAGAAGAAACAAGAATGATAATGCAACAAGGTCAAATTCATCATAGTTTGATTCCTTACACATTTAAGTTTCAAGACTGAGGAATACTGGAGATGGTATGACCTTCAAAAACCATTTGGTCTAGTTTCCTATATTACTGATGTGGAAACTGAGACTCAAGACACAACCTGGCAAATTGAAGGCAGAGCTGAGGGAACACAGGACTCCCAACAACTCATTCAGATGCTGTTTCTCCTCAATTGCATTGTTCTGAAAATGCGGGAACACCATACCTTTAATACAGTTTGTTTTAATTAGCAGCCTCACTTGAAAGCTCCATAGTAGCACATTTTAAATCTTTACCATGAAGTTCTGGCATGATTGCACCTGGTTTATCATCCACCAAGCTGGGTAAAGAGCAAATGGTGAGTATGTAAATAATCCCTAATTAATATTAAAGTCATTTCTAGAAGCTTTCTTACATGTATCACGTCACTATTTTTTTTTCATGTATTTTAATTCACTTAATAACTTCTCAGCTTCTGTTCTGGTAGAAGTAGTATATTCTCAGAATTTCTGAGTAACAGTTGTGTCACTACAAATTATTTCTTATGAAAATGAACTTGCAAAGATTTTGGATATCAGCACACACAAAAGCAGATGAAAAGTAAAGCCTCAATTATATTTGAGTCACATAAACTACAACCAAGACTCATTAGTATAAATCATACTTTATTTTTAAATTCTTTTTTGCAAAACTTAACATTCTTTTTTATTATGTTAGACAACATATAGTACATCATTAGTTTTTGATGTAGTGTTCAGTGATTCATTAGTTGTGTATAACGCTCAGTGCTTATCACAACATGTGCCCTCCTTAATACCCATCACCCAGCTACCCCATCTCCCCATGCCCCCTCCATTCTGAGTCTCTCATGGTTTGTCTCCCTCTCTGATTTCTTCCCATTCAGTTTTCCCTCCCTTCCCCTGTGGTCCTCTGTGCTATTCCTTATGTTCCATATGTGAGTGAAACCATATTATAGTTGTCTTTCTCTGCTTGACTTATTTCACTTAGCATAATCCCCTCCAGTTTCATCCGTATCGATGCAAATGGTAAGTATACATCCTTTCTGATGGCTGAGGAATATTCCATTGTATATGTGAACCACAACTTCTTTCCCCACTCATCTGTTGAAGGACATCTTGGCTCCTTCCACAGTTTTGCTATCATGGACATTGCTGCTATGAACATTGAGGTACATGTGGCCCTTATTTTCACTACATCTGTATCTTTGGGGTAAATATCTAGTAGTGCAATTGCTGGGTCATAGGGTAGTCCTATTTCTAATGTCTTGAGGAACTTTCACACTGTTTTCCAGAGTGGCTGTATCAGTTTGCATTCCCACCAATAGTGTAAGAGGGTTCCCCTTTCTCCACATCCTAGCCAACATTTGTTGTTAACTGTGTTGTTCATTTTTGCCATTCTAGCTAGTAAAAAGTGGTATCTCATTGTGGTTTTGATTTGTATTCTATCCCGTTAGTGACCTATATGTCCATAGCTGAGGGAGGGTGGATAATAAGAAGAGATGGGGAGGACTTAATTAAAAGCAAACGTGCTTGAGAGGAGATTAAAAATACCAACTATTTCAAGGGTGCAATTTTTTAATGGTTCTAATTTAAAAGTATGTAAATTTTGGTTAAAAGTCTCAACTGGAGGAAAATACACTGGAAATAAGCAACTTACTCAAGGAATAATAATAACTTGAAACACTCTATTGCTTTACTCTTACAATAGAGTCAGTATGTGTGCTCGGTCTGGAACTAGAGAGCTTCTGTGAGGTCTCACTCTGCTTCTGGCTAACTGTGTGATCTTGACCAAGATATTTACCTTTTCTGATAAGCTGTTCATTCATTTTTCAAAAAGGGATAATAATAGCACCTACAACATTAGACTGATGTGAGAATTATCTTTATTATTATTGTTGTTCAGCATTGAGAACAGTACCTGGCATTAAGTGTCAGTTTTTTGGTAATTACTATTATCATCTTCAGAACAGGAAATAACACACCGTCAATCAAGAGCCCACTGTTGATCAACACGAGGAAGAGGAGAAGGAGCACTGAACAGGGCTTAGAGGTAAATGGCTTAATGAGTCACTTGGTGGAAGACTATCTGGGGTCCAGAGAGACTGTCCTTGCTGAAACAGAACAAAAGTCCCGCTTTCCTCTGCCCTTTCCACTTGAAAAAATATATGATGGCCAGAACTTTGCATGAATTTGATTTCACAGATTTCATTACATATTGAATAGATAGGGAAAATGGAGTGCACTTTGTGACTCATCAAGGTAAGGTTGGACAGAGTCAGCAGTGGAAGTAAGACCAGGATTTCTGACTTTGACCATGAAGTTGGCTGGGCTCTATAATGTAGTCAAAAAA
Source organism: Mustela putorius furo (assembly GCF_011764305.1). Classification (NCBI taxonomy): domain Eukaryota; kingdom Metazoa; phylum Chordata; class Mammalia; order Carnivora; family Mustelidae; genus Mustela; species Mustela putorius. The sequence continues at coordinate 11,144,306 of NW_025421294.1, forward strand.
ATAAAGACGTCCCTGCTGTCATACAAAGCAGGCATGAGGCCTCTGATTAACTTACTTTCATATAGTTACACATCAGGGATATAGTTTAAAAAATAAGAACTGCAATTCTGTATTATCTAGATTTTAAGGTGATAAATACAAAATTTGTCTCTGATAACATTTCCACATTTCGACCATAACTTTTTTTCTGTTGCAAATGCATAATTACATAACTTTACTTTGAAATTTGGCAGATCCTTAAGAGATATTTGGCTAACTTAGAATTATTATCACATTTAGCATAGCCCAGGAAGTCCAAAATCACCAAAAAGGGAAAGATATTGAAAAGAAATGTGTCTTTGCCATAGATGTTGAGAACAAATCACTTCTGTTGTTTAGCATTTTTTTTCTCAAGTTATATCTGAGCCAAGGCTTTAAAAAAAAATTTTTTTTTAAGATTTATTTGAGAGAGACAGCAAGAAAATGCTTGTGTGTGAGTGGGGGGAGGGGCAGAGGGAGAGGGAGGGAGAGGATCTCAAGCATACTCTGTGCAGAGCACAGAGCCGCACAGGAGGCTCGATCAAATGACTCTGAGATCATGACCTGAGCCGAAACAAAAAATCAGGGGGGAGGGTGTTTGGGAGAAGGGAGTGGGATTATGGACATTGGGAAGGGTATGTGCTTTGGTGAGTGCTGTGAAGTGTGTAAACCTGGTGATTCACAGACCTGTACCCCTGGGGATAAAAATATATGTTTATAAAAAATTAAAAATTAAAAAAAAAATCAGACACTTAAACACTGAGCCACCCAGGTGCCCTTAAAAATAACTTTAATCCATCCTTTGGAAATGTGCTTATTTAAAAAAGGGTACACAGGCTTGGAATAGAGGGCTTTATCACTCCCAAAGAACCCTGAATAGGCATCAAGGGCTGTCTGGGTAACTAAAATCATATATTAATTGTTTGGATATGCGTGTGGTGGTAGTGCTGGTGGGGGAGGGGATGCTGATAGGTGCCATCAGATTCTCAAAAGGTTTCATGACTCCCTACCAGAAAGATAACCCAGTCCTGAGAATAGAGGAGAAAGATGATCCATAGACATGTGCGTTAAGGGAAAATACACATGCAGATGGTATAAATGGCTGTGTGTTGCCTCACCTCAAGATTTTCATAACAAAAGAGGATGAGAACAAAATGAGATTATAATTGCCAGCAATCTCCAAATCATCCTGTATAAGAAGTGTTGGTTGGATGGAAAGAAATATGAAGAGATCACCTTTGATGAGAAGAGAAGAATGAGTTTTTGGTTGACTCAAAATTGGTCTTGCTCGTATGAATGCATCAAGCAGGGATCACACAGGATTCATTCATTTGAACCTCTTAACTCTATGGAGTTGATATTACTAGAGCCATTCTATAGATGAGAAAATCAAAGCACAGAGAGGACTAGAAACTTTCTCAAGATCAATTTTAAAACTAGTTATCAGTTGAACTAGCAGATGACTGCAGGCATTCTGACTCCCAAGGCAACACACCTAGACATCTAGGTCTTCCTGCCTTCAGTGACACCCTGCTGACCTTGGAAACTGGATTTATACAATCATTGTATCAATGGCTGAGGGAGCTGGCTGAGAAGCAGGCTGAGTGTAAGTTAAGCCCACCACTTTGTCCTGACTCCCCTCCATGTTCTTGCAGCCTCTGAGTGTGGTTCACTGTGACTTGAGATCTTTGAACATAGGGATTTACTCTATTTCTGTCGAGGGGAACTGATACCATATGTGACCACCTGTGGGATGAGAATTTAATTTTAACAAGAAAGACACATTTGAATGCCATCAGTTTCTGGAGCCTATAGCTTAAAAAAATCCTACACATCTACTGAGACGTAGAATGTAAAAAAAAATTCTAGGGGAAGATTTCACGGGAGACTATGGGAGACTAGAAAGAATCTTAAATAAAGAATTAGAAGCCTCTGATTCTGGTCTTGGTTTTGATATTAGCACAGATGACTTCCACCTCTCAGTCACAGTGTTCACATTTATAAAGCCAGTTAAATACCCTGGGGTCTTTAAAATTGAATGATCCTATGATTTGATCCTGATTATGCCTCGTGACTATATACTTCATGCTGACTGAGAAGATATGATTTTGTAGACTTGGATGATCTTCTCCATACAGGGTACTAGGCTGTGGGATTCATTAAAACTATTACCTGAAGTTTAATAATAATTTTGTGGAACACTCAAGTACCAAATACATTTACAGTCATTCTGAGGTTAACTAGAATTTCAGACTGATATTAAAATCTAATTTAAAACTAGATTCTTAATTTGTCTTCCAGGATGCTAACCTCCCACCCCCATATACAAGCTGCAAATAAATTCTAGAAAGTGTGGACCGTTTCTTTGCAAGCTAATTTCTCCCTTTATCTCTGAGGTTCAGGTCAATTTGCTCCACTTAATGTTCTAATCACTTTTCTCTAAAAAGGAAAGGAAAGAACATGACTTAGCACAGACAGGCTCTTAAGGTAGGCAATTGCAATAAAAAAATTAATGAAACCGTCTGTGCCACTGGGATAGAATACTCATTTCAGGATGTGCATAGGTGAGCTCTGTTATGTACTGGCAGCATCGACAGGGGGCTAGTTCTACTCAAGCCAGTGTTGCTCCACAGTCTACATCTATGTTACAAGAATCAAAATTGTTTCCTATGGACTCTGAAAAACAATCTGAGGGGTTTGAAGTGGTGGGGGGGGGTGGGAGGTTGGGGTACCAGTTGGTGGGTATTATAGAGGGCACGGATTGCATGGAGCACTGGGTGTGGTAAAAAAATAATGAATACTGTTATGCTGAAAGTAAATAAATTTAATAAAAAAAATAGTTTCTGGTAGAAGTTTCAGATGATTTGAGCCCGATGGGAGGTGGAGACTGATAATTAGAAATCAATATAATATATTTAGGACAATATCACTATAAAGCTGGTGTCAAAAGACTATCTTAGGAGTTAAAGCAAGTTAATATAAATAAATTTCAAATTTGCCACCAATAAGTTGCTACTGGCATTATTTAAGGTGGATATTCTTTTTTATGCTATTTATTCTTCTTAGAAACTTTTGGTAAAATGGAACAATATACCTCTAGGCGGGGGGCTCTACGGAGGTTAAATTATACAATACATATAAAATTCTTAGTTACTTTTAAATTCTCAATATACAATACCCATTTCATCTGTTAAAAAATTTGTTTGGTTCCATGAAAGAGGCACACAAAAACAACTGCTTAACCAAACGAGTACATATTCCTTATGTAACAGAAAGCTGGGATTGGCAGCCAAGGGCTGTTGTAAAAACTCCAGGATGCCAGGGTCCCAGATTTTTCCATCTTTTCATTTGGCTTTTGTCCCAGTGCTTCCAAAGATGGCTCTGACACCTCCAAGCCTCACAACTACATTCCAGAAACAGAGTAAGAAGAAATGCCGAAGAGCATTACACAGCTGAGTCTGTCCTTTTATTTCTTTAAGTCAGGAAAACCTCAGGACAACAGAAGCCTGCCTGGAAGACTCCAGGTCATGCCCTTCTTGCTAGAACACAGTCACATGGATCCACATGGCTATAAAGGAAGCTGTGAAATCAAATTTTATAACTGGGCATACTGCTACACTCAATAAAATCTGCCACCACTGTTCGGGCCATCAACAGTATATAAAAACCAGTCCAGTTGTCCTCGGTTAATATTATACTATGACTCTGTAGGCAGCGAGGAGGGGTGAACAGATACTGGGAAGGCAACCAGGAGCATCTGACATAGCTATTTCCACCTTGTGTTTATACACGATTGATACATTACATCTCAAAAAGCACCAAATAATTTTGTTTTCCAAGATGCATGGCAACTGGTTGTCTCCTTAGGACAAAATGCCCATAGATTCAGAAGTAACAAAAGAATTCTTTGGCTCTGGTCTGATGTCCCACACACATCACTCTTCAGTGATACTTACACGTCTCCATTCCATTCTGCTGTACCACTTTCCCTGAATCATCTCCATTATCCTATGAGTCATCTCCCACATAAGCAGCTTCACATTCATCATCTGTCTTCTGAGAAGTCATAGTTTCTTCCCGCTCCTACCTCAGCTGAGTTCTTCAGCTGATTCCCTCCCAAATGGCAGCCAAGTGGATTACTAGTAGCCCCTAACTCTAGTTCTAGGTCTATGGCCAGCTCTGGTCAATGCAGTAGGGTACTCTAAAGTCTTGGCTGTGCAGACCAGCATCATCTGGGGGCTTGTTAGAAATGCAGTTTCTCGTGTCTCCCCTGGATCTGTGGAATAAGAATCTCTGGGAAAAGGGCCCAGGAATCACTTTTTTCCCCCCTCCAGCTTAATTGTGATATAATTAGTTTCAATATAAGAATCTTGGGCTTTAACAACTCTTTATGACGCTGATTCATGCTTAAGTTTGAGAAACATAGTCTTTGTCTGCCAGGGGTTTTCAGCATATCTCTGGCTTAAACATGGAGCAGAAGTAGAGACACTCACACTGGGGCTACCCACGCATACAGAGTAATAGCTTATTCACCCTCTCTGTCAACTACCACTTATGAGCAGAAAATGCTTTAAATATTTTTGATTTCACTGTAATCGGATAGTGCATCGCTGGCTTGGGGAAATATGAACATTCCAAATGTAATAAAATACAATCAACTATACTGGACTGTGCTGATTTCCTGAGGGACAGTGAATGTCATCTTATACAATCCCTAACCAAGTAAACAGAGCTGCCTACTTTTTGTTTCACACTCTCACACGGGTCTGTTGGAACCTGCCAGAAGCAATGAATTAAAATATAATACAGTCTATCATCTATTCGTAAAAATCTATTGCTGCAAACCCAGAGAAGTTTGCAATGCAAGGCAATAAAAAAGATTCTTTGTGTCCTTCAGAAATTTAGTGCAGGGATAGCCCTCAGTGGAACATGCACATTTCTCATGAACTCCTTTAAGAATTTCTAGAAGTGTAGTTTTCCATGACTTCATAGGGTTTCAGAGGACATAAACTTATCAAAGGTTCTTATTCCCAAATATGTGAAATAGAAACAAACATCCTTTGTTTATTCATTCACTGATTTTAAGATCCATTAATGGAAAGCCTATAGTATGCGGGGAACTATGTTGATAGCACGAAGATAGAAAATGAATAATATGGAGTTTGAATAACCTCACAGAAAAGCAATCCCAGGGCTCACATTGAGAAGATGATTTTTTTCAGAATGAGAGTCCACAGAAGGAATGAATCAAGTAACAGCAATGAAATGAGTGCACATAGATTCAAGACATTTAATTGATCTGTTATTACACTGTTTGAACCACTGGTGCTATTTGAACCACTGGTACTATTCTTTGCAGTTCATAAGCATGTTTTGTTGCCTGGTAGGGCCCAGGGGTTTAGTGTAATCTAATACAGACAAGCTCATAGCTGCTAATTCCTCAATAGCACAGCTTAAAAGAAATAACCAGAAAAGAACTATTTCAACTGAAAGGAGTTACTAACAAATTTGTATGCATAATTTTCCTTAGATCATACTCCCATGTCTTCTGCAAAACAATAATGGCCACCAGGTATCATTTACGTCTTTTCTAACTCTTGATGTAGTATTCCCCCCTCGCCCCACCAACAGGAATATTCATTACCTGCCTTGCAGGACTAAATAGTATATAATGTTTTTTGTGTTAAATTTTACATGAAAATTCTCTCATAGAAATATATGTACTTCCCTAACTTGCTTTTGGTTCACTCACTCATTCATTTGTTAATTTAATAACTATTTATTTTAAAATATTTGCTCAGGTCCAGGGGATTCAATGGTGAATAGGGAAGATGTGGCCTCTACCCTAATGGAACTTAATTACCAATTACTGAAGTAAATAAACAAATGAAAATAATACTATAATGGTAAATTTTATGTGATGTGTATTTTATCACAAGAAAACAAGTGGACAAAATGATACTATAGTAAGAATAAATACCCAAAAGGGAATTAAGCAAAATTAGAGAATAGAGAACAACACGGGAAAGGGAAGTGGATTATTTTAGATACAGTGGTAAAACCAGTCCTCTTGGAAGACGTGATATTTTAGCTAATGACATTATGGGAACAAGTGAGATTAGGGAGGTGACATGAGCAACTGTATAAAGGGAGGGTATAATCTATGCTAAAATCAAGGAAAAAGAGTATTCCAAAGACTGCAAGCATCACATTCAAAAGTCCTGAGGTAGGAATGGTCTTGGAATAAATGAGAGATAGAAAGACTTCAAGTGTGGCTAGATACAAAGTCAGAGAAGAATAAGAAATGAGCTGGGAGGGGATGCAAGAGGCCAGCTCCTGCAAGGACTCCAAGGCAAGAGTGAGGGGCCCTTGAGTGTGATGGAAAGCTAAGGAACATTTTGTAAGAGGAGAGGAATGTGATTTGATATTTTGTTTTTTTTTTTAATTAAATTTCTTATTTTGAAACAATTATAGATTCACAAGCAGTTGTGAGAAATAATACAGGGGTGCCTGGAAGGCGTAGTTGGTTAAGTGGCTGACTCTAGGTTTCAGTTCAGGTCATGATCTCAGGATGGTGAAATGGAGCTCCATATCAGAGTCTGCTTAAGACTCTCTCTACCTCAGGTCGCCTGGGTGGGTCAGTGTGTTAAAGTCTCTGCCTTCAGCTCAGGTCCTGATCCCAGGGTCCTGGGATCGAGCTCCACATCTGGCTCTCTGCTTAGCAGGGAGCCTGCTTCCCTTCCTCTCTCTCTGCCTGCCTCTCTGCCTACCTGTGATCTCTGTCTGTCAAATGAATAAATAAAATCTTAAAAAAAAAAAAAACTTTCTCCCCCTCTTCACCCTTAATCAATCTTTAAAAAGAAAAGAAAATATAGAAAGAGCTTGTGTACCCTTTCTCAGCATCTCCCATCTTACAAAACTGTAGTATAATTTCATAACCATTGATACAGTCAAGTTAAAGAACATTTGTATCACCTCAAGGATGCTTCATGTTGCCCTTTTATAGCCGCATCTGCTTCCGACCCCCTCCTCTGTCCCTAACCCTTAGCAACCACTAATTTGTTCTCCATTTCCATAACTTTGTTATCTCAAGATTATATAAATGGAATTGTGTACTATATGACTTTTAGAGATGGACTTTTTCACTCAGTATAAATCCCTGGAGAGTCATCTAAATTGTTGAATGTATCAATAGTACATTCCTTTTTATTGCTGAGTAGTATTCCATGGGATAGATGAACCACAGTTTAACTATTACCCCTGAAGGACATCAGGGTGGTTTCCAATTTGGGGCAATCAAGAATCATGGCACTGTGAACATTTCTGTACAGTTTTCTGTGTAAACGTAAGTTTTCATTCTTTTGGGATAAACTCTCAGGAATAGTATTGCTGGGTGATATGTTTAAATCTTTTTTTAAAGATTTTATTTATTTATTTGACAGAAAGGGAGAGAGAGAAAGAGAGCGAGCCTCAACCAGGAGGAGCGACAGGCAAAGGAAGGAGAAGCATGCTCCCCCCCAGGCAGGGAGCCTAACTCAGGGCTTGATCCTAGGACCCTGGGATTGTGACCTGAGCCAAAGGCAGAAGCTTAACAGACTGAGCCATGCAGACACTGCTTGTTTAATTATATAAGAAACTATCAAACAGTTTTCCAGAATGGCTGTACCATTTCACATTTACATCATCACAGAATGAGAGGTGTAGCTGCTCTGCAACCTTGTCAGCACTTGGCATTGTCAACTTTTTATTGTTGTTCCTGTTCATTTTTTAAATTCTTTTTGAATTTTAGCTTTCTAATAGATGTGTAGGGGTATCCCTAATGACTGATGATGTTAAGCATCTATTCATATATTTATCGGTCATCTGAATATCTTCTCAGATAAAGAAAGAGATTTTATCCAAACCTCTCTGTAAAATGTGCTTACAAGGCAGAATACCTGCCAAAGATTGGTCTGCTAATACTATTCCTTTGATCTAAACTAATACTAATTTTATAACCCACATTCCCAACTGAGTTCGAGCTAGGCACTAGTCAATAATACCTTATCTTCACATATACACTGTCTACAAATGTAAAATAAATTAAAAAAATTAAAGCAATCATCTGAATATCCTAATTTAATAAAATGTGCTTTCTTTTTAACTTGAAGAAGAAAATTCAGCCAAAGAATGTCTGGATTCTGAACCCTGCATACTTTGCATGTTTAGACATAACTTTAATAAGTGTCTATTAAGTAAATACAGTAAAACACTCCAGTGTTAACTAGAAAAATACAGAAGTACTAGTTGGATAATTCAGCAAGAACAAACAGAAATAGCTCTTCCTTTAATGTCGAGCAATTCTGTGCTTATTTGCTCTATCCCGTTTTCCATTATGTAGACATACACAGATTCTTTCTTTGTGGCAGTGTTTCCTCAAGGAAAGATTGTGCCATAGTGGTTGCATCATTTTTAAATCAACCTTATTGGATTAAAATTTACATCCATTAAAATATATCCATTTTTTGCATGTAGTCCACTGAGTTTTGACAAACACACACTTGCGTAACCACTGCCACAATCCAGAAATAAAGCATATTTATCCATATTTACCTTCTCCAAAAAGTTGCCTTGAGCTCCTGTGAAGTCAGTTTCCTCCTGCCCCTCACCCAGGCAACAATCCAATTTCTACCACTATCAGCTTAGTTTTTGCTTGCTCTAGGATTTTGGATGAATGGATTCATGCAGTATGCTCCCTTCTGTATCTGGCATTCATTCTTTGCTATGCATAAGGTTTCTGAGATTCATCCACATATTGGATTTGAATCTCAGCTCCTCTTTATGAGCTCTATGACATTTAGACGAATTACTCAGACTCTGTTTTCCTGGCTGAGAAATGATCCTATGTGTACCTCTCCACTGGGCTTTTTCTAAGAACTAACCACAAGGTGCTGGCTTGGTGCTCAGTAATTGCATCAATATGGATATAACTAATATTTTATCACTGTATATTTTTCCTTTACCCCCTACTCCTGCTAAAGGAATAAGAGAATAATTCTGAAGATGCTACAAGATTTATGAAATCAACACCAAGAAAATGTTACAGTTCTACGTTTTGTTATCGAATAAAAATGCTCCCTTAAATTTCTGCCTTCTTTTTCCCTGTCTCCTCCTGAATAAACTGGCAGCAGACAGTACTGCTATCTCTGTCCTCGGCTCCATTCTGCCCCTGTCAGAGTCCAGACACTTCCAGGAAAAAGGGCTTAATGTTCTTTTTCTCTGATCCAGACAACAAGAATATGAGAACAGGACCAAAGGCCTCAAGAGGCCTTTCTCATAAAGGGTCAATGTAGAAGACTGAACGTGAAAGTCCTTTCCTTCTTCTAAAAAGGATCTCCTCATTCCTTATCTGCGTCCATCAAATGGGGGACTGGGATGTAGGAGAGGAAGAGCAACAGGACCAGGTAAATATTTCCTCCCTCATCGTTGACCTCTATAAAATCTCTACCTGTGAATACTGGAAAATGACTGACAGTGTAGCTTCTGTTTGCTTTCACCACTGTTCATCCCATTTTGCATGTGTTCTCTTACTCTTCTGTCCATCCCTTCCTCTGCTGTTCATCTATGATATTAGAATATGAAGACCCATTCAGAGGAAGGAGTGACAGGAAGTATGGTTTGGGGCCTATATTTCCAACAATTAGGAACTCTTAACAATAGGGTTAGTGATGTAGTTAATTACCATTGCTTCAACATTCTAAAAGACTTACCAGGGAACCCTGCCTGCTCAAGCATGGCCACCTATGAGGACACTCAGTTCACCAAATGAAAGATGGATCTCACGTGTTTGATCAAAGTTGGATCTGTCTCATCTAGGGCTTTTCCAGTCAATCAACTATAGTTTCTATAGATTTTTAGCACTTGAATTAATTGAGTGGCTTATTCAGGGATATGACAAATATATAAAAAAAAAAAGTGTGCATAAAGAATGGTTTTGAGGAGCCAGTGTTTGGCCCTAGGAAATTATAATTCTGTTGGGGTTTTTTGTTTGTTTGTTTCGGTGGGTCTTTTTTTTTTTTTTTTTGCTATGGATGAAAAAATACATGTCTAATTAAGATGGATATGTGTACTAGAAATAACATGGTTGGGGAAAAAAGTAAGATACATATACATAATTTCAGATGAGATTTTGATGCATTAATTTATAATTCTTGAACTCATTTATTGCACTGGGTATAATGATACTTGCTGTAGGTAGCAAAATTCTAATGAAAAACCCTTAAGACAGGACTACAAGAATAGTTTCTATTCTTTCACATGCTAATAAATATCCTATTGTTTATTTTATGGGACAAATGAAATATTCACAATTAAGACTTCAGTGGGACCTTGACTGGAGATGAATTGTAAAAGGATATGAACATTATCATGTTTTAATTTTGATAGTCCATATTAATCAAGTTTCTCTGAACACTTCTTTGTGTCAGAGGTCACTTGTGTTCCTCTACATTCCCCAATTCCATGGATCCATTCTAGATGGGTGCTATGTCTCACCCTTACCAATGGAAAGTGAGGGAAATAAGTCCTATCCATGGTAGGTAAGATTGTGTGTGCCTCCTCCATGCTCTCTTTTCCTTATGGTTAAAAACAAAAAAATCCACGATAATGGACACAGTAAGATAAATGAAGCCTGGGTCTTGCGCTTCAAGGCCACACAGAAGAGCTACCCAACCTGCTTCAGACCATGATGTGAGAAAGAAATAATACAAGAAAAATGTTTTGTGTTGTCACTAAGGTTTTAGGGTTTGTGTATAATATTATAATTAATTATTCTGACTAATGTAGTCTTCCTCCCATGTCAGATTCATGCAACAATATGAAGTTCATATTCACATATCCAACTCCAGGAAACCATAGACAGATATCTTTGTAAACCCATTTATATACTCATTTTATTGTTGCTTCTGCATGGGATAGGGTGAGTGTGGGTAGGAGAAGGGATAAATGTAGTCTCAGGGAGGATATAATCTCTTACTTTTCAAATCCCAGGCAAGGCATAATGATTAGAATTTCCATGATGGACTGCCAAGATTTCACGGGTTTAGAAAACCTTCTAATGTTTCACGTTTATCAACCCTGCATAAATAGGGACAGAATATTAAATTTTTTGTTTGTTTCCTTTTTTGGTTTTGTTTTTGCACCCCAACTCATATTAAGAAATTAAGGCAAGAGGTAACAGTCATGAGGCCAGTGGCCAGTGAATTGGAACCAATTTTCAGCTACTTGAGAAATAATTAATTTTATTATTTCTTTCAAAGTCTAATATTGGCACATTTTAAAAGGATTTTTTTGTCTTTAAAAAAGCCAGCTGGAGAAATAAAGCTTGATTCTGCCAGACGAAATAGTAGACTAATTATTCTCCACTATGAACACCCATGGTGTAACTAAATGTTCCTGCCTACTATAGACTCTGGAGGGATAAACTATCTGTTATCTAGAAAAAAAAATCATGTCATCCCCCTCATTGGCAAACATAAGTGTTACAAGAATAGATAATTGCTTCTTTTTCTCTGGGACTAAAGGAAGAAAAAGATTACATAAAGCCTGCAAGGGATTATTCACCCAAAGTTTCCAGGGAGTTTACTATGGGACAGGCATAAACTTTTACATGGGACCAAAGAAAATGCAGTGAAGACATTATCTCTTCCAAAGGAAAAGATTAATTTCAATTTAGCATATTTATTCATTTGAAATAAAAGTATATCATGTGGAAAGATAACTTAGATAACATATATATGTATAGACATACATACACATTTTTTTTTAAGATTTTATTTATTTATTTGACAGGCAGAGATCACAAGTAGGCAGAGAGGCAGGCAGAGAGAGAGGAGGAAGCAGGCTCCCTGCTGAGCAGAGAGCCCGATGCGGGGCTCGATCCCAGGACCCTGGGATCATGACCTGAGCCGAAGGCAGAGGCTTTAACCCGCTGAGCCACCCAGGCGCCCCCATACATACGCATTTAGATGTACACAGACATACATGTGCATGTCAAATAGCAATACTGAGAATTATTTTCCTATGTGATTAACTCACTCTAGAGGAAAAGGTCTTTGCCTAATGTGGTAGACTGCAGAAACAGCCACTAGTTCTCAGACCTACCTGTCTGCCTGTCCCTTTTATGATGTGACTTTGCAGCTTTTCCCATCAAAAGGTGACAGCTATTTCTCTACCTCTTTGAATGGGAATCGGCCCTTTGACTTGCTTTGGCCAAGAGATATGACTGACAATACACCAGTTCTGGATCTAGGTCTCATGATACCTTGCTTCCTTCCTCTCTCAAAACTTTGCAGGTAACACGTAAACAAACTCAGGCTAGTCTGTGGATGATGACATGCGTATGACCCAGTAGCCTCACTGTCCCACTGCCCAGCCAATAGTTACATAACTCTCAGAAATAGAGCCACACTGCATGAGAAAATCTGATCAAGACAGGAAGGGCTGCCCAGCTAACTGTTGACCTACATAATAACAGGTTAAATAATCTGCTATTTTAAGGCACTAACTTTAGCATGGTTTGTTAGGCAGCATAAATGATGCAACCAATAAGGGACATTTTATTTATTTATTTATTTAGATTTTATTTATTTATTTGACACAGAGAGAGAGATCACAAGTAGGCAGAGAGACTGGCAGAGGGGCAGGCAGAGGGAGAGGAGGAAGCAGGCTCCCTGCTGAACAGACAGCCTGATGCAGGGCTCAATCCCAGGAACCTGAGACCATGACCTGAGCCAAAGGCAGAGGCTTAACCCACTGAGCCACCCAGGCGCCCCAATAAGGGACATTTTAACCTTTTCATTAACCATGGCAGAATTTTTAGTAAATAATATTCTACATATTTTTAAAAGTAAAGTTCTTATTCTGAAGCCATAATTCTCCTATTCTCCAATAATCACCTAAGTGAATATAGAAGCAGGCTGGAGTCAAAATCTCAAATTTGTACTTTCTTACTAGATAGACTTTGGGGAAGTCACTTGGTCTCTCTGGGTTTTAGTTTGTCTTACCATATAAGGAGGATAATGACATTTTATAGAGTTTTGTTGGAAGGATTAAATGAATTGATATAGGTAAAATTTCCATTCCATTACTATCCCAACAACGTAATAGGCACATCTAAAACAGTTCTTATTCTCTCCCAAACTTATCTATCCTTAAGTGCACAATGATATCCGGCGACCCTCTGTCACCAGTAAGTTATAAAACTCCAAGATAGACTTTTATTGTAGTTGATTCTTCCTTACATTTAAAAAATACTTATTTTTCATGGGTATTTTCATAAATTAGATTTATTAAACATATAACACCAATCTCAAAGAAATTATATAGATTATATATAGATGTTACCTATATTATAATTATATATAAGTCATATATTACATAGTATGTGTGCATGTATATATATAATCAGTTTATCACTACTGAAATTATATGAATATATTTCTATATTTGATTCCATACTATTTATCTCACTCACATGAATATAAACCCTCCGTGGTATTTTTGTTTCATATCTTCACCACCTGGGACACAGTAGGCACTCAATAAATATTTGTTGAACGAGAGAGTAAATGAACAAATGCTTCTGAATCATTTCTGTGAAATGAGTTGAATCGTTCTTGAAAAGATACTCATAAATTCAAAGGTTTTTCAAATGCAATTTGAGACACTGGAGAGAGAGAAGTACATTTTCTGAAGAGATTTCATTATTGGTTTATCATTGCACTAAGAATTTCCTGAAATATTTTTTCATCTAAATTTGAAGATTCAATTGAAAGTTTGGAAAATTAAATATAAATCATTATGGGGGTACCTTCTCTGTAGTATAAATTGTTCCTAAGACTTAGGACATTTAAGTTATAACTATAAACAGCATAATCAGATATATAGTCTGTCATATAACCTATTTGAAAAGTGGATTTGAATCTTGTAGAGTAAAATAAAACTCTAAGTAATTTCTTCTTTTCAGTTTAAAGTATGTTCCAACTTACTGAGCTTTCCGGAAAGAATCCATAAATCCTTGACCATGAAAAGCCCTTTTATTATCTTCTGCTAAAAATGATTTCCTTCAGGTAAATTGCACTCTCCAAGCAATACTTCATTACCTATGTGACATATTATAGTTCAGTAGTGAATCTAAGAATGCTTTGGAAAACCCTTAAATTGCTCTAAGCTTTAAATTCAAACGCTTAAACTAAGCCAGCTCATGCAACAAAAAGAGAAAGCAGAAGAAAATCAGGTCAGAAAAAGAGGGAGAAGCAAATGCAGAAAACATTAGCCAGAAAGTCAGAAAATATGAATTTTTATAGCTTCAGATTTCATTTCTGGGTCATTTAATCTAAAATGTTTCATTTATTCTTCAGTCTGCTGGCCTAATATAATAATGGGCATCCAAAATAGATTATATATAAATGGAGGATCATGGGACTTATTGAATATGTACAAAACTTTATTATAATTTTTTTTCAATTAGGATAAAATTTTTCTTTCCATAGCTTCAACTATCATCTAAAGGCAAATGATGAGAAGTCTTTGTCACCAGCTTCCAACTCTCTCAATTGCTCCAATGGGCATCACCAGCTATGTGTCCTATCACCACCTTATCACCTACCACCAAGCTAACATGACCCAAACAAAACTCAACAATCTCCTGTATTGTTCATCTCATCCAACGACACGGTCATCCATCAGGGTTCCCAAACACATGTATTAACACTTTTCCTTTCTCTCTTTTAATAAGTCACCAGAGCCTCCTATTCCTACCTTCAGATTCCAACTTCTGATCATCTTTCACAGACCGGTCTCAAATCACCTCCCCAAATCATGTCCCATCACTTTCCCTTCATTCCCTCAGGCTACAGAAGATCACACTTCTTGGGAGGATGTTGATTTTTTATGGAGAAATATTTCCTGAACTCAGTACTCCCCTTACCTCATTAAAATGTAAATAAATATTAGCCTTTTATATTGCTATTTTATAATTTTATATATTATAAAACTAATTTAATTTTTAGACCAATTGCTTTTAGTTCTATACATTTGTTAGTTGAGTACATTTGTTTCATGAATATATTAGAAACACTTATAATGTATAAGTAATGTCTGAAATTTTCCTTCCAGATTTACAATAAAAGCTCACCTTATCAATTTTAAACAACAAAAAAAGAGGACCCTTTGAAAAACCAATAAAAATAACAGCTTTTCTAAAGAAACAGAAATTTAGAGAAGAAAAGTCAAGTTCCAATTCCCTCTAACAACAAAAATCTTGATTTGATGAGGAATGTGACGATCCTATAGAAGGGATTATTATGTAACTCTATTGAATAATGCAATGTAAAAGAACAGAATAAATGAAGAGTTAACATTTTTACTTTACTATAAGAACTCAACATTGTGAAACTATCGATTTTCTACTAAGTCAGTTTATAAATCCAATGTGATCAAAGTAAAACCCCCCCAAAATGATATTTTATGTTATATTTAGAATTTTTCTGAAGTTTGTCTGGAAAAGAGTTAAGGGATAATTTTAAAAATAAACAATAAAGATAGAAATTATCCTTTCAAATATTAAAACATATTATCAAGCTCGAATAACTGAAATTAAGGTACTGGCACAGGATTAGATAGAGATCAATGGAAATAGTGTGTAGAAATCCAGCCAAATATACAATGGGTAAACTTGGCATTCCAAAACAATAGGGAAGAAATAATTATCCAATCAATAGAACTGGACAAGACACTAGTAATTTTGAAAGAAATAAATCTGAATTCCCATATTCTTTCCCAGAAGAGTTTCTATATAAACCAAAGATTTCAAATGTAAAAAGCAAAAATAAAATCACTAGAAGGAAACACAAATAAATTTTAAATCATAGAAGTGTAGTACTTTCTAAACATTTTGCATGTTTGTAGAAAATGGAGTAATAAAGGAGATCTAGGAAAATCTGCAATCCATGTAAATAACACATGACAAAGAATTAAAATTCTTATATATGAAACAGATTTAATATATGTAAAACACTGAGTAAAATGGCAAATTCAAGAGTAATGTATAACATGATGCCATTTATACAATTGTGCATTGATGTTCATGAAGTCTAAATGTATAGAAAGGTCTAGAAGGATATGCTACAAAATAATAATAATAATTATATTCTCATGGGGGTATGATTTTCAAATATTTTTTATATTCTTCTTTGACTATATTTGTACTGTTTTGATTTTTTATAACAACCATTTAAAAAATTATAAAATAGTAAAACTATTTTGAGCAAAATAAATTTATACAGAAGAATAAATATAGAAAATAGCCAAGAGAGCACTGCAAAATGAAAATAAACAAAAGCTACTATTCCATATTTTTTTAAAAGAACATATATATAAAGAGAGTAACACTGTAGATTGGTGTTAAGGGAAAAGTTAACTATTCATTGTTTGTTATATTTCATTCTCAATTCATCCTCTGGTTTGCCATGTAAATAGAAAAATCCTTGAAGATACTATGGACTGGGGTGCCTGGGTGGTTAAGTCATTAAGTGTCTGCTTAGCTCAGGTCACAATCCCAGGGTCCTGGGATCAAGCCCCGCATCGGGTTCCCAGCTTGGCAGAAAGCCTGCTTCTCCCTCTCCCACCGCCCCCCACCTTGTGTTTCTCTCTTGCTTTCTCTCTCTGTCAAATAAATAAAATCTTAAAAAAAAAAAGATACTATAGACTGAATTTATCTATTTATAATTGATATGATGAAATGTAAGGAACTATATTTTAGGCACAGTATAATAATTAATAACACTTTTACTCTAGTAATTTAAAACTAAAATATCACCTTTTTGAAGGCCATGTACTTTATTAAAATTCATTTTCATTTAAAATTTTAATTATATTTATCTAACAAAGATGTTTAACATTCAAAAGTTCAAATATATTTCTATCAGTAAATTTATCTCATCTTTTTTTCTCTGTTTTTCTTATCAAGAAAAAAAACTTAACCATTCTATATAGATAGGTCTGTGCACGCAGGCGCGCGTGCATGTGTGCATGTGTGTGCAACAGTACCAGAGGTTTGGAAATGCTAATCACAATATATCATTAACATCATCTCTTCTGTGATTTCTCAGTAGAATGATGGAAACCTTGGCCATGCTCTAACCTTAGATATAATACTACTTCTGACTAAGTGTTCATGTAATAACTATTTCACCTCTATAGTAGACAGTGTAGAAAAGAAAATAAATAACACTAAATTTTATGAGGAAAAATATTGCATTCCCTTTCTTAAGGGATATGATCGTAAAAATTGTCTTTGGGACAATTCATTAGAGAATGCTATAAAATATATTCCAATTTCAAAGAAAAACCACAAAAGAATAATGTTAAAGCCTTTCTTGACAACTCCTACTCCCAAACTAAGCCAGGTCCCTCTCTTACAAGCTTACAGCATTCATTACCCTAGAAAGTAGTATTCCAAGTAGACTGTAATCTTCGAATGGAGGACTTGTGTTTATCTTAGCTGCTATTGTATTCTCAGGGTCTACCACAGTGTTGGACAAAATATAGGTGCTAAAATTATTTATGGAATGCATGAATAGTTAAATAAATGCTTTGGGATTGAAATTAAAATTCTTCAAGCATGGTTTTGTTGTTTTACACACACAAATATATAGTAGCTATGTATGTGTACTATTGTACTAGTATATTATGTGTATAACAACACAAACATAGATTTTAAAAGTGTAAACTCATTTCCTAATATTTCATGCTAATGTGTTATCTTGTACCCCTCCTGGAGTAAAAACCACCTCTACCATCTCCATTGCCTTTGCCCCTTTGAAAACAACTGATCTAAAGAATTACTTGTAGTCTCGTGTATTGACTCATTTAATAGTGACAGAAAACATGCAAAATAGACAGGAAGCTAGAAAAATGCAGTCATGATGAAGAAGTGTTCAGCTCTATTGAGACTGGAGAGAGTGGAAACCAACATCTGGATCTCAAAACTCTGTGATGTTACATAGTTAATGTCAGGGCACTGGGGTCACTTCTACTGCTGCTGATCCTGCAGGTTACACAGCAGCAGGAAACAAGCTGGTTTTAAGTAAGATCTGATTTGCCTACCTTCAACATCCCCAGGTCAGTGACATTTTATATAGACTAAGTTTTGATGCAAGCTACAAAGCAAACACATTACTCAGCTCCCATGGAACCAAAATGCCCAAATCAATTTAGACTCAGATAAAAGTGATCCCCCTAGATTGTGAATGATCCTGCTTAATCCAAACATTTCAGAGCTGTTCTGTATTCAGGTCTGAGTTTTCTCTTCTGTGCTTTGGAGATTAGACTTTTTGGGACTGCAGTGTACAAGGATATTTTCAAAAAGAGTCTCAGAGATTTCCTAGCCAACTCTTAATAATTCATTGGCAAAACTGATTGTTAATGCCTGCACTCAAACCATTTGCAGATACACAGCTACAAGAAATTCAGAGATGATAATAAACAGAAGCTTAACAAATATGACCACAATTATTTTTCCAGGAGTAGTATCCTTAGTTATCATTTGTGACTATAATTATGAAAGCTGATAAACTAAGGTATAAAAAGATTTCAATATATGTGAAGGCAGAGTTGAGAACATTTAGCGGACAGACACCAATTATTACGTGTGTCCGATAGTCTCATGGTTTCTTCTTACTTAACTAGGGTTACTCAGTTACTTGCTAAATTCATTTTTCATGATGCCTCATTCTTCATCCAAAAAACTAGGACTTTACATTAGGTTCTCTTAATCTTTCTTGACTTCAACTACTCTCTTGCCTCACCATCCCAGCCCCTCATGCCATTCTTGCTTCTTCACTTAATTTCTCTCCTTGCCACTCCTATTTCATGGACTCTGATTTCTGTTTTCTTACCTGGTGTAACTAAGAATTAGCATGAAACATCCTTTCTCTAACCCACTGGCACAAGATATACCTTGCAACTTAGACCCAAATAGAGACCAGAGTTAGAAATCTTCATGATGCATTTAAGAAAACATGAATGGATATGAAGGCAGCATTTAATGTTTGCTCATTTAAAATGTTCTTGGTTATGTAGTTGAGGTTTTAAATCTGAGTAATTAGGGTTCCAAGAACTAGGGTTCCAGGCTAGCGTCTGGAAGAACAGCAGAGACAGCTGTTTCCTAATCTAAGGCTGTACCTTCAGCAGTCTCCAGCCCTCAGGCCAATGTGTTGCCCAGGAATAGGTGGACAACTAGAACATTTTAGCCCAGATGTGTTTATTGCTTTAGCTAATTGTGTTCAGAGTTCCCAGGAAAAATAATATTGACCCGGCAGATTTTGAGAAGGTGGAGATGGGAAATACCTCTTTGTGGGAGGGAGCTGAAGGGGACAGAATAGGGAAGAAAGGCCAGGCTGTGTCAGGCCTGGTGGGGACTGACAGTGAGGAACTCAGAAAGCCAAGGGAGATCGTGAAGTACCTTGGAATCATGTGTGCCTTGGAATGTCAGAAGCACCCCTCCACCCAACCTGCATGGTTAGTATGCTCAGGAGGGGAATGGTGTGGATTAAGGGAGGGATGGACCACGGCTGTTAAGCTGGCATCCCAGGATGGTACCAGTCATCAAATGGAGAGGAGATGCCAAAGAGAAAAAAAACTCTGAAACTGGAGGTCAGTGACTATAACAAACAAGTTAGAGCCATGAGTTTAGAAAATGGTCCCTGGAAAGACCCTTGGATTGCAGGTATGATCTGTAAAATATTTAACAACTAGCACCAAATGGGCACCAACCAATTAGAAGAGATGCCTGGGAGAATTAGTGGAATAGTGTCCTGGGACCCACTTCCATGATGAATATGAGCAACTTCTAAGTTCACTTGCCTACTTGACAGGGCATAGAACATTCTACAAAGAGTTTTAAGTAACTAAGGAAATAAGTTTCTGGATCTCGTGCTAAAAATCTTTCCAAGGAATAAGAGAGATTTTATTTTTGTTTTCTGTTTGTTTGTTTTTACATTTGGAGTGTGATTTCCATTCATGTTAAAAAATTGGGAGGGTTTTCATTTATGTTGAAAATACCCTCTCTTAACTCCAGAAACTACAAAGTCACACAGTGAACTCTGATCTAAGGGGAGATACTAAGAGGAGAGTCTTGTTTATCTTCGTACTCACAGCATGGAATCTACAGGACTCATCAAATAAGATTTTTTTTTTTTTTTTAATGGATGAATGAGTGAAATTATTGCTACCAGAGAAGGAAAAGTAAGTTAGAAGGGAATTATAGAGATGGACTTGAGATCTTCTGATAATTAATGTTATAATGTGGAATTCTCCATGAACCAGTAGTCTTTGTTTCTTTGAATGACTTTGATGATTTTCCAATTTTAGCTTCTCATTTTCAAGCGAATCCTAGGAAGTAGCGATCTACTCATACCTGTGGCACTACTTTGGCTCAAAAGTTAGATGAGAACTCTGATTTTCATAATCCAAGAATAGTAGTATTTTCCCTATCTTCATCACCTATTACTTCTGATTCTCAGGATTTTTTCACCTGCAAAACGTGGATAATATTCATTTAACCTCACACAGTTGCTGTAAAGAGAGCATGAGACAGTATGAAAGCACTATTGTGTACTCAATATCAAAGGAATGGGGGATGCCTGGGTGGCTCAGTGGGTTAAACCTCTGCCTTCAGCTCAGGCCATGATCTCTGGGTCCTGGGATTGAGCCCCACATTGGGCTCACTGCTCAGCAGGGAGCCTGCTCTCTCCTCTCTCTCTCTCTGCCTCCTTCTTGGCCTGCATGTGATCTCTGTCTGTCAAATAAATACATAAAATCTTAAAAAAAAAAAAAGTAATGAGGCGACCTTCCATCACTAGGCCTTCTGAATCAATTCAGGTACATGTGAGGCTATGTGCATTATTAAATCTGAGGACTAACATTATCTTTAAAAAGTGTGTCATTTAAAAAAATCCTTTGGTACTTATTTATCCTAGACTCAATACAATACCATAGGTTCTCAGTTATCCTTGTGAGGTTGCTTGAAGGCATAAATTGTCAGCCCAAGAAAACTCAAAATTTGAGGGTGAGGAAGCTATCATTCTACCTTATTAGCTAAAAAGCTAGGGTTTTTATCATCCTGAATACTCACTTTTCTTTTAATTGGCTTCAGTGCCTTATTCAACAGGGGTCCAACAGAAAGGGTCTAGATTGGATTTGAAACACACCTTCTAAGGAACAATATTGAATCAACTAACACAATGCTCCTTTGATTCTGGATACTTAAGAGTTAAATAACCACAGCCCGCAATACCAGATGAGGAATACAGAGAGGGATCATTATGCTCCTTAGCTGATTCTGCACTTTAAAATGATCCAGCAGAAGGTGCCAAGGGGCAGCTTGAGGATAATTATTTGTGCAACTCCTAATTGAATGTGTCGGTCATGAGTGATCACTGGTCTCGCTATTCAATGAATGCGCTAACACCC
Source organism: Mustela putorius furo (assembly GCF_011764305.1). Lineage (NCBI taxonomy): Eukaryota > Metazoa > Chordata > Mammalia > Carnivora > Mustelidae > Mustela > Mustela putorius. The sequence goes on from NW_025421294.1 coordinate 11,165,837, forward strand.
AAGATTGTGATGCCCAGGACCAGCCTTCCCTGCCCCCACAAATGGTTAAGAGTCCCATCAGAGAGGGCTGGAGGAGAAATGAGAAGCAGACAAAATTGGTTTTCCTGCCTTTCTATTTCCATTGCATGACCTGATCTTCCCTCAGAGCCCTCCTGGCTCACCTGAATGAGCTTGGTCCCCACCAAGAAATATATGCCCTTTCTTCTTACTATAATCCTGCAACAGGCCCGGAAGTCTGTCAATCACCTGCAAGAGAATGTCACCTCTGCTTTGGTGGATGTGGTACTGGTAGGAAAGCTTGCCCTTGCTGACACAGTTCTCCTATGATACCTCATGCATAATAGGTTTTGTTAAAACTCATCAGGAGAGCTAAGTCAGGTATTCATAGGTTTAATTCTTTACATGAATCTTTACCAAGTGCTAATAGTCAGGCAGTGTGCTGGCTCTTAAGGATGCAGAGGTAATGAATAAATACATTGCTTTATGTCCTTTGAAAAAAGGAGATGCAAGCTATTTTTAAGTATCAGTTACAACATATTATGCTACCTGCAGTGAGAGAACGTGCTATGAGAAGAGAGACGGGTCCCTGCCCCATCCTTGGGATACACATGGATAGTGCCCCAGAGGATTCCTATAGCTCAAAGAAAACAGTCCAAATAGAAATTAAGGATATCATCATGGGGAAAAAGTCTTTAGTCTTCCTCTTTCTTATAAAACATGTAATGAAGGATTGTTCATGAGATTCCTAACAGTGTGGCTAGAAAAGTCCCTCAGACTCCAGAGACCAGCTCCCATCATGCCTAAATCACCACAAAGTTAAGGTGCATGAAGTTTGTTTCCAGAATCACTCTCTTGTCTTCTGGAGTAGAGTACAAAGGTCTCACGTCCTCAGCCTCAGGCCCTGCCTGACCATTGCTGTCAACAGCATCTGCTACCTGGAGCCCCAGGCCCACCTTGATCACATTCTGCTCCCTCCACCTGGAATGCCCTCCTCCCCAAACCTTTCACTCCCCAATTAATTCCTCCTTGACTTCAGGCCTCATAGAAGTTACTACTTCTTCCAAAAAAACATCTCTGCACTTCCCTCATAAAAGTGAAATTCTCATTTTCTCTGCTCCCATGATACCCCCTGCTTGGCTATTTCCTGTCATTTGAAACCTATCTTATATTTTTTACTCTCGTCTGCTTTAAGAAGACGGATCTGTGTCTTTACTTTGTGTGTAGTGTCTGGCAAATACCAGGTGCTTGCTCATAACACATTTGTAGGCTAGATGGATGGTGGGTGGGTGGGTGGATGAATGGGAAAGTGGTGTGCTCCTATTTTCCATTGCCTTTGAAGAACCCCTAGAACTCTCCCAAGTTATGTTTCTTCTCTTATCTCCAGCAAGTTATATTTCATGTATCTATAAATTGGAAGCATATTTTTTCTATTAGAAGTGAGACACATGATTGGTCATGGAGATATGCACTATGCACATTCATTTAGGAGAGCTGTAAGAGAAAATCAGAACCCAGTGATCTCTCAGTTTCTGTTCTGTGGTGTTAATCAGCCTGTTGCACTTGCTAAAGCACTGCAGCCTAATAAACCTTGCAGAGGGAGACCTGCTCCATCTCACTTGGGCCTGAGTGACTCTAATATGTCTATTGACTGCCCGGTAGCCACACTCTGGGTTCATCAAGAGGCTTCATCTGAATCCCACCGTCTCCACTGCCTTTGACACCGATTAGAAATCACGTCCCAAAACTACAGCTATTTTTGATCATAAATCACTTTTTTTTAAAGATTTTATTTACTTATTTGACAGACAGAGATTACAAGTAGGCAGAGAGGCAGGCAGAGAGAGAGAGGAGGAAGCAGACTCCCTGCTGAGTGGAGAGCCTGACATGGGGCTCAATCCCAGGACCCCAGGATCATGACCTGAGCCAAAGGCAGAGGCTTTAACCCACTGAGCCACCCAGGTGCCCCTCTCAAATCACTTTTTAAAAAATTTACACGACTTGGTTCTCGAACCACTCACTTTGGTTACTAACCAACATGAAGCACCTCAGTCCTTCATTTGCATTGTGTGGGTGGGATGCTGAAGTAACAGACTCTCTCACCTGCAGTCCTGTTCAGCTTTCCCAGTCCTGCTGCTGTGGCCTAGTTGCAAATATGAAAAGACAGAGGGAACGAGCCAGCCAAAAGACCTCAGCAAGTGCTGATTATAATAATTTTTTTCTTTCCGCATTGGTCAAAATATTTTAAATAATTTTAATGCCAGAAATATATGGCACGAAAATGAGGAACTAAATTATAAATGAAAAGACAGAGAAATGGTTAAGATGGGAGCATTTCTTCTCAATTTGTCATCTTTCCTTCCAACTGGGGGGGACTTCAGTGAGTGGAGGACTCCTGACCTCTCTCCCCGACTCAGCTCTGCCCAGAGTCTTATCTGATTAGCGAGTTTGGGAGGAAAATAAAAAACAAATAAACAAAAAACTTTCTTATAGAAAGCTCACTTTCTGTTCTTCAGGGAGAAGCCTAGGTGGACCATTACCTTCACTGATGGGGGGATTAGTCTGTATAACCCTGAGGCTTTCACAAAAATGCATCAGTCTCCAATATTTTGCCTTACAATTAACAAAGGTTTGGGTTTTTTTAACCTCCCTCTGTTAACTGTTTTGTCTTTTTTCTTATTTTTTTCAAAGCTCAGATGGAAAAGAGAATTAGTACGTTATTCGTGTCATAAAATTTCTGGACTATCCCTGACCAACGGCTGGCTGGCAGGAAGTGTGGTAAATGAAGAGCACAGGTTTCCTAGGTTCACATTTTGTCTTGCCATTGATCATCTGTGGGCTGTAAGTCCTCAGGAAATAATATCATTCCTCAGTATCTCAGTTTCCCCTCAACAAAATAGGGACAATATTACTAATGCCTACTGCTAGGGCTTTTGTGAGTCTACTACACCAGGTCTAACCTAACACTCATTTCTGTGAGCTATTTCTGTTATCATGAAGCTATGCCATTTGCTTGATGGGATGCCTTTGGTTGTCAGATTAATAACTTAGATTCTAAACATGATAAATTGCATAGCTTGAGCCATTATTAAGTCACAGACTACTAGAACCCAAAGGAATCTGAGAAATCTTAGCTTTAGAAGCTAGTTCAGCAGAGGAAGAGAAAGAACTCGCCCAAACTTACACTTGGCCATTCACAGGCTGGATACTCCATCTGTCTGGACTCCTAGCCCATTGATTTTCCTTCTATCTCAGCTGCCTCACCTATAACTATGATTTCTGTTGACTGAACTCCTCAGACTCACTCCACTTGCCCACATAATGTGTTAGTAAGTCTGGCTGCCAAAGACATCATGTCTATGAGAGCTCAATCCCAGGCCTCAATAAAATTTGCTCCTGAGCTCCCCAGTATATTTTTCCTGTTGGAGAAAATTGAATTCTGACTTACCTGGGATACTTCATGTGAAAGAAAGCTCATTAGAAAAGCAGTGCTGTTTATTTATCAGCATCCTTACATTGCTTTGTTCTTTACAACCCAGAACATTTTAAAAGCCAGATATTTACTTTTTGATTGTTCTTCTAATTCTTCTGCTTCTCCCAGTAGGGAGCTCACACTTCTGTTCACAACATCCCAGGGAGTGCTAACTAAATATAGTATTGAAGTTAAATCCCTGCAAAGCTAATGAACTACTTTATGGAGACTGAGAGGCAGGAAACCTTTTTAGGAGTGGTGGTGTAATTAATTGGTTATGGTCACACAAAGGCATGACTTCAGAAACAGGCAATTTACAACATGGAATTTAGAAAGTCACATGTGATATGTTGAAAGGTAGAAAATCATTACTTTCAATCACCCATCAACCTGGAAGCCAAATCAGACATTTTGATATATGTTTTCAACTGAGTTCAATTTGCATACATTTCCAAAATAAGAATGCGGCACATTTGTCAGTAGTCTGAATAGCTAATTACCAGTTACATACCATTGAGAATCAGATACCTGTCATGTTGGAACCTTAATTTCCCGAGTATGGGGCATGTGGTCAAGTACACTAGCAGATAAAGTTGTAATCCTTTAAACACCCCCCCCATATTACTTTAATGGGGAATAATTCCATAATTTGGTAAATTTAGGAAATGTGAAGCAAGTATCAGTTATCCAGATTATTTTTAGGTATGTTTAGCTATTCTGCTACCAGTGACACCTGTGGCCATTTTTATTTATTAATTTATTTTTAAGATTTCATTTATTCGAAAGAGAGAGCCAGAGCATGAGCAGGGGGAGGAGCAGAGGGAGAGGGAGAAATAGGCTCCTGCTGAGCATGGAGTCTGATAAGGGACTCGATCCCAGGATCCCAGGACCATGGGATCCCAAAATCAGACCCAGGTGCCCACCACACCCCTGCTTCTTTTTAAAGATTTTATTTCAATACCCTGTGGCTACTTTTAACACCCAAGTTAAAGAATACCCTTTTTCCTTTCTACATGTCTTCAGGAATTGTTCTTCTATTTAATTATTTGTAGAAACTGGAATCGAAGTTAAATGATCAGCAACGTTACCAAGTCATAGAGCTAACTAGATGCAGATTATAAAACTAAGAGGATACGCATCAATTTTCATCTATGCCAAAATGTGTTTAAGTTAAAAAAATGCTATTTTTATTTTCCACAAATTATTGACCTTCTATGAAGTACTATGTATGTATAGAATATTTAGACAACAAAAGATCCCATTAATCATTTTGTGAAAAATTGATTCAGACAGTAGCATGTGATCAATGAACAGGATTTGAATCCTAGCTCTGTCACTTACTAGCTGGGTGACTGTAAGGGAATGAATGAACTTCTCCGAGCTTCAGTCGCCCATTATGAAGATAGTGAAATGACTTCACATGGTGCCACAGAAATTTAATAATGTAATGTCTGTAGGATGCCTCACCCACGGCTTGTATGGTAGTTGGAAGGTATTCATTAAAGTTAGTCATCTCTATGACATCTGAGGACACCAAGGAACAGGGAGATAGCAGTTTTTAAGAAAACTTAGTTCTGTTTTAGATTAATCAGCTTGCGGAACAGAGTCATCCAGGAGGTCTCATGCATAGTTTAAAGGTCAAGAGCAGACGTTCACACTTTGGAGATATAAACAGGTCTAATGGATCACGTAGGATCCATGTAAAAGATCAGAGGAGATGAGAGGAGCAACCCAGGGTATCCCAATACATATGGGATGAGCAGAGAGGAACAACTAATGAAAGAGAACTAGAAGAGATGGTCAGAGCTGAACGAAGAACCAGGGAAGGCTGATGCCATTGAACCCAAGGAAGACAGAGGAACATGTGGCTGAGTATCGGAGGATGAAGTCTGGAAATAGGTCTGTATTTGATACTGAAGAGATAATTCCCAGCCTTAGTGTGAACACATTCATTGACCTGCGGGATAGAAGCGGAACCAAACAGAAGTGAAGAGTGACAGCAAGCCCAGGGAGAAGGGCCAGTAGGCACACCTAGGAGGATTCATAAGAAGGAAGGTGCTCAGCTTGGGAGGGGAATGGGCCTCGAAGAAGGTAAAGGGGGGGAATAGTGCAGTCTACTAGCTGTTCTTTCTTCTAGCAGCTCCATGGCCTCATTTGATGCTGGCTTTGGGAGGGATGCCCTTGTTGGGAAATGCACAGTTTGGGCAGCTCGCTTTCAATTAGAATCAATGGTTAATTTTTAAAAATCACAGGGCTTTTTTTTTGGGGGGGGGGAGGCAAGGGTCCTGGTTTCTAGGGCAATACAATTTCCTTGAAACCTAAATAGGCTTTTGATCTTTTTGTATCCAGTCAAGTCCAAAGTTCTTATCCCAAAATGGTTCTCAAGACTGTTTTATTACTATTAATTTTGTTGCTACTTTATGAATTATATAAGCTTTGTAGCTCTACTAGGAAACCAATCTGGTTTATAGCATTTTAAAAATAAAAAAGTATATTCGAAATTGCCAATGATATAAAAATTAACATCTGAAAGTCTGCACATCTTTAAGATAGAGACTTAATATAAGTGTATGGAACTTGTTTTGAAATTCTGATATGATGAGGACATCGATTTCATCTCTCTCTGATTCCCAGAATAACATATGCAGACACAGAGGTGGTGATCAGTTAGGACACAATCACATAATCTCTCCTTTGGTTGTGCCCAGATGGATCCCTGTTTCTCTTAATGATTTTTTTCTTGGGCTTACCTGCACTACAGTTGGCAGGACTCATTCTTATTATTCTCAGATAAGAGAATGAGGAAGTGGGAAGGTTTGATAGCTATGAAAGAGTTCAAGTAGCCCTCCAAATGCCCACTCTATGGCTCCTGAGCACAGGTCTGCCCACAGAACATTCTGCCCTTCTATTTGCTTAAAAGTGAACTTATTTTCCACGCACACAGTAACCTTGCTCTGATAAAAATTTGACAAAGCATGTTGGATTCAATTATCTGAAGTTGATTACAAGTGATGACAGACAGCCTTCAGGGAAGATCAAAAGCAGCCAAGGTGGTTTGTTCATGAATATGACTCCAGGATGCTTGGTCTGATGGCATAAACCAATCCAAGGAAAGATTTGATGAGAATATTTATTTCCCTGATCTTGAAACAGTACAAAATATGAACAATGTAGCTTAACTAAAATTATTTTTCTGAAGCTCCCCTATTAAATTAGAGTATAATTGTAATACTGAACCAGATTCCTAGCTTAGAGCAGAAGAATTGCTATTCTCATTCTATAGTAAGTGAAGCCAGCATCCTACAGAAGAAGGCACCTTCTGGGACTCCTGGGTGGCTCAGTCAGTTAAGTGTCTGACTCTTGATTTCCGCTTAGGTCATAATCTTAGTGTCATCAGATTGAGCCCCACGTCCGACTCTGTGCTGGGCATGGAAACTGAAATTCTCTTCCTCCCTCTCCACTGCCCCGACCAACCCCTCCCTTTCTTTAAAAAAAAAAAAAAAAAAAAAGCGGGGGGGTGGGGAGTGGGGGGGATGGGCATCTTCTCTGACAGCACTGTCCCTGAAAGACATCTCATATTTTATTCTGTTCTTTCATTTCAGGAATTCTTAGACCAGGCTTATGAGACTATTTTTAGAGTCACGTATTTCAGCTGCATCTTAAAAAACCACCTCAAGTGGAGCAGCCCTAAATCACAATAGCACCGAGCATCAGAGTAATTATTATTTATAATTACTTCCTCACAGTATGTTGGCTCATAAATTTTAATGAAGCTCTTCCTGCAATGGTGATTGTCAGTCTTCCTGGCATTTGTGGGATAAATGTTTACCCAAATAGAAATAATGTAGTCAAGTAGTTTCATAGCCTGACTCTTCCCTTCCTCACTCTGCCCTAGAGGTGATTTCAAATGCATAGCCTTTGAGGGGAAAGAGAGAGGTGCTAGCTATCCTACTTTGGAAGTTCTGACATTCAGGCCACGCATGGCCTCCTGATACTCAGCTGCCTGGCAGGGACTTGGATTGGTGCAAAATAGCTCCTGGGCAGGCAGACAAATTTACTGCCAGCAGCTGGAAACAGTCTTTCCAAGAGCCAAGAATGAGCTTGACTCCAGCAAAGGCATCAGGAGAAGTTGCTTTCTTTTTCCTCCTCTGTTTTCACTGTTAGCTGGAAAGGACGAGAGTGAGAGAGAAACTGAGTACACTTTACAAAGACACTCCGAATAGAGAGTGTCTCTGCAAAAAGAAGATGCAGCATGAGTGAATTTTTTTACATTATACATATATGTGTAGTAAATTCCCTTTATGGAGCAAACTTCTCTAAGTGTCTTTAAAAATCATTGATTATTTGATAGAATCTGGGGACACAGAGATTGGAAAGGCCAGGAATCCTTGACAATCAAACATCACTGGGGAATGAAGAGGAAACATCTCTATAATTACAAAGTAGATCTTTGAGAAAATGTGAATTGAATCTGATACAAGGGCAATTAACATCTATGTTTTTGAGAAGATAGGGTTTGAATCTGAGTTCCTCCAAAAGCAAAGCCTGAAAGGACTTGGGGGCAGGTGGTTTATTTGGGACCTAATCCTGAGAAATAGGAGGGAAGTCTTAGGGAGAATGAGACTGCAGAGAAAGAGACAGCATAAAGTTATATTCTCAAGGTCACTGAGGTTGAGTAAGGGGGTCCCAATGAAAGCACACAGAAAGCTTTCCAAAATTGTTTATCTGAAAGAAAAGAAGCTGGAGGACTCATCTAGCTCTGGTCTTCTATTAACTGAGGGTTGTTGAAGGTTGGGGTCATTCGTGGCCCTGTACTTACTTCCTGGCTGTGCTTGCAAACATGGACCTAGTGAGCTGCACTGTGACAGAAAGGCCAGGGGGAGAAGGCAGAGAGGCAAGTGCAATATGCTTGAGATGGAAGAGCGAGCATGCACAGATCTGCCCACAACCGGAAGCTCACAGTTGGAAGTGGGCCAAGGTGATGGGCAGGGACCTAACACGCATCTATCTCTACATACATCCACTGAAGAAGGAAGCACCATTTCAGAGGAATGTCAATGGCATGGAGCACTTCTAAATGTTTCATATTCTTCCTTTTTAAGGTGCACAGACATTTGATGCTCCAGGTGACATACAGTATCTGTTTGCCTATTTTTATTTTTTTAATTAAAAAAAATTTAAAGGTTTTATTTACTTGTTCAAGAGAGAGAGAGAGAGACAGTGAGAGAGGGAACCCAAGCAGGGTGAGCGGGAGAGAGAGAGAAGCAGGCTCCCCTCTGAGCAGGGAGCCCGAAGCAGGGCTCGATCCCAGGACCGTGGGATCATGACCTGAGCCAAAGGCAGATACTCAATTGACTAAGCCACCCAGGTGCTCCTCTCCTGTTACTTTTAATTCTAAATTTTGTATCTGTTCTTTGCCGTGCAGTTTCCTTAGTCTTTAAAGACCTCATTATACTTAACAACTAACACATCCACTTATGTCATAACATGGGTTATAATTTCAAAATACATATTTTGTATTTTCAAATGGCTTTGATATTAGGATGGCTTGTCCTTTGATATAGTTATTTTCAAGGAGATAACTGAAACATGTAACTCCATAAAAATAAAATTAAAAAAAAAATATGCAAACCATGCCAGAAACAGAATGAAAGGCAGTTAGGAGAACAACTTATTTGTGGAGGAAATGGCTTATTAAAAAAAAAAAAAGTGTCACAAATCAATAAGAATAAAGATACACAGTAACTTATGTAGGCAAAAGTGAATATGGCAAGTAAACATTGGAAAAACACTCCAGCAAATGAAGGTGAAAATATAAGAAATTTAAAATTGCTAATTAAGAGAATGATCATGTGGAATACTTCAGGGTTCAATGAAATAGCCATCTCCTTCCTTTTTGCTGGAAGTATAAAATCATATTACTTAGGATGGCAACTTGGCAACATAATTTAAAAACCCCAAAATCCTATTTCCTAGGACTTATCAACCCACAGGAAGAGATAAATGAGGAGTCAGTGCAAAGTCCCATTATTTAAGATGGCAAAAAGAAAAAATCAGGCAAAAAAGAAAACCAGTAGTAAGGGATTGGGTAAATGAATTATTTCTATATTGCTACTTAAAATCAGGATTTCAAAGTGTATTTAAATATTTTAGAAAAGGTTCATAACATACAAGTGAAAACACAGTTGGTAATACGGTGTGTATTTTGTTTTTAAAGTATGGGATATACATACAGAGAAAACTTGGAAACTTACACATCAAACTATTAATAGCTATCTTTGGGTAGTAACATTTCTGGTGATTTCCTTTCTACTTTTCTTTATTTGCATATTTTCTACATTGCACATATGTACTTTTAAAATACTAATCAAAACGCTTTTCCTTTTCACAAAATCTATGTCAGTGTTAAAATTAATTATGACTAAGCCTTGAGCAGGTGGCTCCAACGAATTTTTCTGTCTTCTTCCTTTTCTTTTAGGAATTTCTATCTTCTAAAAGAATATATTAATGATATAACCAAAGCTTAAAGAGTTAGTCTAAATTCTATGTTTGTTCTTCAGTTAAACCCTTTTATAGGAAAATTAGAGAAAGAATTGGAAGGTCTCAGGGATAGAAATCGCAGCTCTTTAATAGTCTAGCACAAGAACATACAAGGATAGTGAACATTTAGTCATCTAGAAAGAGAGTGACAGCAGGAGAGGACAAGGGAAAGCAGAAGATAGAATATAGATGAAGACAAAGAAAAGCAGTATAGAATTACAGGACAGACCGCAGATTTTGACACTGTTTTTTTTGTCCTAAAAATAGGAAGACTATTGAAAGAGTATTGGTCCTTTTAGTCTTCCAAATATGAACTTCTATATATAAGAAAATATCAAAAGTGGGCAACTGAAAGAGAAATTTCAAAATCCACTCAAACTAGAAAGTAAAAATGGAAAAGTCATTCTTTAAACAGAAGCAACTTAATGATAAAACTTTCCCCACATGCCCACATCCTTTCCATGGGTTCGACCTTTAATTGGAAATGTGACCAAAAAAGTAACTTAACTTGTTACTGGAAGTTTCTTTCCTGATTGTACTTCTGATTTCCATATGCTCTTGTCAGTTTTTCCAACATATCAAAGAGATGTACTGATTATACAAAAATTATACAAAGGCATAAAGCTAAAAAGAACATATATCAAAGGTTCTGACATATTAAAAAATGAGCAGAAGTTTGAAATTCACATAAGCCCTTTCTTTTTGGTGGTCTATCACTGCCAACTCTGTCAACTCAAATTCACTGCAACAGTGTTCCTGTGGGAATGGAAAAGGAGACAACTCCAAGGATTATGATTCACCATATTGTAAGTGATTCATTTGTCACCATGGTCTGGCACTTTTTTCTTGTGCGATATTTCTCAATAGAGGAGCTGACACAATGATCTTAAGATAATTGAAAATAGAAGCAGAGGATAAATTTGCTGAATGTGGAGTCCAAATAACAGATTGAAACATGGAGTGTCAAATCAGGAAGCTCAGGAGCATGAATGCAGGAAGATCAATCAAGTGAGGCAAAATAAAGGAATGAGAGTTCAAAACGCAAAGTGATGACCAATTAAGAGACATACATACAACGACGTATGTCCAAAAATAGGACTTAAAGTTTGGGGTGTGATGGACACTTACCCTGAACCTAAATTATATATAGACATTAGCATTTAGGGCCAGGCATGCAAGGGATGGAAACACTGAAGTAAGAAATCTGGCAGGAAGCCACCTACTAAAGAACTGGGGAGGTGGATAAAGGAACCTAGAAATTTCCAGTTTCCAGCAAATTGGGATCCCAGGGAGACCAGGTCCAAGATCCATTTGAGACTGAACAAGTGAACAAGTATGCTTGCATTTCCTATAGTCCCTTTAACCAGGGAAGCCTGGTCTCAAAGGAGGGGTGGAGTCAAAATAATAAGTAATTATTTCAGCTGTTCCCAATTCGCAGGTTTGAGAGCTATAGGAGCAATGACACAGATCATTAACATGGGCTGCATTCTCTGTGGACCTCTCTCAAACTTTCCTGGTTAGATATTTTCTTTTCCACATACTTAGAGACTTCCGGTGTCTTCTAATCCACTCCCAAAATGCAACAATAAATTAGACAAGCAAAATTAAAGAACGTTAACATAATGCGCCATGTGTTTCTTACTATTATTTCCTGTCGTTCCCATTGCTGAATACTATGTATTGCCCCCGCCCCCCAATCTAGTGAACTGTACTCTCCTGAGTTCCCTGTTAGTTATGCTGTGATCATGGACTGGTTTCTTGAACTTTAGTGGAAGGTTTAACTCCTTCTCTGTTCTGTGTCAAGAAAGGAAGCAGAAGCAAAGGGACAATCATTCAAGAGGTAAAGTATGCTTTAGAGAGCAGCCTCAGAGTTTAGGAGAAGTCAGGGATGATCTGGGGATGCACAAATGCTGGTCCTGACAGATGCTTGTGCCTGCCAAGATATGAAGAGTTTCAAGGTCCAGTCTGATCAGCAATTAGTCTGATTTTGATTCCTAGGATGACAATTGTGTGTCTGGCTAAAAAATACCCAATTCTGTAGAAATCGTCCCGTAAATGCAGAGATCTATTCTGCATGCCAGATGACACAAGTTTACAAAAAAGCTTTTCTCGGGGGCAGGAGCAGGCTTCATAAGTCATCAATTCACCATTCTTTCTTTAAACTACTGCACCCAGATTAAGATGCATTCATTTACAAAGCTTCTGTTAAGGATGGAAAGCAAACCCCCAAACAACAGATGCCATGTTTGACAAAACAAGACATTTTTTTCCTTATGCATACGACTATAGCTTTTCATTTGGCCATTTTAGTTTCATTCTTCCTATTTTGTCCTCAGGGAAAATTGAGAAGAGTTGATCAACTTCACATACACATTAGTATCCCAGCATTGTTTCCAGGACAGATGGCTCAGAGGGCTTGTCTATTCAACTCATAATGGACATAATCACCTCTTGGAGTATTCTTTCATCAACTATTCCTCTTTCTTTGGGCACCCAATTTGAATTAAATTCCATTAATTCAATTAATTTGAATTAATTTCAGTAAAATTAAATTCAAAAAGTGTTGCTCTTTTGCAAAGGTCCACCCTTCCTATCTCTATCAATAATATTTTAGTCCAGCTCTAAGCCTTGATCTTAAATGACTATGCTATCTGCAATGAGAATCAGCAACCTCCAATGTACTTTCACTACACTGCTTGGAGTTTCTTCCCACTGCCTGTGAAATCAAGCCTTAACAGGGGTGAATCCAGGTTTTTCAAGGCCTGGGGTTTATACAATTTGGTGGTCCCCCAGCATCTTGTAGAACTTCCAACATTTCTCACATGGGAGGTCAGAGAGGTATGTTCCTATGTGGTAATAGTGGTAAATTCTGACTTGGCAATTTTAAATTGACAGGGGAAAAAAAATCTTTAAATTATGGTGCACAACGTTCTGAGATTGATTGTTGAGCTTTTAACTTGGTTCAAGACACAAACATTAACAAGAACGAACCTTTCTATCTACAAGTTACTCTGTTAAACAATGTACATTTATTATTATTCATACCCATATTGTGAGGTAAACATCCTAACTGTGCTCATTTTACAAATGGAGAAACTTGGACTGGGGTAAGTTAAGAAGCCCTAATGCAGGATGTGAATTTAAGCAGTCTGACATCAAGGTCTGTGCTCCCAACCAGAAGTTCCACACTGGGTCTTGGAAAGCAGAGCTCTTCAGGCGGTCTTTTCTCCTTATATATTATTTCCTCAAATATCCCTCAACCTGGACAACTGAAATAATAGGAATGAAGAATGGTGATTATCATGAGAACAGCAAATATGTGAACAAAATTTGGGAGTGCAACCCAAAAAACTTCACCACCAAATACCCATAAAGTAAATGAACATGCTCATAACTCCATTAGACATGAATACACTCACTCATGTAGGCAACATGTACCCACATCTCCCATGGGCCAGCCACTCTACTTGCAGAGACTCCTGAGTTAAATAATGGACAGTCCATGACCCATAGGCACTCATAATTTGATGGAAGAAGAAGAAAGTCAAAAACTAAATGATAGATTGTTCATGTAAACATCAATTAACCCGATGACTTTTAATAGTGCATTTCTCACTGCCCTAATGAGTCTTCACCACACAAATACCTGAGTTAGAAGATTAGGGTCTGGTAGATTGCCCTGTGGGTGAGATGTCCTCAGCCTATGTTTCCCCCTCCACTTCCCTTTCTATTGATTAGTTTGAAGAAACCCTGGGCTCTTTCTCTAAGATCTTCCTTCTCCTAGGAGGCACACCTCAAGGACAGTCAGCTAGAGACATATCCATGTGCTCCCGCAGCCCCTGTTCTAAAAGATACCATGGAACAGTGGTTTTCTAAGCTGAGCTCTCCCTGCCTTCATCCCACTGAGTGGGTGGGAAGTTGAAGGAATGAGACTCTGAGCTTCCTACCTTTCTTAAAACACATGCATTTCCTCTAGTTATTGGAATTTTGTATAGCCTTCTTTTGAAGAAATGACTCTGTAACCTAAAAAAAAAAAAAAAACAAAAAACATTTGAACATCCCTGTGGCAAACGCTAATGAGTTTGAGGAAATGAACCTCTCTTTGAGACAAAGAGAGCACTGGAAATTTCCACCATTTTAGTTCATGAATATTCAGAGACATAGAAAACTGAGCTGCTGGGGAATGGAGAGAGAATACTTCTAAAGACCTTAATAGCTAAGAATGGATTGAATAGAAGAAAAAAGAAGGATTTGAGAGCAAAGTCTGCAACCAGGGAAATGTCAAATTATAGTTAGGATGATAAGCAGATAGGGAAAGGGGAGAAGAGAATGAAGGAACAAGTAGAATCATGGTCAGATGATTCAAGGTCCTGAAGCTTCAGTGCTATTCTTTTGAGCACACATATGCTCTGTAACTGGCTGCTTTAAAGGTATAGGCCTCCAGTTGGAAGCCAACTTTGGGTCAACCTAAGGCTGTTCTATGGCTTCATAAATCAAGAGGAAGTCTGAGAAGAGTATATAAGCCCACCCCTCTCCAGATGCATTCTCAATCTTAATGGACTAACATAGACTTACTCTCAGCTCTGCATTAACAGACACAATGTGACAAGAAGTACTAGGGGCAATTGGGACATACTCTGTAGAAAAGCAGTTAGCAAACCTTATTGCCTCAGATTCATCTGAGAAGGTTTTTAGAAATCCAGATTCCCCAGTTCTGTTCAAGAAAAACTCTGATTCATCAGGCACGGGATGAGGCTCAAAATCTCAGTTTTTAATAAATGCTCCAAATGATTCTGACAAGGATCTGCCTCTGGGACCAGACTTTGGGGACTCTCTCCCTGGAGAGGCCATGGTTTCTGTGCTAAAATCATTAACCACACCCTCTTCTGGGAAAGAGTGGTATTAGTAAACCCTGGTGGATCAAAACCATTCACCCAAGCCTCCCGCTTCATCCACAGACTTCTGTTGTTATTTTCATACATGAATTTCTCTCATATTCTGAGATTGGCCCATCTGCAAACTCCAGCACCCCCCAACTATACAATCACCTCTATACTGTTGGAATAGGTATGACAAGGCCAGGCTAAAAGTCTCAGCACGTGCAGCTTTTCATCAGCCCTGGACTAAGCAGCCTGTCCTTTCATCTCTGCCTTTAGCCCTTGGTAGCTATGTTATTACAAAACTCAATTTAGAATTTCACTCTCCAAACCAGACTTATAGACCTTGTTAAAGCATTCACAGAAGCTAGCCATAGAGCAAAGTAAGAAAAACACTTTCAATTCTCACTCTCTTGTTTCCAATAGACAGTAAATTTGTGAAGAAGTAAGCGGTAGAGATGAAATGTTATGAGCTTTGTGTTGACCCAGGGGGTAAATGCTTTGCAAAATATGAAGGAAAACAAAAACACTACTATATTTTTTTAAAAGAGAAGGATAGATCTACTGGCTAAAATAAAATGAAATTATTCCTTTAAGTCCATTTCCCCCCTCAATTATCATACAGGGTCAACAATGTGCCTTAAGTGTCTTGGTCAGCCCTTCACACAGCTAGTCTAAGTTGACGAGTCCAGGGAAGGTGGCCCCACTATGATACTTGCTGCTAAAAGATCCTTCACTTCTTCAGTTAACAAGGTACTGTTTGAAAATTCGAATACCCTTAGGATATTTGATAGTCTATCAGTCACGTGTATCGGTCATGCATAACTTAGTGTAAATTAATATTTCAGATAAACTTCAAAAGAGTATGATTTCTGAATCAAGGAGACTGATTTTACTAGCAAGGCTCTCTCTGAGAAGATGGCCAAGAAATCAAATGGTTTCTCCAGTTTCCCAGTCTGTAAATTAAGTGAGGGCTGGAGGAAGGTCCACCATATTTTTTATGTGCCTCTCTTCCCAAAATTAGAGGAGATTCTTGCTCCAGTGAGCCAGATCTGAGCAGGACCTAATTTCCAGTCATGCTACTTACTATTGTCATATAAAAGGCATAGCTATGAGCTTTCATTCACTCATTCTCTCATTCAGAAACTGCTGAAAAATAAACACTTCCTTCCAGGTTGTCCTCTATTTGCAAAGATTTGTACCCTTTGCTCTGATCCTCAAACCTGGTTTTCAGGAAAGGCATCTATTATCAGAGGATCTCCTTTCTTTTAATGCCAGCATGTGGGAGTATAAAGCAGTACCTACCTCTCTATAAAGATTTATCTTTCAAATATGGGTCAATAGTGCTGTAATCTTCTGCTAATATTATTAATAATTTTTTGAGGCCTAGAGCAGTGGTACTCAAAATGTAATCTGGGAGCCCCCAAACTTTTTCAGAAGGTATCTGAGGTCAAAATTAATACAAAAAATAACACTCAGTTGTTATTTGCATTTTTCAATCCCATTCTTTCACAGGTGTACAATGGTATTTTTCAGATGTGACATGATATGAGCTATAGCAACAGAGGAATGAGCAAGCAGATACAAAAATCCAGCAGTCCTCAATTAAACCAAACATTAAAATAATTTACAAACATTACAAAAATCACTCTTCTCACTATTTATTTTTCAAAATATTATTTTTCATTAAAAGTATATAATATAGGTTTACATATAATATGCTTACTGTTATTTTTTAAATAACCAATAAATATTTAAATTTTTCCATTTTAATTTCTAATATAGGAAATATCAATAGATGTAACCCACAAACATACAGGCTCTTTGGGATTCTCAATAATTTTTAAGGGTTTAAATAGGTCCAAAAATTATGAGAACCATACGAGGCACATTATATAATACTATGTTATTCCTCAGAACAACCCTACAGGCAAAGATTATTACCTTTATTTTACAGAAAATAAAACCAAGACATAACAGAGTTAAATAATTTGCCCAGAATCAAACCATCAGAGACCAAAACCCATTATCTCTCCTTGTGCTTTCTTGTTGCCCTTACTAAAGTTGGCCTTGTCTTTGGCTTACTTATACAACTGAACATACAAATAGACAACAGGAAAACCATATATAGAAAGAGAACTTAGACCCACAACCTGCAATCTGTCCAGGAAACCAACCTCTTTACATCCAATAAGCAAACAAGGATGCCAGTCTGCTGTAAGTCAGACTTGTAGGACCAGATTGCTATCTTTAGTGACAATCCACAAAACGAAATAATTTCTGTGACAACTGCCCAAAAGGGTCAAGACTTGATTAATAACTGACAGCTTGTCCCTACTGCCAACTTAGGACTTGCAAAAAAAGCCAAACATGGATAACCAATCATAAAGGATGCCCCATTTCTAGTTAGCCCCACTACCATGCCCTCAGCTAATAGCCTTCAATCAGGACATGAAAACGTCCCTTTCCACCACCAGAAAGCTTTTCCACTTCTCTGCTAGCCTTTCACTTTCTCCCAAAATACAAGTGACTGTGGCTGACTCCTTGGCTGTATCAAGCTCAATATAAATGGATTTAGCCTTTCTCATTGGGTTGTTCTTTTTGTATCACCATACTTGCCGTGATACCATCATCCTGTAAGTTGCCAGAAGATAGGAAGCATAGAAACCTTTGGATCCCTCTCCCCAGAGGTTAGCACTTTGCACAACACATAGCGACCATGATGCCTGCTCCTTTAAGACAAAGTCATGTTGATGACTGTGTCACCAAAACACTGCCTCGTTAAGTGGCTTTTCTCTCCACATGGCTCAGCTCAGAAGGGCTGTACCCACACAAACCCCCACCTCTCAGATTCCCAGACATCTGGGCTTCTGAGACCAAAATAATATAAATAATAAATAAATACAAATGGGCACTTTATCTATGAGAACTGCCATATTTTTCCCTAGAAAGGTTTAAGAAGAAACCTACCATCTATCAGATTACCAAAAGAATTGGTAAGGAAAGGAATTAAAATAAATAATATTACTTTAAGGTTGCAGGTCTCATAAAATTGAATAATTTAGCTTTATGAAAAAAATACACTGCCTTGTTCTTCCTTTGGAGACATGGGTGGTAGAGGTCAGGATGGGTCACGGTTGGCAGGTGGAAGGGAACATGCTTATGCAGCTTCATACAGTGGAGGGCCAATTCTGAATTCTTCAATCTGTGTAGCATATAGGGTTTCCTGGCCTCTCTGTAACTAAACCATATGCCCCAATGGCTTTTGTGGCCCAAGTTCTCAGACCTTTTCAGAGGTTACTGAAGCAACTCCAAGAAGGTAAGACAAAGGCTCTGGGCTCACTGGTATTTTTTTCCCACATAGACACTCAGTTTTGAGTGAATATTAATGTATTTCCTTCTGAAGCAGATATTAATGGCCACATATGTGTTCTAAGTGCCAACTCATTAGCAATATCTTGTGCTCAGTAGAATTATCCAGGAAATGCCTCCCTGGAACAGTCAAGGAGGACCATGTGGATAGTGAAAGCAAACAAAATATAAATTTGAAATATACCACATTACTCAAATTATCAGGAGTATGATCATATGAAGACTATGCCATATAATGTTTATGATACAAATTCTTTAAAATGTACATTTGGGCTCTATACCTTATTTAATAAATGAATTGTTTTATACAGAAAATACTAATCCAAAACTATCTTCTTGGAATGCCTGGGTGGATCAGTCAGTTAAGCGTCTGCCTTCGGCTTGGATCATGATCCCAGGGTCCTGGGATTGAGCCCCACATCGCGTTCTCTGCTCAGTGGCGAGTCTGCTTCTCATTCTACCTCTCCCACCTTGTGATCTCTCTAGCTTTCACTTTCTCTCAAATAAACAAAACAACAACAAAAAAACCTACTTCTTCATTGTGCTAAATACCCACTTTACCCAGTTCCGTTTTACTCTGTGCTGTAGGGGCCTAACCTCAGTGAATTGCTAAAACAAAGCTCCTTTGCTGGCTGCCCAGAAAGCGGGGAGGGGCTCAGCCAATGAGAGGTACAGTTAAGAAGTCAGAGGGCAGGAGGGATGAGAGGTTTGGGTGTTCCTTCCCGTGGCCACTTTTCTGTTGAGCAGCTGACTGGCAGAAGCTGTGTTATTTAGATAGACCAAGGCTCCAATCCACAGGGCCTCTTCAGCCTCTTCTAAGTCGACAGCTGTGGCTCTTTCTGGTTCCCCTTCCCATCAGTCCAAGAGGTGGTAATAGCCCTCAGGTCTGCACCCTCCCTTATTGCTTCCCAAAATCCAACAGATAGCTTTGTAAAATCAATAAACTTTCCAAAATTGTCCAGAGTGTTTCTCTCCCAAATACTGTTGACACACGCATCTACTTCAACTCTTTTTAATTTTAGGTCTTCTTTGTATTTTTTAGTTTATACTCTGTAATCTTGCATATGATGCTTTATAGACATTCTAAGATTGACTAAGTTGTTTTCAAAGATTGTAAGCTTTTTGAAGGTGGAGACTTTGTCTTCCATTACTTCATGTCCATTAGTAGTCTGAGCAAAATGGTATGGATCCCCTGGTGCTTAGGTTGCTATTTCTTTTAACTTGCTCGTTGCCTTAACATAGTGATAATGCTCAGGACGAGCAAAGTTAGTGTTAGGAGAGCAAAAGTTGAAGGCAAATCAGAGCATTCCTGACTGAAAATAAGTGTCATCCAGCTTGTGAAATATTCTTTTTCCTTAAATCTGACTTGAGTAATTAAATGCTTCACTGATCCCTAGATTTAAGCTGTGTTTATGTAATGCCAGAAAAACCGGTCAACTCAGTATCACTTAATTTTTTTTTAAGATTTTATTTATTTATTTGATAGAGAGAGAGAGTACAAACAGGGAGAGCATCAGGCAGAGTGACGTGGGAGGAAGCAGACTCCTCATGGAGCAGGAAGCCCAACGTGGGGCTTGATCCCAGGACCCTGGGATCATAACCTGAGCCAAAGGCAGGCTCTTAACTGACTGAGCCACCCAGGCACCAGAGTTCAGTATCACTTTAAATAAATCATCAGAAAATAATGACACTTGGTGACACAGACATGTAACTGACAGCTTAAATCAGAAGCTGTCAGTATCACTAGGCAATATCCTGAGGAAATGATAACCCAGTGTTTTAATAACAGCTCTCTATGATTTCAATGATTTATAGTTGTTTTTGTTATAGGGAAGGATATCAATTTCATGAGCACTTAAATAAGCTGTATGGGTTTGCCTTCCCCACATAGTTGATGACTTTATCTCAATGTAGAGATGGCTCTAGATACCACAAAACACCTCACTTGGGCATATCAAAATTTATTCCGGGCTGGTGAGAGAAACCCAGGTGTCCAAGACACTTCACCTTGTCCATATGCTTGGATATTTCATTACCATGTTAGAACACCAGGATTAAGTTCGTCATATAAATGTCTACCTACACTGGAACTAGAAATTTGTGGCTCAAAAAGTCCATTTGTAGTTACAGAAAGTATGGCATTAGCAGAGGTCAATATTGGTAAAAAGCAGGGTGAGAAAAATAAAAATGACTTCTTTATTGAGCATATACAATGTGTCAGGTAGTACTATGTTAAAACTTTACAAACATTTTACTTGCTCTTTACAGAAAGACTATAAGAAAGTATTTTTATTTTCTCCCAATTTACAGATAGAAACTCTAAGTCACCGAGAAGTTAATTAACTTGCCCAAGGTCACAACACCCACAGTCTTGGACTAAAATATGAACTCAGAGACACCTGGGTGGCTCAGTCGGTTAAGCTACTGCCTTCAGCTCAGGTCATGATCCCAGCATTCTGGGATGGAGTCCCGCATCAGGCTCTTTGCTCAGCAGGGAGTCTGCTTCTCTCTCCGCCTCTGCCGACTGCTCTGCCTGGCTTGTGCATACTCTCTCTCTCTGACAAATAAATAAAATCTTTAAAAAAAAAATATGAACTCAGACAACTTAGCTTCAGAATCCATTTTTAATGACAAAACCACTATATGATATTATCATCTTCGGGGATTTTAGATAGAAGTAAGTCTAGACTAGGCCAAAGGTTAAAATAACACCAAAGTGATCAGGAAGATTTAACATTATGGTTGGTAAACATGGAAGTAATAATACAGCAGATAATAATAATAATAATTCAGTAGCAAATGGAGGCTTCTGAGAGGTCAGTAGACTTTCCAGCATCCTTACCTCAAAGCTCATGCATGTCAATAAAAAGGTCCTCTTATTCACACTCTGACCCACGGCAATATCTCAAGTGACCTAATGACAGGGAACGTAATTTATAAAATGATATTATGGAAGTAAAGAAAAAAAAAATGGGAAAGCAACTGGAAACATGAAAAGGGAGAAGGTGATATTGAAGAAAGAAAAACTAAGTGTAAATGACCTAAGACCAGAGAAAATATCACATGGTGACCGCCAAGTAGAGGAGTCACCCCTGAAGGACTCATACTGATAATCCTGAGAAGCCACGAAAAATTGGCTTATCTTTCTTGTCCCTTTAAGTTACGTAAATGTGCAATGCAAAAAGATTTTCATTATAATGTTTAATTTGTTCCAAAGCTTTGGCAGTCCAAATATTCAATTATCTGGAATGGTACTTATGCCAAATCCCCATTCTCTGCTACTAAAGCTGGTATTCCCATTTTTAGAAAGTTGGAGAGCAGCAGTCTTGGCTATTAGTCCCTGTGGGAACTGGGATGACAGGAGAATCACAAAAGATAACAATCTGGATGGGATATGTGGTCACGATATATTTCTGGAAAAAATTTACTCCATTGATTTTGGCTACTTCCTGATTTTTTTTTTTTAATCTGAGAGTTAATATGTTGAAAGTTACTCTAAAAGCAGTGGGGTAAGTTATGTGTCCAGCAGAGAATTATTTAATCTGTCTGAGTCCTGGTTTCCTCATATGTTTAAAAGATCTATGCTAATGTCAACAGTCTGAGGTTGTCATAAGCATTAAAAATAAAATGTGCTCAAGTGCCGGGGTGGCTCAGTCAGTTAAGCACCTCCCTTGAGCTCAGATGATGATCTCAAGCTCCTGGGATGGAGTACCACGTCCAGCTCCTTGCTGAGCAGAAAGTCTGCTTCCCTCCTCTTCCCCTTGTTTGTGCTCTCTCTCTCTCACTCACTCGCTCTCTCTCTCTCAAATAAATTAAATCTTAAAAAAATAATAAAATAAAAAATAAATGTGCTCAGTGGCTCACCCAGAGAATGACTCAAAAGCAGCACTTACAGAGAAAAGGTGTAGCAGAATGGGTTAAGAGAAAAGCCTCCAAAGCTAGGGGGCTCACATTGCTATCTGCTAACTATTTGTTAGCCATGAGACCTTGGGTGAGTTATTCACATTCTTTGTGCCTCCGTTTCCTCATCTGTAAACTGAAGATAAAAATGGCACCTGTCTCATAGGTTTCTGTGAGGACAACAAGACTTAGCACTCATAAAAATGTTCAACTATACCTGGCACATTAGGGATCACTGAGTGTCGTTTGCCTCAGAAATCTGGTGTCCTGCCCCAGTGTCCATTTTCTACCCCACTGCACTGACACATGTGCCTCCACAATCCCCCCATACATTTCTTTCTTGCTGCCACAACAGCTTCTTAGCAGAGTCTGTGTCTTTTAGTCCCTGCAGATATGCAGGTAAAATTTCTGCAAAAATAGTGGTGAACTGCCATGAAGACGACTGAAGATTAGGTTCCTTCCAAGAAGCACCAGCAATGGGTTCACACAGTCATCTGCTCTTTGACAGTTTTGCAAAAGTAATGCCTTTTTATACCTTGTTCCTTAAAGAAGACCGCCAAACTGTAAATGCTATAGGTTCCAATAATCTAAACTCTCCTGCTCAGAATCCGAGCAGTCAAGATCTGATAAACAAAGAGTAAGCAAGAAGCTATGGTGCAGAAAAAACCCCAGAAAACAAAAACTCTTACTTTTGAAATAGGGGCGGGGGAGGGGAAGGAGGGAGAAATGGGGAGAGAGGGGGGAGGAGGAAATTAAGAATATTCATCCCTCTTCTTCAACATCTAGCTCCTTCTCACCCTTTGGGTCTTAGCTCAGTTAGCAAATATAAACCCTCCTTGAACATCTGACAAAAACAAGCTTCCCCTCCCCTGTTGCTATCTTTTCATTTATCAGAGGTTTCTGATTATATATCCATAGCACCATCACAATCTAGAGTTTCTGAGTATTTACTTTCAATCTCAAATTCCTTCCCAGTGTCTGGGCCATAGTAAAAACTCAAGACATGTTGATTGAGTGACCGAATGAGTGAATCAGTGAATACCTAATTCTACTTCATTCGTCAATTTCATGTGTCCCATGTAGCTGCCCTTGGGAAGCCTTCCCCAAGTCCCTAAGCCTGGGTTAGGCTTCTTTCCTATACACCCCGTGTTCACACCTCCAGAGCAGTTATCACAGCAGGTGGAATTCTCTCTTCATTCACTACCTCCCCATCTGACAGTTGGTTCCCACGGCAGAGCCTGCGTATCCTTCACCATGATGTCCCCAGCACCTAGCACAATGCCTACCCCATAGTAGGCACCCAGCAGAAACCTGGTTTGATTAAATTATTTGATGGAGCATAAAAGTCTACAGGTTGGTACTCTGTTTTTAGGAAAGAAGAAAACTCACATTTCTTGTTAATTTTGTGCCTAATGTTGAATAATCCTAAGTATTTGTTACGGCCAATACTTAGTAGGTAAAAGGTGTAGGTGTTTTCTCTCATTTCACAAAGGAGTCAAATGAGGAGGCTCAGAGAAGTCAGGGCTTGAGGTCACAGCTAGTGAGATCAGAGTCAGTATAGGAACCCCAGACCAGCAGGGTCTGAAGTCCCTGCTCATGTTGCTGGACCACTCTGCTCCTTGGGGACACCCATTACATGACCCTGGGGTGCTCCTTTCTTTTGTTTGTTGTCCGGTCTTCCCACATAGCTGGCCATCTCCACTGGGCCAGGAACAAAGTCTTTACCATTCCTCCCATTTTGTCAATGTTAAGAAGGTGGCTTAAACGCAGTGGGATTGCAAGAGTTGCTGATTTCAGCTTCCTGAGAGGGTGAATGTTATGCATCTTGACACTTTGCACACAAGCATCAACTTCCTCTCAGGAGTGAAACCAAACCCTGTCTTTCTCAATCTCTCAGGGAAAGCAGATGCTAGGTTAGAAGACATGTGAAGTGGGAAAGAACATACAAATGACAGTACCAGGAATGGTTTTGGCAGCAGCTGCTGGCTTCAGGGGTTCTCTTAAGGAATATACCTGAATGTTAGCTCCTTATAAATGGATGAAAGGATCGGAACACCATCCTGAAATCAG
The DNA here is from genome assembly GCF_011764305.1 of Mustela putorius furo. Lineage (NCBI taxonomy): Eukaryota > Metazoa > Chordata > Mammalia > Carnivora > Mustelidae > Mustela > Mustela putorius. The sequence continues at coordinate 11,190,065 of NW_025421294.1, forward strand.
TGGGCAGGGGGATTAGGCTAAATGAGCACCAGATGCAAAGATTACAGGTAGAAATATTTTCCCATTCCACTTTACTCAGACTCTTCCTTCCACATACTCTTCTTTATATGTGTGTTCCCCAACAGTGGAAACAGGCATTCCAGAAATATACAAGGAAGAAGCTAGTTGAATGTGTTCCAATCCCTCCTGCTGTGTATATCTGTGTATTTTAAACATAGATAATGCACAATCCACTTGTGCGATGGATAGTAAATAAAAAGCAAAACAATAACAACAACAACAACAACAACAACAAAAACCTGATTTCTTTTTGTAACCATAAATAATTTCTTGGAACAGGTAATGAAGAAACAAGGGAAAACATGGAGCAATTACATAGTGTGGGAAAAGTACTTGCTAAGGATTACCAGATGTAGGATTTCAGACTGGAGAATCTCAAAATCTCAAAGAAATCACTTGGCTTTCCTGGACTTCATTTACACCACGTAGTCAAGTACATATGGGCTTTGGATAGAGTACCCTGGTTGGAATCCTGCCTCTAACACAACCTAGCTATGACTTTGGGCAAATTACCTTATCTTTCTGATTCCCCATTCCTTCATCTCTAAAACTGGGCTATTAATACCACCTTCCTTCATGGGGAAAAATAAATTCTAAAATGCATATAAACATAAAGTATTCACTCTGTGGGTCAAAACTGGGTTCAAGAAATGATGCTCTGTCAGTCATATCATCAAATGAGGGGTTAAGCCAGAAAAGGTGTAAGAGCATTTCCTGACCCAACTTTCTAGGTCTCCGAATACTCAGACCCAGAAATGCACGGTGCCTGTGCCAAGAATATCTGAAATCACAAGCATTTGTCAGAGTATCAGTGACAGAGAGTCAATGACAGAAGCCAACCTAGGGCTCCAAGAACTCGCCTTCTGTGTTAGCCATGTCTTTCATTTTCTGTATTCTGATGTTGTGACACCTGGGGCCTTGTGGGCTCAGGAGGGACAGGCCCTCTCAGAGTTAGCCAATTCCTGGAGACATTAAACAACTTACTGGCAGCTCACTTTCAAATGCAAATGAATGAATACAGAGCTCCAAAGCCCCAACCACCTCCCTTACTGGGCTCCCCACTTTGGCTCACTCTCCACCTGCCCTTATCACCCTGAGGCCAGGTACCAGACAACCAGGGACAGCCTCTATGCCCCCCAGGGTCTGCTGAAATTCTTCCAACTAGGAGTCATAAATCTGCTGACCCTGCTGTGCCATTCCCACCACAGAACCACAACAGAGACTCTTGTCACACATCTGTACCCTTTCCTGACCCACCCTGGTGGTTCCCCTCATTCCTCTTACATCCCCAGCCCCAGCCCATGCCTCCTTCTCTTAAGTATGCTCCTGCATCCATGAGTATAAAAAACTATCTTTTCAATGATAGCTGTCTCCTGATCTGTTGGCCCTGCCATACTTAAATAACAATAAAACCTATATTTTAAAACACCTTCTTCCTCCATGCCTCCCTTAGGGAAGCAGGGCTTGTAGCCTTCTCTGGGTTTCCAAGTCCATTTCTTGTACTAGATTCGAACTAGTTATGCCCAGCATACATGGTTACTATAGGGGAATCAGAATCCTCTTTACTTGCCTGCGGTCCAGCTGCACCTATTTGACAAACAGATGGGACCTTTGTGAAAAGGAAAAGGTGCCTGTCAGGGAAAGCATCAGGCTCAAGTGGCACAGCAGCTGGAGAATGACCCCACTTGACCCTGTGGCCGGTGCCCTTGACCACTGTATAACTGTGTGTATCTTTATGTGGCAGCTCTGGATCCTGAACATGTTGAAAGTCAGTTTCTGAGTAACTAAGCCTGGTCAGAACTTCAGAAATGAAGTAGAGAGGAGGAGGGGGGAAAGGGAGAGAAAGGAAGCCGAAAGACAAGGAGCCATAAAGGGCAGTGCAAACAGCAATGCTCTCTGTCTGCTGCCTACCTGCCCCTCTACCCATTTAAACCTATGTTACCTAAGCTATGGCTTTTTCAAGTTCAGTCTTCATTCGTTAGACCCAACTGAAAAAGGATACCCAGGTGCTTTCTTTAAGCAAGGGAAGATGCCATTTATTCAGCAGAGCCACACTGTGAAGTCTGGCTACCTACACAGTCTAATTTCAATAACTGCCAGTACTTCTTGCTTTGCAATTTACTATAAACCTCAGTGCTCTCATACTAGTAATCTAAATACTAAAAATAAATACAAGTAATATTCATCTTAGTAATTGAATCCCTAGCATTTCTCAATCTTCTCATTGGGAAGACATCCACTCTACATAGGCCTTCTCAAAGCTAAACTATTTTTAAAATTAGAAGCAAAATTACACAGACCCCAGCTGCAAAATACTTTTCTCCAATTAAAGTGAAAAACCACACTAAATTTCTCTCTAATATATTCATAATAGCATTAAGCAGACACTAAAAAAAAAAAAGAATCAGACCAAGTACTTTGAATCTTTATAATTTTCAAAATTTTTGATTTGAGAATCATAAAAATGATAATAAAATTAAAATGCAATGAGAAATGTTAATTTGGTGAATGATAAAGGGATTCATGAATATATTAATGGAATATAAAGTTTGTAACTAAGTACAAATGATCGATGATATTTATTCCAAGGCAGTAATGAACTTCCACAGAGAGAAGGTGTAACATGACCAGGAAGAAATGTCAATGTTTTCTAGTAGCTGTTAAAATGCTTTCTTTGAATATGGACTGTCCAAAATCCAATAAGCAATCCAGTTTGTGGACTCAGAAACCCCCTATGCTGCACATGCAAAAGTAAACCACTGAGAGGAAAACAGGAGAGTCTTCCTACCTAGGCTGTTCTACCTGACATATTAGAAATACTACTTGAAATCTTGAACTTTCAAATATTTCAAATACTTGAAATCTGGGCTCAAGTTTGATGTTCCTGTGCCTGGTGGATTCCACTGGCAACCAAGCAGATTCATCACAGTTGTCATAACATAGCACTTACCTTGAGTTAAGAGTGGACTTGGTATTATAGTAATCAGACTGGCTCAACTAGTGGGAGACCTGCTGTGGCACTGATTATAAGTTAAAGCCAAATATTTATCTTCCCTATGTCTTGGTTTCTTTACCTAGAAGTAGTCCTATTCATGGACAGTTTAAAACTCATGAAATAATCAGAATCATATCAACAACCTCAGCCTGTCTGGGTAAAAATATGAAACTTTCAGCCCCTGCCCCAAATCCCATCCTCTGGGAGGGGAGAGTTAATCGCCAAGTGCTAATGGATTTAATCAACAGTGCGTATGTAATGGAAGCTCCATAAATATCCTAAAAAATGAAGTTCATTTGGTGAACACAACAAGATGCTGGGAGTATGGCATGCTCAGAGAGGGCATGGAAGCTGTGTCTATCCTCCTTCCTTGAAACTGCCTTATTTATCTCTTCTGTTTGACTGTTACTGGGTTCTAGCCTTTATAATAAACAGGTAATATTAAGTGAACTGCTTTCCTGAGTTCTGTGAGTAATTCTAACAAATTGACTCTGGAGGCTGAAGTAATGGGACCCCCCAATTTAGAGCCTGTAGGTCAGAAGCATAGGTAGCCCAGACTGGTGACTGGAGTCTGAAGTGAAAGAGGCAGAATGAGGCCCTTTATCTCTGGTCTGTGTTAGCTTCATATAGTTAGTATCAAAACTGAACTAAATTATAGGACAGCTAGTTGATGGCTGGAGAGCTGAAGCATTAATTGATCTTCTGACACCACACATTTGGTGTCAGAAGTGTGAGGAGGAACAACTGTGTAGCATAGGCTAAGATGATTGTGGATATACAAAATAATCAGTTACAAGTTAATACAAGTACATAAAAATACCATAAGGTGGGAAAAATGGTTAATTGGTTATTAAAATACAATGAGATGAAAAATCATCAATGCCAAATATATTCCCAAATAAATGAGTTGAAGATGATAAATGATAAAAACTGTACAAAATTAAATATTTTTCAATATATTTATATGACTGCATAAAGCAAGGATCCCTAGAATTACTGTAGGTATATCTATACTTAGGCATACCACCCTATTATCCTTTATCCTATCATCCTTGGCATGCCTCAATTCATTAAACAGGCCAAAATTTTTCAAATTTTTCTTCATTTAGGATTGCCATAATTTAAGATTGCTATCATCACGAAAACACCACCGCATTCCATAAGACTTCTTAATTATGGCATCTTGGTAAAGGGGAACAAACCCAAGTATTAGTATCTGACAGACCCATCTTGGAATCAGCCACACATCACACTTGATCTTGGGCAAGCTACTAATCTTGTCCCACCTTCAGATTTCTCAAATAAAATAAGAATAATAATGATAAATGCATAGTTATTATTAATAATGCAAAAGCTATGTGTTTAAGTTAGAGAGACCTTCCCAACAAAAATGGCTCTGGGATCTAGAAGAGCAGTGAAGGTGCCTGGGATTAATTTCCAAGCTCTTAACACCAGTTCTAATTAGACTTGGAAAACTACAGAGTTAAAATAAGTAGAAGAGTAAGAGTCTATTATAAACTGCCTAAAGAATACTTGTCTGTGTACATACCCACATATTTAAATTTACAAACCATCAATAAATGCTAGTTACCTATAATAGTTATATAATTGGTATTTCTTTATGTAAGTATATAATTACTCTGTGAATGTTAATTTATTTTTCCAATCAACTCTAAGTTCAATGAACATCAAATCTTTTTGTAGTACTTCTTTTGAATGTTTCACAGTCTACGAAACCAGTTGGTATACAGTAATTTACACCTTTAGAATCATAGGTTCATTAAGAGTTCCTAATAACATTAAAGAAGAAGAAATGAGACTGCCTTAATTGCAAAGGTAACAGTGGCCATCATTACTACTGTTGTGAGTAAGGAGAAGGCAAGGTGAAAAATTCCTGAGTGGCTGACCCCTAAAGGAGAGTGGATATCCACCAAATGGGAAAATGGAACCCCCAGAATGATGTCCTGCACTGAACTGGCTGTGAGGAGAGTTGGAAGTTTTGGAAAAATGGTGGACTATGGAAGAAAAATTTTAAAAGAGTTATGTCAGGGCTTCTTGAGTAAAGTGATGGGAGGTGAGAAGCTTGAGGACGCAGCTTACGGACTGATTCAAGCTTAGGGTGGCTCAAAGGAGAGCAATTTTCATCCAAGAGTAAGACCTACAGAGAAATAACTTCATTTTAACCCCTCAGAGAGCTCAATGAATCAGCTCTGGTCTGGTACTAGCTGAATGCTTTTGAAGAAAATATTTTTTGTAAATAGGAAATACTTTATAATTCTCAAAAATCTCTTATATTATTTCAAATGTATCTGTTTTACATTAAGAACAGATAATTCTATATTACTACATTTCTGTCAAAAACCTAGATTGAGAAGTTGCTAGAGATTATTAGATAGATTTAACACACCATCCATCACAACATCCATCGTTAGGCATCTGTAAGGTATGAAGCAGTGAGGAGAAACAAGGAGCTGTCAACCAAAGGAATGACTGATATTTTAGTGGTAGAAACAACATGGTCAGAGAATTGAGAGATGTGTGGTTACAAAATTAATTTTCAATTTTCAAAATTCGTCAGAGTTAAGGGGCCTTTCTTAAACCTGAATATGAAAGTTATCCCAATATGACAGTGGATTGCCTAGAGCCCAAAAGGAAGAGAATAAATCAGGGCCCAAACACGAAGCAATGAACACAGCTCTATTTGTCTCCATAGATGGGCTGTGTGTTTAAGTTCCAAAGAGGAACCCTCCCAACAAAAATGGCTTTAGGGGTTGGAAGAGTAGTGAAGGAGCTGGGACTACTTCTCCAAGTTCTTACACCAGTTCTCACTAGACCTGGAAAACTCCAGAGTTAAAATAAGTAAGAGTATGAGTCCATTATAAGCTGCCTAAAAGGATACCTCTCTGTGTACATCCCTACATCTTTGAATTTACTCCTAGGAGCTTTAAGATAAAAGTCACTCAGTTTATACTGACATTTTAATAAAGTGTTTTTATTTTTTAGAAAAGTTTAAATGTTGTACTCTGGGATTTATCTTTCTTTCAACTCTCCATATTTGAGGAAGGAGATTAATCATCAGTGCTACAGATCTACCCTGGGGCTAGCACAAAATGATAGTAGATATCAGAAATGTCTCAGAAGAAGATAGAAAACACCTCTTGAAAGGAAATGCCTGTTTGTAGCGCCAGTCAATTGGAGTGGCAGAGGCACAAATAAACAGGAAAAAAGAACCAAAACTTACTATGGAAAAATTCCACACCATTGTACTCATATATTACATGATACACACAAAAAAATGCATACTACATAATTCTCTCTTGGTATGGTATGACTAAGTTTCACTCATTCTTATATTACCTTGAACCTGTTATCCACATACAGGTTTTTTCTGTTTTTTACTTGCTATTCTCCCAAATGTTTCCGAACAATTTAGTTAAAGAAATTTTGATCTTCTGCATCAGTAGAAAGAGGTAGAAAGTTAGCCAAATGTTCTCAAAACTTCTTGGGAAACCTTCTGCTTAGAGGAAAACGCTGTTATCAAGTAAATATTTTATTTCATTTGGTTTGTTTTGTTTTTTTGTCTGCATAAATGTAACTCAAAGAGCCGAGAAAACAATCTGTGAAGTATGAGTTGACCATGTTCAAAGTTTTCTCTGGGGCTTTATAAAGGAATCAAACCTAAGTTTTCTTTATACATGGTCATTTACCTTCTTCTTTATAATGCCCAGGACAGCATGCTTCCTATGGCCTAAAAGGCTAGACTGACTTTGCCTATTTTGGAGATTACAAAAGTGGCAATGAGGGCCGCACGGACTTGTCCAAAGTCATACAGATGATAAAAGGGATGGCCTGGCTTCTCACTGATTGTTCCTTCTACCACCAACACAACACATATTTGGACTCTAAAAAGGATCACTTGACAACAAGGCATAATTCAGTCTCCATACTTTAGAGAGGCATCACTCTACTATCTTTGAAATAGAATAGAATTTTTCAAGCAAAGAACCTGGAAATGGGGCCTGTGGACACCATGGGGACAGAACAAGGCAGAAAGCATTTCCCTTAAATACATCTATGTTCAATGCCCTCAACTGAAGAACATTGTTATTTCAAAGTCACTTACCCAAATCTGAAGCTTGATTCTCTTTTCATTTTTGAATACAGTTTTTACTTTGAAATCGATCCCCACTGTGCTGACAAATGCGGATGTAAAGGAGTCATCTGCATAACGGAACAGGAAAGATGTTTTCCCCACACTGCTATTGCCGATGATGAGCAATTTGAACATGTAGTCAAAGTTCTGATCAGAGGAGTCTTTCTGGCCATACCGGGCATCTTGGGAAGAGGCCATCTGTGGTTTAAAAAAAAAAGAGAGAGCAAGAAACATGGATCAGTCTTCCATTCGATATGAAGCTTGCAGCACACTCGTTATTGGCCTTGCCCAGAAACAGATGTCAGACCACTCAGGAGACCAGTTGAGAATCCTCCCCAGTTTCCCTCTGATGCTGGTATCCATGGCAATAATTCCCTGCTGGAAGACAGAACAGCAAATCTTACAGCTCTTTCCAGCTGTGTTGGTGTTTGTCACAGCTCAGCATTCAGAACCAATCAAAGACACCAAAGGAGACATCTATAAAGGTTACATGAAAAGCAAAGATATGAGGAACTGGCCAGAGCATGTGGGCTCTGAAACTTTATAATCCCAGTGATGGACACACCAAAGTGGCTGAACAGCAGGGTGTTTCTTACTGAATCATCTGAATATTAGAATCTCTCTTATTTCCTAGGAAAGTGTACCCAAAGCATGTATCTATTTCATCTGTTAACATCACATTAAAGCAACATCCTAAAATAAATGGCAATCCCTTCAAATTAAAAGTGATGATGGCAAGTATTTATGGTTCAAACACTGTATGAGAAACTTACCTAACCTAACAACAACCCAATGAAGTAGATTCATATTTAAATGAGAAAATTGAGGCTCAGAGTTATTGAGTAATGTGCTCAAGTTCACACAGGTGATGATTAATAGAAGACAGAATTCAAATCAGGTAATGTCACGATAGGACTCATGTTCTTAACCTCTATCCTGGTTCTCAATCATGACTAGGGAGATATGCATATCTGCTCTAAAAGACAATGTAGGAAATGTGCATTATGAATTATCACTGAAGAATCCTACCTGGGTTCAAACCTTGGCTCTACAATTTCCTGGCTGTGGGACTTTGGGCTGGTTTATTATTTTAAAATGGTGTGCATCAGTTTTTTCTCTTACATGAAATAGAAAAAAAATATGATCTAACTTAGAACATTTGTAAAAGAATAGATGGCATATCTGTAAAGCAGATATGTAAAGTACCTAGGATGGCATAGAAAATGATCTTCATTATTAATTATAAATGCTTTAGATGGATGTTAATTTTTTTCCTCACTTGATCACCTTAATATCTCCAAAGCTGATGCTGCATTATTTCTAAAGGATTTTATTCATTTATTTTAGGGAGAGAGAGCAAGCAGAGGGAGGAGCAAAGGGGGAGGGAGAGGGAGAGAATCTTGAGCAGACTCTGGGCTGAGCACAGGGCTAAAGTGGGGCTCGATCCCACAACACTGAGATCATGACCTGACCCGATACCAAGAGTCGGATGCTCAACCAACTGAGCCACTATGGCACCCAGTGATGCTGCATTTAAGTGCCATTTGGCTCAAAAGAAATGTTCAGATGGTGAATCCCACTGGTTAGTGCACTTACTTACATTTTCTTATGTTATGAATTCTTTGGCAATTGCTGTGTTATCCAACATAATCCAATATAGAAGCCACTAGTCCTTTTATTTAATTAAAGTTAATTAAAGGGGCACCTGGGTGGCTCAGTGAGTTAAGCCTCTGCCTTTGGCTCAGGTCGTGGTCTCAGGGTCCTGAGATCAAGCACCACATTAGGCTCTCTGCTTGGCAGGGAGCTACTTCCCCCTATCTCTCTGCCTGCCTCTCTGCCTACTTGTGATCTCTCTCTCTGTCAAATAAATAAATAAAATCTAAAAAAGTTAATTAAAATTACATAGAATTTAAAATTTAGTTCCTTAGTCACACTGGTCATGTTTCTAATGCACAATAACTGCATGTGGCCAGGAGCAAAAGTATTGGACAGGTACAGAGCATTGGCATAACTGCAGAAAGTTCTATTGGGCAGTGCTAGGCTAGGCAGATAGTCTTTTTTGCACTTCCAATAAAATCTGTTTAATAATTATCTTTCTTCTGGGGAAGGTGGACAAGAGGGAAGCCTCAGAAGTTAGTAGATAGTAGAATGCTTGAAACAGTAAGTAGTACTCAACCTCATCTAAGACATCAGTTGTTGAAGTCACTTGCATTGTGTTTATACACAATTAAGGGAAAGGAGAAAAAGGAGATGGTGAGATAACATATTCTCTTTCTACAAATACTTAGTGCCGGTAAGAGAACACAATTATATGTATAGGAACGTAAGAATAAGGATAAACAGAAAATCTGTATATATTATTAAATTTAAGGTTAATACAAATTTTGAATGCATTTCACACTTATTAAATATCAGCTTACGCATTTGTTTTTTTAAGTCCATGTAACCACACTGATGTCTTCAATAATTACAACTTGGAATGAGTGTTGATGAGTGAAACTGGGCCTCTACAACAGGCAGATATTGTGATTTTCCTTTCTGGCTCAGGCATCTACTGGCTAAAGTAAACCTCGCCCAACACAAGCAGCCAGCCAAGGACAAAAACAGGATTATAACTCTGGACTGTAAGTTTGAACAACGATGTCTTCCTCTGATGACTTCTGAAGCCCCAGAACAGTCAGGAAACTGTTTCATGTGACCACCCCATTCCTGCAGACATAGTCCTTTCACCAATTACAACAACCCTGCTCCCTTCTGAAAGTGCTAAGTTCAGCCAGACCTGCAAATAAGATCTTTTACATGAACCAGCCCAGATCCTAGGTCCTGGGTTAAGAATGTTCAGCTAAGCCACAGTCAGAAAATAGACACTACAACTTTTCTAGAGCTGCCCATACTCAGCCCGATAACATACTGCATCCCATCACTATAAGGTGGTATCCAGCTGAGTCCTGTGGCTCTCCAGGACGCATCAACAAGAAAACATGACCTACAGCTGCTATCAATTTCAAGTCCTATTCCAAAAGTAGATTCTAAAACCTGTAGCAATGTCAACTTCATCAATATATAGACTTTTTGACTATAATTACAGAGATTTAGATGGAGAAAACCATATTGGGGTTTTCTCTGGTATGAGAAATTGAAAACATTTAATTTCAAGGGCTGATACATCTTGCAATGTTGGCAGCAAAGAAGGTGCTATTTTTTTTTTTTTACTATTTCTTGATTTATATACCCAGTAAGATTCACAAAGAGCCAATAAAATGTGCATAGGGAATGCAGACGTCTTTCATTAAAATTCAGAATAATGAAATACAACCTGGCCCAGAGGATTGAGAAAAAAAATCCCTAATCTTACTGAAAACAGAAATGAAGTGGTCTGACAGCATATGAATGTCAAAGACACTTGTCTTCACTATGTCAATTTACTGACACTTCTAAATACTAAGTCATCTGAACATTCTCATAGTTTTCATGGAAAAATACAGCTGATATTTGAAATGTGAGTACACATGAAGTAACCTCCCAGAAAGTAAATCAGATATCATAAAATCTATATAAAAGATAACTCTTTAAAAAAAAGATGACTCTTTAAATTGCATTAATCTTGAATTAATTAAAAAAAATCAAGGAATTGGAAAGCATTTACAAGGTAGTCCAACTTTCTACTCATTCCAAGAGTCCCTTCTGCTGGCATCTCAGGATCTCAGGTTAGTATTATAGCCAAGCCCGTCACACAGAGTGACAAAAAGTTTACGAGATTGTGAAGCACCATAATCCACTGCTGAACTGCAATTGTTATCAATTTCTTTCTTAGAGTAAAGTTAAAATCTCCTCCCTATAGCTTCTGCCCACGTGTTCTAGATTCTGCCTTATAAATCAAGACAGTTGATTCCTCTCCCATCTGAGAGAGCTCCAGGTGACTGAAGGAACAAATCACAGCCCCATACACTTTCTCTCTCTTGGATGATCCCAACTGCCTTCCCCTTTTCCCCAAGAAGTCATGTTGGAAAAATCCCCCACATCCTGCTAGATTAGCTGACATCTCTCCAGATGTTAAAGTCCCATGTGTGGCTCCCAAAATTTGTCACAATATTCCAGATACAACAGTGCAGAATAAAATGAGACTATTATATTTTATCATAGCTCACTTAAGTCTTTTAAATGCTCAGGACATTTTTCACATTAACTGTAATAAACATAGATCTTCCTTATTCCCATTCCATACTTGGGTAATTGATTTTCTTTAATGGAAATGCCAACCTTTATACGTACCCTGTTACATTTCCTCTTGTTTGTTTTGATTTATAATTCAATTTTGATCTGATAACTTTATGTCCTTTCATCAAAACACTGGCTATCCCTTCCAGATTTATGCCACTCCAAATTTGATCAGGATGCATTTTGCATATTCATTTAGGCTCTGATCAAAATGCTAATCAGTTTTACCCCACTGAACATATATATAAATCTATAGATGAGACCTCTACAACTTGTCATCAAAGAATTTGGCGAACTTAAAGCAGACCTTAACCTCTGGGACTTGGTGCACTGAGAATCCATTGTGCTGTCCCATTAGGTGTGCTTTGGTTCAACAGCAGGTGAACAAATCCTGGATTTAACCGATATGCCAGTTTTAATTTTAATCCTAGTTTCCCCAGAAGCCCTACTAACTAGGACCATCTGACTAACACATGCAATCACAGATTATTTCAGAATTTTTGACATTTGTTTTTCAGAATAAACAGGAAAAGCAAATTACTTCTAGGGAAGCCTCTGGGCACTTAAGAATCTAAATGACATTAAGCTATTTTATGGATCTCATGAGAAAAACAAAAAGAAGTCATTCTAAATGTACTACATTCTCAGCACTACTAGTGATAACAGCCTGAGGGTCAATGAGAAGATGAACAAAGATGGATAAATCATCCAGAAAAGGACATGCAGTTCTTTGAAACTGGAAGGATGAAAGTGAGGATGGGACATATGTATTGGAAGTAGGGAAATGCATCAAGTGATTTCAAATCTTAATCATTGTTGCCTGGGGAAAAAAATATCATAATAAAAATAATTATTCCTGAGAGCTCTAAAGTCAAAACTAAAATTTTAAAATCAATAAGGAAGGGCCCCTGGTGGCTCAGTGGTTTAAAACTCCTGCCTTCAGCTCAGGTCATGATCCCAGGGTCCTGGGATATAAATAAATAAAATAAATAAATAAATAATCTTAAAAAAATAAAAATAAAATCAACAAGGAAAATATGAAACGTTAGGATTCCCAAATGTCTGTCATCTGGTCCCCAGGTGATTTCTCCTGGAGAAATCCTGGTCTGCACAGTTTGTTGCCTCCCTGTTTGTCTCTCAGAATGGATCAAAATTGTGATGCTCTCGGGGCACCTGGGTGGCTCAGTGGGTTAAAGCCTCTGCCTTTGGATCAGGTCATGATCCCAAGGTCCTGGGATAGAGCCCTGCATGGGGCTCTCTGCTCAGCAGGGAGCCTGCTTCCTCCTCTCTCTCTCTGCCTGCTTCTCTGTGATCTCTCTGTCTGTCAAATAAATAAATAAAATCTTAAAAAAAAAAATTGTGATGCTCTTTGCAGTCTCTGGCCAGCAATTTCTGTGTGTGTGTGTGTGTGTGTGTGTGTGTGTGTGTGTGTGTGTGTCTGCTGCTCTTGGCTTTGGAATGAGCCAGTGGAGAAGCAATAAAACACTGCTCATGCCACGGTGGACACATCACCGCTGAGCTGAGAAGATGCTGTCCAGGAAATTGGAAGTAGCCAAGACATGAGATAATTCAAATTCTAACCCTGGCTGTCGCTCTCGGCCCGCAAGAACGATCCGCAGACGAGGTGAGTGGCAAACTTCTTTTATTACTAATGTTAATGTACTAATGCTAATGGCGGCCGCGCCGCACCAAGCACTTACAGCAGTATATATTCACGTGTGTACGCCCCCCTTCCTGCCCAATCAGAATGCCGTGCATGCAGTGCCCTCGTGCGCTCTTATGTAACCGAGCAGGATTCTTTTGTTCTCTAGCAGTGATCATGCATATATCTCTTGGCTCCTAGTGCTGTTCACGCGCCGATCACGAGCGCGCCCACATTCTCCTCAACCAATCATCCTCATTTCCTCAATCCACAGGCACATCCATCTACGTGACTCCTTGCATCTGCTGGATGGCTCTCCACACCTGGCTCTGAAGCAAAGGGCCTGGAAAAGTAGGGCAGACTTCAGCAATCGCCCTTGTCCCTCTTCTTCATGTCAGCAGGGAGTGAATTACTCTTTCATGGGACTCACGGAAGAATGTATATGATGGTATGCCAAATGATAGCAATGCTTCCAAGATGGAAATCACTGCATATTTTAAAGGTGTTGTTAGGCTATGACCTTTTAAGGTACTTTTTCCAGCCCATCTCTGGATCCCCATCTCCTGCACAGCTTCTCTCATAGATGAGTAGAACTTTCAGCTTCTGCACAGAAAGATGGTAAAATCACTGCAGTAACAATCCTACGGACACTGTACTGTGTGTTTTCCACACATCATCATACCGCATCCTTTCACTGCCCCAGAATATCAATATCTATTAGTAACCCCATATGAGCGAAACAGTATGCTCTGGGTGTATTTGAAAAGGGCTCCTTCTCCCTTTGCCTGCCAAAAGCATGAGGGGATTTTCTCTAACCCTCACTGTGAGAACTTGACAGGGGTCCTGAGGGTAAAACTCACAAAGTGTGTCCTCCCTGAAACTGCACCCCCTAGAGCTTTAACTCTTGGACTTGTCTACCCTGAGCCACCAGCAACTCATCAATTACAGTTTAGGTTTTCTTACCCCAGTACTGGTTCCCACGAGAGTTTCTGTTCCAGGAATTTGTGATTTTATCAGGTTATTGGTCTCTCCCATCTAAGGGGCAGCATTTTTCTCTGTGACCTCAATTCTCTGATGAATCTAAGAGTTGGTAACTTTCATTTTGTTTCATTTTTTTTCTTGTGTGAGGATGAGAGTTACAACTTCCAAGCTCTGTATGCACTGGAGTGGAAACCCAAAGTCTTTATTGGCATTTTGAAAAAGAAATTAAGGCCAGAGTATTTGAGAGGAAATTTAGGTAGAGGGTTCTTTGTTTTTCAGTAGGGTCTCTTGATTTCTCTCAGCTCATGTGCTGAGCCTTCATCATCTAGACAAAATATGTTCTTCAAGAGTTACAGCTCTATGGGTTCAGCTTGCTCACTCTTCTCTTTGCCAAACTAACAGCCTCAGGTTTCAACCACAGAGGAGACTACTGGAAGAGGTAAGACTACCTCTTCTTTTACTTCTAGAAAAAAAAAAAATCTATTCCTTTACTGAAGGCAGGCATGATCTAATCTTAATATATTTTAAAATTCATTATAATGGTTTTTGAATCTTCTGGGAAATCTAGATGTATACAGAAAAATAAAGAGTATCAAACCATGTAAAAATTATTCCTACTAGTGTCAAAGACCACTGTTCTCCAGCCCACACTGAAGTTCACTCTTGGTATAGTTACAGAGGGTTTCCAGAGGGAGAGAGCACTTGTACGGGGGCTGTGCTGCAGCACAGTACAGGGGATGCCTAGGCCACAGAGAGAAGAGTGTAAACAAGGTTTTCTGGGAAGGGAACCACATGGCTGGCTGGGAGAGCTCTCCAGACGGGTAGGATGTAATCCTGACAGCGGCAAAGTAGCAGAGCCCTGGTCCCAGTAGTGCCTGCACATCTTCATGAATGCTGAAGCCAGAGGGTCATTAGTGTAGTCCTGTGATGCTGATGAGCACCCTAACTACTAGTAATCTATGCCTTATAAATCACAGCATAAAGAAAGATTAGAAAACAAGATTCCACTTCTTTTCCAGCAGTTCTGAAATTATGTACAGGCAGATGCATCTGTGAAAAAGAAAATTCTATATTCTTGGTGTGATGTGAATAAGGGTAAAGAGCACATACTCTATGGTCAGGTTGTCTGAGAAGGAATCCCAGATCTGCTACTTGCAAGTGTTTTGATATTTTGTTATTTTTTCAACTTTGCTAAGCTATAATTTCCTTGCCTGTAAAACAGGAATTGTAGTAAGATCATGAAAAGTAAAAATTTTGGCATGTGCTAGATCCTTGATTAAAGCCATTCACTTGATTTTCCAACTAACATTGGTGCTACCCTCTGAAAATAGAAATGGTCAATTTTATAGAATATGCTTCCTCTCATTTCCTAACCTTAGAGGCAAGAGGTTTGAAGCCCAACACTTCCACTCTGTAGAGTTTCATAATTATTGAGATAAACTCCTTATTCTTTCATTACAAATATTATGACATGGAACAAAGAGCACTTATCAAAATACCACAAAATACCTTTGCCTCCCTGTGTGCAGATCAAAGTGTTCTGTGGTCTAGAGAGGCTGTGGGGAAGGGAATGTGGTCAATGGCCATATGCTCTGTGACAGGACCCATCCTGTGATATTGGGGCCACCCAATAACTTCTAGGGAGTTACTAAACTCATGAAACTTGGGCGTGAATGGGCTTTTGTAGAAACAGGGTGAGAGCCCAGTTTCAGGTATGAACTAATAAAGGAGCAAAATTCAAGTAATACAATGGTAAGATAAGCATGAGAAAGGAAGCACCAGGAATGCAAAGGAATTGTGGGAAACTCCCTTGTGTTGCCTTAGCATTGGCTTTAGGTGAAGTTCAACCTAATTTCTGATAGTAAATCTGGTAAATCATCAAAGTCAACAATACTATCATAACACCAATACTGTATTATACACTTCTAGGTTGCCAAGACACTAGATCTTAATTGTTACCACCACATAAAAGAAATGACAATTTTATTACCTGATAGAGGTGTTAGCTAACTCCACAGAGGTAATTATATTACCATACATGAATGTATCAAATCAATATGTTATATACTTTAAACTTTTGCAATATTATATATCAATTGTACTTCAATAATAATATATATCTTTAAAGATTTTATTTATTTATTTGACAGAGAGATATCACAAGTAGGCAGAAAGGCAGGTAGAGAGAGGGGTGTGGGGGGAAGCAGGCTCCCTGCCAAGCAGAGAGCCTGATACAGGGCTCGATCCCAGGACCCTTGAGATCATGACATGAGCTGAAGGCAGAGGCTTTAACCCACTGAGCCACCTAGGTGCCCCCAATAATAACAGACTTTTAAAAGTCCACAATATCATTATTTCAAAGTGAGAACTCACTAAGAGGCTTTCATATGTATATATAAACATAGATAAATACACATACATAAAAATAATATGCATACATTCTGGTTATCTCCATCCTTTCTCCAAAACCTTCTAAAACAACGGCAAGGGTTTTTCACTAAAGGGAAATTCCATATTAAAAAAGAGAAGCAAAAAAGAAAAAGCAAGAAAAGTTTGGGATTTGGAAGTGAATGACCGGAAAAAAAGGAATCTCATGTCCGTATAGTAACTCTTAACCTACAAAACCTGAAATGGCCTTGGGATTAGAGATGCCAGATGTCTTTTTTTTTTTTCTTTTTAATGGTTGATTTTTTTTTTCATTTTATTTTATTTCTTTTCAGTGTTCCAGCATTCATTGTTTATGCACCATACCCAGTGCTCCATGCAATACGTACCCTCCATAATACCCACCACCAGGCTCACACAACCCCCCACGCCCATCCCCTCCAAAACCCTCAGTTTGTTTCTCAGAGTCCATAGTCTCTCATGGTTCATCTTCCCCTCTAATTCCCCCCAACTCACTTCTCCTCTCCATCTCCCAATGTCCTCCATGTTATTCTATGCTCCACAAGTAGGTAAAACCATAAGATAACTGACTCTCTCTGCTTGACTAAACTCACTTAGCATAATCTCTTCCAGTCCCGTGCCAGGTGTCTTGATTACGTGGTGTACCCCCGTTTTACTGAGACTGAGGGATTTCATGTGACACTACAGGACTTTCAGTGCTAGAATCAGAAAGCTAAGATTGTTGGTCACACTGACCAGGGCGTGCAAACCGGGGGAATGGCTGAAAACCCATTTTTATTCAGGAATACAAAACTAAATTCTCATAGGATACATTAGATCTGAGAGTCCCAAAACTAGGGAACTGTACCTGAATTCTGCAGAATTAAAATATCCAATGCGGGCCCAGGCATCTACAATTTTTCAGCATCCCATGTGATTCTTTTGACCATTTAGGTTTAGAATTCACTGAATTAGCAAATGTCCACATGGAAGCCAGGGCAGGTGTACATTGTCAAGGTATCAGGGATACATGTAAGGGGAGACTGAATAATCTGACATTTCAGCTAAGAACCCCAGGGTGTGGAAAATGGGATCCTAGCACTCTTCACCAGACATCCCTTCTGCCAAGAGTGACAAGAGATCTCATCACCATAATATTGACTCTGCAAAGAAGTCTATACTCTAGAATGCCCAGCCTGCTCAGATAAGCTGATTTCTGGAAAATGTGTTAATTATTTTAGCTATGGTAAGATCTAGAACTTTCTAAGGGCCAGTGATATAACTCACTGTGAATTTCCATCAGAGTACGAGCAAGCACTGCATTGTAAGAAGCAATAATCATGTTTTCAGAGCACATGTGGCTCTATTCTGCTCAGCTCTGTGAGAGTTGGCCTTGATTGTCTCAATCAGTCATTTTTAAAAATAACATACATTTGGACTTTACTTCCCCTCATTCCACAAGAAAGCACCTGACAGATACAGGAGGCCAGTGTCCAAGCTAAAACTACAAAATAAAGAATATTTCTTGTAAGAATATCTCTTCGTGAGAAGAAAATAGAAACTAAACAGAATAGATAAACCCAGTACTCTGTGGTATAGTGAAAAGCCTCTCTTAAAAATACTTAGTAAAATACTCTAAACATTCCCACTGGGGGGAAAAAAGCCTAGATCTTAATATTAATATATGTATTACCTAAGGAATTTTTATCACTAAAAATTTTTAAAACATTAAACATTTAAAAAATATTAAACATTGAAAAACATTAAAAGTTATTTTAAAGGCTTAAGCCCTTGAAAAATACCTGCAGAGATCTGCTATAAAGATTTCTTCCAAATCCTTTATTATCACTCATCAAGGTAGGTCACATATAGGGGCATATATAGCCTATTGTCCATGCACTTATGACACAAAGGGACTATTTGAACCATTCTTTTTTTTTTCCCCCATCCGAACCATTCTTGAGAAACTAGGTGGGTTATTAGTTTATGCACTTGTGTTTCTATACTGTGCAGGTCCACCAATTAGAATGACTTACAGAGCAGTTTTGGTAGTCACAATCATTCCAGCTTTTCTTTCAAAAGCTATTGCTACTATTCCTGTTGTCTCTTTTCATCAGTTCTACCACTCAAACAAGTGCTTGGTGAATTACAACATTCAAAAGAAAACCCATCTTTCATTGCAACCACCACAACACCATTGTGTTAATTGGTACATAAATTCTTTCTCCAAGCCCTATAAAGCTCCTAAAGCTATGGCCATTGAAACAGAAATTATCAACATTGGCTTGCAAGTTTCTCAAGTAGATGAGACTCAGAGATGCATCTGAGCCACTGAAAGACTAACAACACCCTTGATGGGTAAAGTAAACTGAAAGCAGGCAGACTAACAATGAGAGGCTCAATGCCTTACATCTTAAAATTACATTATGATTTGGGTTCCCACACCATAAAAGCTGACCATGTAGAAGCAAAGTGATAATGGTGCCAGGTTTTTCTCAGTCAGGGGGTCAAGTAGGCACAAAATAAGACTCTTAAAGGCTTGTTGGATCAAAATTCCTAATACTGGATCCAATTCAATCAGCTTATTGGAGAGTATTTCAGGGAACCATAACCATATCTTCTACCATTCCCTGAACAACTGAAGATCTAGAGCATTCACCCTTATGGTTTCATCATTTAGTAGACAGAAAAATATTTCATGACTCCAATAAAACTGACATAATGCTTCAAACCAATCAGAAACATGTTGGTGTTTGAAAAGGCATTTTGTTTCTACAGAGTTGAAGATGATAGGAATATATTGGTTGGCAAAATAAAGCAACTCTTAAAATGATTTTATTTTTACAATTTTACACTTTGTTCAAATTTTTGAAAGTGTCATAAAGCCCACAATTTTATTTTCAAACACAAAGAAAAAAATGTAGCATGGCAAAGGCCATAAAGAATAAAAATACAATGATAGAAATTAAAATGTAAACATAATTTATTTCCCAGAAATCTACATGGAATAATCAAATCACTAACACTATTATTTACATTTCTAACTCACTGTTTCTATGAGAAGCTCACAGTGTTTTCTTGGTTTCTGCACAATACCAGAAATAAATCCTATTAAACCCTTCCAGTACTCAAACACCTCATCCCAAGGGCTTATGTGCATTCTTTCTTGACAACATGTTTGTATTGTAAAAGAAGCCAACATTAAACCTAGGAAAATTAAGTTAACTGAAATGAAGAGTACTTCAGTGGGCTTAACAAAAGTCACAGGTGGCAGAAGAGTCCATGACCTTGAGATAAATCAACAGGAACTACACTATTTAAGAGAAAGAAAAAAAATTAATAGAACCTCACTGATTTTTGAACAGTATCTGAAAACTAACAGAGATGCAATTAGAGCCTCTGATAGAAAAAGGAGTCAATAATGGGATGGGAAAATATTTGAAGATATAATAAATAAATATTTTTCAAATTTGGTGAAAAACATGAACCTACATCTATTAGAACCTCACTCAACCACTACACTAAGTAAATATAAAGAAAAATACATCTAGGCACCTTACAGACAAACTGTTCAAATTCAAAGTTGAATAGAAAACAGAAAAAGGGACAAATACCAAAGAAGGGTCCAACAATATAAAGAACAGCTGACTTCACATCATGATGGAGATCAGCAGACAATGAAATAACCTAAAATGCTGAAAGGGGGGGAAGCAACTAAATGTTTAATATGCAGCAAAACTATCATTCAAAAATGTAGGCAAAACAGGAGGAGGA
Organism: Mustela putorius furo; assembly: GCF_011764305.1. Classification (NCBI taxonomy): domain Eukaryota; kingdom Metazoa; phylum Chordata; class Mammalia; order Carnivora; family Mustelidae; genus Mustela; species Mustela putorius. Next base: position 11,210,273 of record NW_025421294.1, read on the forward strand.
AGCAAGATGGCAGACAAGTAGCAGACTGAAATCTCATTAGGTCCTAGGAATTCAGCTAGATAGTTATCAAACTGTTCCAAACTCAACAGGAGATAGAAGAGAAGAACAGCAATTCTAGAAACAGAAAATCAGCCATTTTCTGGAAGGTGGGACTTGCAGAGAAATGAATGGGAAGCAACAGGAAGATAGACCGTGGGGGAGGGGCCGGCTCTTGGCAAGTGGTGGAGCAGTAGAGCACAAAATCAGAAGGTTCAGAAGTCTGCTCCACTGAGGAACATTGCTCCAGAGGCTAAGTGGGGGTGGAGCCGTCACATAGACAGTAAGGTCTTCGGTCCCATGGGTCAAAGAAAGACTGGGGGTGTCTGAATGTGGCAGAGCTGCCAGGTACCAGAATGGAGAAGCCGGCTATAGAGACAGAGCTGAAGAGGGGCTCTCAGCTCAGAGTTACCTTAAACCATGATCTGAGGCACAATCATGCCACTGTTCTTCCAGCTTGGACCCCCACAAGGGTCAGATCCAGAGAGCCCCTCTTTCCTTCTCTGGGAGGAGCAGCGCAGGAGTAGGCAGCAGGAATCTCCTAGGTTTGGAGACTCCAAACGAGGCCAGTGCCAGAGATAGAGATGCTTGACCACCGGCCAGGGAAGCACAGAGTGTAGCTGGAGACCAGGGAGATAGGAGGGATTGACTGCTTTTCTCTAAGTGTGCGCTGAAGAGTAGGGTCCCAAGCTCTCAGCTCCTCTGGGCCTGAGACTGGAAGGCCACCATTTTCATTCCCAACCTCCAAAGCCACAGAAAGCATTCAAGGTACAATAGCTCCTGAAAGTGAACCCAAGCAGATTACTTAGCCTGGCCCATGGCAAGGGCAGTGCAATTCCGCCTTGGGCAAAGACATTTGAGAATCACTGGAACAGGTCCCACCCAGAGAGGATCAGCAAGAACATCCAGCCAAGACCAACTTCAGCAATCAACAAGAACTGCAGAACACCAGAACTAGGAGAAAGCAATGCATAGAATTCATGGCTTTTTCCCATGATCCTGTAGTATTGCAAAGTTAATTTTTAAAAATTTTTTTCTTATTCTATTTTTTTAACTTTTCTTATTTCCTCTTTTAACATTTTTAACTATCTTATCTTAACAATGTCTTTTTAAAAAAATCTTTTAATATTTTCATTGTTATACCCATATTTTATCGTTTTATTGTATTTAACCTTTTTCTTTTTTTAATACATATAGGGTTTTCTTTTTTTTTTAAACTTTGGATAAAATTTCTTCTAATAGGACAAAACATAACTGAAATCTAACACATAGCTTTGTTCTAGTCTCCAGCCTGATCACATTCTCTCCTCTTTCTTTCTTTTTTTTTTTTCCAAACCAACTTATGTTATCAATTCCTTTTTTTGAATCTTTTAAAAATTTTCATCTTTAGTCATATTCCATCCCTTCATCATGTTTACCCATATTTTTGTATATATATAAATTGTTCTTTCATTAAAATTTTGCTTTTTTTTAAAAGATTTTATTTATTTATTTGACAGAGAGAAATCACAAGTAGATGGAGAGGTAGGCAGAGAGAGAGAGAGAGGGAAGCAGGCTCCCTGCCGAGCAGAGAGCCCAATACGGGACTCGATCCCAGGACCCTGAGATCATGGCCTGAGCCGAAGGCAGCGGCTTAACCCACTGAGCCACCCAGGCACCCCTTTCATTAAAATTTTGGAAAATAGTTTCTTCTAAGAGACCACACTATACCCAAAATCAAGTGGGTGGCCCCGTTCTATTCACTGGTATAATAAATATATATATAGAGACAGATAAATATATAAATAGATAGTTTTTTTTACCCCCTTTATTCTCCCCCTGGTTTTGGATCTCTTCTGATTTGGTTAGAGTATACTTTTCTGAGGTCTTTGTCACTCTTTCAGTATTTTATTCTCTCGATCATATATTGTTATCTGGATAAAATAACAAGGTGGAAAAACTCAGCACACACAAAACAAAAACAAACAAAAAAGCAAAACAAAACACAAGAGGCAGTATTGATGGCTAGGGACACAATCAATATGGACATTGGTAATATGTCAGAATTAGAGTTCAGAATGATGATTATCAAGATGCTAGCTGGGCTCAAAAAATGCATGGAAGATTATTAGAGAAACCCTGTCTGGAGAAATAAAGGCCCTTTCTGGAGGAATGAAGGAACAAAAATCTAACCAAATTTAAATCAATAAATCTATTATTGAGGTGCAATCAAAAATGGAGGCTCTTACTGCTAGGAAAAATGAGGCAGAAGAGAGAATTAGTGATATAGAAGACCAAATGACAGAAAATAAAGAAGTTGAGCAAAAGAGAGTCAAACAACTACTGGACCATGTGGGAAGAATTTGAGATATAAGTGATACCATAAGACAAAAAAAAAAAAAACAAAAAAAAAACAATAACTGGTATCCCAGAAAAAGGAGAATGATGTAGAAGGTACACTGGAGCAAATTATAGTTGAGAATTTCCCTAATATGACAAAGGGAACAAGCATCAAAATCCAGGAGGCACAGAGAATCTCCCTCAAAAAATCACAATGGAATACTATGCAGCCATCAAAAGAAATGAAATCTTGCCATTTGCGACAACATGGATGGAACTAGAGCGTATCATGCTTAGCGAAATAAGTCAAGCAGAGAAAGACAACTATCATATGATCTCCCTGATATGAGGAAGTGGTGATGCAACATGGGGGCTTAAGTGGGTAGGAGAAGAATCAATGAAACTAGATGGGATTGGGAGGGAGACAAACCATAAGTGACTCTTAATCTCACAAAACAAACTGAGGGTTGCTGGGGGGGAGGGGGGTTGGGAGAAGGGGAGTGGGTTTATGGACACTGGGGAGGGTATGTGCTTTGGTGAGTGCTGTGAAGTGTGTAAACCTGGTGATTCACAGAACTGTACCCCTGGGGATAAAAATATATGTTTATAAAAAATTAAAAAATTTAAAAAAATCAATAAAAATAGGTCCACTAAAATTTACAAGTATTAGCAACAAAGAGAAATCCTGAAAGCAGCTCAGGACAAGAAATCTGTAACATATAATGGCAGAAATATTAGATTGGCCCAGACTTATCCATAGAGACCTGGCTGGCCAGAAAGAACTAGCATGATATATTCAGAGCACTAAATGAGAACATTATGCAGCCAAGAATACTATATCCAGCTAGGTTATCATTGAAAATAGAAGGAGAGATTAAAAGCTTCCAGCACAAACAAAAACTAAAAGAATCTGCAAACACCAAACCAAACCTACAGGAAATATTGAAAGGGGTCCTCTAAGCAAAGAGAGAGCCTAAAAGTAACATAGACCAAAAAGGAACAGAGACAATATATAGTAACAGTCACCTTACAGGCAATACAATGGCACTAAACTCCTATCTTTCAATAGTTACCCTGAATGTAAATGGGCTAAATCCCCCAATCAAAAGACACAGGCATATGTCTACAGGAAACTCCTTTTAGACCCGAAGACACTTCCTGATTTAAAGTGAGGGGGTGGAAAACAATTTACTATGATAATGGACATCAAAAGAAAGCTGGGGTAGCAATCTTACATCAGATAAATTAGATTTTAAGCCAAAGACTATAAGAAGAGATGAGGAAGGACACTATATCATACTGAAAGGGTCTGTCCAACAAGAAGATCTAACGATTTTAAATATCTATGCCCCTAACATGGGAGCAGCTAACTATATAAGCCAAATAATAACAAAATCAAAGAAACACATTGACAATAATACAATAATAGTAGGGGACTCTAACATATCCCCCTCACTGCAGTGGTCAGATCACCCAAGTAAAAGATCAACAAGGAAATAAAGGCCTTAAATGACACACTGGGCTAGATAGACATCACAAATATATTCAGAACATTCCATCCCAAAGCAACAGAATTCACATTCTTCTCTAGTGCACATGGAACATGGAATATTGTCCAAAATAGATCACATCCTGGGTCGACTCCTTAGTTTCTCTTCTCTCTTAAGAATTAAGTAATTAAGTAATTAAGCAAAATAAGACAAAAAAAGAAGAAACAGAGAAACAAAAATCCACATTTAATAAATAAAAAACAAATAGCAAAAAGGTAACTTTAAAACCAACCATACCAATAACTATAAAACATGAAGACAGACAAAAATTCAATTAAAAGGCAGAGATCTTCCAGACTGGCTAAAAATGTAAGGCTCGACTCTATTCTGACCACAAGATTCATACTTTAAATATAAAGACACATAGAAATTAAAATTGAAAGTATGAATATATATATATATATATACATATATATATATATGTATATAAATATGTATCTCACACTGGTAAGGAAGCAAGAGTATATTAATATCAGGTTAAATGCACATTAAGACAAGGAACCATTACCAGAGATATAAAGGAATATTTCACAATAAAAAAAAGGAAAAATTTTTTGAAGACACAGTTACAAAGTGTGTATATCTCATAAAAGGAAGTTCAAAAATATGAAGTAAAAACTGAAATAACTAAAAGGAGAAATATATAAATTAAAAATCATAATTGGAGGTTTCTTCCTCAGTAATTGATAGAGTAATTAGACCAATTAGACCAAAAATAAGTAGGACTATGTATGATTTTAGCAACACTATACAATACCATGATTTAATTGACTTCATCAATGATTGTGTCTCACATGCCACATGCAGAATGTACATAGAGTGTTCATAAAGTTAGACCACATTCTGGCATAAAAACAAGTCCAAAATTTTCAAAAGATTGAAATCTTAACAGTATATTCTCTGGTTGCAAAAGACATTACTTAGACATCAGTATCAATAAAATATCTGGAAAATAAGCAGATATTTGGAAAATAACAACATACCTAAACCCATGGATTAAGGTAAACATCACAAAGAAAGGAGCAAAGAATTGAAAATAAAATACAATGCAAATACTACACTCAGAAATTTATGAGTGTCAGCTAAAGTAGTACTTAGATGGAGCTTTATTATTTTACATGGTTATGTTTATTAGAAAAAAGAAATATTTAAACTCAGGGATCTAAATTTCTACTCTAAGGATACTGATAAAGAAAAGATCCTACTACAGTATAAGTAACACAGTTATTTTTAAAAAGCCTAAATCTGGGACACCTGATTTAGTCATTAAGTACCTGCTTTTAGCTCAGGTCATGATCCCAGGGTCCTGGAATTGAGTCCTGCATCAGGGTCCCTGCTCAGCAGGGAGCCTGCTTCATCCTTTCTCTCTGCCTCTCCCCCTGCTCGTGGTCTCTCTCTCTCTCTCTGTATCTCTCTGTCTCAAATGAATAAATTTTTTTTTAAATCTTTTTAAAAATTTATATAAACAAATAAACAGCCCAAATCAGTAAAATACAAAATAAGCAACAAAAATGTTTACAAAGGCAAAGGTTAAAAAAGGTTATTTGAGGATAATAATGGCATTGATAAACATCTAGTAACATACGAAGAAAGAGAAAGGGGGAGAACTCAAATTGTCAAAAATACAAATTAAAGAGGAGATTTCCTTATAGATCTTGGAAAAATTAAAAAATAATAAAATATTTTGAATAACTTTGTCAGTAAATTTGAAAAATTAGGCAACAAATAAAATTTAACAAAACTGACCCAAGATGAAATAGAAAACATATATGTGCATAATTACTTTTTCTACTGCTGCTAAAACAGATATTTACAGCACCAAATAACTATTTGAGTCAGAAGTCTGGACACAGTGTGACTCAGCTGGGTACACTGCTCACTGTGCTAGGCCTTACAATGCCAAAATCAATGTATTGGCTGGATTGGTTCTTACCTGGAGGCTCTGAGGAAAATTCTACCTCTAAGCTCATTCAGTTTGTTGGTAGAACTCACTTGCTTGTGGTTGTAGGACTAAGATGTCTATTTTCTTGATGTATTGACTTCTTTAGGCCAACAAGTCTCATGCTTCAAAATCTTTGACTTTCCCTTCTTCCACATCTCTCTGACTGCAGCCAGAGAAACTTCTCTGCTCTTAACAACTCATGTGATTAGATTGAACCAACCGAATAATCCAAATTAACTTCCCTATTTTAAAGTATGTAACATTCACTACATCCACAAAGTCCCTTTTGTTATGTAATATAATTTATTCCAGGGATTGTTTCAAGGATTAAGCCATAGATATCCTTGGAGGAGGGAGGGAGCTATTCTGCATACCACAGTATAATAAAGGAAGATAAATTATAGATGACAGATCGATCAACAAATGCATAGATAGATAGATAGATAGAAAGAATTAATAGTTGAATGATAGAGATATTGTATATATTTTGATAACTGAAGTTGTTTAAAATTTTTTTCCACAAAGTAAACTCCAGGTTCCAATGGTTCCATTTATGAAGTCTATCAAATACTTTATGAACCCAAATATACCAATCTCAGACACCAAAATCATTTAGAAAACTGTAGTGAAAAGAACAATTTTCAGTTTGTTTTAAAAGGCCTGCATAACTCCAATATTGTAATATCATAAAAACATTACAAGAAAATCATATACCAATATCCATCATGAATTTAAATGCAAAAATCCTCAAAGAAATATGATCAAACTGAATCCAATGATACGCAGAAAAAACAATACATCATAGCTAATTGAGGTTTATCTAAGGAATGCCAGATTAACTAAAAAATAAATCAATATAATGGGATCGGGAGTGAGACAAACCATAAGAGACTCTTAATCTCACAAAACAAACTGAGGGTTGCCGGGGAAAGGAGGGTATGGAGAAGGTGGTTGGGTTATGGACATTGGGAAGGGTATGTACTATGGTGAGTGCTGTGAAGTGTGTAAGCCTGATGATTCACAGACCTGTGCCCCTGGGGCAAATAATACATTATATATTAATTTAAAAAAAATTTTTTTAAGCTAAAAAAAATAATAATAAAAAAACAGGACCCTCTAAAATGTATTTCCAACTCCAAGGGTTTAGGCAGTAGTGGAAGGAGGTGCACAAAGAGGAAGGGTGGAAGGTCAGGGGGATAGCTGGGGATGTTAATAAACAAGACAGCCATTAAATAAATAAATAAATAAATAAAAGCAACAAAATACAGGAAACTCATTATGCAATTACCACAACAGATGCAGGAAAAATATTTGACAAAATTCAACATGCATTGAATGCTAAAAACAAATACTCTCAGCAAATTAGCAATCAAAACAAACTTTCTCAGTATAAAAAGGGTATCATACCCATAACAACAACAGCAAAAACAACAAAACTACTACAGCTAAGTTCCTACTAAATGGTGAAAGATGTAAGGCTTTCCCCCTAAGAGTGAAAACAAGATAATGATGTCTACTCCTCATTTTTACTCAACATTGTACTGGACATCCTACTCTGTGGAATAAGATGGGGGGGGGGAGAAAGGAAGTTACTGGAAAGGAAGAAGTAAACTGCTTTTATTTGCAAATGATACTACTGTTTCTGTAGAAATTCTTAAGCAATCTAAAAAACCCACTAGAAATAAATAAATGTAGCAAGGTCTTAGAACATAGTCATAACAAACAAATCAAAGGAAGTGTATAGTCCAGATATATAGAGAGAGTCCATCTATAATGAATAACCTAGATTTCATCCAAATTTTAAAAAATTCATCAAGACACTATTAAGAATATGAGTATTCAAGCTATAGAATAACAAAATATTTTTAAATATATACATTTATATTAATACATTAACACATTAGATATATGCATATGTATATATATATGTATAGACATATAGATAGATAGATAGGACAAAGAACTAGCTTCAAATTTATATAAAGGACTACAAGTATACAATAAAACAACCTTCCATAAGAACAAATCGTTAAAGAAAACTTTAATAAAAGTAGTTATATAAATGACCAGTAAACACATGGAAATGTGCCAAAATTACTGGACATCAGGAAAATGCAAATTCAAATCACAGTGAGATACCACAAAATACCCATTAAAGTGACCAAAATTAAAAAGACAACTGACACCATATGCTGAGGATTGTAAAGCTACTGGAACACTCATTCATACATTGCTAGTAAGAAGTACTACCATTTGACTTTTTTACAGTTAAACATACACTTGCCCTTTACCCCAACAATTTTACTTCTAGGTATTTATCCAGGAGAAATGAAAGCATATTACAAAAGACCAATATGATACTGCTTATAGCCTTAACAATAACAGGACCAAATTGGAAATTACCTTTTAAAATCCACCAACTGGGGAATGGATTTTACAAGTATGGAAGTATGGTAGATTAATACAAAAGTATAGTATGCATCAATAAAAAGGAATGATTATTGATACATGCGACAACATAGATTAATCCCATATCCTAAGCAAAATAAGAAAGACTCAAGAGTAGATAGTGCATATTCTACTAATGTTTTATTGTACGTTTCACAGAACTACATAAAGCTCTAGAATAAATCAAGCTGCTTTATGATTAAAAAAGAGTCAAGACTTTAAGTCAAGGAATTAACTAGAAAAAAAATATGAATGAAAGAACTTCTGGGGTTGGTTGGAAATGTTTTATATCTTTATAATAGTGTGTGTTACACAGGTATATCTATGTATCAAAAATCACAAAATTGTTCACTTAAAATTTGCATACTTCAATGTACATTAATATCTAAAAACTGTAAATAAATGAAAAAATTCTGAAATCTACCTAATTCCAAGTAAATCTAAAAGATTTCATCTTCACATGTCATGGTTACCTACTAAGATTGTTCTTGTAGATCCTCTGAAACCAATTAATGAATTAAAAAAAGAAGAAGAAAATGTTTGGATAATCCTTTACCTATACACTTTTGAGGTAACACAACTGTTAGGTTGGGTCTCTTTTGTGTATCACCAGTCCTAGGAAAACCCATTCCTACACATAAAAATATATATATATTTTGGAATACGATGGCCAGGAAAGGGATTTTTCAGTTCCACTATGAGCTTAGAGTGGCAAAGCAAAACTGTGATTACACCATGCAATAAATCTACAACTTCTTAGACTGAAAAAGTGGAAAAGGAAAATGATTCTTAGATCATGAAGTTTTATTTTTACTTTTCAGTTAATGCCCCTTTCTATACTCCACTTTCTTTTACAGACGAAAGACAAACGCTTCCAGAATTTGTTTAAATAGAGTCAGAAAATCTTTATGTCAACTAGGAGTTTTCTCTGTTTCTGTAAGGGGTGAAGACTAAATTTTCATTTCTTATAAAGATAAAAGGATCATCCCAAGGTTAGATTTGGTCAGAATGCCATGTCATTTCATAGCCAAATGAAACAGTGATATTTAGATTATAATCCTTTGTGAGTTGCTTTTGTATAAAGCATGACTATATTTAATATCTATTATAGCTTTTACCTCAACTTCATCTTTAGCATACATCTATGTTCTTTCTTCAATCCTCCTCATTTTTAGTCAAGCAACCTTTTTTTTTTTTCCCCACTCTGCTTCATGCTTAGGGTAAATGTTTTTTTGTTTGTTTTAATTTCCTAAATAGTTCGAAGGCTATACATTTATGAGATGACCCAAAAGCTTTATAGATAACAACACTAAAGACCAGCATTTAATGAGAGACAATGGATCCCACTTTGGTCCTGCAAGAAAATAAGTATATCTGCAAGAAATTGAAATTCCAGAGACAGAAAGCGAACTCTATCAATAGGGCCCTTGTTCTTTACATCACCTCTGTGTGTCTTCTTGAGGAACACAATAACAGAAGAAAGAACCCGGACTTTCTAGACAGAAATCTGGCAGATTTTGATTCTGTCGTGTCGGAAAAGTTATTTAATCTTAATAAGCTCCAGTACCTTACTGTAATTAGAGTAATGGTGACCTCTAGGATTATTTTGTGTTTTACACTCTCTCTCTCTCTCTCTCTCTCTCTCTCTCTGTGTGTGTGTGTGTGTGTGTCTCTCTCTAGCTATCTTTCTCTCACAAACGCACACACACAATGAGATCTGAATGTAAGGAATGGTTCTTGGCACAGACAAAGCACTAGATAAACTAGAATTTGTTCATTTCTGGCTCTTGAGTCAAATGACAATTTGTTCATCAGAGTTTTGCCCTCAAGTCATGAGCACTGCTAGTCCCCATTTCATTTGGCCTTCAGGATTTATGGACTCAATGAATGAGAAAACACAAAATGACCATCTCCTACATTAAAATTCTAACCCATTATTTGGAACACTTACCAAATGCTATTCCTAGTTATTTAGTCACAAAGGAAATATAGACATCAAAGAGTATTATTACGTATTATTTTAATAGTTACTATAAAAAAACAATTATTATCCCTCATTTTGCTTCAATTCAGAGAAATATTCTTCAGAAAATATTCATATATCAAAGACATATACCTTGAATAGACCACTAAGCTATATATATAAGCACATCAAATGCTTTTTTTAAAAATTACATAATTTTTAAACATTCCTTTGAAATAAGAAAATAAATAAAGAAGCCAGCAATTAAAGAGCTTGTTTTGTTTCACATCAACAAATGGACTAAATATTTTTAAATGGGGAAAAGAATTTCTTAGGATAAATGAACTATAAAATGAGGATTTGCTTGTGACTCATTTTTTAGAAACTACATAAAAAAATTTGGAGGCATATATCTCAAATGATAATGTGGTTCAGTCTTTAAAAAAAAAGGAAAATAAAAAAGAAATGTCAACTACTTATCTTCCTGCATTTTCATGTATCAAAGTCACCTGGAATAAATGATTATATTCCAGAAGTATAGGTACTGAGACATTACTTGCCACTTAAAGAAAATAAAAGCATGGTTATAGTTTTTATTCTTCCTATCATTGTATATATTTGAAGCCCTGAATAATAATATATCTGAAAACCTGATAGAGAGTCATCATAGCAAAAATTTACTTGTTAAATGGAATCAGTGAATGTGTTTTAATTAAATATACCACAGAAAAAAGTCTTTGATTCTTAAATTATACATAGAATTCATTATATTATTTGGACATTTAATTTTTAAGTTTCAAAAATCTAGCCCAATGAATAAAATATAATACAAATATAAAAATAGCTTTATCCACAAATAAACTAAATTTATTACCTATTTTTACAATAATTCATTGAAGTTCTGAATAAAATAGAGAATTATAGTACCTACTACCTAGTTAATATGAAATGATTTAAATTCTTCCTAAGGCATTAATTTCATACAGTCTATTACATTTTAATGGCCTTGTGAACATTCTAAGCAACTCTTCTAAGAAAATAAAAATTCAGATGCAGCATAGTTTTTTTAGTAATCTATTTTGGTAGACGTCAGTGCGTATATGAGGTTGACTTTAAATACTAACAATCTACTTGTAAAGTCTACTGTCAATGTTTACTTATAATCAAATATGATTAATTTAGCCAGTTGGTTCCTGGCAGTACCCCCAGTAATGGAAAATTATCATAAGCCAATATATCTTGATTACAACAGCCTGTACCTTTATTGTCTGTCCAGGTTCCTTTCACATCAGGTCTGTAATGAAAAGCTAAGTCACAAACAGAGATATTAGAAGATACACAATGGGACCACTGTTTTTTAGAACAAATCATATTTTCAATAACTCACAATGTAATTTGAGGGCTTCCGTTATATAATCCCTCAACAAACAATTAAACTCTACAGATTTTTTTCCACTGAATATCACTGTTAAATCACATAACCTATAAAATAAATTAAAAGTAAACCAGCATATGTTTAAAGTCTTTGATTTGTGAAAAAAACAACTGGGAAGCGTTTAAGCAAGTATTAAAAACAAATATTTATATTGTTAGATTTGGCAGCAGAGGTGGGTTCTCAAGAGAGACATGTTCCAAATGGTGTATTCCATTCTCTTCTCAGCCCCATTCATAAAGTGCCTCTGTTAGGCAACAGGATCACTCTGCTAGATTAATGAACACAGGTTGATGTTAGCACTAACTGTGCATACAAAGAAGAAAGCACCACTCATTTTTACTTAAAAACAAAATCTGCCTAAGCAACATGCTTAGGCAGAGGCATCTTTCCACCAACGTCGAAGTAACCAAACCTAACTGAATGGGGAATCGGAACGTACAACAAATGGGCACACCATTCAGGATACCTCAGAGGGGGGTCTCCAAAACGCAGAGTAAACTAGTTTTGTGGATAGAGATTAAAGGCTGCCGTGCCTTTGGCATGTGTTTATTATTCTCCCCCATAGTGCTACTAGGACCCTAATTGAAGACAAGAGACTTTGGGGACCCTAACATTGTCTTAGCCTTTCTTAAGGCGCCCTTAACCAAGTGGAATTCGCTCCATCCCGACTCCTATAGAGAGCTCGCAATCCCAAACCTGAAATCATTGCATTTGCACCGGGATCACAAACCAGGCCAGCCAGGAGGGAAAATCAATGGCAATACCAGACCGCCTGTTCCCCTGACTTTTGTTTGCTCAGGTTTACATTTTAGACGGACATTCACATCCTCCCTGCGGAGCCTGGGAAGATATTAAATACTTCTATTCCTCAAGACAACCCAATCACAGCCCCGCAGAGCACAGAGGAACCCAACGGTGTCCCCAAGACCGAGTCAGAACCTAGACCTTCCCTGCGGTCGAGCACAATTTGTGCTTGGAGAGAGAAGAAAGCATCTGTCTCAATTCCTCCTGAAGCCATACTTTCTGTATAGACCCACCTGCATGGGAGCTTCGTGTCTCATTGTTCTCAAAATGTCCTTTCTCTCTGGTTAAGACAGCGCTGGCGAGGGCGCTGGGTCAAGCATGCACAGCCAGCGCGCTCCACGTTCCACACTCTGCACTCTTGGGGTTCACTAGCCGGCTCCAACATCAGCACCGGAGCTGTCCCCTCCTTGGCGCCGCACACGCGTACTGGCCGGGAGTCCCCGCGCGCTCCTGGGACTTGTAGTCTTAACGCGCGGAGCTTTTCTCGCAAATCCGCGAGCTTTGAACTACAACTCCCGGCAAGCAAGCATTTAAAGAGGCTGCTCCTCCAGTCAGACTTGGCCGCGGAGCCTCCCTTCGCCTCCCTTGGAATAGCTCCTGGTTGTGACCGCTTCCTAGCCAATTTCTTTGCGAGGCTCAGGAGAAAGTGACTCCAGCTCGTATCAGCGGGGAATTTTCCCTTTCTACTCACAGACTTCGTGGCTAGACTGTGATTTTCTGGTTAGGAAACGCACTACCTTGTGCTAATTCCCGATACAAGAAAAACCGGAGCTGCGTTCTGGGACTCTCCGCCCTACACCTCCTTATCCCGAAACGGGAAAGTTTACATATATCTATAAGCAGAGTGGGGCGGTTTTACAATCCCACTCAACAAACACGGGTAAGAAAGATGATGAATAGCACACACATAAAGAAAGTAGTTCCTTGCACAATTGCATTGACAAGGCACGCGCGCGCTCACACACACACACACACACCCCAAAGTCCGTCAAAGCGACATTTCGCGCAGAGCATGCAGGAGGAACTCCTTTCGGCTCACCTTTCCGTACAGCTCCATTGCAACTCGAGGATCCGAAATTCTCAGTAACGCCCTCTCCTACAAATGAGGTTAGGGTCTTACACAGGAAGCAGAGCTAAACGCACAACACAATGGAAAGGGTGGGGGTGGCGGCTGGCGGAGAGAGAAACGAGGGACGTGGAGAGAACAGCTGATTTAGATAGATGGCTTCTTTCCTCTGGAGGGAAAGCGTGGAGTCTTCAAGTGCCAGCTGCGGAGAAAAGGCTGAGAATCTCTTAGCAAGTGCCAGGGGCGCGATTGCGCTGGGCGGCCCCTCCCCGAGGCCCTCCCCCAAGCACCTTCTACCGTCATTAGAGCGCACACACAAGCGCTGCTGGCCGAGGGCTGGAGAGCTGATAGGGCACTGGGTTATTTACCCAAAGCAAGTCACATAAAATGAACACATTCATCACCAGAGCCTAGAAGCACCGTCACAGAATGAGATAGGAGACCTCTATTAAGTTATCCTGTTCTTTCTTTAATGCAGTTATTCCTTGCGTTATAGAGGTACTCATTCCGGATGAGTTCAAAAATGGTTTTGAAATCTAACCTTACTTTTGTCATACTTATTTTCGCCCTAATTTGACTCAGATGTATGCCATCCATGTTCTCTGTACCTATCTAGGGACACCCCTCTCCCTTTAAGAGTTAATCAGTCCAGTAATGATTCCTGCCTTTTGCATGAGGTCCAGAGTTGAGGGAAATTGGAAGGGGAGGTGAACCATGAGAGACTATGGACTCTGAAAAACAATCTGAGGGTTTTGAAGGGGCGGGGGAGGGGGTGGGAAGTTGGGGGAGCCAGGTGGAGGGTATTAGGAGGGCACGTATTGCATGGAGCACTGGGTGTGGTGCAAAAACAATGAATTTTGTTATGCTGAAAAGAAATTTAAAAAAATAAAAAAGATATATAAAAATATATATCTATAAAAAGATATATAAAAGATATAAAAATATTCTATAAAAAAGATATATTAAAAAAGATATATAAAATAAAGGAAAAAAGAAAAACAAACGATTATTATTGGAGGCAAAATGGAAAAAGAATCAACCTGATATTGGCTCAGAGGCATGCGAATAATAATCTGAATCAGCTTGAAACTTCTTTGCATTACACAAAACAATGGAACAGAGGTTCTGAAACTCAAATGTGCTTTAAAATCTCTTGGGGTTAGGTATTTAAAATTCATATTCTCAAGATATGCATAGGGACTCTGATTCACTATTTGTGATGAGAAGTCCAGGAATTAGCATTTTAAACAAATACTCCAGCAATTTCCATTCGAGAAAGACTACCTTAAAAGAATTTGTATGTAAGAAATGTTCAAAAATTTCACAGACTGACTCATAATGCAACAACGATATACTGGGAGCCTCCTGGGTTCAAAATACCTCATTAACTTTAGTTTTATTTGGTTTTGTTTTTGTATTCTGTTTTTATTAATAAATCTAAGATCTGTTTGCTAATTTTGTGGTCACTGAGAAAGGAATATGATATGGCCTAGGTAAAGTTTTTACAACTTCTCAGAAAATAAAATTTAAAATGTTCCTTGCATAGTTGAAGTTATGTGATGGTTAGAGCAATTTCACTTAAATTAATAACAAAAGGTAAAGGGAACCTAGTATCACTATGTTTCATTGAAGCACTAATTAGAAGTTAAGACTTCTTTACTTTTTTTAAAAGATTAAGGGTACAGCTCTGTATATTTTTGCCAAAGAGAGTGCCAAAAAAATAATGACACTTATATACTTATTTGGAATTTAATAATAAAAATATGTACAGCTACATTCTTCAGAAGAATTTCCTGTAATATTTATACTATTACTACTTTCTAAAATTCTCAGAATTCAGAGTCTGTTATCATAGAACATATTTAAATGTTCCAAATGATGTGTTAGATTTACTATTCTTTGAGAAGTTCATGCCTTCTTAACATTTTCTAAAAATGAAATCTTTCTCAGTTTCCTAGTATGTCTTTTATTTGTGAGAGAATCCATGAAAATCGAGTTGTGAAAAAAACAAGAGTTGCAAAAGTTTTGGGGAACTTAATTCCATACTGTTTTTCATATTTTAGTTGGGTATATTTAAGTGGGTAGGGGGAATTAAAAAAAAGAAAGAAAGGAAGGAAGAACAAACGAACTATCCAGGGATTAACTAAACAAACAAAAGTGGACTAGAGCTGATTATCTCCCTAAAGTCGAAGCAAGAGCGCCTCAGCTTTGTTTAAAATCAAACCACCATCTATAAGTTTCATTCTCAAGGTCACCAGATGACTGCTGAAGCTCCAGTTCTCACATCCACATTGTACCCAGCAAGAAGGAGGATGACAGGCATTCCCCCATTCCATTAAATACACCAGGGCTCTTAGATCATCATGCCTAGAACTTAATCTTGTGATCATACCTAATTGCAAGGCAAAGGCTGAGAAATGTGACCCCCATTCTGGGTGAACATTTGCCTAGTTGAAAATCAGGTATTTCATCACAAAAGAAAGGAAGAACAGGTATTGGGAGATGGCTGGTAGTCTTAACCACAAAGTATCAGGGGACTATAAAGTTTGCTGCTTTTTAACTTGCTATTTTACTGAAATATGAATGTCTAATTATTTAAAATTTGCCAATTTCCAGGGATGTGTGTAATTTAACAACAATCAAACCCTTAAAATCAATCGATTACCTAAAAGTTATTAGTTAGTTGTTTTTTTTTTTTTTTTTAAAGCACTTTATTTGAGAGAGAGAGAGAGCAGAAGCAGGGGTAAAGGGCAGATGGAAAGGGAGAAGCAGATGTGAGGCTCATTACCAAAACCCTAAAATCATGACCTGAGCCCAAGGCAGAGGTTTAACTGACTGAGCCACCCAGAACCCCCCAAAATATTCTGGCCCTTATTGGGGAAACAGTGAAAGAGGGAAACCTTCTTCATTTACATGTGAATCTGGGATTAAGAGTTGATATTAAAAAGACTTTAAAAGGCAGAATATAGTTCATAGAAGCCAAAAGGGCCACCAGTGAATGTCAAGGAATATGTAACATAATCACCTCCCCATACTGAAATATAGAGGAGTCTCAAAGGCCCTGAGGCCCCAAGAAGAAATAACTAGGATTAGACATCCCTACAAGACATCCTACAAGGATGTCTAATCCTAGTTATTTCTAGGACCATTCCCAGTCAAGCAGGAGGTTTTTCTGGCCTGAGCCATGTTACCTTTGTCTAACTGACTATGTTAGGATTGGCTTTGATTTCAATTTCGTGCAGCATCTGTATCAAGAAATGCTATTGATTGTCTTGTGTTCACTTAGGAAGAAATTATACATCACCATGATGTTATTGATTCCTTTTTAATTAAAAGGGAAAATCATTTTTAACTCATTCTTGCTCACGATGTTTTAAACCTCACAAATAATCAATGTAAGTAAGATGCTTTAAAAAGTAAATAAATAAATAGAGGAGCCAAGATAGCAGAGGAATAGGAGACTGAGATGACATCAGGTTGCAGGAGTTCAGTTAGATAGTTACCTAACCATTCGGAACACCTATAAGCCCAATAGGAGATCAAAGAGAAGAAGAGGAGCAATTCTAGAAACAGAAAATGACCACTTTCTGAAAGGTAGGACGTGTGGAGAAATGAATCCAAAGAGACAGAAAGACTGCAGGGGCTGTGGGGGGAGGTGCCGGCTCCTGGCAAGTAGTGGAGCTGCAGAGAACAAAATTAGAACTTTTAGAAGTCTGCTCCACTGAGGGATATCACTCCAGAGGCTAAAAGCAGGGGTGGAGCCCTCACCGGGACAGTGTGGTCTCAGGTCCCAAGGGGTGGCAGAGGATTAAGGGTATCTGAGTGTAGCAGAGCTCCCAAGTATCAGAGTGGGGAAACAGACTACAGAGACGGAGCCGAGGAGTGAGCTCTCAGCTTGGGGTTAACTTAAACCATGATCCGCAGCATAGTTAGACCACTGCTATTTGAGCAGGGACTCCACAAGTGGCAGATGCAGGAAGACTCACCTTCCTTCTCTGGAGGCAGGAAGCTGCTAGGTTTGGAGACTCCAAATGGGGCTGTGTCCAGGGACAGAAATGATCAGTCACAGGCCGGGTGTGCCCAAGTGCAGCCGGAGACCAGGGAGACAGGAGGGATTGAGCGCCTTTCTCTGAGCGCACTCAGGAGTGGGGACCGAGATTGGGAGGCCGCCATTTTCATTCCCATCCTTCAAGCAATATGGAAAGCGGACAGGGAACAAAAGCTCCCTAGAAGGAACCCAAGCAGATTACTTAGCCTGGCCCTGGCAAGGGCAGCGCAATTCTGCCTCGGGCAAGGACATTTGAGAATCACTACAACAGGCCCCTCCCACAGAAGATCAGCAAGAACATCCAGCCAAGACCAACCTCACTGATCAAGGAGAACAGCAGAATTGCAGAGGAGGACAAAGCAAACCATGGAATTCATGGCTTTCTCCCCATGATTCATTAGTCTGGAAAAATTAATTAATTTTTTTAAATTTTTTATTTTTTATAAACATATATTTTTCCCCATTAATTAATTTTTTTTAATTTTATTTTTTTCTTATTCTAACTTTTTTAACTTTTCCTCTTTCCTCTTTTAATAATTTTAAACTAGTTTATCTTAACAATAGCTTTCTACAAAAAATCTTTTTAAGCCTCCATTATAGTCACATTTTATCCTTCTTTGTATCTATCTAACTTTATTTTTTATATACATATAGGGTGTTTTCTTCTAAAAAATTTTTGGGATACAATTTCTTCTAATAGATCAAAATATACCCTAAATCTAGCACAGGGCTTTGTTCTAGTCTCCAGCCTGAGTAAATTCTGTCCACTTTGTTTTTTCTCTTTTTCCACTGACTTATCAATTCCTTTTTTAGGATTTTTAAAAAATTTTCATCTTCCATCATATTCCATCCCTTCATTGTGTTTACCTTTATTTTTTTATAGATAAAAGTTTTTTTTCTTTTTTAAAATTTTGGGAGGTAGTTTCTTCTAAGGGACCAAAATACACCCAAAACCAGGAGGGTGGCTCTATTCTATTCAACAGTCTAATATAAATATATTTTTTAAAATTAAAAAAAAAATTTTTTTAAACTTCTTTTAACCACCTTTCTTCTCCCACCAATTTGGGGTCTCATCTGATTTGGTTGGCATACATTTCTCTGGAGTCTTTGCCATCCCTTTAGTATTTTATTCTCTAGTTCATGTATTCTTATCTGGTTAAAATGACAAGGTGGAAGAACTCAACACACACACACAAAAAGAACAAGAGGCAGTACTGAAGGCTAGGGACCTAGTCAATATGGACATTGGTAATATGTCAGATCTAGAGTTCAGAATGATGATTCACAAGGTGCTATCTGGGCTTAAAAAAGGCATGGAAGATATTAGAGAAAACTGTCTGGAGAAATAAAAGAACTAAAATCTAACCAAGCAGAAATAAAAAATGCTATTAATGAGGTGCAATTAAAAAATGGAGGCTCTTACTGCTAGGATAAATGAGGCAGAAGAATTAGTGATATAGAAGACCAAATGATGGAGAATAAAGAAGCTGAGCAAAAGAGAGAAAAACAACTACTGGACCACAAGGGAAGAAATCGAGGAATAAGTGATACCATAAGAAGAAACAATATTAGAATAACTGGGATTCCAGAAGAAGAAGAAGGAGGGGGCAAAAGGTATACTGGAGCAAATTATTGTAGAGAGTTTCCCTAATATGGGTAAGGGATCAAGCATCAAAATCCAGCAGGCGCAGAGAACCCCCCTCAAAAATCAATAAAAATATGTAAAAAATATGTAAAAAAAAAAAAAAAAGTAAAACTTACAAGTCTTAGAGACAAAGAGAAAATCCTGAAAGCAGCTTGGGACAAGAAGTCTGTAACATACAATGGTAAAAATATTCGATTGCCAGCAGACTTGTCCACAGAAACCTGGTAGGCCAGGAAGAACTGGCATGATATATTCAGTGCACTAAATGAGAAAAACATGCAGCCAAGATAACTATATCCAGCTAGGCCATCATTGAAAATGGAAGGAGAGATAAAAAGCTTCCAGGACAAACAAAAACTAAAAGAATTTTAAACACCAAACAAGCCCTACAGGACATATTGAAAGGGGTCCTCTAAGCAAAGAGAGAACCTAAAAGTAGTAGTCAAAAAGGAACAGGGACAATATACAGTAACAGACATCTTACAGGCAATACAATGGCATTAAATTCATATCTCTCAATAGTTACCATGAATGTAAATGGGCTAAATACCCCAATCAAAACACACAAGGCATCAGAATGGATAAAAAAACAAAACCCATCAATATGCTGTGCACAAGAAACTCATTTTAGACCCAAAGATATCTCCAGATTTAAAGTGAGGGGGTGGAAAACAATTTATCATGGTAATGGACATCAAAAGAAAGCTGGGATGACAATCCTTATATCAGATCAATTAGATTATAAGCCAAAGACGATAAAAGGAGATGAGGAAGGACACTATATCATACTCAAAGTGTCTGTCTACCAAGAAGATCTAACAATTTTAAATATCTATGCCCCTAACATGGGAGCGGCCAATTATATAAACCAATTAATAAAAAAATCAAAGAAACACAGGACAATAATACAATAATAGTAGAGGACTTTAACACCCCCCCTCACTGAAATGGACAGATCATCCAAGCAAAAGGTCAACACGGAAATAAAGACCTTAAATGACACACTGGACCAGATGGACATAACAGATATATTCAGAACATTCCATCCCAAAGCAACAAAATTCACGTTCTTCTCAAGTGCACATGAAACATTCTCCAGAATAGATCCCATCCTGGGTCACAAATCAGGTCTCAGCTGGTACCAAAAGACTAGGATCATTCCTTGCATATTTTCAGACCACAATGCTCTGAAGCTAGAACTCAATCACAAGAGGAAAGTTGGAAAGAACGCAAATACATGGAAGGTAAAAAGCATCCTACTAAGGAATGAATGGGTCAGCCAAGAAATTAAAGAAGAATTGAAAAATTTCATGGAAACAATGATAATGAAAACACAATGGTTCAAAACCTGTGGGACCCAGCAAAGGCAGTCCTGAGAGGAATATATGTAGCAATACAAGCCTTTCTCAAGAAACAAGAAAGGTCTCAGGTACATAACCTAACCCTACACCTAATGGAGCTGGAGAAAGAACAGCAAAAGAAAGCCTAAACCCAGCAGGAGGAGAGAAATAATAAAGATCAGAGCAGAAATCAATGAAATAGAAACAAAAAAACAAAAAACCCAAAACAACAGCAACAACAAAAAAAAACCCAGTAGAACAAATCAATGAAACTAGGAGATGGTGCTTTGAAAGAATTAATAAAATTGTTAAGTCCCTGGCCAGACTTCTCAAAATGAAAAGAGAAAGGACCCAAATAAATAAAATCAGGAATGAAAGAGGAGAGATCATAACCAACATCAAAGAAATATAAACAATTATAAGAACATATTAAGAGCAACTATAAGCCAGCAAATTTGACAATCTCGAAGAAATGGATTTCTAGAGACATATAAACTACCAAAATGAACCAGGAAGAAATGGGAAACCTGAAGAAACCTATAACCAGTAAGGAGACTGAAGCAGTCATCAAAAATCTCCCAAAAGACAAGAGCCCAGGGCCAGACGGCTTCCCGTGAGAATTATACTAAACATTTAAAGAAGAATTAATACCTATTCTCCTGAAACTGTTCCAAAATATAGAAATGGAAGGAAAACTTCCAAACCCATTTTATGAGGCCAGCATTACATTGATCCTAAAACCAGACAAAGACCCCATCAAAAAAGAAAATTAGAGACCAATATCCTTGATGAACACAGATGCAAAAATTCTCACCAAAATACTAGCCAATAGGATCCAAAAGTATATTAAAAGGATTATTCACCACGACCAAATGGGATTTATTCCTGGCCTGCAAGGTTGGTACAACATCCACAAATCAATCCATGTGATACAAAACATGAATGAAAGAAAGAACAAAAATCATATGATTCTCTCAATAGATGCAGAAAAAGCATTTGACAAAGTATAGCAACATCTCTTGATCAAAGCTCTTCACAGTGTAGGGATACAGGGTACATACCTCAATATCATCAAAGCCATCTATGAAAAAACCCACAGTGAATATCATTCTCAATAGGGGAACATCTGAGAGCTTTTCTGCTAAGGTCAGGAGCATGGCAGGAATGTCCATTATCACCAATGCTATTCAACATAGTAATAGAAGTCCTAGCCTCAGCAATCGGACAACTAAAAGAAATTAAAGGCATCCAAATTGGCAAAGAAGAAGTCAAACTATCACTCTTTGCAGATGATATGATACTTTGTGTGGAAAACCCAAAAGACTCCACTCCAAATCTGCTAGAGCTTGTACAGGAATTCAGTAAAGTGTCAGGATAACAAATCGATGCACTGAAATCAGTTGCATGTCTCTACACCAACAGCAAGACAGAAGAAAGAGAAATTAAGGAGTCAGCCCCATTTACAACTGCACCCAAAGCCATAAGATACCTAGGAATAAACCTAACCAAAGAGGCAAAGAATCTGTACTCAGAAACTATAAAGTACTCATGAAGAAATTGAGGGAGACACAACGAAATGGAAAAATGTTCCATGCTCATGGATTGGAAGAACAAATATTGTGAAAATGTCTATGCTACCCAAAGCAATCTACACATTTAATGCAATCCCTGTCAAAATACCATCAATTTTTTTCAAAGAAATGGAACAAGTAATCCTAAAGTTTATATGGAACCAGAAGAGACCTCGAATAGCCAGAGGAATGTTGAAAAGGAAAACCAAAATTGGTGGCATCAAAATTCCAGACATCAAGCTCTATTACAAAGCTTTCATCATCAAGACAGTATGGTACTGGCACAAAAACAGACCCACAGATCAATGGAACAGAATAGAGAGCCCAGAAATAGACCCTCAACTCTGTGGTCAACTAATCTTCGACAAAGCAGGAAAGACTGTCCAATGGAAAAGACAGTCACTTCAACCAATGGTGTTGGGAAAATTGGACAGCCACATGCAGAAAAATGAAATTGGACCATTTCCTTACACCACACACACAAAAAGACTCAAAATGGATGAAAGACCTCAATGTGAGAAAGGAATCCATCAAAATCCTTGAGAAGATCACAGGCCGCAATCTCTTCAACCTCAGCCACAGAAACTTCTTCCTAGAGACATTGCCAAAGGCAAGGGAAGCAAGGGCAAAGATCAACTACTGGGACTTCATCAAGATCAAAAGCTTTTGCACAGCAAAGGAAACTGTCAACAAAACCAAAAGACAACTGACAGAATGGGAGAAGCTTTTGAAAACGACTTATCAGATAAAGGATTAGTATCCAAAATCTAGAAAGAACTTATCAAACTCAACACCCAAAGAACAAATAATCCAATCAAGAAATGGGCAGAGGACATGAACAGACACTTCTGGAAAGAGGACCTCCAGATGGCCAACAGAAACATGAAAATGTGCTCCATATCACTCGGCATCAGAGAAATACAAATCAAAACCACAATGAGATACCACCTCACACCAGTCAAAATGGCTAAAATTAACAAGTCACGAAACGACAGATGCTGGCAAGGATGCAGAGAAAGGGGGAACCCTCCTACATTGTTGGTGGGAATGCAAGCTGGGGAAGCCACTCTGGAAAACAAGATGGAGGTTCCTCAAAAAGTTGAAAATAGAGCTACCCTTTGACCCAGCAATCGCAATATTGGGTATTTACCCTAAAGATACAAATGTAATGATCCGAAGGGGCAGGTGTACCCAAATGTTTATAGCAGCAATGTCCACAATAGCCAAACTATGGAATGAACCTAGATGTCCATCAACAGATGAATGGATAAAGAAGAGGTGGTAGATATATACAATGGATTACTAAGCAGCCATCAAAAAAATGAAACCTTGCCATTTGCAGTGATGTAGATGGAACTAGAGGGTATTATGCTGAGCGAAATAAGTCAATCAGAAAAAGACAATTATTATATGATCTCCCTGATATGAGGGATTTGAGAGGTAAAGTGGGGGGGGGGGTTGGGGAGTAGGGAAGGAAAAAATGAAACAAGATGGGATCAGGAGGGAGAGAAACCATAAGAGACTCTTAATCTCACAAAACAAATGGAGTTGCTGCAGGGAGAAGGGTAGGGAGATGGTGGTTGGGTTATGGATATTGGGGAGGGTATGTTCTATGGTGAGTGCTGTGAAGTATGTAAACCTGACGATTCACAGACCTGTACCCCTGGGGCTAATAATACATTACATGTTAATAAAAAATTTTAAAAAAGTAAATAAATGCATTCCAACTCAGTAAGAAGGCAATGAAGCTTTTTTTTTCTAACATGAATATGATATTATTGATAGCTAACCTTTCTTCAAGACCCATACTATGGTAGGCATTTTGTCTATATCATTCTATCTAACCCACAATAATATTTCAAGGTAGTATTATTAATCCTATTTTACAAAGAAAATTAATAGACAGGTTAAGTATTTTGCTTAGGGACACCTAGCTAGTAAGATATTGGGCCTGGATTTAGAGCTCAGGGTTATCTGAGTCCAAAGCTGAGACTCCTGCCCAGTTTTTCCTCATAAAAACTAATGTTACTTTAAAAATAATTTATTTCATGATATCTTACAAAGAAATTTTACTAGGCTTTGCTGTTGTTGACTTCATCTGGGAATGAGGATACTACTTCTAGTCCACTTGTGGAATTACTGGATTACTTTGATGTTTTCATACTACACTCTTAACATATTCAGATAAATAATGATTCATTTGGTTCACTAGAAATATTATTAAGGAAGTACACATCTTTTGGTAAGTTGTATATATTATATTTCTAGTTTATGGCAGTTTTAGAATAAATAGATTATAATTATGCAAATTATAAGAAAAATAGTAGAGTACAAAATAATGATCCTGACATTTCATAGAAAGTACTTAGTAGGCTACAGGTTTTAGACTGGTATCTGAGGAAAAGTTATGTGACCTACATCTTTATTAAGCCCGGTGTACTTCAAAAGAGACAGCATTATCTACTTAGAAAGATCATTACTCTTGTAAAGCTATTATAAATTTTGAAAATAATTTTATAAGCAAGACCCAGCTTAATGATGAGGGGTTTAGATTAAGCTTTCTACTTCTAGGCCTCTAATCTATCAAAGGAGAGGCAATTCAACATACTGACTCTGAGAAGAGAGAGTGGCCCCTCAGTATCACCTCTTAGAAGACTTGAAATAGTGTGGGATAGTGTGTGTGTTGGGGGTGAGGGTGGGAAATTAGAGGGGCAAGATGGAAGAGTTTGCTGTTGACACCCAGCCAGACTACGTGTGACTATCAGCTTGCTTTCAGGAGTTGGTGCCTAGAGCTACCTCTTCATAACTCTAAGCTGAGCTTACATCTCATAGCCAAGTATAGCTAACAAGAAGAATGAGCTTCATGACAACCATCTATGTCCTGAAATTCCATAGCATGTAAAAACTGAGAGACTGTACACAAAGGGATCTTATTCATCACTATTATTAATCTAGTTCAATTTGCCCATTTTATACTTAAGAAATTAGGTCTCAGGGGGCGCCTGGGTGGCTCAGTGGGTTAAGCCACTGCCTTCGGCTCAGGTCATGATCTCAGGGTCCTGGGATCGAGTCCCGCATCGGGCTCTCTGCTCGGCAGGGAGCCTGCTTCCTTCTCTCTCTCTCTGCCTTCCTCTCAGTGTCCTTGTAATTTCTCTCTGTCAAATAAATAAATAAAATTCTTAAAAAAAAAAAAAAGAAATTAGGTCTCAGAAAGGTGAAATGAGCTACCTAAAGCCCTAAAGGTCATACAGTGCTATTGAAGGGCTCTGACTAATATTGGAAAAAAGACTATTCTGAAAGTATGTTAAAATTTATTAATATAGTCAATTTTTATGTGTATCAATCATTTCCACTAAGTTATTTTTTAAAAATATTTAATTTATTTATTTGAAAGAGAGAGAGACAGTGTGAGACAGCAGTTCAGAGGGAGAAGCAGACTTCCCATGGAGCTGGGACCCCAATGTGGGACTCTATCCCAGGACTGCAGGATCATGAGACCTGAGCCGAGGGCACGCTGAACCCCCCAGGTGCCCTTCACTGAGTTATTTTTAGGTTTACATACTATAATTGAAAAAGGAGAGTCAAAAAAGGATAACACACCATCCTTATCCTCAGGGAGGCTCCAAACTAGTTCAGAAGACCAAATATATAAACAGGTAACAGATAACCAGACAAGTCATGTCAGTGATAACATAAAACAGTGCCTGATTAGCTGCCTGCGGCAATCCTATCATTAGTAACTGTTTTAAAGATTTACAGGAGAGAGTAATCAGTTCATGGATCTTTTATGGAGAAGTAAATTATGCTTCCAAATAAAAAGATTGTCTAAATGTAAACATAAAATGAGAGATACAGACTGGGAGACCTTCAATGGAACTTAAAGATTGCCCAGTTCTTTCTGAATTGGCAGATAAAGAAATCAAGGATCAAAGACAGGTAATGACTCACCCTCATTAAGAACAGAGCCAGGACTAATATACAATTCACATGACATCAAGACTGGAGTTCTCTGTAAATATAAATATTTTAACAATCATTACTTTAGACCTGAACTTGTTAGACCTTACTTCTCTCATAACTTGACTGAACTTTTGCTCAAACATCGTGATATTACCAACATTAATTCAGAAGTCAAAACCTTCTCCAGAAAGAAATCCGATAGTTCTCTCCTCTATGCTGGTTGAGAAACAGGGTATAAAATCTAAGGAAAGTTGAAGTATAATATGGTCTTCCTCAAACAGGGGCTTGTACAACATTTTAAATTTCAGTATTTTTAAAATGTGACATAAGAATGAAGGTTCAGAACAAAAGTTTTACTATTTTTTTTTAATTTTTAATTTTTATAAACATATATTTTTATCCCCAGGGGTACAGGTCTGTGAATCACCAGGTTTACACACTGCACAGCACTCACCAAAGCACATACCCTCCCCAATGTCCATAATCCCACCCCCTTCTCCCAAACCCCCTCCCCCCAGCAACCCTCAGTTTGTTTTGTGAGATTATGAGTCACTTATGGTTTGTCTCCCTTCCAATCCCATCTTGTTTCATTGATTCTTCTCCTACCCACTTAAGCCCCCATGTAGCATCACCACTTCCTCATATCAGGGAGATCATATGATAGTTGTCTTTCTCTGCTTGACTTATTTCACTAAGCATGATACGCTCTAGTTCCATCCATGTTGTCGCAAATGGCAAGATTTCATTTCTTTTGATGGCTGCATAGTATTCCATTGTGTATATATACCACATCTTCTTGATCCATTCATCTGTTGATGGACATCTAGGTTCTGTCCATAGTTTGGCTATTGTGGACATTGCTGCTATAAACATTCGGGTGCATGTGCCCCTTTGGATCACTACGTTTGTATCTTTAGGGTAAATACCCAATAGTGCAATTGTTGGGTCATAGGGCAGTTCTATTTTCAACATTTTGAGGAACCTCCATGCTGCACCAGCTTGCATTCCCACCAACAGTGTAGGAGGGTTCCCCTTTCTCCGCATCCTCGCCAGCATCTGTCACTTCCTGACTTGTTTATTTTAGCCATTCTAACTGGTGTGAGGTGATATCTCATTGTGGTTTTGATTTGTATTTCCCTGATGCCGAGTGATATGGAGCACTTTTTCATGTGTCTGTTGGCCATCTGGATGTCTTCTTTGCAGAAATGTCTGTTCATGTCCTCTGCCCATTTCTTGATTGGATTATTTGTTCTTTGGGTGTTGAGTTTGCTAAGTTCTTTATAGATTCTGGACACTAGTCCTTTATCTGATATGTCGTTTGCAAATATCTTCTCCCATTTTGTCAGTTGTCTTTTGATTTTGTTAACTGTTTCCTTTGCTGTGCAAAAGCTTTTGATCTTGATGAAAGCCCAATAGTTTATTTTTGCCCTTGCTTCCCTTGCCTTTGGCATTGTTCCTAGGAAGATGTTGCTGCGGCTGAGGTCGAAGAGGTTGCTGCCTGTGTTCTCCTCAAGGATTTTGATGGATTCCTTTCGCACATTGAGGTCTTTCATCCATTTTGAGTCTATTTTTGTGTGTGGTGTAAGGAAATGGTCCAATTTCATTTTTCTGCATGTGGCTGTCCAATTTTCCCAGCACCATTTATTGAAGAGGCTGTCTTTTTTCCATTGGACATTTTTTCCTGCTTTGTCGAAGATTAGTTGACCATAGAGTTGAGGGTCTATTTCTGGGCTCTCTATTCTGTTCCATTGATCTATGTGTCTGTTTTTGTGCCAGTACCATGCTGTCTTGATGATGACAGCTTTGTAATAGAGCTTGAAGTCCAGAATTGTGATGCCACCAACGTTGGCTTTCTTTTTCAATATCCCTTTGGCTATTCGAGGTCTTTTCTGGTTCCATATAAATTTTAGAATTATTTGTTCCATTTCTTTGAAAAAGATGGATGGTACTTTGATAGGAATTGCATTAAATGTGTAGATTGCTTTAGGTAGCATAGACATATTCACAATATTTATTCTTCCAATCCAGGAGCATGGAACATTTTTCCATTTCTTTGTGTCTTCCTCAATTTCTTTCATGAGTACTTTATAGTTTTCTGAGTATAGATTCTGTGCCTCTTTGGTTAGTTTTATTCCTAGGTATCTTATGGTTTTGGGTGCAATTGTAAATGGGATTGACTCCTTAATTTCTCTTTCTTCTGTCTTGCTGTTGGTGTAGAGAAATGCAACTGATTTCTGTGGATTGATTTTATATCCTGACACTTTACTGAATTCCTGTACATGTTCTAGCAGTTTTGGAGTGGAGTCTTTTGGGTTTTCCACATATAGTATCATATCAGCTGTGAAGAGTGATAATTTGACTTCTTCTTTGCCAATTTTGATGCCTTTAATTTCCTTTTGTGTCAGTTTGCTTTGCTGTGCAAGAGCCAACTTCTCAACTTAGGGATTTGAACAATAATCATTGTCAGTTCATGATTCTGTGGGTTGACAACTGGGATTGGTTTTGGTTGAACAGCTCTCTCTGTCTCAGTTTGGGTTTGTTCATGCTTCTGCAGGCAGCTACCAGTCAGCAAAAGCCTTTGTTTCTTGGCATTATTTGGATATGGCATGAGGAATGGGGTAAAGACTAGGCCATGTGTCGTTTGTCGTCTAGTAGGCTATATTGAATCTGTATGCATGGTAGCTTTTCAAGGTACTAAGAGAAAGAACAGAAACATACAAGGTCTCTTGAGGCCTAGATTTGGAACCAGCCTAGCATTCATAGTGGCCAGAAGTACAATCTAGCTGAGGTTCAAGAAATAGAGAAATAAACTCCACTTCTTGGTGAGAGATGCTGCAAAGTCACATTTCAAAAAGACTCAGGTACACGAGGACATCACCACAACCTACAAAACACAGGTCAGCACTGCATCGGGCTCTACCTCTACAAAGGCTCCACATTCCAGTAAACTCCTACCTCTGCTGCTCTTGACACAGAACTCACACAACCTTCCCAACTTGAGGGATCTATCAACCTCATAGGACCTCTCTTCAACACTCATTCACAGTACTCCTGCTGATTAGTTTTCTCTTTAGGAAATCCACTTTTATTTACACAGATCTAAGCCTTTAATATCACTGATGTGTCTAGAAAATTTCTCCTGGTGCAACCAAAACAGATGATTACTTCTCAGTTAACTAACTCCAGAGGGTAAGGACACTAGGAACATCTTTACCTACCTAACTTGTGGGTAGGAGAACTCACAGGCCTTCTCACTCCTAGAGCTAGGAAAGAACACCTTTCATTCTTCTATGATCATGTTATGGACAAAAAAAGAATTCAGTCAATAGCTCTTCTGTCACATTTAGTTTTCAGTTAGTCTCCCTGACACAAAATTTATAGGAAACTTGAACAGGAAAAATTATCAATCATCTTCAAAACAAATATTTGTGAGCAATAGTTTGGCCATGAAGGTGTTACTGTGTCAAATAAGTCTTTTTCTTCATCTGATCCTTTAGTTCTTCCATAGTCTGAGTATATGTGTTCCTGAAAGGAGGAATATTATATCATGATTAAGCACATAACTAACTCATTGAAGCAATTATAGTTGAAGTACAATTTTCTTTATACTTTTCTTAATAATTTCTTAAATGATTTTATTTATTATTTATTTGATAGACAGAGATCACAAGTACAGAGAGGCAGACAGAGAGAGAGAAGGGAGGCAGGCTCCCTGCTGAGCAAAGAGCCTCACTCAGGGGCTGGATCCCAGGACCCTGGGATCATGACCTGAGTTGAAGGCAGAGGCTTTAACCCACTGAGCCACCCAGGTGCCCCAATTTTCTTTATATTTCTATGACTTTTTGGAAGATGCATTTTCTTGATTTTATTTGCTAGTAAATCTGACGTAAACAATAGTTTTCCTGCATTGTAGCAAAGATCTCTTCCAGGAGAAGTGTGTTAAGCTATTAAAAATCACATTAAGCACAGATTGCATAACAGCATAAACTAGTGGCATGTCTTTAAGAAGGCTAGTGTGTACTACAGGAAGGAGGAGGAGGGTGAGGGGTTGCTTACCTAAGACTTACTTTATACTAGAGGCTCTGCTAGTATAAAGACATTTCACAAGGTTTAATTTAATGTTTACATTAACGAGATACTGTTGTCTGTATCAACAGGAAACGATGGCACAAACTGAGTCATTTGTGGAAAATTTAAAAAAGGAGTCCTCTGCAGAACTGTGGGCAAAGTTAGCAGAAAGCACTAAAGGAAAGTAGAGTACCCTGGGGCTAGAATCAACAGGGAACCAGAGAGAAGTTATAGCCCGGCAGGCCATGGCCAGAGAAGAGGGTATTCACTGGAACTAGGAGAAACTGCTTTTACAGAGGGGGACTGCAGTGGAAGAAAATAACCAAGCCTCCTACCCTCTGCGTCCTGCTTGCTGAACCCAATCAGAAGCCATTGGCTGAACCCAATCAGAAGCCAGAGCTACAGAGCCTATAAAGGCAGTTCATGTACTCAGCCTCCTAAGACACAGCAGGGGGGAGAAGGAGGAGTAGGGCGGAGAAGGAGGGCAAATAAGAGGTATCCACACATCCTATTTTAAAGATGAATAAATTGAGAATCAAAGGAAATAATAACTTCTGCAGTCACACAGGCAAAACAGAATTTATACCCGGATTTTTCTAGTTCTCTTTGCGTTTTACATGCTAACTACCCTACTGAACTTGGTAGAGGGGAAAAACTACTTATATTTTTCATCATAAGGAGCATTTTCCAAAATTCCAATTCTATTTCCTTCTTTTGACTTGCATATTCTGACATCCCCAGGATAACACAGTGAGAGATGGTTACTTACAGCATCACGTTTCAACTGGACTCTTGAGGAAACTCTATATACCATCTCTCTTTTATCTCCTTTTTTTAAAATTTTTTATTTTTTATAAACATATATTTTTATCCCCAGGGTACAGGTCTGTGAATTGCCAGGTTTACACACTTCATAGCACTCACCATAGCACATACCCTTCCCAATGTCCATAACCCCACCCCCCTTCTCCCAACCCCCCTTCCCCAAGCAACCCTCAGTTTGTTTTGTGAGATTAAGAGTCACTTATGGTTTGTCTCCCTCCCAATCCCATCTTGTTTCATTGATTCTTCTCCTACCCACTTCCTAATAAGGACAATTCCTCTACAGAGTGTTTTAATTACTCAAATCAACAAATCTTTATTAATTGCTTAATATGCACCACAGTTGTTTTCAACACTATAGAGGACACAAGCATATATGACATGGCCTGTACCTTTCAGTCCTTGTAATCTTGTTGAGTTTTTTGTTTTGTTTGTTCATTTGTATTTTTAAAAATATTTTATTTATTTATTTGACAGAGAGAGAGAGCATATGCAGGGGGAACAACAGAGGGAGAGGGAGAACCAGAATCCCTGCTGAACAGGGAGCCCAATGTGGGGGCTCGATCCCAGGACTCTGGGATCATGAACCCAGTTGAAAGCAAATGCTCAACTGACTGAGCCACCCAGGTGCCCCTGTCCATTTGTTTTTAAAGGCATTCTAAAAGCTCCAGAAGACCAGGAATTCCATTTGGCCTAGATAAATGTCTGGCATATAGTAGGTGCTTAACAAAATTTAATTAATTAGTGAAGAATAAAAATAAATAAAATAGTGGAAACCAAATATAAGGAAGCTCATAAAGGTGTACCATGAATAGTAAGGGGTTAGGAGACTTGGGAAGGATGAAGATCAGGGACATTACAAAGACTGAGGAAGCTTGTTGAAAATGGAGATGTTCAGGGGAATTTGGAAAGGTGAATGGGGTTTCACACATAAGAATGGAAAAGACATTTTGGTATTTTACTGAGGGGTTTTGGACAGCTGAAAGCGGAAATGGTTCAGGGGACTAGGTGTTTCCTACAGAAATCCAGGGCAAACAAGGTCAAAGGGAGATGTTTGCCTTGATGGATCTCCCCTTTCTCCCTTTTCTCAACAATGTCTACTGTTTTAGGTTGGATGATAATCAGGAAAACCTGCCTGTCTAGCCTTCTTTCTTAGCATAAAACTTTGTTTAGTGACTTCTAGCAGTAAACTAAGAATTTGTTTGTTTTAAGATCTCAGCTTAGCTATCCCTGCCTCTGGGAAGTTTTCCTCAAAACTTTGAGGTTCCAGATATACTCCGCCCTGAGCTCCTACCATGTTCAGAGTTTCTGTCATGATCCAGTGATGTATAGTCTAGCTGGAGTGTATTAAGGTGGCTTGTAGTAAGGTTCCTTCTGCACAGTTAGTGGCAAGAGGCCTGGGACTGTCTCCCTGCTGCCATACAATGTGTGAATGTCTATGATACCAATAAGCCATAGGGATGATTTTAAGCTATTTTAGGAGTATTATTCTATTTAATATTTTCTCAAATACTGTCTTTCAAGCTGAAAAAGGTGCTTTCTTTGGTGAAAGGATTTTTTTTTTTAATCCCAGAAAATTATATTGTAGATGTATCTAGGACTAGGACTAATGTGGTTCGGGACACAGGGTGTTCAAATCTTGGTTTGCCCAGGACTAAGGCCTTCTTGGGGTGTGGGATTCTTAGCGCTGAATCCCCCAAAATCCCAGGCAAACTGTGGTGAGGTGGCCCCACCCTACTGGGAAATGAAAAATAATACTATGCTTCCACTCTGCATTATGCTGCATTTGCCTGTAAATCCAAGTTAAGTTTTCATTAGTCCTGCAAAATGTAATTTCTGACCTCACTTTTTCATCCCTGAACTAATGGAACATTAGGTCTCAGTAGAAAAGCACTCACCCTATGGATAGTAGCCAGTCAAAGCTGAGAATTCTTAGGCTCTGTCAATTCATGTTGCTTTTAGCATACCACAATAATTGTTTCTCTCAAAGACACCTGTTAGGCCTTGCGATATAAGAACTTTCAAGCAGGGAGTTTGCCCTTCAGGTGTTTCGTTACGGATGGATTCTTTTTTTTTTTTTTTTAAAGATTTTATTTATTTATTTGACAGACAGAGATCACAAGCAGGCAGAGAGGCAGGCAGAGAGAGAGGAGGAAGCAGGCTCCCTGCTGAGCAGAGAGCCCAATGTGGGGCTCGATCCCAGGACTCTGAGATCATGACCTGAGCCGAAGGCAGCGGCTTAACCCACTGAGCCACCCAGGCGCCCCCGGATGGATTCTTAATAAGTGTTTTCATGGTGGTTGTTCTTAATTTCCAGAAGTTACTTGAGGGAGAATTACCTCTATCCCTTGGAGGAGATACTTGGTTGGAACATAGCATTCATAACCGAGCACTTGAGCACTATCTGAATTGAACCCAAGGGAACTGAATTTCGGTTCAATTTACCCCATTATTTCTTTACTGGGTTCCTTGGTTTTCCTATAGGAGAAAAAGGCAGGGGTGGTAGGTGATACAACAAAGAACAAAATCATGTAAGATTTTGAAAAATTGATTTTCTTATTCAAGAAATGAGTTGGATGGAATATAAAATGTTGGAAGGACCCTCCATTCTAATACTCAGAGCTATAAGAGAGGCAGCTACTGAGCTTTTTCATTAGCTTGGAATCTACCAAATGATTATTAAGCTTAACTCAGGCAGCTCGAATGATTTTCTGGAACAGCAGGGATATTGGTACAGCCACACAAAACTCCCCCTATGTTTGATATGCTTGTGAGTGACTGCAGCCTAGCCCATGTGTTATCTCATCTTTATGGATCACAGGCACAAATCAGAAAAAGGCAATACTAAGTCATTCTTTTGAGGCAGAAGTCTACTAGTGCATACAATTATTGGCTTTTAAGGAGTGTATTAAGCTTTTTACATGGGCTATTTTATCATTTTCTCCTCTATTTTATCATTTTCTTTCTTTGTAGATGAAAAAAGAAAACCAATCACGTCATGAGTTTAGGAAGCTTGCTTCTTTTGAAAGCAAAAATGTAAGGGTTAAAATTCAGGTGTATGCCCGTAGAGTTCCATGCTTATTTACCACGCCACAGGTCTGACATATGAGTGAATAAATAGCCCCAAAGATGGTCTGCAGGAGAGTTTTTCAAATTCTTGGGTAATTCCTTGTAACATTGAAGAGGTAACTTTGGTATTGGTTTTGTAACGACAACATTTCTGAGTTCCTTACTTAAAAAAAAAAAAAAATTACTCCCAAACTAGTACAAAAGTTGCAATTGTCCTCATTAGGTGCATACTGTGAAACCAAATCCTGGGGCACTTGGGTGGTTTGGTTGGTTGAGCATATGACTCTTGGTTTCGGCTCAGGTCCTGATCTCAGAGTCATGAGATCAGGCTGCATATCAGGCTCCACACTCAGCACAGAATCTGCTTCAGATCCCCTTCCCTCTTCCTGTGCCCCACCTGCTCCTCTCTCTCTCTCTCTCTTAAATAAATTGAAAAATCTAAAAATGAGAGAGAGAGAGAGGTAGAAATTTCCTATCCAAGAATCTCCATCCTAACTTTTACAAAATGAATTTTGATTTAAGAAAAAAATATCAATCGGGGAAAAAATGAAAAGAGAACATAACATGCGATATGAATTTTAAAGGATGAAACTATTTATTTATTTTCCTTCCAAAGTTGCTCTTTTCTGAGATTCACTAGGTTTACAGTTTCGCTTTTTTCACTCTTGAGTGACTCTGTAGTTTTTGTTGTTGTTGTTTTGCTTTTTATTAAGTTTTTTTATCTTAATTCCAGTTTAGTTAACAGTGTTGTATTAGTTGCAGGTATATTAAGATAACAGTTTTTCATAGAACACGTTTCTTTTTTACATTATGTTTCTTCTGTCCAAATAAAATGCTTATCCTTTCATAATCCTATAATATTGATTCAGTTCCTTTCAAAGTGAAATGAATTGTGCCAAAAAATCTTTGAAGAAAAAGTAAAGTATAAAGTGATAATTCCTTACATCTTTGCAGCAATTGGGATACAATTATTATTGTTATAATCCTTACATTATAGATGAGGAAACAAAACCAAAGGTAAAGTGAATTGCCTAAAGTACCTATCAAGCAAGTGGAAAATCCTACACTGGAAGCCAGTTTTGAAAGAAGCAATGATTTCTGTTGGGCCTAATAGCCATCCCAGGAAATACAGGGTCATTCTCTGGGTCATTCCTCCAGCACTTGAGTTTCTATGGGAACCAAGCAGTTAGAACCTTATAGAAATAAATATCACCATTAAAAAGGAGCAAGCTCTGGGGCACCTGGGTTGTTCAGTTCCTTAAGCATCCAACTCTTGATTTCAGCTCAGGTCACAGTTTCAGAGTTGTAATATGGAGCCCAGTGTCAGGTTCCCTCAGGCAATGAGGTGCTGAGTGTGGAGCCTGCTTAGGATTCTCTCTTTCCCTCTTCCTCTGCCCTCTCCCAGCTGTCTTTTGCATGAGCACTCTCTCAGTCTCTCTCTCTCACTGATCACCAGGGTTGATTCAGCTGATCTGGCTGGTGAGGCGGGAGCCCCCTTTCTCCCTCGAAATTCCATGTGTGTCTCTCCTGAAACTGTATGCTCCCATGAAGAAGAAGACCTTCCTCGATAGAGGAGGACCATTCTTCAGTCAAAGGTATACAAGTAGCTGTGCTCCCCTGCCCCTGCTAGAACCTCCAAACAAGCTCTCAAATATAAATAAATAAAGAAAGAAAGAAAGAAAGAACAAACAAACAAATAAATAAAAAGGAGTCATTCTTAACTATAAGCATTCACCAAGGTCCTGAGGCTCTTTCCCTCACAGTATTTGTTTTCTATATCCAATCCTAAATCTGTACACTGTTTTCATTGCTGCTAAAACTAGTCTGGATTGATTAAATTCATCTGGATGAAAAAATATATATATTGCTCATCAAGGATTTTTTTTTTCTTTAAATTTATTTATTTGTCAGAGAGAGGGAGAGAGAGCAAGCACAGGCAGACAGAATGGCAGGCAGAGGCAGAGGGAGAAGCAGGCTCCCTGCCAAGCAAGGAGCCCGATGTGGGACTCGATCCCAGGATGCTGGGATCATGACCTGAGCCGAAGGTAGCTGCCCAACCAACTAAGCCACCCAGGCGTCCCTGCTCATCAAGGATTTTTAAGCTGGATGATTTACTATGTGGCTAGATGCCCTACCCATCTGAATAAACCTCTGATTATCATTAATAAAAGGAGAAGGATACGAGCTTTTCACGAGATTATTTGCCATTGACAAGTCACTTCCATATTGATAAAGTTGCTGATTCTCAAGAAAACCTTTTAGGTAGAAGGATATGCTATTTTTAATAATGTTGTGTACTTCTATGGTTGAGGGTAGTCTAAGGAAAAACAGATGAACTCTTCCTATGATTAATACATTTATATAGAAGAAATTTCAAGGGTCTTTCAATGTTGTTGCATTAAGCACAGACCTACACTGATGTTTCTTATTAATTCCTTTATAACTGATTATTGTAATCCTGGTGATAAAATTTAGTATTTATAGGAACTTAAAGTTTACAAAATAGTATCCCCATATTTTAATTTTACTTTTTTGGTACCAAGAGAGTCTGAAACTAAAGCAGAAAAGTAATCACTAGGATTCATATTTTTTTATTACCCTGTTTTTTTAATAAAGAACTATATACCTCTGGCAAAAAGTTAGTTCCTAGAAAAATCATGAAACTTGCTATGGATGGTCAGAGGCTCAATTTCATACACAGACAAACCGATACACAAAAACAAAGATATATCTAAAGTCATGGACCATCAAGATTTACTAAGTCACAATTTACTAAGAGGCAGCAGATACAGAAAGCTAATTCTACAGCAACCAAAGATCTGAATGCAAGGTCAGCTACTCTGTTTTCAGAGTAAGAAAAGTTGATGAGCCTCTTGGCTTCTGTGAGCCTTTATTTTCCTGTCTGTAATATAGGGCCAGCCACAGCCCCTCAGCTGTTTTTGATGTTATGTTGACTTATGTAAAGGGCTATACTGAAGGGACCGATGGCCAGAGGCCCTACATGAGAACACTCTAACAGTGAGCAAATTGGCAAAATAGTCCAGGTTTACAGGGAGAAATACATCATCTACATTGAATGATTACAGCAATACAGAACCAATGGTACAGCTGTCCATGTGGGCATTGACTCTAGCAAGGTGGTTATCACTAGACTAGACGGGACAAGACTGGACAAAGACTAAGAAAAGATCCTTGAATTTAAAGCTAAATCTCATCAAATAGGGAAAAAAAATGGGAGGGGTGGTAGGGTAAATGTAAGGAAGAAACAATTGAGAAGATACAGGAATAAAGTAATCTTATATGTGGCTTTCAAAAAAGCCTGTTAAAATAAAAAAGAAAATTTTAATGTTACACAAGTTACTGAATCCAGGCTCAATGTCCTTGTTGGTAAAACAGGAAGAATGTTAACAGCTACCTTGTAGGACTTTTTTTCCCCCCTCAGATTAAATGAAAAGATACAGGCCTGTGAAAATGCTGTTCAAACTATAAAGCACATGCTAGCCAGACCACACTGGTAGAGAAAAGGAGCACATCTACAGCTGAAAGATACTTTGATATCTTTGGTCCTGCTTCACATCACATATGAACTAAAGAGAAAATTAATCCTACAGAAGGTTATTATGTAAGTCATGTTTTTAACCTGATTAGAAAACCAGTGTCTGCTATTCTGAAGGCTCTCCTCTTTTCCCACATTGGGAATGTGAGGGTTGCTCCAGGTTATATCCTGATCTCTTTCCTACCCCTTCTACTATCCTAGGCCATCTCACCCACACCCATAACTTTAGTATCCATTGATCTAACCGTGCCTCTTATATTCTATTTTTAGCCCAGTTCTTTTCAGGCCCTTTAGACTGGTATAGCCAACTGCCTACTGGATATCTCCATCTTTATGTCCAAAGATACCTCAAACATAGCTGGACCAAACAGCCCTTCCCTCTCCCACCCTTGCTCCTTCCTTTGTGTTCTCCATCCTTTTGAATGGTTTCACCATCCACTGAGTTTCTCAGAGCAGAAATTTTGGTTTGACATTGACTTTTCAATCTCCATGGTTCCTCAAATCCAATCAATCACCAAATATCACCCTTTCTGCTGTCTAATTAAATCCTATGCATTTATATTGTCTTCTACCCAGACTATGTCACCATCAACAGTTCTTCTGAATTGTTTTTAGTCCTCAACCTCCATTTTCTCCCAATCCATTCTCCATATTGTGTCCTGAATGATCTTCCTGAAATCCAAAGTTAATCAAGTATTCCCTATGCTTTAAAACCTCTGATGGCTTCCCCATACCCAACAACTTAACATGGCTCACAAGGGTTTCATGATCTAGTTTCTGCTTATTCTCAAAGCCCTCCTCTATTACCTTCAAGAGAGGAGCGCATACACATCAGCTTTACTGAGTCTCTTCCATTATGCCATATTTCCTTTTGCCTCTATACTTTAGTATACGCTAGATCTTCTGCTTAAAACACTCTCTCATTCTTCCTGCAAAACATACACACACATATAAACATACTCACTGTACTCTCTTAATTCATAGTTAATATTTTAACTCTTACATTAAACTTTCCATCGTCTCGGACACTTTCTTTATCCATCCCATTTTGAAGTCTGGGCAAGGTATTTCCCAATACATTCCTGGTACTTCCACCATCATAAAATTATATTGTAATCACCAGATTACTCCCGTGTCATCTCCATGAAACCATACAAGTGGTAAGGATCAGATCTCTGTCTTTTATATCCCTCTCTCCTTGGGTAGTAGCTGGGATTCAACCAGAATCTCAGAACCACAGGGGATACATATCATGATTTTTCGCAAGGAATTGGCCTGTGCGGTTGTGGGGGCTGGTTAGATGAATATGAAATCTGTAGGGCTGGTATGAAGAAGGAGGCAGGAACTAATGGACATGAGTTGAAGCAGTTGTGCATGGGCCAGATTTTCCCTTTAGAGAAGCCTACCTCTGATCTTAAGACCTTTCAACCGACGGACTCAGACCCAACTCACCTGGATTATCTAAGATAATATCATTTACTTACAGTTAATTATGGATTTAATCACATCTTCAAAATACCTTTATGGCAACACCTAGATAAGTGTTTGGGAATGAATAACTGGGGACTACAACCTAGCCAAGATGACAAATAAGGCTAAAGACCACACCTTAGCACTTACTATATGGTGGGCCCTCAATAAATATTTGTGAAATGAATGGCTGCATAAACTGTTTTATTCAGTAAGGGCACCTCTGGGATACATGTGAAGCACTCCACTTTGTACTATTCACATAGGCACTATCATATTATTTACACTTCATACCTATTAAAATCTGTGAGTCTTGGGAGGGCACACTTGAAAGGAAAAAGTTACATCTTTTGTGCCACTCATGGTCCTTCTGGTTTCTTCAGAGGGAATCAAATCACATCATTAAATGGAGCAGGCTTGGAGCTTCCTGAGGATAGCAGCATTTGTGTTATTCGTGTTCTTGTTGTTCTGGTGCTCTCTCAGCCCTCCCACCCTGTACGTGTACAGTAACTGCTCAGTGGAGATCTGTAAAAAGGGCAAAAGTAACCTGCAAAGACCCTTTTTTTAAACGATAGATTTTGAAGTGGTGCTGGCTGCTGTGGGTCCTGTATCTTTTAAAAATATATAATTTAGATATGGTAAAATTCGCCCTTCTGAGTGTATCCTTCCAAGAGTTCTGACAAAGGCATACAGGATTTCGTTACTCAGAAACCCTCCCATGCTCCTTAGAGTCAACCCTGTCACCCCCATTCCTGGCAATCAGTGTGACCTGTCTCAAGGTACTGACTTTTCCAGAATGTGAATCATACAGCATGTCATATCAATTGAAAAGATTCTAGAATCATTTGGGTGTGGCACAATGCACTTTAGATTCCTCCATGTTACCCTATTTCAGGTTCAATAATTTGTTCCTTTTTCTTGCTGAATACTAGTCCATCACACAGATGTATTGTGGTTTGCTTATCCACTATGGGCCTTGCTGTTAATTACTCAAGATCTGTCTCTCTTCATTCTTCCTCAGTCCTTTTCTCTATCTCTTCTCTCAAAGAGGTGAAGCACTGTTCTATTTGGTTAGGTTGAAGAACACTTCTTAGATTCTATTTTGGGGTTGGATCCTTGTGAGTTGCATTGAGCAACTAGGTCATTTGTTTTTTCTCTCAAAATACAGTTGCATGGCTAAAAGAGAAGGTTTTGTTTGTACTTCACCTCTGTGGCACACTAACTGTGCAATTGATCAAGTTACCTAATCTCTGTGTGCCTGTGTTTCTTTATATGGGCAATGCAGAGGATAACAGTCCTTACTGACTGAGGTTATGAACATCAAACCAGTTAATAATTACAAATGGTATACAGCAGTGCCTGGTGTATCCTAAACTCTTAGTGGGTGTTTATTATTTAGAGCCATTTTGATACATGAAAGGGGCTTTACTGTGAATAAAGATAGGATGTATAAAACTTAAAGAAAAATCTGCTCTTGCTCCATTGTCTTGGGAAGGTGATTTTGGCAGAGAGACAGGAACTGGAGGCTCTGTGTGGCCATAAGTTATGACGTCACCCTGTAGGTGGTAGTGTGGAGTTGTGTATTTCTTTACGTTTTGACAGTGGAAATCTGCCTAATATGTCTTCGTGCACTCTTCCCATTGCCCCTACTCTGAGATAATTGGATTGACCTAGCTGGTGGAAAAGCTGTGTCTGGGTGAATTACGAGTTTGGCATTTATCTGATTCACACAGTTCCCTTAGCAATAGAAGCACAGACTTGCTGGAAAATATTGTTGCCTCAATCCTTATGTGGGCTCTCAGGTCATGTCACTCCTGTGGATGGCTTGCCACCATCCTCAGCATTATTCTGTACACATTTTCAATCTTTGCTGGGTTGTCCCTGGAAAAGGGCAACAGGAGAACTACAGGCAAAAAATAAATTTATTTTCCCTTTAGTCTGACCACTTTGAACTTGAAATATTGATAAAATGAGTTCCTCCAACCGAGCTTATAGTTCCCATGCCTCAATAAAATTGTTGTAACTTTCACCCACTGTATCCACTTTGCTGGAAGACAATTCCTTTGTTCCTTTTATTCTCTAAGCCCAGTATTTACTTCATTTATACAAACATACACTGAGATTTTATAGACCCATTTTTTTTTTCAGATGTGACTCTATATCTCTATATTCCTTGAGCTTCTATTTTTTACAAGTGGTCTAAGCTCCTGAAAATCCTGAGTCATTATAAAATGGTATCAAAATAAATGATCTCTGGCTCATAAGCTTTCTGATATTAAAAAAAAAAAAACCTTTTCAGTTTTTGCCTTTTTTAAATGATAAAGTGTTCTTGTACAAGTTACAGGAGTATAGCTTAGATTTTAAAAAATTTAGATAAACAAAAAGGGAAAATTTAAATTAGCTAAAGTACTACCACACAGAGATAACCTCTTGTTTTACTGGGTTTTCCCAGAATTATCAATCTGATCTATGCATAAAACAGGAGCTTTAACTTTGTATGCAAATAATGCATTTCTAGCTTACTTTATTTAATGTACACTATTATTTTGATGGCTTTGTGATTTTATGCTATATTTATATCACTAAATAATATTTATATACACACATACACATATATATACACATATGTGTGTATGCCTATTTACTGACCTTCTCTCCATTCATATATGTATTCCAATGTTATTCTCATGACACATAGTTTTTGTAACTTTATAGCACTTTTTCATATTTAATTGGACAAGTTCTCCCGCATTGCTCAGTTTCAAAATTTGAACTAAGAGATTGCTGCTATGAAAATGACAACTGTCTAATCTTAGAAAAATGTTGTAATTTTAAATATTCCCCACTCTATTACGCATATTTCATAAGTGTGCAAACACACACACACACACACACACACACCTTAAAGTAGAACTATTAAGGGAAAATGGTAAAGTAACATCCTTCCCTTTCATGGGCTTCTCCTCTGGTGGTTCGTGGAGAGGCCCAGTGTTCTCAAGATCTCTCTATCAATTCCCCATCAAATTTCCCTTGGGCTTAATGGTACAGTTAGAAAGGAAAAGCAATCCCATATCAGATTTTACTCTTGTGGATATGTGCATTTTAGTATGATTCCTCTTCGTTGTCCTCCCCCCCGCCAATAAAATCTTGATTCCGGAATTTCAGTT
Organism: Mustela putorius furo; assembly: GCF_011764305.1. NCBI lineage: Eukaryota > Metazoa > Chordata > Mammalia > Carnivora > Mustelidae > Mustela > Mustela putorius. The sequence continues at coordinate 11,252,552 of NW_025421294.1, forward strand.
TTCTAGACATGATCCACCAAGCAAGAAATTTTTCATCCCTATGGGTAACCATATATTTTACAAACTACAGACCTGGTTCTGACCCTGAAAATTCAGACAAATATATCATGCTCCGTGTCAGTATTTTCAAGTTTAAAATAGTTCTCTGGCATTAAAATTAATACTAACTGCTAACTGTTATGTATAATGAAGCCTCTCCCATTTATAGAAATTACAGTAATGGGGAACAAGGAGAAACTGAAACAGAGGAACGATGTGATAAAACAGTGTCTGAGGCATTGAGAGGAATTAGTATGCAGGATGACCTGCCCGAGAAAGGAGCTGGAGAAAAAGGAATCATCTGGGTCAAGGTCTGGTAACCTGGAGGCAAATTGGAATCAGCTGTAGAGTGTTGATAGCTACCTATGCCTTGCTTGCAGGAGCAGTTACACCCCAACATCTTGGGTGGAGCTGGGGCATTGGTTTACCCTCGGTTTGCTTTAAAACTCTGAAGGTAATTTTAAAAATTATTTACTTATTATTATCTTAAAATATGGATAACTCAAAATTACAATTTTAACCATTTTTAACTGTATGATTTCTGGTGATTTTAATCTTGACTCTAAATGCATTCTGGTTAAGGGGATGGAGAAAGGTATATGTATGGGGCAGGTAGAAAGCTTTTAAAACCATGCAGCTTGGAGCACCTGGATGGCTCAGCCAGTTAAGTGGCTGCCATCAGCTCAGGTCAGAATCCCAGGGTCCTAGGATCGAGGCCAGCCGGGAGCCTGCTTCTCCCTCTCCCTGCCTCTCTCCCTGTTTGTACTTCCTCTTTCTGACAAATAAATAAATCTTGAAAAGAAATAATGTTTAAAAAAATGTAGCTTATCCTTATGTGTAAATTGATCTATGACATCTATGATTTTCAGCCAATCACTTGGTAAATTCATGGTAATGCTCACTAAATACTAACAAATTTGAGTTATCAAGACTAAAGAAGTAGTGAATTAGAGCAATCACTTATGTAGTCAAAAACAAAATTTTTATATAAATTATTGTCCACCTCAGGGCTTCTTTTGATTTATAAGTGCATCCCAGATTTAATAATGAGGCCTTTTCATGCTGGATAGCCAATGTTTGAAACTCCCATTTTACTGATTTATAGCCCTGCTTTCTGGCAAAAGATACACATTTTAGCTATTGCACTCGCACTCTGTGTGTGTGTGTGTGTGTGTGTGTGTGTATGTGCTTTCCCAGTACAGATCTTTAAATAATTCCTCAGATTATCAGCTCCAAATATAAATCATCACCTAAAACATCACTAAATGTTTATTAGTAATAATTAGCTACATTTATTAAACGTGCAGATACCTTGTCTCACAATCAATTAAATTAAATCAAGCTACAGAGAATCAAACCCCAGAAACAACTCTTACCTCCACACAGGCTAAGTCTGCAAAAGTAAAAGCTTTGCTTTTCTCTAGTTTTCTTCCACTAAGTTTCCCAGCAACCACATCTACCACTCCACAGAAGCAGCAGCCAGTGTTAATCATTATCAATTTCATCCTCAGGTTCTTTTCAGTGGTTGTTAAATGTTGCACAGGAGGAGAAAGAATTTTCCCTTTACCCTACTAAGTTCTTGGCTGAGACCCCCTATGATAAAGGACAGATTAAGGAGAGAAAAACAAAGAGAAGTTTATTAACATGTATACCTCATGTATATATGAAATGGTCCAAGTCACCAACTTAAATACCAGTTCAGGTAAAGACAAACATACGTATTGGGAGGTGCTGGGGTAGCAATTCACAGGAAGAAAAGAGAAGGCAATGTTTAATCAACAGAGATGATCCTGCAGAAGCAGATGAGTCTCTCAAGTGAAAAAGATCTCTTGGAATAGCTCTCTGGCCGGCCTGGGCTCCTTTCTAATGCAAATTTCCATTATAAATACAGATTTCTCTTAGAAAAGCGTACTCACTACTTTGTTTTCAGAGCTTCTGCTGTGTGTGCAGTTCAGGGGGGGAAATAGTGCTAATACCAAGGAAGCATATTTTGGGGGCTTTTAGCCTGTGGCTCTTCAAAGTGCAGCAGGAAGGGTTGTGACAATAGATATAACCAGGCCCTATGGAAATCAGCATGTCTGAATGTGGCAGAGAATAGCTCATTTCAACCCTTGACTTCTAGAATAAAAATAGAGACATCCTCAGAAAGTAAGTAATCAATGTCCACTGTATCAAGGTCAAGGAATCAATTACAGGGAGCAGTGTGTCAAAGTTAATGTACAAGATCTTTTTCTTTAAGTTTTGGAAGTTGACTCTATACAAATCCAGGTTAAAATCCTGAAAAACAATTGCTTCCCTTTGAACTTAACATCAGACTTGAAGTAGAAGTTTTAAGAAAAGAAGCCGATCCAAGTACTTCCAAAATTTTTCCTTTGGATAAGTAAAAGGATCATTTGGTTAAGATCAGAAACTTGATATTTGGCTATTTTGTTATGAACCAACCAAAAAATATTTTTTTTGAAAATCTACAACCCTCTTTTCTTGAAGAGCTCTGAATGGATTATTCTTTCAAGCGACTTCGACAGTTGGGCAAATCCAAACCACAAAATGAACAATGTGTTAAACCAGAGAATCAATATTTCTAATTAATGGCAAAGGAGCAGTTATCTATCATAGTCTCCTTTCTTGGGATACAACTGTGTTCCATTTTAGGGAATCTAAAGGAAACGGCTAATAATGGAACTTCTTAATGTTAACATTTGTGTGCTATACTGTTCAGTCCCATCCTGGTAAGACAAGGTGAAATGTGGGACGCCTGGGTGGCTCAGTGGGTTAAAGCCTCTGTCTTTGGCTCGGGTCATGATCCCGGGGTCCTGGGATCAAGCCCTGCATCAGGCTTTCTGCTCAGCAGGGAGCCTACTACCCACTCTCTCTGCCTGCTGCTCTGCCTACTTGTGATTTCTGCCTGTCAAATAAATAAATAAAATCTTTAAAAAAAAAAAAAAAGATAAGGTGACGTGTTTCCGGACTCACTGAAACTCTAGGCTATCTCTCAAAGGACAAAGAACCTTAACTAAATGTGTCAGCTCAAGCCACTAGAAGGCAAGTGTGTTTGCCATATTGTGTGACTCTTACAACCACACTAGGGAAATAGGTTAAGAATGGAATCCCTCTCAACCACCAGGGGGCTCAGGTTCACTCCCACTCTAAGAGAGAATTTGATTAACACTGAACTTCCTGAAACTGACTTGAGCCCTTATTGCAGAAAACTATTAAGAGAATGTCAAGCAGGTAAGTCATCAGCAAAGATTAACTTCTGGATGAAAGGTCATGAAAAGAAAGAGGAAAAGTGTACTAGAAAAAATTTTGATTAACAATAGGATTACACTGGGGGAATAATGGGGAATTTGAATAAGGTGATTAAGAAGACTGGATTTATCCAAATGAAAATGGCAAGTCACCCACGTAAACAATAGTGAGGTCTGTAACCCTCCTTATTACTGGCATGGAATATTTGGGTTGAAGATGTTCTAGTTTAGTTATGGCGGCACTGGTCTGTTTAGTAGGTTGCTTGGCTCCCACCCACAGAAGGATCAAGCACATGCAAAAATGTCTCTTTCTCTTATTACAGCCTGTGTGGAGAACAAGACAGACCATTAAGTTCTGTTCTAGACTGTCATAACTATACCTAAGAGGACCCAGACAGCAGCAAGATAGAATGCGGAGGTTTCTCAATCCATCACGCATCTGATTCAGAGAATCAAATGCTGGGCATTACTGTTCATGGGTTAGAAGGAAGCATCTTCTGTGGAGCCTCTGCTGAATATGAAAATAGGCTTGTCTTTGCCAGTTTGTGAACTCCCTCACAAAAGATGCTAGGCAAGGAGAGTCTGTTTTGAAGCCCCATGATACTAAGAGAAAAGTTCTGGAAAGGAGTAAAAAGGGAACAGAAGAACCCAGAAACAACCGCTGGTTTTGCATGGTACTTTGCAGAAGAGAAACCTACACAGGCAGTGGAAGAGACTGCAGGTGTTCGATATGTCAGCTGCGGACATGACTGGCAGCTCTGTGCTTTCAGAATGATTAATCACCCCACAGTTACCTCTGGGCTGGTGATGCTGCTGAGAGCTGTTTAACATTCTAGTTCCATTGTTGAGTTCTGGACTTGGAAGGCCTCTAGTGGCTGTCAGTCTCATTAAGAGGAAAAAAAAAAAAAAAAGAAACTGCTATGTCATCTAAAGAGTTTTATGACCAGAATCTAAAATGTGACAGTTCTAAGGCTTCCCTCTTTTAATAGGGAGTTTTGCACTGACTAAAAGGCAAGTGAGATCTGTAACAGAGGAACAATAATAGTGGTACTTCTTGACTTTATTTGTGTTATTCGGTTAGTAACATAAGTGGTTCTCTGATGAAAATAAGAGAGGGGTTTAATGTATAGTGTTCCAAGTAATGTAATTCTACTTTCTTCTCATGTCCAACTTAAAATGATGAATAGGTGTAAAAAACAAAACAAAACAAAAAAACCTTTTAAATACATTTGGTTACACAGTATTCTTACCTTTTGTCAACCTGCCTTCCCCTCTCATAGGCACAAACCCAGAGAGCCCCTAAGAAAACAGAAGAGAGAGAGTAACGCAGTCTTTGTGGGGAACAGCAAAGTATATCCAAGCTTTCTCCTGTGTGGCTCTTATTGACTCCTATTTCCCTTCAGAATATTAAGTAGGATTGGAAGTACACTCTGCAGATAGATGCTCAAGTCAGAAAAGCTGATAAGAACTAGACTGGTTTAGGCTAATGAGAATCGTACAGAACTAAGGTATAAGATGAAAGGACACACATCAATCATATTCTCCACTCTATCTCCTAGGCATCACACATAAAGAATATCCAAAGCACTTTTTCCCAATAGGAGAATTATAAAAATCGTATTTCTTAGAGCTAGCTCTGTGCTTGTGTGGAATGTGCTACTAGAAAGTTCCTTGTTAGCTAGTCCATGTCACCAGGGTAAGAACTAGATAGAATAAAGGAGAGGAGGAATAATGTCAACCAACAGTAAAAATGTGCATATTTTCAATACTCCTCACATTATATCTTTGTTGGGAATACTATGATAATCAAAAGAGACTAAATAAGGTACACATCCAACAAGGGCGAGCCTCCTGACACACCAAAGTCATGAGCTATAGGTATCAAGAGGCAGAGAGGGGCCACTATATATCTCAGTATTTATAAACTCAGGACAAACGCCTTCATATTTAAATAGCCCTCTTCATATATCACCCTTTATATCTGACAATGATGTGGGACTAAGTCAGTAAAAACAAAATGTGTCAAAATGAGACAGAGGCATCTCTAACAGTAGTTGGAGACAAAATGAGACAGAGGCATCTCCAACAGAAGTCATTCAAGATGGCTGACTGTGCATCTGTATTTAGCTCTTCTCCCTCACAGACCCATATTAAATCAGTAGGGAGGAATAAAAAATGCATTTGCCTATAACAACAAACAGAATGGGAGATAGGGACTATCAGTAGAAAAAAAATCCACTAAGCTTCTGGAAGGCAGAAGGATAAAGAGGATGTTTACTGTTCAGGCTAAGTGGGAGGAGGAGGCCATAGCACAGAATTCATGCTGTGTGTGTGGTTGCCAAAGAGGCGGACAACCTGCTCATTGGAGTCCTGGCAAGCCTTCACACTCAAAGCCAAATGGAGGGGTGAAAAAAGGGAAATTGATAGAAAGTCTTAAGACAAAAGAGCTGAAGTCCCTACCCCATTAGACATGATGTCAAGAAGACAGGCATTTATCCCTGAGGGTTTATCCCTGACACATAAGGGTTCTTCCCTAAAGAAAAACTGCCTGGGACAACCAGGGAAACCAGTGTGAATACTGTCACACCAAAGCAAAGCTCACTGATTCCTTGAATGTAGAAGCCATCCAACCTAATGATCAACTTCTTACCTACCCACTCTAAAGCAATAGGAACCCTTAACTGTACCACTCCAGTTCATAAATGCCTGAGTTAGACTTTATATGACCTTGTTCTGAAATACAAAATACAGTTGAATCTTGAACCACAAAAGGGTCAGGACACTGATGCCCCATAAAGTCAGAAATATACATATGATCTCACTGATACATAGAACTTGAGAAATAAGTGAAAGGATCATGGGGGAAGAGAGGGAAAAATAAAACAAGACGAAATCAAAGAGACTCTTAATCTCAGAAAACAAACTGAGGGTCGAGGGTCGCTGGAATGGAGGTAGGTGGGAGGGATGGCGTGGCTGGGGGATGGACACTGGGCAGGGTATGTGCTATGGTGAGTGCTGTGAACTGTGTAAGCCTGATGAATCACAGACCTGTACCCCTGAAACAAATAATACATCATATGTTAATAATTTAAAAAGAAATACATATATACCTTTTGACTCCCCCAAACTGTTGACTGGAAGCCATATTAACAACATAAACCATCAAATAACACATTTTGCACATTATGCATAACATACACAATATTTTTACAATACAATAATCTAGAGAAAAGAAAATGTTACTTGGAAAATCCTAAGGAAGAGAAGATACATTTACAGCACTATATCATATTTATTGAAAAGTACTCGTGTATGAATAGACCCCTGTAGTTCAAACCATTGTTGTTCAAGGGCCAACTGTAGCTGACTGGCCTTTTAGGAAAGGCTTCTAAAAGAAAATAAAAGAAAAACATAAATACATTTTGAAGATCAAATGGAAAAAAATTAAGATTATTCTGAGAACCAAATATACAATTAGCAACTTCAAAATTTGAGATGATAGTGTATCCACAAACCATAAACAGGATGCTATAAAAAAAGAAACTATTGGAAAACAAGAAAGTGGTCTTGGAAATTAAAAACACAGTTGATAAAATAAAAGTTATTCTCACTTTGAAAGATGGAGTCAAAAAACTTTCCCAAATAGCCAGGAACTATCCTTAGCATTTTAATTAATACAAGCCTATGATGTACGTAATGGTACAATGCATTTTTCTATAGTTGAAAGATACAGAGATTAGGCAACTTGTCCAAGGTCCATTAGCTAACGAGTCAGGATTAAACCCATTCAGTCTAGCTCTAGCGTCTAATGAATTTAACTGCTTTGCTATTTCCAAAAAGACTACCTAACATTTTACAAGTACTTACTCTGTTAATGGCTACTGTGCTAATGAACTAAGTCATTTAGTCCTCAAAACAAACTTAGAAGTAGATACCACTATTATCCAGCCTACAGGTGAGGAAATGTTAAGCAAGAAAGGTTCAGAAATTCTGAACCAATTCTGATGCAATCACACAGACAATAAGTTGGGAAGGTGAGATTTGAATCCATGCTGTCTTGTGGCTATAACCTATTACAGTATCTAAAATAAGAAGCTAGAAATAGGAAGGTAAAGATAAAATAAGATCTGCAAACAAACAATATTTAATATAATATCTGCCTTAGTTTCACAAAGAAAGAGCAGAGAAAATGGAGGTGAAAAAATCAGCAAATATATTTTAAAAGCAAAAGCTTACTAGAATATCATAAAAGCTGATTTTGAGAGAACAATACCTGGGCAACCATTATGAAATGTTAGAGCAAGAAGGAGAAAGAGAACATGTTAAAATCTCTACTGGTGGTAGAGTATGATGACAAGCAAGGCAGGGGAAAAAAAAAACAAAAACAAAACCAGACAAGATCCGACTGAGAATCAGCATCTCACCTACTGGATGCTAGAAGACAGTGGGATCATGACTCAAAATTCTGAGAGGAATAGTATTCAGTCTAGAATTCTGTTCTCAGCCAAATTATCGATGAAATTTGAAGGCAGAGAGAAGATAATTTAGATTTTCAAGAAATGTGACACTATCTCTCCTGTAGGCAGTTACATGAGGCTGTGGTCCAACCTGGTAAAACAAGACAGGAAACTAAAAGAAAAAAAGAAAGAAAAAAAGACATAGTCTCCAGAAAATGATGGCTTCAACCCAAGAAAATAATTACAAAACCCCTACATGCAGAAGATGCCAAGATGAAATAGTCTTACTTTAAGTAAGGGAAGGAATTTTCCAAATAAGGGGGAGGAAGAAACAGAGAGAGAGAGAGAAGAGAATAAAAAGGAAAACGGCAATTTCAGAAAAAGAAAAAGCAGAATCCTTGGGTGGCTCAGTCAGTTAAGCATCCAACTCTTTTTTAAAAAAAATGTATTTATATATTTGACAGAGAGAAAGAGATCACAGGTAGGCAGAAAGGCAGGCAGAGAGAGAGGGGGAAGCAGGCTTCCCGCTGAGCAGGGGGCTGAAAGCTCCCTGCGGGGCTCAACCCCGGGACCCTAAGATCGTGTCCTGAGCCAAAGGCAAAGGCTTAACCAACTGAGCCACTCAGGTTCCCCTAAGCATCAAACTCTTGATTTCAGCTCAGTTCATGATCTCAGGATAGTGAAATTGAGCCTGGCATTAGGCTCTGTACTTAGTGTAGGGTCTGCTTGAGATTCTCTCCCTCCCTCTCCCTCCGTCTCCCTCTGCTCTTCCCCGTACTTACACTCTCTCTAAATAATAAATTTTTTTTAAAAAGCAGTACAAAAAGGGAAGTATAATCATAACTTCTTTTTCTATAAAGAATAATATATGGACATAGTATTCAACCTATATACAAAATACATATATTTATGTCACAAAATAGAATATAAAGGTTGAAAGTGAAGTACATTTAATAGTAGTGAGAAATGAAAACAGGAGGAAAAGAGGGACAAAGTTAGAGCTCAGTGTACGTCTGTACAGGTTGTGCACTGGACAAATGTGCCCAAATGATGGTGCAGTGGGGGCTATTTTAGGCCACCTGGGCTATATAACAGAATACCATGGACTAAGTAGTTTATAAACAACAGAAATGTTTTTCTCACAATTCTGGAAGCCGGTAAATCTAAGATCAAGACGTGGGCAGATTTTGTGTCTGGTGAGGACCTGCTTTCTGATCCAGAGACAGCCATCTCTTGCCATGTCCTCACCTGGCAGTAAGAGTGAAGGAACTCTCTGGGGCATCTTTTATAAAACACTTACCCATTTACGAGGGCCCTACCTTCATGCCTAATCTCCCCCCAAACTCCCCATCAACCACCACATTGAGGATTAGGTTTCGACATAAGAATTTGGGTGTGGGATAGGGGGCTACAAAAAATCAGTCCATAGTAGGCAATTAATATTAAAAATGTTAAGAGAAATCATTTATACATGACAAAATAAAAGCTTAAGGCATGTTACTTCATGTTCCAGTGGTAATCAATGGAAAATACATCTATGTGTGAAAAGCAGAGAGAAGATGATATGAGTGTGAGCCAAGTGGGTTAACACCTAACCAATCATATGAAGACCAATGAATTGTGGTGTATATCTCCTATGTAGAAATATAGTAGTTATTTATAAAAAGATCTAAATACCATCACAAGTGATTGCAAGAAGAGAGGGAGGTAATGGGGCTGGTAACATCTGGGGCCAATTATTTGTCTTTATACTATATGGTCTTCTACAGTATTTGATTAAAAAATTGCATATATTCTTTTTGATAAACCAAGTGTTTTAAAAAATACAAAAAGGATTTTAATTCAGTCTATTTTCTCTGCCCAATGTTATCATCTTTTGGTGGGTATATTTTAAGCCTAGAAAATCTGGAGATGGGGGAATATAGAAATAGATGGAAGAGAATCACATATGACTCAATAAAGAGTATATCAGAAAAGAATATGTAAAGGCAGAGGACCTTTGGTCACAAAAAGATGTGTGTAGGAAAGAATAATAGCAAGAGGAAGCACATCAAACAATCTGGAATGTTTAAAAAAAAAAGCAGGAAATTCTATTTGTTTTTTGCCATGTGATTATTTGTGCATTTGGAAAACATTTATTGAACACTTATTATTTACCAGGCACTGTGATAACAAGGAAGTGATGTAGCTATAACCCCAGCTCTTTAGGAACTTACATTTCTGCAGGGCTGGCAAGAACAGTACCCAGTAGGTGCAAGACAGGCTATGGAATAAATATCACAAAAGGGGTATAAATATAGGTCTATAAGAGTTTTTTAGAAAGGCAATATATCTTGATGTGACAATAGTGGATATTTAAAGCCTATGCGATATCACAAGACAAAACAGTCATAAAATGGCCAAGCATGTCTGTGAAAAAAAAAAGTGTAGTCCTCAATTCTTAACCCTACTTGCTGAATCTTTGGGGGAGCATTTTAAAAGCAAATTATCAAAATTTTCAATCTATTTGAAAATATACGCTACAACAATGATATTTCTGGCATACAGAAATATCATTGTTGTAGCGTATATTTTCAAATAGATTGAAAATTTTGATAATTTGCTTCTGTATGCCAGAAATATCTTCTGGAATTTTAAATTCTCTCTCAAGAACCACAATCAATGTAAAAGAATAATCTTCCTCTGAAGCATCAAATGAATCTGCCTGAACAAATAAGTAAATCCAGCTTCTAACCAGGCCCAAGAAAAAAGGTACTTCTGGGGCCACCTTCTAATTTTAGGCCATACTTCTTCCATATTCTATCTTCATCATGTTAAGCAAAAGTTCAAGACTCAAGCTACCTTTGATGGGGTCAACAGAAGTCTTCAGAGAGAGGCATAATAAAGCAAAGAATCTAATCTATAACCAAAACAGATGGGTAGAACTGCAAAAAGTGTATTAGTCAATAGTGACTGACTTCCCAAATAAAAGCTTTCACTGGTCATTTAAGGAGGCACCCTTATATCCCTCTCAAACTACTCCCTTTCATGTAGGACCTTCCTTAGCTCTTCTCTGCCACCCTCTTGCTCACTTTTCCAGGGATGCTGGTGAGCCTGGAAGGAAGAACTGGGCATGGATGTCCATGGTCCTTTCCCTCCCTTTCTTCTTTTGGGATATAGTTACCCATAGAGACCCACACACTTTACTTTGCTCCAAGAGCAAAGTTATACAAGGACAACTCCAACAAGGAAAGGATGTGGATATACAGGTGTGCTATGGCTAGAAGTAAATCCTCCAATTTACAGAGGCAGCATTAGCAAGTACATTTGCCTCATATACCCAAAGCCACATTTCTAAACTGACCAATATCGGTAATAAATAATATAAATTAAATAATAAATAATAAATAATAATTTTATTAAAATAATAAATAGTAAATAAATATAAATAAATTATTTATAAATAAATAATAAATAAATTTTAATAATTAAAACCAAATGACTTTGTTTTCCATATTTCTTGCACTTCTGACTTCCTTAATCAATGCAGTACTTGGGCAAGGAAAAAAATTAATGTTTATTAATGTTTATCACCTGGTTTTTTCTATTTCTCCCCTGCCTTTGTTGACAGGTAAGCACAGTCCATTTCTATCTTTCCTGTACATATACACACAGACACACATATGTATATGTATGTGTATCCATACACATGCATTATATATATTACATATAATGGAAAGTTTCAAATCTATACAAAAGAAGGTAACAGATTATAATAAACTCTATGAACCCATTGCCTAGCTTCCACACATTTTTAAAAATAATTTAAGCAAATGGTCAATCCTATTAATTTTTTTCTTTAAAACAATTTTTTATTATGTTCAATTAGCCAACATAGAGTGCATCATTAGTTTTTGATGTAGTGTTCAATGATTCATTAGCTGTGTACAACACCCTGCATTCATCACCATATGTGCCTTCCTTAATACCCATAACCCAATTACCCCATCCCCTCACTCCCCTCCCTTCTGTAATCTCAGTTTGGTTGCCGGAGTCCAGTGTCTCTCATGGTTTGTCTCCCTCTCTGATTTCTTCCCATTCAGTCCTCCCACCCTTACCCTGCGGTCTTCTGTGCTATTCCTTATGTTCCACATATGAGTGAAACCATCTTGTTTAAACTGACTTTTCACCCCAATCTCCTTGCCTATCATACCTCTCACTCCCCATCTCTGCTCCTTGCCTCTCTGTGACCTCCAGAATCACTGACAGAAAATAGAGAACTCAGAAAGACAAGAACGAGGAGTTCTTGGTGGTTTGGATGCAACTAGAAACCGGCTGAACCAGACTCCCCACTTTGTAATAAGTTTATAGAATTGGGGTGCCTGGGTCTCAGTTGGTTACCAACTTTTGGTTTCTGCTCAAGTCATAATCTCAGGGTCCTGGGATGGAGGTGGGATCCCTCTCAGCTTGGATTCTCTTTCTCCCTCCCCCACTGCCACTTCCACCCACACCCATGCTCTTGCTCTCATATAAATAAATAAATCTTTAAAAATAATAATAAAGTTTATACCATAGTGTTAAAATAATGAAGAAAGATTTGAAGAAAACTGTAAAGAACCCAGGTTGTATTTTATCACCAAAAACATTCTGTCCAGCAAACTCCAGGTTTTTAGGTAGATTTAGAGATTTCCCCAATGATTTGGAAGTGTCTTTACACTGTTAGGGAACCATTACAGCACCATTGACAATGGTTTGAGAAGATATTATTAACTCTGCTTTATATAGATGAGAAAGCCGAGGCTTAGCAAGGTTAAATATGTAAGAAGGAGCAGGACCAGCACTTAAATTCAGGTGTGTTTGGCTTCAAAGCTCATGCCCTTAATTAACCAGTAAAGTTGTGTTCTCTCACTATTTAAAAAGAGTTTGTGTGAGATTTCTTTTCTTTCTCTCCTGCCTTCCTTCCTTCCTCCCTCCTCCCCTCTCTCTCTCCTTCTTCCTTCCTTCCTTCCTTCCTTTCTTTCTTTCTTTCTTTCTTCCTTCCTTCCTTTCTTTCTTTCTTTCTTTCTTTCTTTCTTTCTTTCTTTCTTTCTTTCTTTTCGGATGATCACCTGAAAAACCAGAGCAGGCATCTGGGAGAAGACATATGTGATTCCCTCCTAATGGAACCTTGTAGAAAATGTGGAAGAGAGAATAAGTTGCATGCAGGTGGGGGAGAGAGAACCACTGAGTTATAGTTTATTTTGAAAAGTGAAACAAATGTACAGAAACTCATCAGAATAATGGCACAGCCTCATCAACTTTAAGCAAGGATTTTTTTTTACATTGTATCAATTGTGGGATTTCACATAAAATATTTAAATAGTGTGTTCCAGTCTCATTTTCATTATAGTGATGACCTCAATCCATTTTCAATGAGTCTAGCAAAGTTTAGGCTCAGCCAAATGCACTGACACTGTAGCTAATCATCTGTACATTTCAAATGGGGCAAGAAGAAATCCCTTTACCTTTCACCTCCCCTTTACTTCTTCCTTCCCCAATATGCTCCTTATCAAGTTGCCAGGGATATTCGAATCCCACAACTGGTTGTTGGAGGTCCTCTCAAATGTAGATTTTCTCTCCTGGGAAACAAACACACTAATTTATACAGAGAATCTGGCACTGGTCTAGAAGAGAGAGATAGAAAAGATACCAAGAAAAAGGTGCCAAGACAGGGAGAGAAGGAGGAAAAAGACGAGCCATGCTTAAAGGGAATATAAAATTGCTTCCATCATTTTACAATTTTGCCCAAGATATTTGGGCATTGCAGTAAAATAGCACACTTTCACTCTTCTTTTGAGTCTGAAAGCTACTGAAGGTCACTTTTTAGGTAGGAAATAAATATTAATCAGAATAAGGTTGGCCAGGAGAAAGAGTAGCCAGCAAGGAGGAGGAAGACACAACAAACATGGGGCTACAAAATTACTAAGTATATGGTGGATAAGTGAAGACTCCTAGAGGAAGAACAGACAGATTTTTTTTTTTTTTTGAGAGAGAGAGAGAATGAGAGAGCATGAGCAGGGGGAGGGGCAGAGGGAGGAAAGGGAGAGGAAGAGAGAGTATCTCCAGCCCACTGGGCAGAGTGTAAACTCTGACACGGGACTCAAGTCTCAAGATGCTAACACTTGACCCTGAGATCACAACCCGAGTGGAAATCAAGAGCCAGATGCTTAACTGACTGAGCCACCCAGGTGCCCAGAATAGACAACTTTCATAATTACGTGATACCATTAGCTCAATAATGCAGAGAATTTTAAGAATCTGTCTGAAAGGAACTCTGAAAACATCTCTAGTTTCTGCAGAAGGCATAGAAAGCAAACGGATAAAAGCATACTTCACATATGACTTAACAATATTATTCTGAGAAGATGCTAATGGAGATTCTCTACTATGTGACAATTTAAAAAAATTCCTGTTATAAAATTGCCTCCCGGGCTTTGCACTATCATTTCTTGCTTGGTGTCTGAGGGGTAAAAGAGAATATTCTGAGATGTGGTAGGTAAAAATCCATAGTCAGTTAACATGTGAGTTCACTTTGTGATAGTCAAGTAAATGTGGAAATCTAAAACTAGTGCTGAGAATTTCTAAAATATGAATTCTATAGAAACTGTTAAGATTATAGGTGTTAAAATTAGTGTAATTAAAAAAATACTATTAGCAAGTTACAGCATCTGTTATGAAAAAAGCATGCTTTGAATCTGCGAACACTCTGTTTCCTACTGAACACATTAAGTAATGAGTTTTTCAAGTTTAAAAGACTGAGTTGTGTGTTAAAATGTCATTCAATGATACTTTGGCTCTGGAGGAAGTATTTAACTTTTAAACAGTATTTTGTAGCAAATTCAGATTTTTGAAACTTCAACTTTACAGCAAAGACAGCTTGTGAACATTACTGCTCACTTTTGAGTTCCTATTCCCCTAGAGAAGTAAGTAAGTAATACTCAGAAGTGAATAAAGGTGCTATAGACATTTGCCTCCAGGTCTCCTTATGGGTATATGTTTTCATGTACCTTCAGCAAACGTCTAAGAGAGAGAGTGTTGAGTCTCAGAGTAAACAGACATCTAACTTTCTAGGAAACTGCCAACTATTTTCAAATGTAGCTGTACCATTGTGCATTTCTGCAAGGTGTGAGAGTTCTAGCTGTTCCTCAGCTTCCTCAACATTTGGGATGGAGTCCTTTGATTGTATCCATTCTGGCAGGTGACCCATGCTAATTTGCATTTCTTGAGTGACTATCAGTATTGAGAAATTTTTCATATGCTTATTAGTCATCCATATTATTTTCTCTAGTGAAGTGCTTCTTTATACTTTTTGCTATTCCTTAGTCTTTTTATCTTCTTCTTGAATTGTAAGAGTATTTAATATCATCTGGATATATGCCCTACATCAGGTTTATTCCAATTATTTTCTCCAATTCCGTGGCTTATCTTCAAAGGCTCAGCTTTTCTTTCTCTATCAAAAAACTACACACTGTGTTCCCCAGAGCATCATAATTCTGCAGAACCATCTGGAACTACTGAGGAGGGTAAGGGACTGACAAATTCTGCTATGTATTTATTTGACGTTTTTAATATTGAGGTACGGCATTATACTTTGCTTTAGCAAAACATTTTAAATTATCACTACAACATAGCAGGTTGGGGTAATGTTTACTAATAGTTTCAACTATAATCTGACTTTCAAAAAAAAAAACTTGTATTAAAGCAGGGATGTGAGCCTGTAGGCAGTGTACATAATGGGGTCATCTTAAGACCTTAGGGGTCTTTTGGCAATCTTAGGTTTCATGGTGTCCCCACAGCATTCTTTTTCTTTTCTTTCTTTTTTTTTTTAAGGTTTTAAGGTTTTATTTATTTGACACAGAGATAGAGAGTACAAGTAGACAGAGCAGCAGGCAGAGGGAGAGGGAGAATCAGGCTCTCTGCAGAGCAGGGAGCCTGATGTGGACCTCGATCCTAAGACCCCGGGATCATGACCTGAGCCGAAGGCAGCTGCTTAACCGACTGAGCCACCCAGGTGCTCCTCCCTACAGTATTTAAACACATAAAAACTATCCAGATCTCACATGAAATAAATTTTTATATTCACAAACTTATTTATGTCAGACTCACAGCTATTAATTTTATACTTTAGGTTGTAATCTAATGTTATTTATTTTATTGCTCAAATTGTCTTAGTTTGGGTTACTTGGAGTGCTTTAAGTTGACTTTTGTGTCCCTAAACATATTTTTCTCATTAAAAAATTGAAATGGATCTTATAATTTTGTTTCTGAAATTATTTGCATACAGGTAATGCATTTAATTAACATTTGATTATAATTCTCAGCAATAATTAGGTATATTCAGGGATTCTTGCAAAATGAAGAATTCTTACAAATTATTTTCAAATATAATGAATTTATATGATGATTAATAGGAATAATTAAGTAAATGTAAAATATATTTAGTTAGCACTTACTAATTCTGTATTTGCAGTTTTATTTTGTGCCTTTAGAGTTAATTCTTCCTTTTTCGGTTGTTTGTCTAAGGTCCTGGTTCCTTGAGGATCTCACAAGCCCTAGACTCTGTACCTCAGGAAAAGAGTGCAGTAGGAAAAAATCCATTCCTTGTCAATGATTATGCCATGTAAGTGTCAGGATAGCACCAAGAACTTGCCAGGTGGCTACATTAAAATGGTACTTCTGCTTCTGCTTCGCTCCTGTCTTCTGTTCTCTTTTCCCCACAAAAGCAGCAAGGCCAAGCAGAAGAAAGTAACAGTTGTGATTAACATCAGATTCAGGAAGGAGAAAGGGGAATAAGTTATAATGGAAAAGCCCACATAGTTACCACAGGAAATAGACATCTGGGGTCAGGGGAAAAAACAACTAGACACGAAAAGGACTCACTCCGCCAATGTTTTGCTGGCAGTGTTAGCTGAGCATGATTAGGAGAACTAAGAGGTCTCACACCCACAGTGGATGAGAGTAGTAATTGCTGGCTCCCTCCACAGAGGTACCCTGCTGTAGCACAGAAACAGACAGAAATCATATCAGATAAATACCCAATAGGAACTGACTTTGGTAACACAAGCAGCTCATGTCACAGATTTCGACAGCCTAATGTAACGGAGCCTCGTGTTCCATACCACTCACGGGCATAAAACAAAACAAAACAAAGCCAAGAGATTTGTAAAAGTACAGATTACTCTCTTCCATTCCAAAAGGTTTGGATTCATTTTGGGAGGTTCCAGAAATCTGTAGTTTTAAGTCTCCCAGGGACTTTAAGTAACCAATCAAATATTCATGCTGATTTTCCTGTCGGTGATACAGCATTTGAATCGCATATGGGAATTGGGGAGTCTCCGGGATTTAATATGATTTGTAATTCATTGGAAGGACACATGCTAAGAACTTGCTGCTTACTTTGGATGAATAAAAGGGTAAAGGAACCAGGACCTTAAATTCTAATCTACTAGCTCATGCATTATGGGCAGGACTGGGTTATATAATTTGCAGGGTTCTGTGGCAAAGGAAAATGCAAAGACTTGTTCAAAAATGATGGTGAATCATAAGGGAGTGGTTGCAGAGCCTTAAAGCTGGTGTGGGGGCCCTTCACAGCTCGCAGCCCTGCATGACTGCCTGGTGGCACTCCCATGCATCCCCTGGCCGTGGGATCACGACTCTAGTAAAATGCATTCTATAAAGCAAGTCCTCCACTTCAAAAATAGAACTGCTGGCAGGATTAAGGTGAGACTTCATCATTTAGCAGAAATAGGGTGAAATGCTGAGCATGATCATTAGCTAAGCATTTTCTTCTGTAGTAATGTAGTATCTGTCAGGGTGGGAACATCAAACTGTTGTCTCTGGGGTGCCTGGGTGGCTCAGTAGGTTAAGTGTCTGCCTTTGGCATGGGTCATGATTCCAGAGGCCTAGGATCCAGCTCCAAGTCAGGGGAGCCTGCTTCTCCCTCTCCTTCTGCCACTCCCTCTACTTGTGCTCTCTCTCTGTCACTCCTTCTCTCAAATCAATAAACACAGTCTTTAAAAAAAAAAAGCCATATCTGTTCACGTAGAGGAAATCTTAGTTGCTGATGAAACATTGTATGTTTAAATAGAAAAATCAGTGTGAATTCACTCCTTAAAAAGAAATGTGTGGGACACCTGGATGGCTCAGTTAGTTAAGCAGCTGCCTTCGGCTCAGGTCATGATCCCAGCGTCCTGGGATCGAGTCCCACATCGGGCTTCTTGCTCAGCAGGGAGCCTGCTTCTCCCTCTGCCTCTGCCTGCCATTCTGTCTGCCTGTGCTCGCTCTCTCCCCCACCCTCTGATAAATAAATTTAAAAAAAAATCTTAAAAAAAAAAAAAAGAAATGTGTGAGGTGGGTTCGGAGAAGGGGGGTGGGGTTATGGACATTGGGGAGGGTATGTGCTATGGTGAGTGCTGTGAAGTGTGTAAACCTGGCGATTCACAGACCTGTACCCCTGGGGATAAAAATATATTATATGTTTATAAAAAATTTTTAAAAATTCATAAAAAAAAGAAATTTGTGTGTGTATATACATGTGTGTACCTATGTATAGACACACATAGACACACACATGTATTTTACCTTTGCTACTAATGAAAATAGATCAAATGCAGAAGGAACATTTTTGCTCACCCCTGACACTCTTGTGCTATCCTAGCACCGAGATTTTTTATTCTCATACTCTCCTCAACTAAGAGGCAAGGGATACTGCAGAAAAGCAATGAATTCCATGTCTTAGGAGAGAGAAATACGAGAATATGTCCAATTTTTACCAAGAAGAAGGCAGTGTTGAAAGGATAAACCCACACAAAATGGTTTCATCAGTCAAGCTGTGATCATTTGAACTTTAAACAACAACAGATGTAATAATTGCTATGTTAAGTTGAAAAAGGTTTGCTGTAAAAATCAGGAAGTTCCTAATATCAGTCTACAGAGAACAGTTTGTATAAATATTTTTAAAAGATACTAGCACTGCAAAAAAGTGTGAATATAATAGGGTATATTTAAATTTACAATGACTTTAACACAAACAAAAAAGTTACTACTGTTTAAAAAAAAAAAAAAAGAAACAAAATAAATTGTGCCCAAAAGGGAGCCACTGAGGCCAAGTAACCAAACAGGGGCTTAATACCTAACTTACCGGCAATTTCAATCTCTCTCCAGAAGTGTAGTCTTAGCTGGTTAGCACCAACGAAATAATCTGTCACATAGGCCCTAAACATTCTAAAAAAGGAAGATGAGGTGATCTTTCTAATGAGACTCTCTGTTAAGGAAAGGTGACCTTATCTGAAACAATCCTTTCTTTTCCATTGTTGATAATAACTTCCTTGCCCCAACCTCCTTCCTATAAAAACCTTCTATTTGGTGCAATTCCTTGGAGCTCTGCTCTACTCCACTAGCTGGGATGGTGTCCAATTCATGAATTGCTTAATAAAGCTAATGAGATCTTCAAATTTACTCAGTTGAATTTTTGTTCTTTAACATTACTATATATAAAGGTGTTCCGTTTCCTGTAATTTTATATAGCTGCTCTACGTCTGTTTATAAAAAATAGACATGCTCTTGCTTCCATCTGTGCATAGGGAAAAGAATAAAGAAAAGAAGCCTGGAGAAAACCAAGAAGTTCTAGGGGAAAAAAATGGAATCTATACCAAAACTACAAAGGAATGAGCGTTCCAGGTGTTCCAATATAAAAATCAGGTGAAAATGGAGTTTAAGAGGGTGTTGGTATCAGTAGCACACAAGGCCAAGTGGAGAAGGAAATCAACACTATTCCAGGATAATAAATAATAAATCAATGCTCTTTATGAGGAGAGCTAACTACCTACAGTTAACCCCTTGTGGCCAGAAGGCAAAGCTCCTACATAGTACTACTGATAATAAAATTCTAATAAGGAATACATCTGTTTATAATAATGCTAACAGACTAGGTCATAGCATAATAACATAATATAATGACAAGACAGTGAAGTGTGAAATGCTAGCAAAGTGATGACCTAAAAATACATTATGTCTGGGGGAAGACACCAGAAGATAAAATAATGCCAATAATAATATCCACACAAGAAATGAGGACTTAAGTGAAAGTAAGTGAAATAATAAATAAAATGTGTCCACTTGGGGTGCCTGGGTGGCTCAGTGGGTTGAGCCTCTGCCTTCAGTTCAGACCATGGTCTTGGGGTCCTGGGATTGAGCCCCGCATGGGGCTCTCTGCTCGGCAGGGAGCCTGCTTCCCCCTCTATCTGCCTGCCTCTGCCTAGTTGTGATCTTTCTCTCTTTGTCAGATAAATAAATAAAGTCTTGAAAAAAATAAAATAAAATGTGTCCACTAAAAGAGACTCACTTAGGGGAAAGCAGTCAAATTCTTTGTCCCATCTGTTGCTAATGAAAAATCCTTGGCTGGTCTGAGAAGGTATTTTATGACTTGTGCGTCTGCTAAAATTACTCTTACTGCAAGAAGTTATCAAAATAAACATTACTACAGCTCTAGTTATATATCAAAATGAGCGTAGATATATCCCTGGAAAGCATTAACATCAAGTGGGAAGCAATAAAGGAATTAATTAAGCTCATGTTACCGAAACTATAGACTAGTTCTAAGTGTTAGTAGAATAATAAATCTGCTAAGTTTATGTGTAAGCTTTGCCTTTTTAGAGGGTTTGAATTATTCACAAAGATGAGTCACACAGTAACTTCCTCTTTCTTGTTTACATTGAGAGGAAATTTAATTATTTGTGTGTTATGTTTCATTTATGAAATATGTTGTTTAAAAACTGACCATTGTGATGGTTAATTTTATGTCAACTTGACCAGACCAGAGGATGCCCATTATTCTATGGGTGTCTGTTAGGTTGTTTTCCAAAAATATTAGCCTTTGAGTCAGTGAACTGAATAAAACAAATGGCCCTCCCCAATGCACATGGGTTTCACCAGATCACTGGAGGGGCTGAAGAGAACAAAAGAGTAAAGGAAGGGTGGGTTCCTGTTGTCTCTGCCTCAGTGTTTGAACTGAATAAATATCTCCTACCCTTGGCACTTCTGGTCTCAGTTTTCAGATCTAGGCAAGAATCTACACCATCAGCTGTCCGACTCTCACCACCTGCCTTCCTGGGTCTCCAGCTTGCAGAAGGCAGATCATGTGACTTCCCAGTCTTCATAATCAGGTGAGCTGATTTCTTACAATCAATCTGTTTACATATGTGTGTGCTTATGTATACACATATATTTTGTTTCTCTGTATAATCTTGACTAATACAACCATTAAACAAAATACAAATAGTCATGAATGTTCTTCTCTATGAGGTGATCCCCACAGGCATTAAAGAATTGATCACTGCTCTCCAAAGAAATAACACTCACTCTACATCACAACGTAATGTTTTGGTGCTCCAGGGATTTCTTTAAAGTAATTATCCATATGAGATAGAAAATGAAATATCGCGGTCCATTAAACTATGTAACATGTCTCAGGGGCATGTGTCCTGTAATAGTGTAAACTCTCCATATTTTTATTAACAGAGGAACTGGCCATGGGCTCCATCCTGTGGAGTGATCCACTACTAATGTGTAGGTTATGTCCCCGATCACAGTGCCTTTGCTGGCATCAAGAAGTGAGAGTGGGGGCGCCTGGGTGGCTCAGTGGGTTGGGCCGCTGCCTTCGGCTCGGGTCATGATCTCAGGGTCCTGGGATCGAGTCCCGCATTGGGTCCCGCATTGGGCTCTCTGCTCAGCAGGGAGCCTGCTTCTTCCTCTCTCTCTCTCTCTGCCTGCCTCTCTGCCTACTTGTGATCTCTCTCTGTCAAATAAATAAAATCTTTAAAAAAAAAAAAAAGAAGAAGAAGAAGTGAGAGTGGGAAGTATGGGAAGGGACAAAAAGGTAAACTTCAGCGTAAACTCTCTTCCTCTTTTGAGTATTGAAATATGTAAATACATTACTGTTACATTTTTAAAAATTTGTCTATTAGAGTTGCTCTTTTTGGCTAATTGACATCTTAAGACATTTTGCTGCCTTTGGAAAGTGTCAGCTGCTATTATAAAGTGAGTGAGGCACATTCAGTGGTCATGCTTGAACAGAGTGAGGAAATCAGCTAAGTGGAAATCTTGGGGAAAGCATTCTAGCAAGAAGAAACAACTAGAGGAAAGGTCTGCAGGACTCCCTTATTCAATGGAATTACCTGAGAGATGAGATTATGGTAAAATCCTTCCAACCTCTTAAATATATCTATTAGGACCCCACGCAATAAAAACTGCCTCCAGATATCTAGTAGTTTTAGGATGCTTTCATAACTTTGCAAATGAATTGAAGGGTATGAATTTTGCTTTATATTCTTAAGTCCTGGCATTGCTTGACGTCTTCTTCTAAATTTCCAATCGAGTGACACTAATTACCATTTAACATGTACCCAAAAGAATATTGTATGATTGTGGACCACTGACATGTGGTACCTTTAAAAATTCAAGGTTACACAAAGGAAAAAGAAATATAAAAGCAAAAGCATAAAATTTTTCTCGACTGTGTTTACTTTAACTCCTTTTTCATTTTTATATTAATCTCTTAAAGATCAACAAATGTTAATTATTTTTCTTATTAAAAACAGAACTCTTCCATAAATTAAACTGAAAACAGAAACTTCTTTCTTTGGCTATGTATCTATTTTTGTTTCTTCTATTGAGTTTTCTACTTGTCATTGTTCTCTAATCTTTAGCCATTTAATCTCCTTTTGAAGCAGATACATCTTATTTTTCTACCCAAATATGTACAATAGAGCATATTTGAACAACATGAATAGTAGCTTATTGGAATTAGCTTTGTCACATTTCATTATCAGAAACTGTTGGCTGTAAAAATACAACTTAATTTCTACTTACATCTGTAACAGTGAGAGTGAACAAGATATGCTGACCTAAAAATATCAAAGGAAAGCATAAATGTATAAACTAAGTGGATACATTCTATTCTTTGTGTTGGTAAAGAACGGATTGAGAATGGAGGAAACTTATTTTTCTGAGATAATTACTACTAGCCTCCTCTGCTTAGTTTTTAAAGGCTCACTCCTAAACCTGCATCTCCCCTATTCGTTCATACTTTCTCTCATTTGCTCTAGGACATACTTAGATTTCCCATTTCCCGAGAGTGGACATGACATGACTATGTATGTGGATAATGAGGAAGAAAATGGAAACACTTATGTATGTGTCCTCTATACTGTTTTTTGTGGGTGAAGACCTGGTGGCGGAGAAAGAAGGAAGAAGGCAAGGGATTTCCCAGGGACGTGTGATCACCAGAGAGTGTCAACTATCTCTTGACCCCACAGTCATTCTTCCACATTTTCCTCTATACTCCTGGAGATAGGAAGCTGTACACATATTTTGCAAACTTCCAGACCTGCTTGTCAATTGGCTTTTTGTTAGATGGGAAGGTGGGATAAAGTGAGAAGCTTTTGGTTCCACCCTCTGGTGGGACTCCTGCAGTAAGTGGCTGAGGAGCATCCATTCCTGGGTTCCTACTCACACAGTATGATTTCCCAGGCAGCGGCCTCAGGCGCAAGGTAACTGTGGCCTCTACGCCGCCCCGTTTCACTTTGGTTCTCCCTACAGTAGGGGAGGGAACTGATTCCTGCAGTTACTGAGTAAAACTATCTGTGTAAAATTATCTCTTTGCAACAACCGCCTTATTAAATATCCCGCAACACTTTTGTAACCGATCCCCTTATTAAGTTTCCTCTGTTTGAAATGTCTATTTATACTCGCATATATATTTTCTACAAAATACTAAGAAAAAGTGTGCATGTATGTTTATGTTAACAGCTTTCCACATCTCTTTCTTGAGGCTTTCTCTCACTTTTAATATTTTCCAAGCATCAAAACTCCCTCTGACGTCTGGTTGCCCCAGAATTTATCACGATGCTTCTTGTTTTCTCATGATGCCCTATAGGGTCCCCAGAGCGATTAGGCCCAGATTGTCTCCCATATCAAGACAGGTGTATAATATTTCCAGGAACTTCGACAGCCATGAAAACTTGTGTCATTCCTCAATCT
The DNA here is from genome assembly GCF_011764305.1 of Mustela putorius furo. Classification (NCBI taxonomy): domain Eukaryota; kingdom Metazoa; phylum Chordata; class Mammalia; order Carnivora; family Mustelidae; genus Mustela; species Mustela putorius. Next base: position 11,276,352 of record NW_025421294.1, read on the forward strand.
TAGCTCAACATGACTTTCGTCCAGATGACACACTTCACCCCCTTGAGCAGATGTAGACTTCCTCATCTCTGTTCACATAGCTATGAACGTGCACTTCTACTACAGATAGCACTTATCGTGGTATACTAAAGCTGTTGGTTAATTTTTGTGGCTTTCACAATAGTCTCTGAGTTCTTTGAGATCATCTTTCTGTCACTACAGTCTGGAATGGTCCCTGGCATAGGAAAGCTCTTCTTCTTCTTTTTTTTTTTTTTTTTTTAAATAAAGGAATGCATGTTATACCTAGAATCATGCTGGGTTTCAAGGGTTTGCAGGCATAATAATGCAAATTAACAAGTGAGTGGCAATATTAGTCCACGATTTGAAAGTGAAAAAAGTGGTTAAAAGGTTAAGCAGAACATAAACTCCTCTGAGGCAGAGAATTGCCTTTCATATATCTGTACCCTCAGTTTAATATTGTGCTGAGCTAGTGCATGCATTTATGCCTGTAGGGCCATGAGAGACACTGTGAATTAAGTAGACATACTGATGAAAGTCAGAGATTAGAAAGGATAATAAAGGACCAGGAGGGGAGAGCATAGAAGCAAAATGAAGACAATTTGGCATTATTTTCTCAAGTTATCTTTTTACCCAAAGCTGTCTAAACTTACATGGTATCCTTCCCCCAGACCTAGCCGGTAACCCACAACCTCTGCACTCAGCTACCATTTGTCTTAGAAGAAAGCAGTTCATTAGTCAGTCAAATGTGTAGTGATTCTTTTCCAAATTCCTGTCACTTATGTGAAACATCAACTCATGAAAGTATTAAGAAGCGGTAATTGTTGAAGATCACATCACATACTGATCTTATACATTTTTTTGTATATCTTTAGACATCTAAACAAAGTAATTCTAGAAACTGTGGATAAAGGGAAAACTTAGTAGTAGTGGGAGTTTTAAACTCTGTGACAGACAGTAGGGATGTAAGAGTAGGACTTTTGACTCCCTTAAATCACCTCGACCTGGGCAAAAACAGCTCTCTACCATCCTTACTCCTAGGCAAGTACACACACTCAACTCACAGCTTAAAGTGAGGAAAGTAACCCCAGACCATACTGACAACCTTGGCAATTGAAAAGAGGTAACTGATATCAACATGCCATGGCCAGAAGGGAGTGCATATAATTTTTATGGACTTTTTTCCCCCCCAAGATATTACTTCTGAACCTATCATGAGAATTTCTCAAGGCACTCTATAATGCTCTATGGAGGGCGGCTTGCAAAATGTGGCAGCCAAGGACAGGAAGCAAGGTGTACAAAAAGCCAACTTTAGGGCAGAAATACAGACTTGACCGTGCTATTTTCAATACCCTTTGTTTTAGAGTTCATCAAAAAATAAGTCTGCAAGTTTCAGAAGATGAGACCTCATTGTGACAACAGAATCATACCACACATGTGAGTCAATGACTTAATGGGAGAATCAATGGAAAGCTGAGAAACAACGAAGTGTATGGTTTTGAGTCTAAATACAGGTATAGATACATATTTTTTTCATCAACACATGTTGAAATTAGGGAGTTAGTTCTTCTTAGTGCATCGGGACCCTCCGAACTATTGGGGTGGGGTGGGACACATACCTCATCTACCTCCAGTCCCACCTCCTTCAACCTTGCTCTTGGCTTGGCGTTCTTGAGTTTTCCTGGAAAGGAATTTGGACCAAAGCTGCTTTGCTATTCACATGAGAGGTAGCTATTTTGAATTACAAAAATGATGATGAAATGGTGTAGGCAACTCTGGTTTCTTTCATTTGAAAAATATATAAATTCAGTTGTAACCATGCCAATCAGAATTTCTGACTTGTAGTTAAAAGTTCATGATCCTTGAAAATCACAAATGGAATTATTATAGAATCAATCAAGCTGATTTCATTGAGAAAAATATTTCAATGCACAAAGTCTTCGGAGAAAAAAATGTGAAAGTAGTCTTTAAGAGTCCAGCAAGGATAGGTAGGTAAGGTAACTGAGATGAGTTATTCAGCAGATGAATGCTTTACACACATCTCAGGGCATTAAATAACCTTAATGCTGGAGGTATTTTCACTTATATTTTTAAAAGATTTTATTTATTTGAGAGAGAGAGAGCGAGCACAAGTGAGGGAGGGACAAAGGGAGAAGGAGAAACAGGCTTTCCACTGAGCAGGCGCCCAATGTGGGGCTCGATCCCAGGACCCTGGCATCCTGACCTAATCTGAAGGCAGACACTTAACTGAGTAAGCTATCCAGGCACCCCACATTCAGTATTCACAGTAAGCTTTCAGAGTTATTATTACCACTTCTTATTACCACTTCTCAGCTGTGGATTTTCTGGCTCGGAGAGGATAACTTTTGCTGTAGTCCTCTTAGGTTCCTGGCCATGGAATGCTTTCTAAGCACCCAGCACTATAATAATGCTTTGTGTGAATTATTTTCCCTAGAACTGTGATATAGCTACAGGTTTGCGGTAAGTTTTAACATTTATTTCCTCCACTTTGTGACACTGCAAAGAAATATTTAATGCCAGACCTGTGTAAAGAATGCTAATCTCTGTAGAATTTTCCCAACCAACATTTTCATGTTTCCTTCTAATTACTTTAAATAGTAATTACAAACCCTTCAAAGCAATTTGAGATTTTGCCCTTTCTTTTAAACAAACAAGCCAACACAAATGATAATGTTCTATAATAATGGGCCTCTTTTGCAGATAGGCAGTCATTAATTCTTGTTTTCTTTCTAGGTAAATTCTGCTTATGTAATTAGTACATTGGTAAACTAGTGTGTAAGTTGGCTGCCCTGACTGCCTGAAGATGTCAAGTTCAAGATCTTTTATTAGATTTAATATCACCACGTTTCTTTTTCCCCTCAGAACATTTATTTATATTTCTATTTTTGCATTTGTTTGTGTGATTTTTTATTTTGGGCTTTCATCTAGACTACAGGCATTGCATGTTTTTATCCAGTCTTGAGTCCTCTGTCCCTACTATTACAATGCCTAATAACTAATAGGCTCTCACTAAATATTTGTTGGATGAGTGGAAGGCTGAGTGAATAAATGGATGGGTAGATGGGTAAAGGAAGGAAGTGGACAAGTGGACAGGTCATTTTGGATTTCTGGTATTCATAAATGACCTGGGATTTAACCTGGCCTTTGAAAAGGGGGTGAGAGGGGCGCCTGGGTGGCTCAGTGGGTTAAGCCGCTGCCTTCGGCTCAGGTCATGATCTCAGAGTCCTGGGATCGAGTCCCGCATTGGGCTCTCTGCTCAGCAGGGAGCCTGCTTCCCCCCCCCTCTCTGCCTGCCTCTCCATCTACTTGTGATTTCTCTCTGTCAAATAAATAAATAAAATCTTTAAAAAAAGAAAAGGGGGTGAGAGTAAGATCTCTTATTTTTTTCCCAGTAAGTGCAATGGGAGAGATTCTTCCACAATGAAGCCTCAAAGTTTTCTTGTTCAACACAGGTGGGTGAAGAAGGTATTGTTATATTAAGTAACACAGCTAATTAAAAGAGGAAATGAAAATTGTTCTTAGATGAAGAGAGTTCCACTTCCCCTCTGGTTTCCTTTAGTACTATACTATCCTTGAATTAGAAACAGTTTCATTGGTAAAATAAAGATCTGCATGAGGCATTAGAAGTGACAGAAACAACCACTGCATCATGATGTAGAGCTAAGGGAGACATTTTGTTGGATTACTGATTGGGAAGCACAGTGTCCTAAAAGGTAGGACAATTCGGGCAGCTGTTCTACTTACCCCACATTCAAGACTCAGCACCCAGCTGCCCTTTAGCAGGTCTAATTCACAACTACATGTCCCTGCCTAGCCTCTACAGAAGTGTGCGATTTCAACTTTCACCAGAACTTTTTCTCTTGAGGCCTCCACGAGGCCCCTATAACTCCATGGAGGCTTCCCTTTCTTGTGCAGCTCCTCAGTCCCCCTTGGTTAAATTTTCCCTCTCTTCTTTTCCAGTCCTCTCCCAGATTCTTGCTCGAAGTCTTCCTTAGTTGATCTAGCAAATTAAAAAGTAACCATTGCTTTGCTTTTGCTTGTTCATCTCTTGCTTTTAAAATGGGATTCTCCCTTAAAATGGAATGTCAGGTTTTTCCCTTGCTGGTAAGGCACAATGTTCTCCTTGAAGTCTCTTGGAACAAACAGACTGAAAATAGCTTGCAGGCCCTGGCCATACCGGCCCAGAGAGGATATTTACTTTGTCATTAGCTGTTCCTTGGAACTCACTCTCCAGCCATTCTGCTGCAATGCAGTTGCCACAGACATTTCCCCACTTCCTCCCCCTGCCCCTCTGCCCTGCCCCCCAGTGCTCCTCTTCCACGGCTCATGTTTTTCTCTTACTAGATAATTGACCTAAAAGTGTATATAGTCTAGACGAATTCTCCCAGAGGAGACAAGGTAACAAAAGAGGACGTTTTAGGAAAGAATGGCTAAGAGAACCTGTGGTGCACCCCTCCGCTTCTGACCGATTGCCCTCCTTGCAGAGTTCCAGCCGCACAAGAGCCACATGCATTACAAAATCTGTATGCTCTGCTCTTTTAGGCCTGCCTATGCTTCATGTTGAATAAATCAGCACCACTTCTAGACACAGAGAAGAGAATGCTCAGCTAAAACAGAACAGAGAAAAGGCAAGGTCTTAAAGAAGACTCAAGAGGTAGCTATGCGAAAGACTTGGAAAAAAAAGACAAATACAAAGTTTGTATTTCCAGTTGATAAGAAAGGCAGCAAGGTATGTTGAAAAGCCCAGAGTTCTGGTCTCTGTTAGTCATTAATTCCCTGGGGGAATTAATTCACTTGTGGAAGTGACAGAAACTTCCTGGGTCTCACTGTTCTTTTCAAAATGAGGAAGTCAGTTTAGATGACTTCCAAGTTATTCCCTAGATTTGAAATTCCATAATAGTAAGACAGAAGATATTATAATCTACCCAAAATGCTATAATAAAAAAAAAATGAGGCAGTGTCTGGTGGCCAAATGATGGAGTTCAAATACTGCCTGCATGTTTTTTTAATATGTAGCACTGTGGCCAAATTTTAACTTCCCTAAATCTCAATCTTCTCCTATAAAATGGGGATAATAACACACTATCCTTGTAATAGGGCTGTGGGTGAACAAAGAAAGATAATTCACACAAAGCATTATTATGGTGCTTGGTGCTTAGAAGGCACTCCATTGCCAGGAAGCTAAAAAGGACTACAGTCTCCTCACACACACCTTAGAAGAGAAAGAGAAAGTACATTTGTATGTATTTGCTTCATGGGTTTCAGATCTCCTCATTTGATTATTTAAAAATCATACGTTACTTTGTAAAAACCCAGTTAATGATATCCCTCCTCCCAAATTATCACAATTAATATGTCCGTCTAGTATAGTGGAGCTGGGGCTATGGCTCTGAGGCAACAGCTAAACTCTGTCCTTCGCTGATTAACCCCTGATAGCTTCTGGGCTTCTAGGGAGCCTGCCTCGGACCCAATGTCTCTGTCACAAAAAAGAGTGTGGAATACGTGTGGCCATGGATGATCCAACTTCGGTAATTTGCAGTCTTAACTATTCTCTAAGACTGATCTGTCCTTAAAAAGGCAAAGCACTCCAGGACCACAGAGCTTTGGTTTCCATGGCAACAGCATAGGTCAATAGCTGCAGTCACACCTTCATCAGCCTTGATTGCGCCTGGCAATTTACCATCTTCTGGGCTTCCTTTTGTTTGAGTCTCTCTCGTTTGCTTAATTCCCTTCTCTATTGGGAGAATCACAAAATGCAAAGCTACAGGAGCTGAATTTAAATTAAAAGCTATGGGAGCCTTAATAAAGCACTGGAGAGTGCTGCTAATTCTGTAACTCACAGACATGTGCTTCTTGAAATCAGTTCCTCCTATATCCTGAATCTCAGCATCGTGCTTCCCATATTCTGGGCAGCTGGGAGATTCTTGCACTACACTATGGTTTGGGGAAAAATCAGTGTCATCTCTGCCTTCCAAGATGGTATTCTGATATTGTGGGTATCTGCTTTGTTAAGATAAGGTCCAAACTCCTCTTATTGTCATACAAAGCCCTGTGTCATCTGTTTGCTCATAGGTACTAATTTCCTCTTGCCCCTCCCCATTTACACTTAGACTTAAACAGCATTTCTCTTCTTTCGGGTTCTTGAACATACCCTATTCTCTGGGTCCTCACACATGCCGTCCCTTCTTTGCAACATTATTCCCTCAGCCTCTTTGCCTGGTTCTCTCTCTCTCTCTCTTTTTAAGATTTATTTATTTATTTGAGAGAGAGAGAAAGAAGAGAAAGAGCAGGGGTAGTGTTAGAGGGAGAGGGGAGAGAGAATCCCAAGCAGAATCCATGCTGAACACAGAACCTGGTGCAGGGCTCAATCCCATGACCTGAGATCAGGGCCCTGAGATCACGACCTGAGCTCAAACCAAGAGTCAGACAATTAACCAACTGTGCCACCCAGGCACCTCTGCCTGGCTGTCTCCTGACTGTCTATTAGGTCTTAATTTAGGTGTTACCTTCTGCACGGAACCTTCCTTAACCCCAAGCCTAGGTAGTCTTTCATTATTCTTGACGGGTTTCCCTCTCGTAACATTCTCACCACACATACTGTGCAAGCCCACTGAATGCACAGTCTGCCTCTACCTCTTCCTTCCACCAATACCACTGCTGAATTTCTAGGTTCAGTATTTGTCTGATACATCCTAGACACTTACTAAGTATTTGTTACTTATACTAAATATTTACAAATACTTACAAATACTAAGTTACAAATACTAAGTATTTGTTACGTGTCTGAAATCACTTTATTCTACTAAGATCATTAAAGTCACTTGTTATCAATTTCATGATCTTGATGTTCTGTAACTTCCTTTCTTTACAATTGTAAGCATCTAACGGAAGGTGCTTTTATTCAAGATATACTGGCAATCTTCCTATCTTTCATATGAACATCAGTAGATAGTCATTCACTTAAAGTGGAAAAATTCCAAAATTCCTGGTCTGTGAGGCATTTTTTAAATCTAGTCCATTAAACACTGATTTTTAGGTCCAGCTCAATGTAGTTATCCTTAGAAGACCTAAAAATAAATAACAAGACAAAAATGCGGAAGTAAATTAAATAAGTAGCACCACTGAGCCATGAAACCTGGAGTAATCAGACCAGTCCATTAGCATAAGGCCTAGTAGGTCTGGACCCCTTCTTGCTGCTACACAGACATTGTTATGTTTCAGAGATGATCACTTAGAAGTCAGGAAAAGAGAAGGAAAGACACATGGTTTTCCAAATGTTACACCACTCAGACTTCAATAATGGGACTGTCTGAGCCATGCATTGAAGAAACAGCTATTTCAGTACATGGTACACTGATACTATGATAGTTTGAGGTTAGTGTTTTTGACATTGGGACATTTTGAACTACCAGCTTTTGAAATTATTAGCAAGCAATGGTGCAATGGACATCCTCCCTGCACATCTGTACCTTCTTTTATCCCATCATTAACGATGTCTCTATTTCTGAGTGAAGTCCAAACTCTGACCTTATCCATCAGTTTTGCCCATTCCAAATTTCAGATGTCTAAACGACATGACGCAGACAAGTATTAAATGGTGAGCTGTGTGGGTGAAATGCTTCCAAAAGACATCAGGGCAGGAGAGTTCATATATAAAACATCTACATCACCTAGAGAAAGAGTGTTAGGAAAAGGAGCTGGGAGTCAAGGAAAGAAACATGGAGAACAAGAATGAGTATACAAGAGAAAAGGAACCTGTAAAGAAGCATTAGAAAATAAGAGTGAGCAAGAACACCATGCTGCAAAAGGGACCACACAGGGGGAGCACTGAAAAGTGGATATTGGACTTAGCATCCTCTGAATTTTACAAACCACCTACTTACTGTGGCTTAGAATAGTGATTAAAAATGTGGAAATAGGCATAATCTCCCCTCATTTCTTTTCCTTCTGCTGCATGAGGCCCAATGTTCTGATCTCCCCCGGGGCCAAAGCACCTGGTCTACTCTGTTCTCATTCTACCTGATGAGGCACCACCTCGCTCCACTGATTTGGGATCACAGAGACAAACCTTGCCTGTATTAAATGCCAAAGAAGTCTTATGACATTTAATTTACATAAAAGTGTTTCCTGATATAACCTTGCGTGTTGGTAATGCTCAAAATACTATATGTAACTCTTTCCATTATGTCATTTTTCAAAGTATTTCAGTAATTCCACTACAAGTGTTAAAAAAAACCCACCTTATGAATTTGATTAGCAAACATAATTAAGCATATCTTATAAGCAAAGTACTGGTGATCAAGCAGGAAGTAAGACAAGAATGTTTCTTTCATGGAGTTCCATTCTAGGTATAGAGAAGAGATTAAAATCACGCACTAACATTTACCAGGTAGTGGTAAGTGCTATGACGGAAACTAAGCAGGGTTAAAAAGAGTCAGAGTAAAAGTGCAGGTTGTTTCAGACGGGTTTGTCCGCTCTGCGTCGCCACTTCATCAGGGAACTAAATGAGATGAGAAGTTCACAAAGTCAGTATCTGGGGAAGGGGAACCAAGCATGAGAGAATGTAATGTCCTCAAACTGAGCGGATTTGAGGACTGGCAAAGAGGCTAATGTTTGCATAAATAACTTCTATGACGAGGTTATGTGTGATTGCTGACCTTTTTACTAGTAGCCAATCATCTGCATATGACCAGGATATAAGGGCAGACCACTTCTACTTTTTATATCATTATCATTCAGAGTAATCAAAAACCCCTAGAGTTTCAACTACCACCTCTGTTCAGATATATCCCAAATGCCTATTTCATCCGTGATCTCTCTTCTCAGCTGTAATCCTTACTTTCTAACAATCTGCTGAACCCTCTAACCTGAATATTCTGCTCTCATTTCATTCTCAGCCTAACAAAAAGGCCCAATATACACATATGGGACTTTCTAATGGAGAGAAAGGGGGTAGGGATAGAAAAACAACTGAAATCACCGACAAATTTATAAATTTGATGGAAACTATAAAATCACAAATCTAAGAAAGCTTTGAAAAATGCCAAACATAAAAATATGGAAAAAGACCATACCAAAGTACATTGTTATAAATTTCTGAGAAATGCTGATGAAGAGAAAAAAATCTTGGAATCTGTCAGAGGACAAAAAAATATATACAGAAAATCAGTGATAAGAATAACACTGGGGGGGTGCCTGGGTGGCTCAGTGGGTTAAAGCCTCTGCCTTTGGCTCGGGTCATGGTCTTGGGGTCCTGGGATTGAGCCCCGCATCAGGCTTTCTGCTCGGCGTGGAGCCTGCTTCCTCCTCTCTCTGCCTGCTTCTCTGCCTACTTGTGATCTCTGTCTGTAAAATGAATAAATAAAATCTTAAAAAAAAGAAAAAAGAATAACACTGGGGGCACCTGGGTGGCTCAGTGGGTTAAAGCCTCTGCCTTCAGCTCAGGTTGTGATCCCAAGATCCTGGGATCAAGCCCCGAATTGGGCTCTCTGCTCAGTGGGAAGTCTGCTTCTCTTCCTCTCTCTCTGCCTGCCTACTTATGATCTCTGTCTGTCAAATAAATAAATAAAATCTTAAAAAAAGAATAATTGAACTTATTATTAGACAAAAATACAGTCTAGAAGACAGTGGAACAGTATGTTTACTGCTGATCTAGAATTCTATACCCAGTAAAAACACATTCCAAAAATGAAATGAAATCAAAATTTTTTCAGATATGTAAATGATGAAAGAACTCAGCTATAGCAGCCTTTCACTGTAGGAATTGTTTAAAATCCTTCCAGCGGAAGGAATATGATATCATGTGGAAAGATTGATCTAGAAGAATGAACATTAGCAATGGTAACTACAATGATAAGTAAGTGGGTAAATAGAAAAGACTCTTACCATTTAAACTTCTTAAAAAGATAACTGACTATTTAAACAAAAATAAGACCAAAGTATTGTGAATTCATAACATATGCAAAGGTAAAATGTATGAGAAATATAGCACAAAGGCTTAGAGGAGAACAATGGGAGATGACTTTTGTAAGGTTCTTATACTATACATGAAGTGATACATAATCTGAATGTGAACTAGCACAGTTAAAGATGTATAATATAAATTCAAATGCAACCACTAAAACCCCCATAGGGTTAGAGCTAATAAGCCAACAAGGGAATAAAATTAAATTATTTTTAAAACCCCATTATTCCAATAGAAGGAAGAATGAGAAGAAAAGGGAAAACAAGGAACATATGGGACAAATAGAAAGTAAATAGTAAGATGTCATATTTAAAGCCATATTAGGGAAGGGGTTAAGATGGCAGAGGAGTAGCAGGCTGAGACAACGTCAGGTAGCAGGAGATCAACTAAGTAGTTTATCAAACCATTCCTAATACCTACAAATCCAACAGGAGATCAAAGAGAAGAAATGCAGCAATTCTAGAAACAGAAAATCTACCACTTTCTGAAAGGTAGGACCAGGGGAGAAGTGAATCCAAAGCGACCGGTAAGATAGACCGCAGGGGGAGGGGCCGGCTCCCAGCAAGAGGTAGAGCAACAGAGCACAAAATCAGAACTTTTAAAAGTCTGCTGCACTGTGGGACATCACTCCAGAGGCTAGCTGGAGTGAAGCCCCTGTGGGGACAGAGTGGTGTCAGGTCCCGCAGAGTCACAGAAGGATCAGGGATATCTGAGTGTCACAGAGCTCACAGGTATTAGAGCGGGGAAACTGGCTACAGAGATGGAGCCGAGGGTTTATCTTAAACTTGGGGTTATCTTAAACTGTGATCTATGACACATTCAGGCCACTGCTCTTTGAACAGGGACCCCACAATATCCAGGGAGACCCCCCCTGGAAGAGTGCAGGGATCTGCAGGGTTTGGAGACTCCAGGCAAGGCTGTGTGCCAGAGACAGAGACGCTTGGTCAGAGGTTGGGCGAACTTGGAGCGCGGCTGGAGGCCAGGGAGACGGGAGTGATAGAGCGCTTTTTTCCGAGGGCACAGTGAGGAGTGAGGCCCCAAGCTCTCAGCTCCTCCGGGCCAGAGACTGGGAGCCCGCCATTTTCATTCCCATGCTACAGAACTTGACAGAAAGCATTCAGGGTACAAAAGCTCCCCAAAGCGAACAGATTACTTAGCCCAGATCCCTAGCGAGGTGTTGCAATTCCTTCTTGGGCAAAGACACTTGAGAATCACTATAGCAGGCCCCTCCGCCAGAAGATCAGCAAGAAATCCAGCCAAGACCAAGTTCACTTACCAAGGAGGACAGCAAATTCCAGAGGAGGAGAAAGAAAAGCATGGAATTCATGGCTTTCTCGCTATGATTCTTTAGTCTTGCAAAGTTAATTAAATTTTTTAAATTTTATTCTTTTCTTATGCTAAAATTTTATTAACTTTTTCATCTTTTAATTTTTTTAACTTTTTCATCTTTTAATGTTTTTTAACTAGTTTATCTTAACAATACCTTTCATTAAAAAAATCTTTTTGAAACTCCATTATTATAGTCATATTTTATCATTCATTGTATCTAACTTTATCTTGTGTATACTTTATCTTTATAAAGTATGTATTGTGTATACTTCATAGTATGTATACTTTATAGTATGTATACTTTATGTAAACTTTAAAGTATACTTTAAAGTATGTATTTGTGTATACTTTATACTTTAACTTTATATATGTGTATACACATAGGGTTTTTTCTTCTAAAAAAAATTGGGATACAACTTCTTCTAATAGATCAAAATATACCATAAATCTAGCACAGGGCTTTGTTCTAGTCTCCAGCCTGAGCAAATTCTCTCTACTTTTTTTCTTTATTCTCCCAACCAATTTATCGTATCAACTGCTTTTTTTAGAAATTAAAAAAATTTCTTTTCATCTTTATAGTCATATACCATCCCTTCATTTTGTTTACCCTTATTTTGTGCGTGTATGTATGTATGTGTATATATATTTTTTTTCTTTCTTTAAAATTTTGGGGGGTAATTTCTTCTAAGAAACCAAAATAGTCCCAAAATTAAGTGGGTGACTCTGTTCTATTCACCAGTCTAATATATATTTTTCTTTTTTATATTTTTCTTTATTTTTTCTTTTTAAAATTTTTTTTTCTGAACTTTTTACCTCCCTTCTTCCCCCACAATTTGGGATCTCTTCTGATTTGGTTAAAGCACATTTTCCTGGGGTCCTTGCCACCCTTTTAGTATTTTATTCTCTCCTTCATATATTCTTATCTGGATAAAATGACAAGACAGAAAAGCTCACCACAAAAAAAAAATAAAAATAAAAAAAGGCAGTACAGAAGGCTAGGGACCTAATCAGTATGGACATTAGTAATATGTCAAATCTAGAGCTCAGAATGACAAATCTCAAGGTGCTAGTTGGGCTTGAAAAAGGCATGGAAGATATTAGAGAAACCCTGTCTGGAGAAATAAAAGCCCCTTCTGGATAAATAAAAGAACTAAAATCTAACCAAGCTGAAATCAAAAAAGTTATTAGTGAGCTGCAATAAAAATATGGAGGCTCTTACTGCTAGGATAAAAGAGGCAGAAGAGAGAATTAGTGATATACAAGACAAAATGATGGAGAATAAAGAAGCTGAGAAAAAGAGAGACAAACAACTACTGGACCATGTGGGGAGAATTCGAGAGATAAGTGATAACATAAGATGAAACAACATTAGAATAACTGGGATAACAGAAGAAGAAGAAAGAGAGAGGGGAACAGACAATATATTGTAGAGAATTATTGTAGAGAATTTCCCTAATATGGCAAAGGGAACGAGCATCAAAATCCAGCAGGTGCAGAGAACTAGGTCCACACCCCATCATCTAATAAGACTAGGTCCACATCCCATCATCTAATAGTAAAATTTACAAGTCTTAGCGACAAAGAAAAAATCCTGAAAGCTGCCAGGGACAAGAAGTCTGTAACATACAATGGTAAAAATATTCGATTGGCAGCGGACTTATTACAGAGACCTGGCAGCCAGAAAGAACTGGCTTGACAAATTCAGAGCACTAAATGAGAGCCAAGAATACTGTATCCAGCTAGGCTATCAATGAAAATAGAAGGAGAGATAAAAAGCTTCCAGAACAAACAAAAACTAAAAGAATTTGTAAATACAAAACCAGCTCTACAGGACATATTGAAAGGGGTCCTCTAAGCAAAGAGAGAGCCTAAAAGTAGTAGACCAGAAAGGAGCAGAGACAATATACAGTAATAGTCACCTTACAGGCAACACAGTGGCACTAAATTCCTTTCTCTCAATAGTTACCCTGAATATAAATGGGGGAAATGCCCCAATCAAAAGACACAGGTCATCAGAATGGATTAAAAAAAAAACAAAACCCATCAAATGCTGTCTACAAGAAACTCATTTTAGACCCAAAGACATCTCCAGATTTAAAGTGAGGGGGTGGAAAACAATTTACCATGGTAATGGACATCAAAATAAAGCTGGGTGACAATCCTTATATCAGAGAAATTAGATTTTAAGCCAAAGACTATAATAAGAGATGAGGAAGGACACTATATTATATTGAAAGGGTCTGTCCAACAAGAAGATCTAGCAATTTTAAATATCTATGCCCCTAACATGGGAGCAACCAGCAACAAATTAATAACAAAGTCAAAGAAACACATCAACAAGAATACAGTAATAGTAGGGGGCTTTAACACTCCCCTCACTGAAATGGACATATTACCCAAGCAAAAGATCAATAAGGAAATAAAGGCCTTAAATGACACACTGGACCAGATGGACATAACAGATATATTCAGAATATTCCATCCTAAAGCAACAGAATTCACATTCTTCTCTAGTGCACATGGAACATTCTCCAGAATAGATCACATCCTGGGTTATAAATCAGGTCTCAACTGGTATCAAAAGATTGGGATCATTCCCTGCATGTTTTCAGAACACAATGCTCTGAAGCTAGAACTCAATCACAAGAGGAAAGTTGGAAAGAACCCAAATATATGAAGGCTAAAGAGCATCCTATAAAGAATGAGTGGGTCAACCAGGAAATTAAAGAAGAATTGAAAAAAATTCATGGAAACAACTGATAATGAAAACACAATGGTTCAAAATTTGTGGGACACAACAAAGGCAGTCCTGGGAGGAAAATATGTAGCAATACAAGCCTTTCTCAAGAAACAAGAAAGTTCTCAAATACACAACCTAACCCTTACACCTCAAGGAGCTGGAGAAAGAACAGCAAAGAAAGCCTAAACCCAGCAGGAGAAGAGAAATAATAAAGGTCAGAGCAGAACTCAATGAAATAGAAACAAACAAACAAACAAAAAACCAACAGTAGAACAAATCAATGAAACTAGGAGCTGGTGCTTTGAAAGAATTAATGAGAATGATATAACCCTGGCTAAACTGATCAAAAAGAAAAGAGAAAGAACCCAAATGAATAAAATAATGAATGAAAAAGGCAAGATCACAACCAATACCCAAGAAATACAATTATAAGAACACATTATGAGAAACTATATGCCAGCAAATTTGACAATCTGGAAGAAATGGATGCATTCCTAGAGACATAAAAACTACCAAATCTGACCCAGGAAGAAACAGAAAATCTGAGAGACCCATAACCAGTAAGGAGATTGAAGCAGTCATCAAAAATATCCCAATAAACAACAGCACAGGACCAGATGGCTTTCCAGGGGAATTCTAACAAACATTTAAAGAAGAATTAATTCCTATTCTCCTAAAACTGTTCCAAAAAATAAAAATGAAGGAAAACTTCCAAACTCATTTTATGAGGCCAGCATTACCTTGATCCCAAAACCAGACAAAGATCCCATCAAAAAAGAGAATTACAGGGGCACCTGGGTGGCTCAGTGGGTTAAAGCTTCTGTCTTTGGCTCAGGTCATGATCCCAGGGTCCTAGGATCGAGCCCCGCATCGGGCTCTCTGCTCCGTGGGGAGCCTGCTTCTTCTCCTCTTTCTCTGTCTGCCTCTCTGCCTACTTGTGATCTCTGTCTGTCAAATAAATAAATAAATAAATAGGAATCTTTAAAAAAGAGAGAGAGAGAGAGAGAGAGAGAGAATTACAGACCAATATCCTTGATGAACATGGATGTGAAAATTCTCACCAAAATACTAACCAATAGGATCCAACAGTATATTAAAAGGATTGTTCACCATGACAAGTGGGACTTATTCCAGGGCTACAAGGTTGGTTCAACATCTGCAAATAAATTAATATGATACAGTACATTAATAAAAGAAAGAATAAGAACTATACGATACTCTCAAAAGCTGCTGAAAAAGCATTTGACAAAGTACAGCATCCTTTCTTGGTTAAAACTCTTCAAAGTATAGGAATAGAAGGTACATACCTCAATATCATCAAAGCCATATATGAACAACCTACAGTGAATATCATTCTCAATGGGGAACACCTGAGAGCTTTTCCACTCAGGTCAGGAGCATGGCAGGGATATCCATTATCACCACTGCTATTCAACATAGTACCAGAAGTCCTAGCCTCAGCAATCGGACAACAAAAAGAAATTAAAGGCATCCAAATCAGCAAAGAAGAAGTCAAACTATCACTCTTTGCAGATGATATGATACTTTGTGTGGAAAACCCAAAAGACTCCACTCCAAATCTGCTAGAGCTTGTACAGGAATTCAGTAAAGTGTCAGGATAACAAATCGATGCACTGAAATCAGTTGCATGTCTCTACACCAACAGCAAGACAGAAGAAAGAGAAATTAAGGAGTCAGCCCCATTTACAACTGCACCCAAAGCCATAAGATACCTAGGAATAAACCTAACCAAAGAGGCAAAGAATCTGTACTCAGAAACTATAAAGTACTCATGAAGAAATTGAGGGAGACACAACGAAATGTAAAACTGTTCCATGCTCATGGATTGGAAAAACAAATATTGTGAAAATGTCTATGATACCCAAAGCAATCTACACATTTAATCCAATCCCTGTCAAAATACCATCAATTTTTTCCAAAGAAATGGAACAAGTAATCCTAAAGTTTATATGGAACCAGAAAAGACCTCGAATAGCCAGAGGAATGTTGAAAAGGAAAACCAAAATTGGTGGCATCAAAATTCCAGACATCAAGCTCTATTACAAAGCTTTCATCATCAAGACAGTATGGTACTGGCACTAAAACAGACCCACAGATCAATGGAACAGAATAGAGAGCCCAGAAATAGACCCTCAACTCTGTGGTCAACTAATCTTTGACAAAGCAGGAAAGACTGTCCAATGGAAAAAAGACAGCCTCTTCAACCAATGGTGTTGGGAAAATTGGACAGCCACATGCAGAAAAATGAAATTGGACCATTTCCTTATACCACACACAAAAATAGACTCAAAATGGATGAAAAACCTCAGTGTGAGATAGGAATCCATCAAAATCCTTGAGGAGAACACAGGCAGCAACCTCTTCGACCTCAGCCACAAAAACTTCTTCCTAGAGACACTGTCAAAGGCAAGGGAAGCAAGGGCAAAAATGAACTATTGGGACTTCATTAGGATCGAAAGCTTTTGCACAGCAAAGGAAACAGTCGACAAAATCAAAAGACAACTGACAGAATGGGAGAAGATATTTGCAAATGACATATCAGATAAAAGGCTAGTGTCCAAAATCTATAAAGAACTTAGCAAACTCAATACCCAAAGAACAAATAATCCAATCAAGAAATGGGCAGAGGACATGAACAGACATTTCTTCAAAGAAGACATCCAGATGGCCAACAGACACATGAAAATGTGCTCCACATCACTCAGCATCAGAGAAATACAAATCAAAACCACAATGAGATACTACCTCACACCAGTCAGAATGGCTAAAATTAACAAGTCAGGCAATGACAGATACTGGCGAGGATGCGGAGAAAGGGGAACCCTCCTACAATGTTGTTGGGAATGCAAGCTGGGGCAGCCACTCTGGAAAACAGCATGGAGGTTTTTCAAAAAGTAGAGCTACCCTATGATCCAGCAATTGCACTTATTTACCCTAAAGATACAAATGTTGTGATCTGAAGGGACACGTGCACCCAAATGTTTATAGCAGCAATGTCCACAATAGCCAAATTATGGAAAGAACCTAGATGTCCATCAACAGATGAATGGATAAAGAAGAGGTGGTATACAATGGAATACTATGTAGCCATCAAAAGAGATCTAATCTTGCCATTTGCAACAACGTGGATAGAACTAGAGTGTATTATGCTTAGCAAAATAAGTCAGTCAGAGAAAGACAATTAACATATGAACTCCCTGATATGGGGAAGCTGAGAGGCAATGTGGGGGGTTTGGGGAATGAAACAAGATGGGATCAGGAGGAAGAAAAACCATAAGAGACTCTTATCTCATAAAACAAAATGAGGGTTGCCAGGGGGAGGGGTTAGGGATAGGGTGGTAGGGACATTGAGGAAAGTATATGCTATGGTGAGTGCTGTGAAGTGTGTAAACCTGGCGATTCAAAGACATATACCCCTGGGGCTAATGGTACAGTATATGTTAATAAAAATAAGAATTATAATAAAAAGCCATATTAATAATCACATTAAATGTAAGTGGTATAACTACTTCAAATAAAAGCAGAGATTGTCAGACTGGATAAGAAAGCAAGACCTAACTACATGCTGCATACAAGAAATGCCCTATCAATGTAAAACCAAGAAATGCCCTATCAATGTAAAAGCAAATGGATGGAAAAGATATCCCATGCTACCACTAATTAAAAGAAAGTTGAAATGGCTATACTAATAGCAGACAAAGGATATTTCAGAGTAAAGACTATTGCCAAGAATAAAGACTGTGATTTGATAAAGATAAAGGGATCAAGTAGTCAAGAGGACACAAAGATACTTAATGTTTCTTCATGTAATAGCAGAACTTTAAGATACATAAGAAAACCTTTTTTTAAAAAAGGCAAAATTGTAAGGAGAAACAGGCAAAATCCATTAGTCAGAATATTCAACCATCTTCTCTTAGTAATAGGGCAAGTTGACAGAAAAAAATCAGCAAGAACACAGAGGAATTGACTCAAATACCCATCAGTTGAAGACTGGATACACAGAATGTAATATAGTCATACAATGTAGGATTACTCAACCATAAAAAGGGATGAAATAATGACATGTGTTAAAATGCTATGCTAAGTGAAAGAAGTCAGTCATAAAGGACACTTATTATATGATTCTATTTATACGAAATATCCAGAATAGTCAAATGTATAGAAACAGAAAGTAGAGTAGTGGTTGCCAGCTGTTCGGACAGAATATTTGTGTCCTGGCAGTTCATACGTCAAAACCTAATGCCTAATGTGATGGTATTTGGAAGTGGGACTTGGGGAGGTGATTAGGTCATAAGCACGGTTAGTGCCCTTATAAAAGAGATCTCAGACAGAGAGCTCCCTCCACCTGCTACCATGTGAGAACACAATGAGAACATGGTGATCTAAGAACCAGAAAGTTCTCTCGCCAGACTTTCACCAGACACTGAATCTATTGACACCCTGATCTTGGGACTTCCCAGACTCTAGACCTGGTAGAAATAAATGTGTGTTTAATCTATACTTTTTGTTAACAGCAGACTGAATGAAGACATCAGGGAATGAAAGAAAGGAAAACAGGGAGTGACTAACCAGGGAACTTCTTTTAGGGATGATGAAAATGTTCTGGAATTAGTGATGATATTTGTACAAGTTTGATAATATACTAAAAACCACTAAATTATATGCTTTAAAAAGGTAAAATCTGTGGTATGTAAATGGCATTTCAATTTTAAAAAATATAAAGGACTTGAAACATACTGTCAACCACCTTGAAATAATTGGAACTAAATGCCATTTATAGCATGATAAATTCTTTTCAAGTTCACATGAAACAGAACTTGTGTTAATCCACAGAATAAATTTTAAATCTAAAAGAATTCAAACAGGCGCCTGGGTGGCTCAGTGGGTTAAGCCGCTGCCTTTGGCTCAGGTCATGATCTCAGGGTCCTGGGATCGAGTCCCACATCGGGCTCTCTGCTCAGCAAGGGGCCTGCTTCCCTTCCTCTCTCTGTGATCTCTTCCTTTCCTCTCTCCTACTGTGATCTCTCTCTGTCAAATAAATAAATAAAATCTTAAATAAAATAAAATAAAATAAAAGAATTCAAACATATAAGATATGTTCTCTGACTACTATGAATTTAAATTATAAGTCAATAAGAAAAATACTTGGAAAATAAACATTTGTAAGTTAAATAACAAGCTCCTAAAAACCCAAAGTTCACAATAATAAAAAGGGAAGTTAAAAATATTTTGTGCTAAATAGAAATAAAAACAGGTCAAAATATGTAAGACATAGTTAAAGCAGTACTTACAGGAAAATGTATAGCCCTAAACATCTATACAAACAAAGAAGGACTCAAACCAATGACATCAGCTTCCACTTTAAGAAACTAGAAAGAGAAGAGCTAATTAAAGCTAATCAAACATAAAAAATATAATTAAGGGCAGCAGTCAAGGAAATAGAAAACTTATGAACAATAAAGAAAATCAGTAAAACCACTTAAAAATAGAAAACACAAACTACCAATATCAAGAATGAGGAGATGATACCATTGCATGCAGATATTAGGAAGATAATATGGGGATGTTATAAATAGTTTAATAAATTCAAAAACTTAGGAAAAAATGGACACATTTCTTGAAATATCAACTACTTGAGTTCATTTAAGAATAGACAACTTAATATTCCTATCTCAATCAAAGAAATTGAATTTGTATTTTTGAATCTTCTCACAAAGTTTCAGGCTCATAGAGCCTCACCAAAGAAAACTCTTAGGGAAGAAATACCAATTCTGTACAAACTCTTTGTTGTTGTTGTTGTTTTTAAGATTTTATTTATTTATTTGACAGACAGATCACAAGTAGGCAGAGAGGCAGGCAGGAAGAGAGAAGAGGAAGCAGGCCCTCCGCGGAGCAGAGAGCCGGATGTAGGGCTCGATCCCAGGACCCTGGATCGTGACCTGATCCGAAGGCAGAGGCTTTAACCCACTGAGCCACCCAGGCACCCCTCTGTACAAACTCTTCCAGAGAATTCTATGAGGTGAGCATCACTCTGATGCCAACACTCGATTAGATGACCATATTTCACTCACTTCTTTAGATAGTGGGGCTTAGCCTCCTCCTTCAAATCCAAACAGCAGACTTCTGATGTCTTTAAGGAGCCTCCTTCTACCTGGAAGCTTCTTATTCTTGCTCCAGGGCAGAGAAATCAGGTGATGATTATAATCTAGTACATAATACCTTAACTATGGTCAATGACTCTTAACCTCCAGATATAAAAGCAGTTATCCTCATGTCTTAACAGTAACAAAAGTAGCCAAGTTGATTTTCTGACATATTTTATTATTCACCAAACAGCAAAAACAAAACAAAAGTCAAAATATCATTTTAATGTTGTTCAATAGCTTGCCCGTCGTTGATGAAAACTCATCAACTATGTGAAGTGAAATGTTTCAAGCTGAAGGCTGCAGCAAGCTGAAGAAGCCAGGTGCTCGATGTAGGCCATGCAGTCTTACAGAGATTAGTTGTAAGTCATAGGATATGAAGATGCTTACATCTCCAGAGTACGCAGCAAAGCTACACTCATATTTGATGTTCCTGTCTCCTTTCCTGCATCCCTGACCTCCTTCCTCTTTTAATTGTGGTACAAGTGGTCACTTTTGCTAATAATATAACACAAGCTGCTACTCTCAGTAGATGCAGACAGATTTTATTATCTTTACCTCTCAAGGACATTTTTGCTTTTGGGATTTTAAGAAGGCAGAGAAATATTGGAATAAAGGATGCAAGGAGCTGATAAAAATTTGAAGGAGACAGAGAGGAGAAGAGAGAAGAAGGAGGGAATGTTGGGGTGGGTGATGTGAAGAAGCGAGGGAGGAATGGGACATGAGAGAAAGAAGAGAAGAGGGAATCAAAACCGGAGGGATGACGAAGAATGGAGAGTATGCACAGTAAAAAGAGAAGGTGAATGACATCCTCTTTTATTCCCCTTTGCCCACCGCCACCAAAAACTGCTAGTAAGGAGGGACACCTGCATGGCTCAATGGGTTAAGCCTCTGCCTTTGGCTCAGGTCATGGTCTCAGGGTTCTGGGAGGGAGCCCCACGTCGAACCCCACATCGAACCCTGCATTGGGCTCTCTGCTCAGCAGGGAGCCTGCTTTCCCCTCTCTCTGTCGGCCTCTCTGCCCACTTGTTATCTCTCTCCTCTCTGTCAAATAAATAAATAAAATCTTAAAAAAAAAAAAAAAGAACTGCTAGGGAAAGTAGGAAGAGATTTCAACTGATAAAAAACTTACAATTCATTCAAAAAAGAAGTCAGGATAGAAACTGGATAAAAGATCATAGACTAAATACTTCCTCTACATAGACTTTTACTAGCTTTTCTGGCCAAAGAGAATAAACAAGTATCAAATATTCATCCTACCTCTAGAAAGTGAACTATAATGTATGTGTCAATATATCATTTGTTTCACAATATCAACCACCATTCTCAGAGATCATAAGAATTCATGGTACTCCCCACTGGCCATTCTTTCTCAGGCTCCTTTGCTAGATTCTCCTCACTGATCTACCACTGAAATATTGCAATCTGAGGGGGGACTCCTGGATTCCTCTCCTCTTCTCTTGGTTTTCTACTCTTTGTTCCATGCGATCCCATAAATTCTACTCCTGTAGATACAACCTATATGCTTACGATCTCAATAGTACATATCCAGCTAGGAGCTCTCCTCCAGAATCCAAATGTGTATCTACCACTGCACACTGGATATTTCCACTTGAGTCTCAGGGCATATCAGAATAAACATGTCCAAAATTGATTTTGCCCCTTTGGTAGTAGGTTGACTGACCTAACTTCTATTTACAACTTTCTTTTCCCTTGTCTCCTTTCCTATGAGGCCATCAAAGGTCACAATTCAATTTCCCATCCACTCCAATACCTGGTGGTTTCCATGGATCCGTGTAACTCAATTCTGGCCAATGACACATAAATAGATTATCTCCTGATACTGTCTTTTCCTTTCATCCTTCTTGAGGATCAGAACACATATACAAGGCTTGCAGCTTCCACAATTACTTGGTGATCATGAGGTAATACAAATGAGGCTAAAAGTTACAGCACTAAGGATGGCAGAGAGGAAACACAGAAAGAACATGCATCTCTGATGGTACCATTAGCCTAGTTCACTAGCCCTTAAATGCCTCACTTCAGTGTCCATGTTATTTGAAATAAATGAAGGTGTACTTGTCTAAAACAATGTAGTCTCATTTTCTGTTACTGGCAGCCCAAGTCATTCCTGACACAGCCTCCAAAACTGTTTCGTCTCTGTCTTTCTCATCTCATTGAAATGCTTTATAATTGCCCCTGATGCTCCAGCTAGAAATAAGATGGGTCTTCTAGATTTCTCTGTTTCCCACAACTCCTCAATCCTAACCCTACCCTATCGAACACACAGAGTGAGTCCATCATTAAGTCCTGTGGCCGTTCCTCCAAAGACTAGGGCCGCACTGTCAATGGCTTTCCTAGCACTCAGCTTCCCCAGGCCAGATCAAATGGGGAAGCTTTTCACATGCTGGTACCGTCCCTGCTCATCTCAAATTTGCATGGTTAACTCCTTTTAGCCTCAAGACCCAGCTAAGTGTGTCCTCAGAGAGGCCTCGTTTGACCATCCTATTAAAATTCTTTAGAATTTAATACAGAGAATTAACAAAAAGGTCTTATTTGACTGAGAAGATGAAAGAGGACTACAGAGACAGTGAGAGCAGGAGATGGCCCCTGCACCTGGGCCTGGGATCTGGAGCTCTGACGTTCCCATTTGTCTCCATCTCTACCTCAGGCGCTTGGAGGAGGCTCTATGGAGCTTGCTTCTCAGATTCCAAGGAGAGGGGAGATTCCAGTACCTGGGTGGTACTGGCACCTCTGACAGGGTGCAATCAAGCCCTTTCTGGGAATGCTGGAAAAAACTAGGAACTGCAAACAACTCACAATGCCAGGGTAAAATGCATGGCAATGGTACCCACTGGAGCAACAAGGAGAGTGAGGAAGAGCAAGTCCTTTTGGGTTCCTCTCATCTACCCATCTTCCACATTGCTTCCTATGAATAGAGCTTAATATGGACCCACTTTGCAAAGGACAAATGTGGTGTTTGCAGAGCCTCAGCCTGAAGGATTCAGAGCAGCATATAAAAGGCTGAGTTCAGGGGTAAGATATGATACCTAGCTTAATAAGTAGCACAGTATTTGTTTATTTATTTTCCTTTCTCCCTTGCTAGACAATACGTGTTCAGGACCTATGCCTTTCTTTTTACTGTTACTTACTTTTTACTGTTTTACTCCCAGACTAAAAGTAGATAGAAGGTACTCCAAAAATATTTCTTTAGTGGATGAATTTATTGGATTTTTCTCAAAACTAGTGAGCAAAGTGTACAATTTAATTCTTTGTCAATTGAATAGTACCAAATGCCTCATATGATGGTCTAGGCAGTTGAGTTAAATATGAAGATGAGGCCCTTCCTTGTTATTTAGCAAGGAATTTAAGACTTTCTCATACGACATTAAATCATAAAATGCCACAGAAAGCATTCACATGTTTAAATGCCCAGAGAATTAAACAGGCAGCAAAGTCCACAGGAGATGAGAAAAGGAAAATATAAAGGTAGGTTTGGAATAACTCAGAAGACTTGTGGAAGAAACTGCCACCTGAGGCAGGCTTGAAAGGGGGCAGACAAGCAAAGTCAAGGAAGATGGATGAGTCTGGCAGGTTTTCAGATGTTTCTGATGAAAGCAGAGAAGTGAGAAATTACTAGAAGTCACTGAAAAAGTGAACTCGAATCAAGTGTGGAAAATAGCAGGTTCTGGAGTTAGAATTATAAGCAGTATGTTTTTTGCAAAGAGGAGCCATTGAGAAGTTTTAAGCGAAGGAGTGGTGTGGCACTGGGAATATTTTCTGAATGTAAATTTGGCAGTGTCACGGGAACTGACTGAATAGGTAGCATCTGGAGCCAGAAAGACGAGTTAGAAGACTGACATAATCTTGAGCCAGAAAGAGATGGTGGAGATAGAAATAAGAGAGAAAGGGAACATGTAACATTTAGAAGGAAGAATCAATATCACATAACACAGAATTAATCTAGGAAAAGTTAGTGAAGAGAATTTAACCTGCAGCAATTCACCAAAGGATCAGAGGATGGAGATAGATCACTGAGTTTCATCCAAAGAACATGATTAACAATGATATCCGTGAAATAAAAGTCCCAGTGAATATCCTCTGATAATAAACCCAGTATTTTCAAAAGTTATTATGAATCTGGAAGAATATATATGTCTTCATCTTGAGGGTCTTCAAAAGTACTAAGTTTCTGGAAGTTATAATATTGAGGTGACATCTCATTTCCATAGATAT
Organism: Mustela putorius furo; assembly: GCF_011764305.1. Lineage (NCBI taxonomy): Eukaryota > Metazoa > Chordata > Mammalia > Carnivora > Mustelidae > Mustela > Mustela putorius. The sequence goes on from NW_025421294.1 coordinate 11,300,803, forward strand.
GCTCCTCAAAATTGGTCTGCCAAGTGTTCTCATACAGTTCTTTATCAGTTACCTCTTTATGTTTGGGAGCACCACTTTCCACATTTTCATAGTTGCCATGCGTGTTAGTCCCTCTTCCAGAAGATCTGCAGTGCTTGTTCTGAACTGAGATTTTAGGCCTTGAGCTGATAGTGAGGAAACTTGAGAGTGTTTTAGTATTGTCTTTTCTCCTGCTGCTTCTCCTTTGCAAGACCCTTGGTAAGGGAAAATGCACCGGGTTACCATGTTTCCAGCACCAAACACACCCAATTCCACAGATTAACAAGAGGAAAAGAAGGGAAATTCCTATAGAAGTGGCCACTGGTGTATTTCCACAGCTTTTTAACATTTCTGCACAAGCAGTGTTGTTTCGTGGTATGGGGGAGCCCTTAATGAATTCACAGGTGCAGACAAATGTAATTCCTCTTAGGGTGGAGTTTAAAAATAATCCTGGAAGCTCTTTTTGACATTTCTTTTTCAGATGTGGAAGAACATCATTTGGCAAAGTCCTGATACAATGAGAGGAGAGATTGAATAAACGTAGCCTTGGACGATCCTTCTCGTTGTATGTAATGCTTTTTGCATTACAGTCCTCAATGTATAATTGCACTGTGTCAGGGGGGATTTTAATTGACTTCACCTCACTTTCTATCAGTGAATCACAAGACAAAGCAAAAATGAGTGGAAGATAATGGCAGAGCAGACAACTCAAGAAAGAGAAGGTTGGACGATCTGCCATCCACACACCTCCTATAAATTAAAAAACAAATTAATTGCATATTTATTACATAGCATAATAAAACATCTGTCAATATCTGCCAATATATTAAGCACTGTCATTTAGTGAGTTCCTGACTCAAAAGAGAATATAGTACTAGCTGTTGTGAGAAAAGAAAAAGAGAAGAACTTCTACCTGCTCAAACCTGAGTAGTTTTATTGGATTTTGACAATAATGTTAATAATTTTCAAGTGAAAGACAATGATTTGAATGCAATAAGAGAAAGGGAGAGGATTATACCTGCGAAATAATTTCCATTATTTATCACCTTCTCTGTGAGGCCTTTTCCTTAATCACTCCTTCCTCTGTATTCCCCTATAAATGAGGCCATTCTCTATTATAGCATTACAGCTTAAGTTACAGCAAATTGTGTGTCTTCCCACCTGGTTAAATGGTGGGCAGGGATCAGGTCTTTTCACTGTATATTCCTAGAGAATAGCACAGTACCTAGTGCAGGAAAGAAATTCAGTTGACATTTAATTAAATAAGGGAGTCAAGAAATAAATGACTCCAAATCTTAGCATTTAATTGCTTAAGTCATTTAAAACTTAAGATACATCTTCTAAAGGGTATAGGTGTTTTGTTTTGTTTTAAGATTTTATTTATTTATTTGAGAGAGAGAGAGAGATAGTGAGAGAGACAAGTGGGAGTGAGGGGAAGAGGGAGAAGCAGACTCCCCACTGAGCAGAAGCCTGATGCAAAGCTCATTCCTAGGACCCTGGGATCATGACCTGAGCTGAAGGCAGATGCTTAAGCAACTGAGCCACCCATGCACCCCTAAAGGATATAGTTCATACTTAAAAGAAGAAAAGAGCTCTTTGACCTACCACAAAATATCTAAAACAAACTTTGAATGGCTTTCTATAACTAGTGTTCTCACAATTTGCAGAAAACAACTTTTCAATTAAGATATTTTCAGAATGTTTTCTGCCAAGGCTTTAAAATGGCAAAGAGATAAAAAATGAAAAGTATTCAACCAGACTGAGTGTTGTATTATGATTTTATCAACAAAACGTTATTACTGTATGTTTTCAGCCTAGACACAGAAACAGTTACATCTAATACCATTTTCACTGTTGTTGTTTCTAGTTTTATTGAGATATATAATTGATACATAATTGATATATAATTGATACATAATATTGTAATCAGTTCAAATTATAGCATAATTTGACATATGAATACATATGTGAAATACAACATGATACATATTGTGAAATGATGGCCACACTAAATTTAGCTGATGACCATCACCTCACATAGTATAACTTTTTTCTTCTCATAATAATTTTTAAGATCTACTCTCTTAGCATCCTTCAAATACACAATACAGTGTTGTTAACTATAGTCATCCAAAATTGTTAACAGTGCTTGTGGGATGATTATCACCATCTATTGAATTTCACCATTGATAATACTTAGTTAAGAGCTTATTTTGGATCACCTTCTAAACACTTCTACATGGATTATCTCATTTATCCTACAGATGTCGTATGAACTAGATACTACTGTAATGCCTATTTTAGAGAAGAGTAAGAAGAGGATTAAAGAATTTAACTTCTTGAATAACTAAGAAGCGAATGAATCAAGAGTCAAGTAAAATTTGCCTCAAAATACTATTCTTAACCAAAACTCCATAAATGGCTATGAAGAGCATCTATTGCTAAACTTTTATAGCTTGATTTGCTCTGAGCTTCTTGAGGGACGGAGCTCTTACTTATTTTTATATTACCAAAACCAGTACTAGACAAAGAAGAGCTACTTTCTTAAATATTTGTTAGTAAATGGAGCAAACAGCATTAGGATAACAGTGGCAACAATAAGCAGGGAAAAAATAACCCTACAAAGCTGAGTCCTGATTTTAGTGAGTGTTCACACCTGAAAGTGAACTTTTCTAAATTTTTTCAAGGTTGGACTACATCAATGTGAAAATTTTCAGTTTGGCATTTCACACAAAACACCGAATTACATATGAAATGCAGTTAACTTTTATAAAATTTATTTGATAAAACTGTATGGACAGACATCCTAGATCTAGACGTCTTTGGAACCTTTCTAGGTTCCCTCCTTTATAAAGACCAGATACAAAGCTGGGTCCAAAGGCAAATATTTGGTAAATGACTTTAACCTTTAAGACCTCATTTCCTTTCTAAAAGATAAGAACTGATTGTAGGGATATAAATTATGGTATAAGTGATTACTCATTTAAGTAAAAATTTGGTAGCACATTTGAACTGACTTTCAAATATAGATTAAAATTAATCACCTTTTTAAAATTCTAAGCTTTCAACAAAATGGGGAATGCTGACTATTACTGAAGATTAGGTAATAAATTGCCCTCACCATTTCCAAGATGAGAATTTATTTTTACCATCTATGTTGTGCTATGTGGAAAATCCAGAACATTCCAAATAGGAAAACTGTCAAAGAAGTATTTACTGAGATAAATACAAGAAGACTTTTTAAAAGAGAAGAAATACATCCTTTTTATGCTCTAAAACAACTTAATAGGAAAAAAATCTGAGAGGCAAAATGGAAAGACCTACTAGAATGGAACTCATATGTTAAACAAGAGCCCTTCAAAGCTGGCTTAACACCCCAATTAGTCTCATTTTGCCCAATCTGCAAGGAGGCTGTTTCTGTTTTGGAAAACAGTTCCAACCCGTATCTAACAATTATTCATTTGTCTTTAAATCACAAATGATTGATAGACTTCTAGAATCTTCAAAGGCAGAATACTGCCCATTTGGAAACAAGACAATAGCAAAGCCTAATATTAACGGTAAGCATATACACTGGTAGAGACAGATTAACATCACCCTCAGTTTGTAAACTGATTATTGCCACCGAAGGCCACCTAAAAACTATGGTAACATAAAGTCATTATTTAAAATGAACTTGTTCCTTATAGTTTATTATCAGCCATTAAAATGCCTTAAATCAGGTTCTCACCTACCTTGAGACTGCTGAGCCAAACTCTCCTCTACTCTTTTGGTTAAATCTGCTTTAGTGTTCCTCTTTTTAGTGTTCCTCTTCTTTACCCCCTCCTTCAGATTATTTCATACTTGCAAAGTTTCCTGGTTGCAGAGGAAGTTCTTATCAGATGTACCGGAATTAAGATAAATGGCATGAGTTTTTGAAAAAGGAAGTCCAGCTCTTTATCCTTGTCAATAATTCTCCAGCTACATCAGAAAATGATACCTGGAGCCCAGATGCTTCTTTATTTGCATAATATTTGCAGTCCTCACTTCAGAATCAATAAAAGTCATTTCATTTGCACTTAAAATCTTTTAAGAAGAAAGATTTTGAAATGTAATTACATGGAGGTCTTGTTTGTTTGTTTGCTTATAGGATTGTTAAAACAGTCTTCATTTAAAATACTGTGTCTTAGTGCCACAGGTTATGTTTCCACTTAAAAAGCCAGTGTCCAAATTTTGGTTCAGAAAATGTTAATATTCCTTTACGCTGGTAAAACAGTAATCTCCCAAAGTAGATTCAACTTGATGTGTGACATTTCTGTGATCTTCTAGTAGGTAGAAAGCAAAATGGTTTCACTTTGTTTAATAACAGAGGCCAGCATATTCTGGGCATTCGCTAGGTCTTCTAAACAGTTTGTGTACTACTTGGTAAATACCGACAACAACCAGTGGGAGAGGGTTGCGATTCATCCGATTTTATAGGGGAGTACATGGAAGCAGAGGGGTAACATAATCCCTGCCCAGTGTGGTCTGGCAGTGTGCCTCCGGCACCTGTGTGCTAAACCCCTTCACTTGCTTGTCTCACTTGGGTGATTGAGAGGTTTCCAGCATAGAACCCTTATTTAACAGCATTGCTCAGAGACCAACTCCACAGAGTTAAAAAAAAGAACAGAAAAGGCTGAATTTAAAAAGATGAGATCATAAAGCAATGGAAAGTTTGCCTTTTCAACTGTATTGGAACTTTTCAACCCCAGGGGATTTTTCAACCCCCAGGGGATTTTCTTTAAATCAATGAATTAAAAGATAATATTTCATTACTGAAACACCAACCAGACTTTAGAAGAACAAGACTGTCAATATGGGTTGGGCGTGGATATTCTGCCAGGCATTGTGCTGAGTAATGGGATGCAATAATGAACAAACTCCTTTGCAGCACCTAAAGCCTACTGGAAGGCTGCTATATGCACAGATCGTTTCAGATCAAGGAGGTAAGGGCTAAGAAAGGCATAGTTATACACAGAGGACAGTCGGAATAAGGAACAGAGGCATCCAGTTGAGAATGGTCAGGGAACACAAGACCTGAGCTAATAAGCCTCATGGAATAAAAAGGAGTTAATCAAGGCAGAATAGAAGGGTTCCAGGCTAAACCCCGGAATGAAGGAGGTTATGAAGTGCTGTGAGGAATGAACCATAAAATATAGTACCCTACTGCTATTCCATTCTAAGCTGCAAAATCTGCCCCCTTGGAAAACGTGTCATGCCTACAGAGAAAAGCACTGTTTACGGTTCACTGGGCAACTTCGAAATGTTAGACTATGGTCCAGGGCTTAAAAACAAACAAACAAACAAACAAACAAACAGAAAACAAAACAAAAAACTGATAATGAAAGAGAAACAAAAAGGCTCAAGAGTTTTACTCCTAGGTATATGAAGGCCACTTCTGTTTATAACTGCTTTAATTCAGAATTTCTCAAAACTCTAGAAACATTTGGAAGTTCCCTCAACAATTCAACGGTGAATAGAACGTGATAAATCCATGTAGTTGGACACCACATACAGCAATAAGAAATCCGAAATACTGATACATTTCAACAGCATAGATGGGTCTCACAGACAAAATATAGACTTTAAAAAGCTATGGACAAAAGAGTACCAACTGTAAGGTTCCATTTTCAAATCACGGAAAGGTTGTTTATGAACACGTGATGGTAGAGTTCAGAAATACAGGGATTACTACAGACTGGAAGGTGCATGAGGGAGTCTTCCTGGATGCCAGAAATGTTCTGTATCTTGATCTTTGTGGTGGTTATGTGTAACCATTCATCAAGCTCTCCCTTTAAGAATTGTGCTCTATATGTAGATTGTCTTAATTAAAATAAATTGGGAATGAATAAAAAGACAATTTTTTTTAAAAGTCAGCAAAGTGAGGGCACCTGCACGGCTCAGTTGGTTAAGCATCCAACTCTTGATTTCAGCTTGGGTCATGATTTCAGAGTCATGAGATTGAGCCTCACATCAGGCTCTGTGCTTAGCGCAGAGTCTGCTTGAGATTCTCTCTCCCTTTCCCTCTAGCCCCTTTCTACCCCCACACATCTGGAGGACCTCTCTCTAAAAAATAAATAAATAGATCTTTAAAGAAATGAAATGAAAATTATAAAAAGTTGAGATAGAATTTTTTTAATTTTTTAATATTTTATTTATTTGACAAAGAGAGAGAGAGAGAGAGATCACAAGTAGGCAGAGAGGCAGGCAGGGTGGGGGGTGGGGAAGCAGGCTCCCTGCTGAGCAGAGAGCCCGATGCGGAGCTTGATCCCAGGACCCTGAGAACATGACCTGAGCCAAAGGCAGAGGTTTAACCCACTGAGTCACCCAGGCACCCCAAGATTTTTTTTTTAACTGTTTCAGATGACCACCTTCTTTGGTAAACTGGTCTCCTAATTTGGATGGAGAAACAATAGGCAGACTTTGAGCTGCATGAATTCTAAGTTTATCTAGAGTTTCTTAAGTCTGGACATTGGCAAGGCTGGTGGTAAGAAAGAGGGGAGTTATTAATGAATCTTGAGCTTCAGCACAAAGTAGGGAATTTCTATTTTCTGAGCTTATGAATATGGTCTTTCATTGGTACACCTTGTCTTAAAGATGTGGCACTGGAAAATCATGTTCAACCTAAAATTATATAGGTGTAAAGCAATTTTATCTAAAAGAAATAATTCTAGCATCTTGGGCAAATAATACAACTTCTTGGTCTTGCTTTCTTCATTCACAGGACAACAATGGATTGGGTGATCCCTGACCTCTCTTCAAATCCTACCAAGTACATATGAACAATATAAATAGTTGTCGCATTCAGAAAAGGGTTTTTGAAACTGCTTTTTATATGCAGTATACACTTCTCTTTTTAGTGTCACTCCCTCTTTTCATCATAAGTCTTTCCTAATTGCTACATAGATCAGATAGCATCACTTGAAGTTTGCTTCAACTTCAGTTGAATAACACTCCTTCCTCCCCCAGTGTTTTCCCCTTTTATTCCTTCAGATGAAGACAAATGGACACTAGGGAACTTGAGCAATCATTCAACATGAAAAAATTTAAAAATCTTTTTGCATCTTCATGAATAAAATGGAAAGTCTTGCCATTTGCAAGAGCGTGGATGGAACTGGAGGGTATTATGCTAAGTGAAATAAGTCCATCAGAGAAAGACAATTATCATATGATCTCACTCATACGTGGAATTTAAGAAACAAAACAGAGGATCATGGGGAAGGGAGGGAAAAATAAAACAAGATGAAATCAGAGATAGAGACAAACCATAAGAGACTTGTAATCATAGGAAACCAACTGAGGGCTGCTGGAGTTAAGGGGTTGGGGGATGTGGTAACTGGCTGATGGACATTAAGGAAGGAAGGTATGATGTAATGAATAATATGTGCTGTATAAGACTGATGAATCACTGAACCCTACCTCTAAAACTAAGAATATACTATATGTTTATTAACTGAATTTAAATAAAAATTAAAAATAAATTACACAAGGCAATTGAAAAAAAATCTTTTGCATTAAGACCCCGAATGATCTCCGTTCTACACTGATGCTGAGTGAGAAATTAGGGGAAGCAGAGAACAGTAAATACTTTAGGTTCACTCCCCCTACTTGCCCCTACTTGCCACCCCAACTGGGATGCTGTCTTATATAACTCCATTCCTACGAGGAGTACTAGGAGGTGAATAAAACAATAAAACAAATACTATGGGAGTGGGTGGAGCTAGCCACCAGTCTAAAAGGGCCCTGATAAGCAGGTCTCCTTTTTTCTCTCTGCAAGAAATAGACCTCAGATGCCAATTCAGCTTCAGATGACCACTGAACATTCACCCAGAAAGTAACAGCTGAAGGGTGTGGGGCAAAAGGGGTTGATGGCCTCAAATAAACCCAGTAATGCTCCAGCCACACCCATTTCTCTACAAAAAATTTCCTGTGCTTACTTATACACATGTTCACAAGAGAACAGGCTAAAGTCATGCTGTTCTTTTTTCTCTTAGGAAACATATCTCCCGTCACAATATATTCCTTTTATTGGTTAATTTACCAAAATTTTAAGACTATCTTCTTTTTGTCTTCCCAGTCTACCCCATTGCTGACATTATGAACTAGCTTGGGCCAGTCATTCTACCACAGAGAGTCTCAATTTCCTCATTTGAAAAATGGATTTGAATGGATCATCAGTTCTTATCTCTAGCCATTCGCTAAAATCCTCAGGAGCTTTTCAAAATACTGATGCTGGGGTTCCAGTCCACAGGAGTTAAAGCAAAATATCTGAGGGTGTAACTAACTAAAACCTTAGTAGTTTTTGAGAGTTCCTCAGGTATTTAAAAGTCCCCAGCAAGCCAGTATGGAGGGCAGGCCTTTCCTGAGCTAATATACTAGGGCTCTGCTGAATAACCTTGAGGCACCTGGGGAGGGGGTATGGGGATCGGTAAGCCTGGTGGTGGATACTAAGGAGGGCACATGCTGCATGGAGCACTGGATGTGGTGCATAAACAATGAATTCTGGAACACTGAAAATTTAAAAAAAAAAAAAAGGAACTCAAGAGATAGTGTTGCAAGAAAAGGTAAAAAAGTCTCCAAAGTGTTCAAAGTTCATCAGAGAAATACATGTTATTAAAAGCTCCTGAGGAATCTGGCTAAGATAGTTCATGCTAACTGCACACTCAGGCATACACCCCACTGCCCCCCAGACCCCTTCTGCAGGTTTTCTTTTTGAATTCTCATAAAAAGCATAAAGATGGGTTTTACACACTAATTTGAAGGTGAGGAAACAGGCATTGAGGCACGAATGACCTGCCTGCCATCATATGAACTGTGCCAGAGTCTGTATTCAAACTCAGACTGTGTACCTGGAATCTAGAGCTGGTGCTTTTCACTTCTGCAGGACTATGAAGTGCTCTCTGACTCTTTCTTTCTTTTCTTTTTTTTCTTTCTTCCTTCCTTTCTTTCTTTCTTTCATTCTTTCTTTCTTAAGATTTTATTTATCTGACAGAGAGAGAGAGAGAAAGAGCACAAGTAGGCAAAGTGACAGGCAGAGGGAGAAGCAGACTTCCCACTGAAAAGAGAGTCCAATGTGGGGCTTGATCTCGGGACCCTGGGACCATGACCCAAGCCCAAGGCAGACGCTTAGCCAACTGAGCCACCCAGGCGCCCCTCTATTACTTTTTAACTATGTAACCAAATTCCTGAGAAGTTCCAGATTAAAATCTGCCTTATTCCAAGTGGTATACTTGAATCCCTATCTATTTCTGAATATTTGACCTGGGCTTCATAGAGGTGTGGCCCTGCTGGTGGCAGTAAGTCTGATGGCTGGGGGGAGTTTTGCTTTGGTTCTAGTGAAGTACAGGGGTTCTTAGAAAGTACTGGAGAAGGTATAAGAATGAGACTGAGGTGTAAGATCGGGAAGCCCATGACTAAAAATCCTTTTTCTATATATTTCATAGGAAAATGACATGCTCATGAAAGGGCCTGGGCATGGTAAACCTTGTTACTATTACAGAGAATGATAAAAATGATCTGATCTTTAGCTCTGATGGGACTTAGGGTTATTCTAAATAAAGTTTACCCACTGTTCTTTATATGCAAGGACATGCCTTTATTCCAGGGCTCATCATCTCTTCCCTGACCAACTTACTGTCCTTCTTCCTCATAACCTGGTCATTCAACGGTACTACTATATCTTGAAGGCTGACAGAGTGATATTTTCCAAACAAATCCCACACATCAGCCTCCTGAGTGAGATCCTTAAGTGGTTCACTATAGTCTGGGAGTTAAGCGCCAACCCTTATGGTAAGACGGTTAAGAAGGCTTTTCATGGTCTACCCCATGTGCCTTGTTGTGCCCTCCAGCCTCTTCCCTCCCTCCCTCAAGCCCAAACACAACTGCCTTCTTTCTAATCCTCCAACACTTCTAGTTCCTCCCTGCCTGTAGGCCCTGCATTAGTCCCTCCTAGTAACTCAGTTGTATTCTCCCAGATGCCCTGCACATCCCTCCTTCAAGGTTCCTCTTAAATATCTCCTCCTCAGGGATGCCTTCTTTGACCATCCCACTCTAAAATCTTTGACCCCTACACTGCCTCCCACCCCCTTTCACACCTCCATTCGCTCTCAATGCCTCTCTGACTACCCCATTTATTTTCATCAGAGCCTGAAGTACTGACACTTACATACATACATAAGTTTATTCTTATATCCCCCTACCTTTTAGCGTTAATTTCATAATGACATAAGAACAGAGACCATGTCTTTCTTATTCACTGGTCTATCTCTAGCAGTGCCTGTTGTGTCAGATGAAGTAGTTCAATAAATGTTTTCTGAGAAAATAAATGAAAGCAGTAGGGATCATTCTGAGAGAATAATCTTTGAGCTAAAACAGAGTTTTTTGGTGTTAAATAAAACATATATCAGGTTTAATAAAACATGTAAATATACCATATTTACATGTAAAGGTATGAATGTTTACATATATGTTTATGTTTATACCCACAAACATATATATATATTATATTTAGAGAATAATAATTAAAAAAACACCAACGTATTAGAGAAACTAAAAATCACTACTTTGGAAGCCCCAATTCGCCCTACTCTGTGACACTGTTCTCTCGTCTCCAGAATAACAAAGATCCATGTTTTTCTGTTAATCATTCCTTGAGCTTTTTTTTTTTTTTTTTAATAGTTTTGCCACTCATGTATGTATCTCTAGTTTTGGAAACTGGAGAGCAAGCACACACTCAGCGACTGGAGACATGGCAGGACCACCACTATTAAATGAGGTTTTCAGAAGAAGAAGCGCTGCACTGAGCCAAGGGACCAAAGGCTGCCACAGCATCCCTGACTGCAGACAAAACCCCTCCTGGTGGGTGGGAGTGTCAGTGAGATGGGTCTAAAAAATGCCATGAGAGCATAGAGACCATTGTTAGGCAGCTGGTAGGGCTCCAGCATGGACAGACATGGATGTCCAGGGGAGAGAAGGTCAAAGCTGAGGGTGCTTTGTTTCTTTGTTCTTCATGTTTTCTGTTTCTAAGTATGGCCTTTAGGGGTAGGTCAAACAGGAACACTTCTATGAGAGTAAAATGGGCCTTCAGAGGCACCTGGGTGGATGAGTGGATTAAGCCTCTGCCTTTGGCTCAGGTCATGATCTTCGGGTCCTGGGATCGAGCCCCACATCGGGCTCTCTGCTCAGCAGGCAGCCTGCTTCCTCCTCTCTCTCTCTCTGCCTGCCTCTCTGCCTACTTGTGATCTCTGTCTGTCAAATCAATAAATAAAATCTTAAAAAAAAAAGAGCACAAAATCTCTTGAGTTTCTTATAAAACTAAATATACTCTTATCATATGATCCAGCAATCATGTTCCTTGGTATTTACCCAAAACAACTAAAAACTTCTGTCCACACAAAACCTGCACGAGCAGCTTTATTCATAATTTCCAAAACTTGGAAGCAACAAGATGTCCTGCAGTAGCTGAAAGGATAAACTGTGATAGCCCCAGGCGACAAAATCTTACTCGGTGCTAATAAGAAATAAGCTATCAAGCCCTAGTACTAGATGAAGGAACCTAAAATGCATGCTCATTAGTGAGAAGAAGCCAGCTGAAAAGGCTACATACTATGGGATTCCAAGTATATGACATTCTGGAAAAGGCAAAACTATGAAGACAGTAAAATGATCCAGGGTTGTGGAAAGGGGGAAGCTAGGAATGAGCAGAGCACAGAGGACTTCTAGGGAAGTAAAAATACTCTGCATGATACCAAAAGGATAGATAGAGGATGTTATACATTTGTCTAAAGTCACAGAATGTACAACACCAAGAAGGAGCTGCAGTGTAGACTATAGACTTTGGGGGGACTATGATGTGTCGGTGTAGGCTCATCGAGGTGACAAGTGTCCCACTCTGGTGGGATAATGGGGGAGGACCTGCATATGTAGAGTCTATGGGAAATCTCAGAACCTTCCCCTCAATTTTGCTCTGAATCTAAAACTTCTCTAAAAAAACACAATTTTAGTTAAGAAAAAAAGAGAGAAAGAATGATTCAATAGGATCCATTACTTGCAACTAAGACTGTGACTGATCTAATGTGTATGTATTTATTTAATTTATTATTTTTATTTTTGCACTATGCTTTTAGCCGATCTTGGGACAGGCTTTATTGGATGTGTACTGGGACTCCTCTGTGGCCAGGACACAGCCATAACTCAAACTGGCTTACACAAAACAGATTTGTTGACTTATGTGACTGAGAAGCCCAGGAGCTTAATTTTATTAATAATCTTTTTTTATCACAAACTGCCCAATGAGTACATGGATACTCATTATATATTTTTCACAGTTTCTTTAATATCTGCAGTACTTCAAGGCAAACTCAAACAAAGCAAAAGAAAACAGATGCAAAGTGGCGGGATGTTGTAGCTTAAGAAATATCACTGGTGTTTTGGCCTCTCCTTGTCCTGGATGGTTTGCTCTCCTCTGTAGGCCCCGTGCCGGTGGAAGTACCCTCAGCTCTAGCCTTACTGTACTTACAGCTGGCAGGAGACTGGCAAGAGTGAATCTGTCTCAACATTCCCACAAGTCTCAGAATTAACCACTGGCCTGAGTCAGGTTTCAAGCCAACTCTTGGAAGAACTATTTGGCCCGAGGTGTGTGCTATTCTGATGGGCTGGGCCGGGCTTTCATGCTTCCCTTCTCCTAGGGCTAGGCTAACCATTTCTCTCTGCAGACTAATTTATGGTTTACCAGATGCTATCATGGTGTTCTGCCTAGGAGAAATGAGATGGATGCTAGGCAGGAGAAACACAACTGACCATTTATGTTCGTGAAGATTATTTAGAGGAAAAAGGACAGAAATAAGACCAACAGTTCCTTCAGGATAAGAGAGATATTTCTGCAGTTGTCTCCCAAATTCTGTGGAGATCCTGAGGCAGCTCTAAAGTCAACTTATTGTCAGTAAGCTATCAAGAAGTACCAACGTTGTCCTATTGGTAAAAGGAGGTAGTGGAATTACCTTTTCTGTTAGTAACGCTAGTATTAACGTGACAAAGATTCTATTCGTGTTCAAACTACAGCCAGGCTCCTCTGAGTCTTTCCCAACTAAGCCTCAAACTTGGTCTATAAATACTTGAACAAATACTAACATAGTTTCAAGGAACTCAAGTCTGCCCCTCCAGCAGTTCAAGTCTGCTCAAGTCAGCCCCTCACACTCCCCTCCCCAACAAAGTACCTGCCTGAGAAAACTCACTGCTGGCCCCCCAAATTAGTATCTATTCCAGCCAATGCCTGAAGACAGAGCCTGTCTCCTAGTGTCTGTAAGAAGGTAAGAACCTTACTTCAATGAAGGCCGGTTAACAAAAGCAGATGGGTTTCACATAGACCAACCACCTCAAATCTCCCTGCTTTTTCTAAGTTCTCACTTTTCTGATGCTACAAGCCTGCACTTACCACTCCCTGCCCTGCACTCCCCTTAAAACACCTAGCTACCTTGTATAAATCCGAGTTGAATTCATTTCACACTGAACTCCTTTTCTTACTCAACAGTATATGACCGACTAGAGTCTGTACTTATCACTTGACCTAGTGCCTGGCTTTGCTTCTCTTTCACATCTGTGTCACAAGTAGAAAAATAGAAACAGAGGCAAAGGGCTGATAGGCTCTAGGAGCAAAGGCTGAGGAACAAAAACCCTAGAGACGATTGACATATACTTGGTTTGGCAATGTGTGTGTGTGTGTGTGTGTGTGTGTGTTTTGCTTTCTTGTACCCATTCTTGTATACATGTCAAGAGATTACTTTGTTTTAACAAGACTTTTCTGCAACAGATCACAAGAAACCATCACACTCAGGGACAGCAAAACCTGAGCAGGTGAGAGGAGTGACCATTCTAGCTGGTCTGCTCAGCTTTGGTCAGACAGCCTGAAGCATTTGTCTCCTGTGTAAGATGTCTCTATAAGCCAATCTGGACTGATACAACAAACTCAGAAACCACTGAGCTACACCCCACATAAATACGATAAACCCATCCTTGCATTACGGTATCATATCAGCAAGAGCATTTGCTGATGACATTGTTTTCTACATTTTTTTAAGCTTTACTGAGATATAACTGACAAATTAAAACATATTTAAAATTGAAGAACAAATCCATCACCTCAGATATTCACTCTCTTTTGGAAACAACTCTTAAGATTTACTCTCCTAGCAAATTTCAGTCATACACTATTGTCAGCTATAGTCACCATACTACACATTAGGACTTTGGACCTTATTTGTCTTGTAACTGAAAGTTAGTACCATTTCACAACTTATCTCCAATTCCCCCACCGCACCCCTGTCCCTGAAAACAGTGATTTTACTGTTTCTATGAGTTAGACTTGTTGCTAGACTCCACCTGAGTGACACCATGCAGTACTGGCCTTCTTTTCTCTAATTTCATTAGCATCATACCCTCTTTATCACTGTAGTCTCAAACGGGAGGACTTCCTTCCTTCTTAAGGCTGAGGAATATTCTATTGTATACACAAACCATGATTTCTTTATTCATCTGTTGAGGGGCAGAGGCTGTTTTCATACCTTGCCTCCCATGAATAATACTGTAGGAAGTTGTGTTAAAAGTGCTCCTGGCGCTAATTATGGTTTACAGTTGAAGTCATCTCTCACTTCTCATTTGGAAGGGGTTAACATGATGCATCCTTTAAAGGCTCAGGAAGTCACCTGGCTGCCCTGGTGCTGGGGGAGGGAATGCAAGGCCTCCTTCCCTGCAGGGGCATTGGTAGCATGAAGGAGGAACAGAGGCCAATGAGCTACAACATGGCTCAGTTCCCAGTCCCAGATTCTACTCTTCATCTTGGCTGACCCAGGAATACCTTTTCATCCTGCTCTAGTGCCAACAATGTAAAGTTTCTTGAGCGCTAAGGTGCAAGGCACCATGTATAGGTTTCTGAAATGCCTCTGTCATCCTGCAACAATTGTGACTGGGAAATACTGCTGTTCCCACTTTACAGACGAGGAAACTGGGGTTTGCTGAACTGTTCCATGTATATGTTAGGAGACCATCCAAGGTATGTTACTGAGCGGTAGACACATGTTTTTGCCACAGTTAACAAGATGTGCTGAACTATTTTTTGATACTAAATGCCAATGTTAGTGACATTACTGGGTTAGATGAACCCCTGGAAGGTACTTACAGAAAGGGTCTCCTCCAGCCCACTACCAAGTTGAGGTATCCAGGGCATGGATGAAACAAGCATTTTCAGAGACATTTTGTGTCACACACTTCCAGCCTAAGGGAGGAAGGAGGCTTCCCTGGCATTACTGAGTAGAAAGGGAAAGGCTTTTTGATTCTTTGAACAGCTGAGGGCAAGCACAGGCATGTTTCTCCTAAGTGAAAGTAGACTTCACTCCCAAGATGATCAGGGCTGATAGCAGGGGGTGGGGGTGGGGGTAGAAATGAAGATTTACATAATCCTCCCCTTTAATAACCCTGGGGGTGACCTTTGCTCCCCAGATGGATGCAGACCTGTTCACTACCCTGCCTCAGGCTTGCTGGTTAGAGAAGACCACCTGAACTTCCAAGCACATTTTACACCACACTTTTCCTTTATTGGTGGATAGTGAACTTCTTCATTTGTTTATGGCCTTCTGAGAGAAAAGGACTGTGAAGCACAGATGGTCAGGGTAGTTTTCATTACTATTTCACGTGTTTAGTTACCATATACTCTTGTCTGTATTTTTGCCAAATGTACTTCAGCACTCGATGGACCGTGGAATATTCCATATGAAATTCAGATCTACCCTCCAAAACGTTCTGGTATTGACTAAATAAGGTGAACAGTGAAATGTGTGTTCTGAGAGCCTCTGGCCCACTGCAAAAGTCAGATTTTTTTTTGGTTTGTGGTGCCACTACGTGGACAGAACCAGGATTGCAGCCCATGCCATCCGTGGATCCGAAAAGGAAGCACTTTCCCTTGGAGATCATTCTTTAATTACAAAATATGATTACTCTGTAGTTCTTTGGCTTTAATGCAGGTACAGTTAAAATCCCCGTGTGATTTCCAGTGACACCTGGCATGCTGATTCTAAACTTCACAGGAAAGTGTAAGTGGTCCAAAATAGCAAAGTCCCTTTAAAGAAGAAGGTGGGAGGCCTTTCCCTACCAGCTGTCAGGACTTACAGTGAAGCTGTAGCAAGGAAGAAAACACAGCTCTCTCACAGGGATAGGCTGATCAGTGGGAGATATAGAAGAAAGTGTCTACAGATTGGCCCATATGATATGGCACTTTGATATAGGACCAAAGAGTCATGACAGATCAGTGAGGAAAGGAAGGACTGTTCAGTAAATAGAATTGGAACCAATGATTTTTCCATGTCAAAACAAAATAAAATCCCCATCTCCCACTGGATGAGTTTTCCAGGGCTGCTATAGCACACTACCATGGACCGGGTGGTTTAAAGGACAGAAATTTTTCTCACAGTTCTGGAGTCTGGAAGTCCAAGGCCAAGGTGTGGGCAGGCCTGGATTCTCTTGAGACCTCCCTCATGGGTTGCAGATGGCTGCCTTCTGGCTGCGTCTTCACATGGTCCCCTGTGCACTCCTCAGGCATCCCTGGGGTCCCCTCGTATGCCCAGGTTTCCTGTAATAAGGATGGAAATTAGACCGATTAGGGTTTTACCCAGATGCCCCCTTTAACCTTAGTTAACCTCTTTCATGACCGTGTCTCCAAGTATAGTCACAGTCTGAGAGACTGAGGGTGAGAGCTTCAATATATGAATTTTGAGAGGACATAGCTCAGCCCACAACACACACTTTATACAAAGTCTACTCCACTGGAGTAAACTTAAATTCAAGAACAAAACATAATCGCAGCAAGTATAAGCAATCAACTTTCTGCGTACAGGGAAGGGAAAGATTTTTTATTGAGATATTAGTTAGAAATTTAAATTTAATATCTAGTTTTGAAAGCTAACTTAAAGCATATAAAAATTAATTTTAGGATTTAAAGTTAAACATTAAATATGTTAAGTATCTTTTATCTATTCTTATATCCAATAAACAAAATTTTAAAAATCATTGATAATCAGGAGAATGCAAATCAAAACTTTATGTTATGTTCATTTTGACATACTGGTATTTTAAAAATGAGTAAAACTAGGAAACCCTGCCAGTAATCTTTGATGAAGGTTGAATTGTTTCTCAAAATATTTGATCAAGACCTTTATTCACTCATCAATCTATTTCTCTACCTACCTACCTCTTCATCTACCTATTTCCTGGATATGGTAATAACAATGTTTGAGAGCAACCTTCCCCACCCCACTCATTGTTGCATTAAGGGCAAGTGTTATTTTACTGCAGTGGACTTAGAGCTCCCTCTCCTGGTACAACAGGATAATGCCAATCAAGGCTATAAAGCTTTTCCGGTTGTTTCAAATGCAGAGGTCCCTCTATGTCCTATCTACCAAGTCAGCAGGTGCAGCTAAAACCTGAGGAGTAATCTCACATTTGAATCTATCTTCAAGGGTGCAATTATTTTCTAAAGTCAATTACTTAAAAATGTAAAGATAGCAAAATTATTAAGTAAAGGCAACACACACAAAAAACAAGCTTCTTGGAAGTGGAAAAACCTGTGTCAGTGACATTTCCAAAAAATTTTTTTTGAAGAACATTTTCCTCTCTTTCCCTTTGAATCCTTGCAGTTGGCTTATCCTCCATACATATGCCTCTGAATTTCCTTTTAGGACCATTTCTTCAAATGCATGCGTGAAAAAGATAATAGTGAGGACGTTTTTCCTTGATGCTATACAGACCTTTTGAGTTGATGAAGCTGCTGTCTGTACACTCCTCTGGCCAGCTTAGTAGTCCTCTAAGTTTTAGCAAGCACCTTTAACCTGTGGAATGGATGAACTAAGCCTTTCTTTGTATATCTATAGGTCATGCATTGTTTCCTCGATGACCCTCTTGTACAACCTCGCACTGGGGAACCAGTCTACAACCTGTGAGGACCAGGATGTAAGAGAGTCTGCAGCTGGCCCCATGGAGTCTGCATGCGATCAGGAAGTGTTACATGGAGTTCCTCTTTCACCGATTAACTTCCCTAAACTTCCATTAAAAATCTCGGGGCCAGGGGCGCCTGGGTGGCTCAGTGGGTTAAGCCTCTGCCTTCAGCTCAGATCATGATCGCAGGGTCCTGGGATCAAACCCTGCATCTGGCTCTCTGCTCAGCAGGGAGCTTGCTTCTCTCTCTCTCTCTCTCTCTCTCTCTCTCTCTCTGCCTACTTGTGATCTCTCCCTCTCTGTCAAATAAGTAAATAAATCTTAAAAAAAAAAAAAAATCTCTGGGCCAGGCAGAACCCTCAGAGTTGGTTTTTGGAGAAGAGTCCTCCTTCTCCCTAGGTGGCCAGCCTCCTGAATAAAGCTCATATTCCTTCCCAATCACAACTTGTGCTCTTGAATATTGGCTTTTCCAGAGTGTGGCAGCTGAATTTGGGTTTTTCAATAACACTGAGACGCTTTAAAGTTTTCATCACGGACTCCATGATGAAATCCCATTCGGGATGCCTGGGTGGCTCAGTTGGTAAAGCATCTGTCCCTCTTCTCCCTCTCCCTCTGCCTGTGCTGCTCCTTAGGCACATGCGCTCCCTCTCCCTCTCTCTGTCAAATAAATAAAGTCTAAAAAAAATCTCATTCGATTGGAATGTTATCTGTGAATCAACATAAGCCCCTTTAAGACATTTAAAAACGTAAATCTTTTTTAAAACATTCTCTTGTGAGTAAAGAACCCTCTTCTGTCAGCCTGTGTTAATACTGACATTGTAGGAGATCCCATTTCACCATTTTAAAAGACCATTTGAAAAAACTGATTACTTAAAGCTCATAAATCTTGAAAAATTACTTTATTGAGAAATTTATGGGTATTGCAAGTAGGAAATTAAAAGCCAGGAAAAAAAAATAATAAAAGCCAGCTAAAAGAAATCTGGCTAGATTTTGTTTTAGCTTCCCACCAAAGCCATTAATGCAACACAAAGATACAAGTGAAGTATTAGAGCTATTCCAAAACATGGCTTTTAAAACACAAGAAACAGTTAAAGTTATTAAGCTTCTAAAGTTATTAAGCCTGTTTATCAAACTCAAGCTGCACAAACAAAGGGTATTTGGCACACCAAGACAGAATGCACTGGATCTCTTTCCATGCAAGGGTATTAACTAGCTTCTTCCTAGGGACTTTGGCTGTTGCTGTAACCCCAGGCAGATCTTCTCCTGGGATGTTCCAGGGTCCTCACAAAGGTAGGCACACAAACAGGAGTGGAAAGCTGCTTTCCATTTCAAATATGCTACTCTTGGGTACTTTTCTGTCCCACCCAGGAAAACCTTTTCCATAGGAGGCAGGAAGAGTTACAATTTAAATTTGTTTCCATGCTTCAAACACAAGCCACTCTGGAACAACCAATTAGCAGGGGGTTTCACCTAATGCTTCCCTTGCCCACCTTATACTCCACCTGCCCCCACAAAACAGAGCTGTTTCCAAGAACTAAAGGCCTTCCAAAGACATATTTATACTCCACTAATTTGCTAAGAAATTTTTGGCAAGTTATTTTGAGACTTCTCCCATCTAGAATCTGGAGATATTATGGACCAGGCAGGATTATTGCAATAATTAAATGAAATAGTCCACATAAGATGCTTTGAAAGTCTTAGAATATATTGTGTTGAGTAAATATTAACTTCCTATAGCAATGACTCTATCAGTTTAGCTCTTCTCCTTTGTAATCTAGCAAATCATCTGAAAGGAAAATGGATCATAAAACCACAAATTTGGACTTCACTTTCAGTAAATTAGGGAGAAGGACTTCAAATTATTTGTAAGATCCACCAGAAACAACCAGAGTCACTCAGAATTTCTGTTTTAAAATTTATCTTAGGGGCGCCTGGGTGGCTCAGTGGGTTAAAGCCTCTGCCTTCGGCTCAGGTCATGATCCCAGGGTCCTGGGATCGAGCCCCACATCGGGCTCTCTGCTCAGCAGGGAGCCTGCTTCCTCCTCTCCCTCTGCCTGCTTCTCTGCCTACTTGTGATCTCTGTCTGTCAAATAAATAAATAAAATCTTAAAAAAAAAATTATCTTAAATAACAATTGGCTCACATAAAAATACAAATCTAAATTTTTTAATATAGTGAACAAACTTAGGGTGTACACACCTAATGTGGTTTTAGAATGTGACAAATTTGCCCCCAACAAGGGGACCTTGGCAATATCCAAGGACATTTATGATGCATTGCTGGGGATGGGGATGCAAATGGCCTCCAGTAGACAGAGATCAGGGATGCTGCTAAACAAGATGTGTGAGAAAGCCCTCCTACCACAAATAAGTACCTGGCCCCAAATGTCCATAGCTCTGGGGTGGAAAACTGAACTAAAATACCCAGAGGCAAATTCATATTCTTAAATATGTCAATAAATGAAGAAGGAAAATCTATTTAAAAACGAATAGAACAGAGTAACTGTTAACTAGCCCACACTCTCACCCCTCCCTCAAAAAGAGCCTAAAAGATAGAAAATCTGCTTACACAAAATAACCACAGAGAAAATTCAAAGAATAATTAGAGACTTCTTTATTCCACATAAATAAGATGAGATGGATACTCTTCTAAGGTTGACCCCCCAAAACTCAGAAGTTTAAGTAGATCAATTTCTATACAAGTAGTGTAGGAAATTGTCAAAGAACTGCCCCCCCTAAAAAGACATCAGTCCTCGATGGTTTCACAGGGCAAGTTTGTGAAGCTATCTAAATTAAAATAATTCCAGTGCTATTAGGCTGATTCAGATCATAGAATACAAATGGAGAATTTATTTTTATAAAGCAACCATAACATTGGCCTCAAGACCTGACTAAGACTATGCAAACAAACAAATAAAAAAGTGCAGATAGTCTCATGAATATTTATGGAAAGTTTAAAATAAGATAGGAAACAAAACCTAGCAGCATAGTAACAGAATATTACATCACAATGAAGTAAAATTTATCCCATGAATGCAAGAATGTTGCCATATTGAGAAATCAATATCACTGAGCAAGACATATAATGCAATATTAAAGATATAAACCCATAGACATCAAGAGAAAATCATCATTTTCACAATTACATAAAAGGCATTTCACAAAGTCAGCACCTATTTTTAATGAAAACAATTAAAAATCAATAGGTATTTACCTACAATGATAAAATACAACTCGTACTTCAAAAGCTAGCATTGCTTTTTATGGGGAAACACTAGAAGCTCTAGAACTCCAGATAGGAAACAGCAGGGATGCTCACCTTTACCACTATTACCACTCTACCAGAAGGACTAAACTTTGTTAATTAAAGAAGAAAGATTACAGGTATTAAAGTGGAAAAGAACTAAAAAGATCATAATCTCCAAATGATGTGAGTGTATTTCTGGAAAATCCTAGAAAATAAATTAAAAAAGAATCACGAAGAATAGAATTCAGTAGCAGGGTAAAGAAATTGATTAACAAAAATCAACAGCAGTGAGAAAATGAGATGGAAGAAAAGATCTTACAAAGCAACAAACAAAAAGTTAACCCACTTGAGAACAAATAAGAAATGTACAAGACTTGTATGAAGAAAACTCTTGAACAAATGGAAATTTGTACCAATTTCATGGAGAGGAGGATACAATATATCTTAAATCTGTCAATTCTCCTTAGATTAAACTATAAATTAATCCAAATAAAGTTACAAAAAAATCTAGGCAAGAAGATTCTAAAGATTATATAAGAAATTAGCAGGATTATCAAAGAAAACCTTAAAAATAAAGACAAACTGCAGGACTGGGGTGGTGGTGGTGGGGCAATTAGCCTTACCAGATACCAAACCATACCATAAAGCTTTAGTAACTAAAACAACATGATCCTGGTATATGAATGTTAAGGTAAATCAGTGGAACATAAAGTTCCAGAAAAAGACACAACGTATATAGCATTTTAATATATCATGAAGGTGTCAAATGAAATCACTAGAATATTTCAAATACTAGAGTATTTCAAATGAAATACTCTATCAAAATCACTATTTGGGTAAAGTATTAACTAAATGCCACAGAGTCAACTTGCTAATATTTGGAAAGAAAGAAAATGGATCCTTAATTTATACCTGGCTTAATTCCAAATGGATTCAAGTTTGAAATACAAAATATGAAATCCAACAAGAATATGGGAGAATTCATTATAGCCTTGGAGTGTGGTAGATCTTTTCACTATTATACAAAATGCAAGATCCACAAAATAATAGATCCACTAATGCAACTCTATACAAACAAAACCTTTTTGTTAAAAAAAAGTTAGGTCAAGTCTAAAGATAAATAACAAACTGGAAAAATTATCTCCAACATACCACACAAAAAGGTTTATCTTCCCATTAAATTAAGGGCTTATAGAAGTTGATGTTAAAAAGGTCCATGGGGGGGTGCGCCTGGGTGGCTCGGTCATTGAGCATCTGCCTTCACCTCAGGTCGCAGTCCCAGGGTCCTAGGATCGAGCCCCGCATCAGACTCCCTGCTTGATGGGGGTTCTGCTTCTCCTTCTCTCTCTCTGCCTGCCACTCCTCCTGCTTGTGTGCTTTCTATCTCTGTCAAATAAATAAATAAAATCTTAAAAAAAAAAGAAAAAAGACCAATTAGGGGGTGCCAGGGTGGCCCAGTTGTTGAGCTTCTGCCTTGGGCTTGGGTCATGATCCCAGTATCCTGAGATCAAGCCCCATGATGGGCTCCCTGCTCAGCAGGACACCTGCTTCTCCTTCTCTGGCTTCCTCCCTGCTTGTGTTCCCTCTTTCGCGCTCTCTATCATAAATAAATAAAATCTTTAAAAAAAAAAAAAGATCCGTTAGGCAATAGAAAGCAAATGGTTCCTTTATTGGCTCATCTGCATTCCTAAGAAGAGAGACTGAAATCAAAACTATACTGACATTTCCTACCTATGGAATTGGCAAAATCCTCAAGGTTTGTGTGAACATACTAAATTGGTCAAGTGTTGAAGAAACAGGTACTCTGGTATATTGCTGGTGGGAAAGCAAATGGGTTCAATCTCAGTGAAAGGTAATTTGGTAGAATCTATCACAATTAGAAATTCATGGACATTCTTACTTCTAACAATTTATCCTGTGGAGACAATCCAACATATAAAATGATGAATAACAGGCATTAACAAATAAAGCAGCCCAATGGCCACATTTAGTCCAATGTCTGCTTTTGCAAATAAGGTTTTATTGTCAAACAGCCACACCTGTTTGCTTATACATTGTCTCGGGTCCCCTTTATGCTGTAACAGCAGAGTTGAATAGCTGTGACGGAGTCCATATGGCCTACACAGCCTAAAATATTTACTATCTGGCCCTTTGTAGAAACGGTTTGCCAACTCCTGGTGCATAGGGTTATTTACTGCAGTATTGTTTCTAACAACTAGAGACTAGAACAAACCTAAGCACCTCCAGCAAGGGGACTGATTAAATAAACAATGGTACATTCATATTGACGAGAACATAGGCAACTGTAAAAATAAAGTGAGGCTTTTGAAGTATGGATGTGGTAAGGTCTCCAAAATAAATATTATGAAAAGCAAGTAGGACAGCATATGGTAGAGTAAAGTATGTTGCCTTGGAGACAAAAGGGAAGGAAAAAAAATTATTTTGCAGCCTTAAATATGCATAAAGCATCACATTTCTAGGAGGAAAAATTGATAGCTTTTTTTTTTTATAGGTTTTAATGTTTAAAGTAAGAAAACAGATTACCTATTGAAAAATACAGATAAAAATACATTTTTTTAGTGACAGGGTGCAGCTCCTCAAAGAGGCCTTCCTGTCCACCCTCCTGTTACTACCATCTGGTCAACATTTCTGATGCATACCTTGCTTTATATATTCTAACTATTTGGTTATTATTTTTCTTTGACAGAGGTATGAAAGCTCTGTGAAGATAGGTACCCTGCTTTCTTCAGTGCTCTATTCCAGTGTCTACAATAATACATGGCACAGTGTAGGAACTCAATTATTTTCCAGATAAACCAATGCATAAATATAAAACTACTGAGAAGAGTAGCTAGATCTTAGATTTGATATTGCATAAATTACCGAGCCTCTCTATGCCTCAGTTTCCTCTTCCATAACGTGTAGATTATCTTATTAGGTTATGATTCAATCAGCCAAGGCACAGAATGTGCTAGAAGCATGTTTTTGACACACAGTAAGAGATCAATAGGGTTAATTACTACTTAAGATTCAGAAGAAAGGAAGAGGTAAGACAAAGCATTAGCAAAGGTGAGAGGAATGGACAGAAATTTAAACCAAGGCTCTCCAGCATCTGGTTTACTGAAAGGAGTTGAACAAAAATGAATGAAACTACTAAGGAGGAAGAGTGAACACGAAAGCACTGTTTTTGTGTGCCTTTTTGGTTTGTTTTTGACTTGGGAAAGCAGGAAGAGACAAGAGTGGCATCTAGGAGGTTATAACCACCAATCAGTGGAGAAAATGCTCAGGACTTGGAACATGAGGGAAGAGAGCAGCAGCTTAGCGGCTGAGGGCAGAGGCAGGGTGCTTCCCTCAGCACCTGGCCAGGGATCTTCACACAGGAACAAGCTTTCTATGCTCTGCTCCAGGTGTCCTGCCCTGGAAAACTGTCAGTGAGTGTCTCTGTGGGTGGGAAGTGATGTGCTACCTTTGAGAAGTCCTGAACCCACTCTGCCAGACTGATCTCCCCATACTTTTCCATCCAATCCCGGCTTCCATACTCATACCTAACTCAGTATGTGGGAGGTCAGGGATGCAAAGAGCATACCTGGCTTGGAAGGCTCAATGGGGTGCCTACAACCCAGGATCTCCAGCCACCAGGGAAGCAGCAAAGCCCTGGAGAAGATATAAGCATAGGGCTTCCGGGTCCTCAATGTGGAACAGCAATGAAAAGCTGGAAGCTTGGAGGTGATTTCTGTTTAACATAATTATGAAAAAAATTCAAGTGTACAGAATTGTGGCAAGAAGGGTACAGTACCCATACATCCACCACCAAATCCAGCAACTGTTTACACATATGCCCTTCCTTTGTCATTTAAAATTTGTTAGAAACATTGTAACAAGCTATCCTTGAATATTAGTGCAGCATGTATCTCTTACAATGAGGGGATTCTCATATACAGCTAAAATACTTAGTACTACCATGTTTTTAAAAATAAACAATAATTCCTTAATACCTAGTTCACATTCATATTTTCCCACATTATAAAGCTCATTTGTTCAAACTAATGTCTTCAATCAGAGACAACAGAAGGCATTCTGTTAGGACTCTTAACTCAATTAAGCTGCAAGAATCACTACTTACTCTCTTTGACTTTTTGAAGAAACCAGGCTAGATGTATTATAAAATGTTCATTTTATGAATTTATTTTACTTTTTCCTGGTGGTTTCATTTAATTTGTTCCTTTGTCCTCTGCACTTCCCTTGAACTTCAAGTTAGAAATCCAGACTAAGGTTTCCCTTGAACATTTCTTAGTTAAGAATCCATCACAGAGGGGCACCTGGGTGGTTCAGTGGGCTAAATTTTCTACCTTTGCCTCAGGTCATGATCCCAAGGTCCTGGGATGAAGCTCTGCATTGGAATCTCTGCTCAGCGGGGAGCATGTTTCCCCCTCTTTTTCTCTGCCTATCCCTCTGCCTACTTGTGATCTCTATCTGTCAAATAAATAAATAAATAAATAATCTTATTTAAAAAAAAAAAAAAGAATCCATCACAGAGAAGACTGAATTCCCTTGACATCCCACCAGGTGCCCCATTATTCCAGATAGTTTTTCTCTGTGTTATGGTGATGTCAGCCAGATCTCCCCATTATAAAGGTGCACCTCCCCTACCTCTACCTCGCACGTTACTGGCAGGTCATTTGTGCGGTAACCCATGGGAAAATCTGTCCAGCAGCCATTTGCCTAATGATTTCATCCACCCTGATGATTCTTAATACAGACTGTTACTTCATATGTAGTTGCAGAATGGTGATTTCCTCGTCCTATCCATTCTTTTCTGTATTTATTAGTTGGCCTTCTCCTGTAAAAATATTTCCTCAGCATCAGAGGCAGTGGGTAGGGGGTGGGAGGGAGGAGAAATTCGATGAGGATAGTCAAAGGTACAGACTTCTGGTTGTAAGATAAGTACTAGGAATGTAAGGTACACCATGATCACTACAGCTGACATTGCTGTGTGATATACCGTTGGTGCACACAGTGGAGTTTAGAGGCCATGGCCCCTTTCCCACACAGCTAAAAAATTGTGTAAAAAAATTTTTTTTAATTTTTTATTTTTTATAAACATATATTTTTATCCCCAGGGGTACAGGTCTGTGAATCACCAGGTTTACACACTTCACAGCACTCACCAAAGCACATACCATCCCCAATGTCCATATCCCCCCCCTTCTCCCAAACCCCCTCCCCCCAGCAACCCTCAGTTTGTTTTGTGAGATTATGAGTCACTTATGGTTTGTCTCCCTCCCAATCCCATCTTGTTTCATTGATTCTTCTCCTACCCACTTAAGCCCCCATGTTGCATCACCACTTCCTCATATCAGGGAGATCATATGATAGTTGTCTTTCTCTGCTTGACTTATTTCACTAAGCATGATACGCTCTAGTTCCATCCATGTTGTCGCAAATGGCAAGATTTCATTTCTTTTGATGGCTGCATAGTATTCCATTGTGTATATATACCACATCTTCTTGATCCATTCATCTGTTGATGGACATCTAGGTTCTGTCCATAGTTTGGCTATTGTGGACATTGCTGCTATAAACATTCGGGTGCATGTGCCCCTTTGGATCACTACGTTTGTATCTTTAGGGTAAATACTCAATAGTGCAATTGCTGGGTCATAGGGCAGTTCTATTTTCAACATTTTGAGGAACCTCCATGCTGTTTTCCAGAGTGGCTGCACCAGCTTGCATTCCCACCAACAGTGTAGGGGGGTTCCCCTTTCTCTGCATCCTCGCCAGCATCTGTCATTTCCTGACTTGTTTATTTTAGCCATTCTAACTGGTGTGAGGTGATATCTCATTGTGGTTTTGATTTGTATTTCCCTGATGCCGAGTGATATGGAGCACTTTTTCATGTGTCTAACCAAAGAGGCACAGAATCTATACTCAGAAAACTATAAAGTACTCATGAAAGAAATTGAGGAAGACACAAAGAAATGGAAAAATGTTCCATGCTCCTGGATTGGAAGAATAAATATTGTGAAAATGTCTATGCTACCTAAAGCAATCTATACATTTAATGCAATTCCTATCAAAGTACCATCCATCTTTTTCAAAGAAATGGAACAAATAATTCTAAAATTTATATGGAACCAGAAAAGACCTCGAATAGCCAAAGGGATATTGAAAAAGAAAGCCAACGTTGGTGGCATCACAATTCTGGACTTCAAGCTCTATTACAAAGCTGTCATCATCAAGACAGCATGGTACTGGCACAAAAACAGACACATAGATCAATGGAACAGAATAGAGAGCCCAGAAATAGACCCTCAACTCTACAGTCAACTAATCTTTGACAAAGCAGGAAAGAATGTCCAATGGAAAAAAGACAGCCTCTTCAATAAATGGTGCTGGGAAAATTGGACAGCCACATGCAGAAAAATGAAACTGGACCATTTCCTTACACCACACACAAAAATAGACTCAAAATGGATGAAGGACCTCAATGTGCGAAAGGAATTCATCAAAATCCTTGAGGAGAACACAGGCAGCAACCTCTTCGACCTCAGCCACAGCAACATCTTCCTAGGAACAACGCCAAAGGCAAGGGAAGCAAGGGCAAAAATGAACTATTGGGATTTCATCAAGATCAAAAGCTTTTGCACAGCAAAGGAAACAGTTAACAAAATCAAAAGACAACTGACAAAATGGGAGAAGATATTTGCAAACGACATATCAGATAAAGGACTAGTGTCCAAAATCTATAAAGAACTTAGCAAACTCAACACCCAAAGAACAAATAATCCAATCAAGAAATGGGCAGAGGACATGAACAGACATTTCTGCAAAAAAGACATCCAGATGGCCAACAGACACATGAAAAACTTTTGACTTCCCCCAAACTTAACTGCTGACAGACTGCTGTTGACCAGAAGCTTTACTGATAACACAACCAGCACATATCTTGTGGGTTATATGTATTGCAAACTATACTCTTACATAAAATCAATTAGAAATAAGACAATGTTATTAAGAAAATCATATGGAAGATAAAACACATTTATAGTACTGTATTATATTTGCCTCCCCCAAATCCCCTGCATATAATTGGATTTACGCATTTCAAAGTCATGTTATTCAAGGGTCACCTATTATGAAACTCAACAGAATTGACAAATTCTGAGAGTTCTCATCAGAAAAGAAAAGTGTTCTTTTCTTTCTTTTATTTTGTATCTAAGTGAGATGATGGATGTTAAACTTATTGTGGTAATCATTTTATGAAATTTGTATGTCAAATCATTATACTGTGCACCTTAAACCTATGCACTGCTGTGTATCAACTATACCTCAATAAAACTGGAAAAAATATCCTCATTAGCTGGGGTTATTCTGTTACCTTGAAGTACAAGAGTAAGTTAAGATTCTCCCTATAATTACCGATTTTCAGAATTAGGATTTGTTGGAATAGTCATCTCCAATGTGGGCAAAGAAATTTTTATTTACATATTTAATTTTTTGAAAATATCATTTTGGCCTCATGAATTTTTATGTGTCAAGTGTACTCATCAGTTATAGTCATTATTTTTTTTTAAATGCAGGTTCATTCAGACAATAGAGGTAGGAGATTTTTTTTTCCCCAAATCAAGAGTTTAGTGCTCACTTTGTCAGCACATACTCTAAAATCAAGAGTTTAAATAGACATTTGTCAATTACAAGTTGGCTTACAGGGTTTTCTATACTTCTTTTGATTTTATACTCATTTCTTAAAATGAGAATTTTTTTTAATAGTAACATAATCATTTATTTGCTTTAGCTCTGTACTATACAGAAAGTGATTTCCAAATAACAATATCAATATTACTATTAACAATAACACCACTGACTTTGAAGTTCTTTTTCTCCCAAGAATATAGTCTTTCTAGGGTTTTCAGCAAGAATACCATATTCCAGCCATTTAAAGTAGTTCTTTCTTCTGTAGGGGTCTGTTAAATTTTGATATACACTTAATATGTTTCATTTTAAAGTATTTTCAATTTTGGGGAATGCTTCTTTTGAATGTGTAAAATATTTACATGACTCATGATTTATATAAAAGCATACTCCGAGAAGTCTTGCTTCTACTTCTGCTCATTTAACACTGTTTATGCTTCTATCCCCATCCCTAACCAATATTTTCACTAGTGTCTGGTTTGCCTTGAAGTTTCTTACTGAAGGTATCAGCAGATATGTCTGTCTATATCCAATTACCAATCTACTTATCTATCTATATACACATATATTTGTATCCACATACTTTTATTTCTTTTCTTTTCTCACAAAAAGATAATAATTGCTTGGAATCTGCACGAGGCTCACTGAATCACCCGGAGGTTGGGCAGAAACAGAAGGCCCTGAAGAAGACTGGGGTTTCACCTTCACCCACTGCAAGCTCAGGTCAGGGACAACCAGGTTGTTGGTGACAGAGCTGAATTTTATCTTAGGCTGGGGGTACTTCAAGAAAGAAACAACTCTACAGTATGTTTCACCGTCATGCTGACTAGGAAGTGATATCCTGTTGAATGTGGGATCTTCAAATAGAAACATCTGGTTGGTGCTTGTAAAGGAGAGAAGAGATTAATAGGTTTCTGAGCCATCCACCTAGAGGTGATCATTGGATTTATGAGAATGAATAAAGTCTGCAGGAGTAAAAAGAGAGAGAGTATAACAAGTAATTATTATTATTATTTTTTTAGAATAGCCAATTCAAATGAAGACATACATACACCTGAAGATGTTTCAAGGTGTAACGGAGCAGACTGACAATTTCAAGGCAACGAACTTCTAAATTCCCAGCTATTATACAAACTCTTTCCTAAAACTGATCTGCCTGACAATTCCCTGTCTGCAGGTTCTCCTTTCCCAAATTTCCTTTCACAATTGCCCGTCTCCCATTTTACAATAAGAGAGCGTATCTCTCATCTGCCCATCGTCCATCCATGCATCCCAATACTCAGAATTTTACTCTTGTTCATTTCCTCTAGGTGTAAACACCTCTGGAGTATCCTCCACTCCACCATGAAAAGGGAAATATTGAGACTGCAGAGCTTCTGTAAGAAGCTTCTTCTAAGTGGCAAAGCTAAGGCAAGACCTCATGTCACATCTTTTCTTTTTCTTTTTTTTTTTTCTCTCTTTTCCCCTCTTTAAGACTTGGAATTTAGAAGGAATATGGTTATCACAAAGACAGGTATTGACATATTTATTTGAGTTAGAACACAAAGTTTTCTGACTGCTCAGTTTGAAAGTGAAAACACTATTTGCCAATTAAACTACACAGTGTACATCTCCCACAAAATGAAAATGCAACTCTCTAGTTTTTGCAAAAATGATCTTAAGGCATATGTATAACAACCACTGTTTCAGATATCATATTATTTATGACCCCAATCTTAATAAAAATTTACCTATCAACTTAAAAACATGTGGGGGGGTACATAATTTTCAGAATTATTTTATTAGTATGTTGACCAAAAATCTGAAGTCCTGTGAATGAGAGGGCCTGAAGAAAGAGAAAAGGATCAGAAAGAGTGAGGCCTTGAGGAGAAAACCAGAAGAGAAGGCAGACGGGACTAGGAGTCAAGTATGATGGCAAAGAAGAGGGACAATGTATCTTTTGAGTTTTTAAAGTATAATCTTACCAATACTGCCTCCTTTAAGGTTTCTATGTTTTTCAAATTTTTAACAATGAACAAGGAATAGAGAAATTTTGTTTCAAAAATAGCAGTTAAAAAAAATCAAAGAAGATACAGATAAACAATGTTATCAGCCTACAGCAAACTAAAAAGTTTCTGCATGGCAAAGAAAACTATCAGTAAGGTGAATAGGCAACCTACGAAATGGGAAAAAATACTTGCCAACCACTTACCTGATAAGGAGTTAATATCCAAAATATGGAAGGAACTCATAAAACAAATCACGATAAAAAAAAAAAAAACCCAAAACATGCAATTACAAACGGGCAAAGATCTTGAACATTTTCCCAAAGATGTACAAATGGTCAACAAGTACATAAAAAAGGGGCTCAACATCATAACTTATAAGGAAATGCAAAACAAAACCAGAATGAGATATCACATCATACCTCTTAGGATGTCTACTTTCAGAAAGACAAAAGATGCCAAATGCAGGCCAGCACATGGGGAAAAGGGAGCCTTGTACACTCTTGAGGGAAATGTAAACCAGTACAACTTATGTAAAAAACAATATGAAGATTCCTCAAGAAATTGCAAATAGGAGTATAACATAACCCAGAAATCCCACTTCTTGGTATATATTCAAAGGAAACAAAATCACAATCACAGACATGTTGGTACTCCCATGCTCACTGCAGTATTATTCATGATAGCCAAGGTACAGAAACAACTTTAGGATCCATCAGTGGAGATGAATGGATAAACACAATGTCACTGGCAAATATGTACAATGGAATATTATTCAGTGATAAAAAAAAAAAGGAAAAGGATATCCTGTCATTTGTGACAACATGGATGCATCCTGAGGACATTATACTATGTAAACTAAGTTAGAAAGAGAAAGACAAATATTGTATGATCTGGAAACTAAAAAAACCAAAACTCATAGCAGAGAACAGATTGGTGGTTGGCAAATGTAGGGGTCAGGAGCACAAAATGGGTGAAGGGGATCAAAAGATACAAACTTTCTGTTACAAGATAAATAGGTCCTGGGGACGTAATGTACAGCATGGTGACTACAGTTAATAATACTGTTCATAAATTTGAAATTTGCTAAGAAGGTTGATATTAAACTTTTTCATCAAAAGAAAAAAAAATCAAATGATTTATAGTGATTGAAACTTACTGTGTTCACCATTTCATAATATTTACATACATCAAATCAACATATTATATACCTAAAATGAATACAGTGTTACATGTCAATTACATGTTGATTTTTTTAAAAAGATTTTATTTATTTTTTTGACAGACAGAGATCACAAGTAGGCAGAGAAGCAGAGAGAGAGGGGGGGGGAAGCAGGCTCCCTGCCGAGCAGAGAGCCCGATGTGGGGCTCAATCCCAGGACCCCGGGATCATGACCTGAGCTGAAGGCAGAGGCTTTAACCCACTGAGCCACCCAGGCGCCCATATTTTGATTTTCTTAAAAAAAAAAAAAAAAAATCTTGGAGCCTGCTTCCCCCTCTCTCTCTGCCTCTCTGGCTACTTGTGATCTCTCTCTTTGTCAAATAAATAAATAAAATCTTTAAAAACAAAAAAAAAAAAAAATTTCCCTACCCTATACTCAGAAAGTTGATTGCTTATACTTGCTACTATTATTTGGTTTTGTTCTGGATTTACGTCTACTCTGATGAAGTAGACTTTTTGTATACAGTGTGTGTTATGGGCTGAGCTATGTCCTCTCAAAATTCATATATTGAAGCTCTCACCCTCAGTCTCTCAGACTGTGACTATACTTGGAGACACGGTCATGAAAGAGGTTAACTAAGGTTAAAGGGGGCATCTGGGTGAAACCCTAATCGGTCTAATTTCCATCCTTATTACAGGAAACCTGGGCATACGAGGGGACCCCAGGGATGCCTGAGGAGTGCACAGGGGACCATGTGAAGATGCAGCCAGAAGGCAGCCATCTGCAACCCATGAGGGAGGTCTCAAGAGAATCCAGGCCTGCCCACACCTTGGCCTTGGACTTCCAGACTCCAGAACTGTGAGAAAAATTTCTGTCCTTTAAACCACCCGGTCCATGGTAGTGTGCTATAGCAGCCCTGGAAAACTCATCCAGTGGGAGATGGGGATTTTATTTTGTTTTGACATGGAAAAATCATTGGTTCCAATTCTATTTACTGAACAGTCCTTCCTTTCCTCACTGATCTGTCATGACTCTTTGGTCCTATATCAAAGTGCCATATCATATGGGCCAATCTGTAGACACTTTCTTCTATATCTCCCACTGATCAGCCTATCCCTGTGAGAGAGCTGTGTTTTCTTCCTTGCTACAGCTTCACTGTAAGTCCTGACAGCTGGTAGGGAAAGGCCTCCCACCTTCTTCTTTAAAGGGACTTTGCTATTTTGGACCACTTACACTTTCCTGTGAAGTTTAGAATCAGCATGCCAGGTGTCACTGGAAATCACACGGGGATTTTAACTGTACCTGCATTAAAGCCAAAGAACTACAGAGTAATCATATTTTGTAATTAAAGAATGATCTCCAAGGGAAAGTGCTTCCTTTTCGGATCCACGGATGGCATGGGCTGCAATCCTGGTTCTGTCCACGTAGTGGCACCACAAACCAAAAAATCTGACTTTTGCAGTGGGCCAGAGGCTCTCAGAACACACATTTCACTGTTCACCTTATTTAGTCAATACCAGAACGTTTTGGAGGGTAGATCTGAATTTCATATGGAATATTCCACGGTCCATCGAGTGCTGAAGTACATTTGGCAAAAATACAGACAAGAGTATATGGTAACTAAACACGTGAAATAGTAATGAAAACTACCCTGACCATCTGTGCTTCACAGTCCTTTTCTCTCAGAAGGCCATAAACAAATGAAGAAGTTCACTATCCACCAATAAAGGAAAAGTGTGGTGTAAAATGTGCTTGGAAGTTCAGGTGGTCTTCTCTAACCAGCAAGCCTGAGGCAGGGTAGTGAACAGGTCTGCATCCATCTGGGGAGCAAAGGTCACCCCCAGGGTTATTAAAGGGGAGGATTATGTAAATCTTCATTTCTACCCCCCCCCCCACCCCCTGCTATCAGCCCTGATCATCTTGGGAGTGAAGTCTACTTTCACTTAGGAGAAACATGCCTGTGCTTGCCCTCAGCTGTTCAAAGAATCAAAAAGCCTTTCCCTTTCTACTCAGTAATGCCAGGGAAGCCTCCTTCCTCCCTTAGGCTGGAAGTGTGTGACACAAAATGTCTCTGAAAATGCTTGTTTCATCCATGCCCTGGATACCTCAACTTGGTAGTGGGCTGGAGGAGACCCTTTCTGTAAGTACCTTCCAGGGGTTCATCTAACCCAGTAATGTCACTAACATTGGCATTTAGTATCAAAAAATAGTTCAGCACATCTTGTTAACTGTGGCAAAAACATGTGTCTACCGCTCAGTAACATACCTTGGATGGTCTCCTAACATATACATGGAACAGTTCAGCAAACCCCAGTTTCCTCGTCTGTAAAGTGGGAACAGCAGTATTTCCCAGTCAGAATTGTTGCAGGATGACAGAGGCATTTCAGAAACCTATACATGGTGCCTTGCACCTTAGCGCTCAAGAAACGTTACATTGTTGGCACTAGAGCAGGATGAAAAGGTATTCCTGGGTCAGCCAAGATGAGCCATGTTGTAGCTCATTGGCCTCTGTTCCTCCTTCATGCTACCAATGCCCCTGCAGGGAAGGAGGCCTTGCATTTCCTCCCCCAGCACCAGGGCAGCCAGGTGACTTCCTGAGCCTTTAAAGGACGCATTGTGTTAACCCCTTCCAAATGAGAAGTGAGAGATGACTTCAACTGTAAACCATAATTAGCGCCAGAAGCGCTTTTAACACAACTTACTGTCAAAGAAGGCTGGTGTCTTTATTAACCACTGCCCACTCAGACCAGGGCCTGCACTTCTGGAATAGCCCAGGAGATGACGGCCTTGCTCCCCAGTCCTAGAGCAACCTGAAGAGGGAGGATTTCGCCAGGGCGCGGGCTCCTTATCCAAGATTAAGGGCCTGACCTCTTATAAAGACCCGCTCTAGAGTGATGGGCAGAGGTGAAACAGGCCTAAGCGGGAGTCGGCAACAGTCACACCAGGGTCTGGGACCACCTCATTTAGAAGCGGCGGGGAGCCCAAAACGCTTAGCTTTGCAGGGCTACCTCGCAGCCCCAACCAGAAGCGAGCTGGTAGGGTAAGAACGCCGGGAAGCAGTGCTGGTTGGCGGCGGGGCCGGCGGGAGCGAGCCGAGGCCTCCAGACGGCAGGGTGAGGCCTCACGTGCCTGGGCAGGGGACTCCGGACACAGTCACACCTGACTGGAGGCGTGAGGTTGCGGGGCGGTCAGGAAGGACCGTGCGGGGGAGGGGACCCGCGTTAGCAGAGCGCCGGGCTGGTCTCCCGCAGCTCACCGCGGGGACACCCGGCGAGAGGGGCGGGGCGAGGGCGGACTTGAGGGAGGGGCTAGGGCCGGGCGCCTGCCTTCGGGTTTCCATTTCAAACCCAGAACCTCGGAGCATTCGAGGAGTGAATGGGGTGGCGGTCCCGGGACCGCCGCACTCCTTTGCCGGCCTGCCCGCAGCGGCGAGCTCTCCCCGAGGTCGGCCCGTCCCCGTCGCCACGCCGGTCGCCAGCGGGACGCGGCCGGCCAGCTCCAACCTGCAGACGGGAGTCGCGCGCTCCGGCGGCCGGCGGGCGGGGCGTCGCCCTGTGACGTCGCATCCCGTTTGTATTCTCCGCCCCTCTCTTCGCCATATATAAGACTTGGCCGAGCGTTCGCACTCTCACAAGTGTAAGCGGACGTCGGGCGCGGGTCGTTGTTGGAGGTGGGGGCTCGAGATCAAGGGCCAACTCGGACGTGTGTCCGCACCTCGGAGGTGCTTGGCCGTGAGGCGACGATGGAGCTCTTGCGGACTATCACCTACCAGCCGGCCGCCAGCACCAAGATGTGCGAGCAGGCGCTGGGCAAAGCTTGTGGCGGGGACTCGAAGAAGAAGCGGCCGCAGCAGCCCCCCGAGGAGCCGCAGCCGCCGCAGCCGCAGGCGCAGGGGCAGCCGGCGGCCCCGCACCACCATCACCACCACTCGCACTCGGGGGCCGAGATCTCGCGGATTATCGTGGACCCCACGACGGGGAAGCGCTACTGCCGGGGCAAAGTGCTGGGAAAGGTGAGGAGCGGCGGGCGCCCGGCTTCCTGACGGGAGGGAGGTCTGCCGGGTAGCCCCCGAGCCGGCTGGACCCCGAGTCCCAGCGTCTTGGCTTCTCCGGGTCCTCCGATCTCGGCGGGACGTGGGTGTTCACCTGCCCTGCTCTGGCTTTTGTACGCTGACAGCGCCGGATCGGCTTTACATCCTTAGCCAGGGTTCCAAGTGCCTCCCGCGGCCCAAAGAAATAGATGGTGAGGCCAGAAGCGAGGGCTGTCTGCTCCAGCCCCCAGCTTCCTCCACCTGCTCCGCAGGGAATTTTCCTGACCGGTCTCTTCAGACATTATTTTTCATCTCCCTGCTCCCAGCCCCCTCCATAAAGCTCCTCTTTGTAAAGGGAGAAGGGGAACTGTTTCACTGTTTTCAGGAATGCTTTTCCTTTCTTAAAGGAGCTTTTAAAAAGTACAGAGCACATGTCTGTCCACCCTACCCCGTAATTTTGCTTCCCTAATTTTTAAAATATTTTAAAAAATATCTGCTGTCCATTTTTCTGCCACACTCAATACTGTCTCGGCTTTGTTTCAGGGTGGCTTTGCCAAATGTTACGAGATGACAGATTTGACAAACAACAAAGTCTATGCTGCAAAAATTATTCCTCATAGCAGAGTAGCTAAACCTCATCAAAGGGAAAAGGTGTGTATGACTGTTGACTAAAGTATTTTCTTTGTGTGCAGGGATGGCCCTTCCCTGTTAAGAAAATGTCTTCTGCATGTGTAAGCAACTGGCTTACAGAAGGTGACAGGAGGCTCATCAGCCTTATCTTGCTTTTTCTTTCAGATTGACAAAGAAATAGAGCTTCACAGAATCCTTCATCATAAGCATGTAGTGCAGTTTTACCACTACTTTGAGGACAAAGAAAACATTTACATTCTCTTGGAATACTGCAGTAGAAGGGTAAGCTTTAACTCCTGTTTGAGTCCATTTACTTCCCCCAAACTGAAATGGGATTCAGATTGTGTTTTATCTGGGATTTTAGCTGTGGTGGCAATTCTTATATTGCAGTGTTAATTTTCATCACTCAACTTGCAAAAGGAAAACTACTGATTTTGATAACTTTGTTTGACAGATTCTCTTTTTCCCTTCTCCTCTTCCTAGTCCATGGCTCATATCTTGAAAGCAAGGAAGGTGTTGACAGAGCCAGAAGTCCGATACTACCTCAGGCAGATTGTGTCCGGACTAAAGTACCTTCATGAACAAGAAATCTTACACAGAGATCTCAAACTAGGTAAGCCCTTTATTCCAAACACTGACTTTTGCCTTAAAGAGAGGTGTTTTCTTCTCTGTCTTCCTTGTTATGTATTAATGTTCTTAATTGGGATCTAGCCTATGCAATCTCCTTTTTGAATCGGTGACTTTCATAGTGAACACCCGATTGCCTGCCTCCAAAGAATGTGTGTTTATTTGGTTAGAACATATTTTCAAGGGGATTCAGGTTTTGTTTTGTTTATCGTCCAGGGAACTTTTTTATTAATGAAGCCATGGAATTAAAAGTCGGGGACTTCGGTTTGGCAGCCAGGCTGGAACCCTTGGAACACAGAAGGAGGTAAGAGTCAGAAAGATACATCCTGACAGGATTTTACAAAGATGCCCTTATTTTTTTTCCAAATGTTTTGGAGAAGGTCCATTGATACTAACATCCACAAACCATGATAATGTTAATCCATGGAAAGAGTAAGTGCCCACTATGAACTAGGCAGAGTACCTTACGCCTAGGAGTTGATTATGAAAGAAATTTGTCTCATATTTGCCTGACATGTTACACAAATGCTATGCTGTATTTGGTCTCAGTTGGTTAAAAACACTTTGTCATGTAGCTGAAGAAAACCGGGCACATATTAAAAAAATTATTCAGTTGGTCAAATATTAATTATTGAGATGCCAAAAATTAAAAAGTCAAATTTTTCTAAATAGGAATTAAATAGGAATACAATATTTCAGAGGTTTTTATCCAGAGAACTAAGTGTAGACAGTAGGACCATTCTTAATGAGATCTTCCTGTTTTGTTTTTCCAGAACAATATGTGGTACTCCAAATTACCTCTCTCCTGAAGTCCTCAACAAGCAAGGACATGGCTGTGAATCAGACATTTGGGCCTTAGGTTGTGTAATGTAAGTAAAGGTACCAAAATTATAAAAAAGCAAATTCGTATTTAGAATTTAATAGTCAAAGAGAGTTGCTTTGTTACCATTCCTGAAGAAGTGTTTCTTTGCACACAGGTATACAATGTTACTAGGAAGACCCCCTTTTGAAACAACGAATTTGAAAGAAACTTACAGGTGCATAAGAGAAGCAAGGTATACAATGCCATCTTCATTGCTGGCTCCTGCTAAGCACCTAATAGCTAGCATGTTGTCCAAGAATCCAGAGGATCGTCCCAGTTTGGATGACATCATTCGACATGAATTTTTTTTGCAGGTTGGCATGTTTCTTGTATCTTTTTAGTCTGTTCAGTTGATCACAGTTATTCAACCAACTGGTTACTAAAAATCTTTTCTGGTACTCCACAGGGCTTCACTCCAGACAGACTCTCTTCTAGCTGTTGTCATACAGTTCCAGATTTCCACTTGTCAAGCCCAGCTAAGAATTTCTTTAAGAAAGCAGCTGCTGCTCTTTTTGGTGGCAAAAAAGACAAAGCAAGATATATTGACACACATAGTAAGTTATAAGACTTCTGCTTTTCTGTATCCAGTATTTTATTTAAATTTGATAATTTAGTTAAAAGAATGTTTTTATGTTAGCATAACAGTTGGTATGTTTGAATACTGTTAAACTTTTTATAGCATGATAAATCTGCACTGCAAAATGTGATGGATAGGTTTTTTTTTTTCATACACAAAGTGTGCTTCTTGCATAATTGCAGCTGATGGTAATGATAAAATGCCGGTTTTGCCTTGAATGCTCATAAGCTGGTTATTAATGCAAAAGGAGGAAATGTGGCTAGCTCTGTTCCTACCTTGTTAGCATAGACTAATGCTCATAATTCTTGTCTTTGATTTACAGATAGAGTGTCTAAAGAGGATGAAGAAATTTACAAGCTTAGGCATGATTTGAAAAAGACTTCAATAACTCAGCAACCCAGCAAACACAGGACAGATGAGGTATGCTGGAAAATAATAAAATAGATATAAACACTTTGTGTCATTTCTGCTCTTTGCTAATCATCACATGGGTTATGATTATTACGATTCAAACATGTTTAAAACTTAAAGCTTTTCTTCCATCCATTTAAAAGGAAATATTTTGTTCTTCATTTTAATAATGCATACACTTGAATCCCTGAAACACCTTTTGTGCCCATTGCTTTTTGATCAGCTTTCCCAGCAATTGCCACAATCTCACCTTAACCTAGAATTCTCAATCTTAAATGAATTGTAGATGCTTGACTCATTGTGTTTTTTAGGAGCTCCAGCCACCTACCACTACAGTCGCCAGATCTGGAACACCTGCAGTAGAAAATAAGCAGCAGATTGGAGATGCTATTCGCATGATAGTCCGAGGGACTCTTGGCAGCTGCAGCAGTAGCAGTGAATGTAAGTAGCTGTCAATGGCATTTTACATGAAACTATAAATGCCAGTGCTTAATACTAAGTAAGTGGAGTCCATTTGTTTTGTGGCCCAATTTAACATAGAAGCAGCAAAATCAAAGGATTTGGGAAAAGGCAAGGAACAGTTTCGAGACTTCTGTCCTTTGAAGTCGTGGAGGGAAAGTTAGCAGCCACCAACACCTAAGGTCTTATTGTTAATTATTTTATATTTTTCCCCTGACTTTTCAGGCCTTGAGGACAGTACCATGGGCAGTGTTGCAGACACAGTAGCAAGAGTTCTTCGAGGATGTCTAGAAAACATGCCAGAAGCTGACTGCATTCCCAAAGAGCAGCTGAGCACTTCTTTTCAGTGGGTCACCAAATGGGTCGATTACTCTAACAAATATGGCTTTGGGTACCAGCTCTCAGACCACACTGTAGGTGTCCTTTTCAACAATGGTGCTCACATGAGCTTGCTTCCAGATAAAAAGTAAGTATATCCAGTTAATGAAGTCCTGTCACTTCTTTAGTCTTGCACTAAAGAAACCTAAAAACAGTGACTAACTGCTTCTGTTTTGTTTCTCTTGTCTCCCTATGGTTCCTGTTCTTCAGAACAGTTCACTATTATGCAGAGCTTGGCCAGTGCTCTGTTTTCCCTGCAACAGATGCCCCTGAACAATTCATTAGTCAAGTGACGGTGCTCAAATACTTCTCTCATTACATGGAGGAGAACCTCATGGATGTAAGTACCTCCTGGCTTTTGGGCAGTGATATCTGAAGTATAGTCCACAGATGAGTAGCATATGCACAGCTCCAAAGCTAGTTAGAAGTGCAGATGTTCATGTCCTGCCCTAGCTCTACTGAGAATCTCTGGGAGGCGGGACCAGGAACCACAAGGCCATTCTGATGCCTACCCAAGTTGGACAGGCATATGGCTAGAAGAACTGGAAATTGCAAAATTTTTATGGCACTTATCCTCCCAATTTCTTCTAGGGTGGAGATCTGCCTAGTGTTACTGATATTCGAAGACCTCGGCTCTACCTCCTTCAGTGGCTAAAATCTGATAAGGCCTTAATGATGC
The DNA here is from genome assembly GCF_011764305.1 of Mustela putorius furo. Lineage (NCBI taxonomy): Eukaryota > Metazoa > Chordata > Mammalia > Carnivora > Mustelidae > Mustela > Mustela putorius. The sequence goes on from NW_025421294.1 coordinate 11,341,557, forward strand.
TCTTCAATGATGGCACCTTTCAGGTAAGTGAACATTTCAGCAATGTGTGTATTTAGGTCACAAAAAGTGATTTTTATCCAGCCATTTAATTGTTGGGCACAGTTGTCTAATTCTTGAATGTTTAGAGATGTCTAATGTCTATGTCTCCTTTTGAAAGGTGAATTTCTACCATGATCATACGAAAATAATCATCTGTAGCCAAAATGAAGAATATCTTCTCACTTACATCAATGAGGACAGGATATCTACAACGTTCAGACTGACAACTCTGCTGATGTCTGGCTGTTCGTTAGAATTAAAACATCGAATGGAATATGCTCTGAACATGCTCTTACAGAGATGTAATTGAAAGACTTCTTGAATGGACCCTATGGGACGCCTCTTTTCCACTGTGAGATCTACAGGGAAGCCAGTCAGATGGTCTACAGCATGTTGAAAAAGATGGACAGGTGGTGGTACGAAAACAATTCCTCTAGGGCCTGAAGGACTAGATGGAACCAGACCAGGCTGAGGCATACAGTTCTGAACTTTGGACAATCTGAGAGTGAACCAGAATGCAGTTTTCCTTGACGTACCTGTTTTAAAAGGTGTTTCAGACAATTTTGCAGAAAGGTGCATTGACTCTTCTCTCTGTTGAGAGCATTTCAGACAGAGGACTTGGAACTGTGAATATACTTCCCAAAGGGGAGGGAAAGGGAGGAAGCTCCCATGTTGTTTAAAGGCTGTAACTGGAGCAGCTTTTGGCTACTCAACTGTGAACTATGGCCATATATAATTTTTTTTTGTTAATTTTTGAAGACATTTGTGGCTGGAAAAGTGCATTCCTTGTTAATAAACTTTTTATTTATTACAGCCAAAAGAGCAGTATTTATTATCAAAATGTCTTTTTTTTTTTATGTTGACCATTTTAAACTGTTGGCAATAAAGAGTATGAAAAAGCAAAAACAGCAGTCTCCTGTCTTTGGTATGGTGCATCACTGCATTGCAACACTCTTTGATCACGGATTCTTGGTACTCCGGCATGACATCGAATATATAAGCATGCTGGAAAGTTAGATTTTTTAGTTGTTGTTTTGTTTCTTTTTTTTTAAATTTTTAATTTAGGAAGTAAATCCTTAACACCTGAAGTACAATCTAACATTTTTGGGTAGATCTAGCTTGAGAAGAGAAGATTATAACAAAAATACTACTCTTGTTAACAACCCAAATCTAGCACTCCTACTAAATCCACAGCCAATTCCCCTGAAGTATTTCCTTAAAGCTCATTTAGCTTGGAGCTGAAAGCCAGAGTCATCCTGTGTAAACAGACCTCTGTTATGTGTCAGTAGGTACAGGAAGCTTATCTTAATATGGGCAAAACTCTATGCTTTATAGTACTTGCACCACCTAAATGTATTACTCAGCTTAAACCTGCCTAAACACTTCCGGTGCCGCTGGCAGTACTAAGAACACCATTCAGTAGTGGGAAGTACTTTGTAAATAAGTCATTTTATTTTCCTTCTGGTGGGTGCATGGTGGATGAGGAATGGTCAAGGAATCAACCTATGGTTTAAGCCCATCATTTATACTGTCAAACTCTCCAAGAGGCCAATCTGAGAATGTTTTTCAGTGGGAGCTAGTCTTGGGCAGGTATGAAAAGCTGCTCCTTCTATTACTCTGAACTTCCAGTGACCTGTATGAGATGCAAATATGTATTTGTTCAACTGTAATCCCAGTAAGGAAAATACTGTCCTGCAAAAAGCAGCACTCTAATGTATTAGGCTCTGTGGACACTGGAATCCTGTACTAGTATAGAAATGTGGGTGGTACTTTCACATTTTTCTAAAATTCTTACAAACACTGTACCTCTTCTACCTTGTTAATAAATCAGTCACATCTGGGGAATTTGTGGGAGATAGTTAACAGGTCCCAGAACAACTTGACTGGCTGGAGTTCTCAGTGGAGTTGGAGTCCCAACTTCACTGTAGTTAAAGGGCTTATACTAATAGTGAAAGAAGACTAGATAACTACACTGATAGGCAGGAGTGCAAAAACAGGATCTGTTTCTATTCTTACAAGCAGAGAAAAAAATAGGAGTTTGTAAAGAGGAAGAAATGGTCTTTCCTTGTGAATTTGACAGTGTACATTACTTCACATTTTCATAAAGTATTTACCTATTCACTCTTGAACATCTACCATGTGCAGATCCGGGGCTGGCACTGGAGATGCAGGATGAATCCGAGCCTCTCCCTGCCCTCAAGGAAGTCCCAACACAGTGGAGGAGACAGTGCATTTACCTACTAATCTGATAAGTGTGCCATGATATTATGATAAAGGTATGTATGCACTGAGTGTTGTGGGAACCAAGAACAGGTATCCTAAGGAAGGAGCCCCAGGCATAGGGTGGACTTGGAGAATAGATTCCAGAGAAGACGACTGTCTCTTACTGGGTTTAGAAAAATGGGTGAGGGTTAAACAGAAATGTGAGACAGGGAAGGGCATTCTAAGCAGTGGAAGTAACAGACGCAGATGTCAGAGAGTTTGCGGGAGTGCGTGTGGGGCTTTGAAGCATCACAGGTAAAGGCTGGAAGAAACAGATGTGATGTGTCCCACTGTGTCATGCCAAGGCATTCAGGCTGCACTGAAGGCTATGTGTAGTTACCGAAAGAACTTAAGGAAGAAAGTGACCTTCTATTTTAGTTTTACAAAATGCGTTCTAGGGGCATAGGCAAAATGGGTTGGGAAGAAGATAGAGAAAGACAACCCGAACAGTAGAGAGATTAATGGTGGGACCCAGGTGAGAAAGGGCAAACTGAAAAAGAGCATACAGAATTAGGCAGGAAGTATCTCCTTTAGCCTATCTGGTTTATTTCAGTATTCCCACACCTGAATCCCAGGCCTGCCATATAGTAGTGAAATAATGAATGAATGAATGAAGACAGATTTGGGAGTGACTTAGCTGATCTTAACAGGATTTGGCACCTGACTGAATGTGCAGTCTGAGGGAGTGGGTGAGGGTTGGGATGACTGGCTGAGCAGTCAAGGGGAGGGATCATGTTGTTCTATGGGGCCAGTAACTGAAATAAATTAGGAACATAAAAGGGAGAACCACGTATTCAGGAAAATACAGTGAGTATAGGACATGTTCAATCAGACTTGTGTGAGGACATCAGAGGTCCAGAAAACAGGGGACAGAAGCAAGATTTGTAAGTAACCAGGTTTGAAGTAATATCATAGGAGTAGATGTGAGCACATAGGATGGTGAGTCTCTTTCATCCCCTCTACTTAGATATTTCTTTCTTTCTTTCTTTCTTCCTTCCTTTTTTTTTTTTTTTTTTACTAAGTCCAGCTATATAAAATGTAACAGTGTTGATGAACCTTTGCAGTGAGGGAAGGAGAAGAAATTCCCAAATAAATTATACTTTCCTATACAAAAGGCCCCTGAATTCCATAAAAACAATTCCAAAATAGCAGATATGCTTAATGAACAGCTTTGAACCTCAAGAATGCTTCTCAGTTAGCCAGCCCAAATCCTGGCAGAGTATATGCTGAGACAAAAGGCAATTTTTAAAGATTAACTTGTTCTGATGCATAGTAACAACTATCTTCAGCTAACTTCAGTGTGGCCATGGCAGGAGCCCAGATCCCACGTTATCTGACATTTACTGCTTTTATATCTTTGTCCCCTCAGCCCTTCAAGAGCAATTTTTGAAAGTAACCCTACGTTTGCTAGGGAAGAAGCACACTACAGTGGAAAAGCTTCAGAATCAGTTCTGAGGTCAAATTCCTGTTCAGCCATGTATTAACAATGTGATCCCATAAATACCTGACGTCTCAGCTTCTGCTTCCTCATCTGTGGAGATGATCATAAAGCACTTGCACACCAAGGGTGCTCAGCAAATATTTGCTCCCTTTCTTCTTCTATTTTCCCTGCCTCCTTCCACACCCATAACAGCAGTAACCCTGGTTACCCAGGGAAGAAACACCTGACTCATTCTCCCCCTTCCGGTCTCTCTGTGTCAGTCATGTCCAGTCAGGAATACAAAAATCATTTTAGTGCTTCCAAAGAGAAGGAATTTAATGACAGTCATTGGTTATAAAGAGGAAGGAAGAGCCTAGTGGGGGTGGGGGAGGGTGAGGCAGTCCAGGAAACCACTACTATTCCTGCGGCTGGGAGAACCCCAGAGGGAAAGTGGTAATAATGCACTTCAGAACTGGGGCTCTATGGCAGAAAGCAGAGTTCCAGTTACTGCCTACCAGGGATCTGAAATCATGAAACAGAGGTAGTCACGACTTAAGATGACTCCCGCACAAATCTGGCTGAGAAAGAATGGGGACAAAATATCCTGGATTCTTCCTTCTTTTTGCTCTTCAGTCTCCTACTGACCGAATGAACCGGAAGCCAAGGGAAAAGGAGCCCAAAAAATGTAGTTGCAGGGGTCATTCTTATATTGTAAAACAAAGCAGGGAAAGGAAAGGGATGCATCTGAGCTTTAACAGCCCAAGAATGACCTACCTTTCTTCTTCCTTTTGCCTTCCATTAATTTCATGCCCATCTCTACCTTCTCTTTTCATCAGTCAGTCCCAAAGAGACCAAAGTGCTAAGAGCTGTGGTTCTCTAAGCAGGAGGTTGACAGGCAGTAGAAGCTTGGAGGAGGAAAAGAACAGGGTGAGGGGCGGGAATCATTTTGCTTTAGGTCTCTGTGATTTGAATCATCATCAGACCTTTTTTACATTACAGGGATTTTAATTTAATGAAGATTGGGTGAATAAAAATGAGTAAGATATATTTTTTCATAAGGTACACAAATCAGTGTTGGTATTTTATAGCAATTTCATGTATGACAGAGTCAGTATATTTCTAAGTTTCGAAATAAATTCTTCTATAAACAGAAACCTGTAGATTTGATTTTCTTTCTTTTTGACTTGCAAGGGATTCTAGGCTGTATAAGCTTAGATTCATGGTTTGTTCTAGCACTTCTTTATGCCCTATTAACTTTAGTAATGGAAAGCATCTCTGTTTGAATTACCACAATTTAGTTATATTAGAGAATTCAAATTAAAAAGTTTAACTCCCATATGCAGTGTTGGAATCTAATATCATGGTTCATCAATGTTTGGAATTCAACTGAAAAGGATATATGGATTTTGCCCCTGGGATTAGCTTTATAATACAGTTATATATAAAATGAAATTGATTTTAATGATTGAGGTACAATAACTTCACTTCCAAATTAAGATAAAAATAACAAATTAACTGAGATATCTCTGCTACAAAATACTGAATTATTAGATATTTTAACCTGACCATGTGGGTTACAACAAATTTTATCTTTTAGGCCTGTAACAAATTAGTACTAGAGGAAAGCAGGCAGCAGGCCTAAATGAAATAAAGTCAACAATGCCTGTCTTTTGTACTGCTTTAGAATCAATGGTAACAAAATAACCTTTAAAACCATTATCATACCAAACATGCCAAAATAATTTAACTGGAATATCGATTTATTACCTGATTTGTGTAGTCCTATAAACGAAAGAATGTTAAACATTCATGATTATGTGAATTTCAAAGGACCTTAGAATGACATGGAAGATGTTTAAATATTTCAAGTGTTAAGGAAATGTAAAATCATAACATGGGATACAGCTGTCTGGGAGAGCCAGGGCAGACAAGAGAATTAGATAATGACTTAACTAGCAGTTACTGAGAACTGGTTAACAACCAGCATTTTGGGAGGTTGGGAGAGCCTTGATGTGTTGTGGCTTCCAGTTTCTGTGCTATAGGTATTTTCACCTTGGCTGATTTCAAGCTACCAGGGTGATGTCACTGAATGTGGAGTTAGGAGATGTGCAGTAGCACCTCATTAGAAAGTATTTCCACCATACAGAGAGAGTAGATGTAAGTAACTTCAAGAAATAGATAATATTTTTAAGTAATATAGTAAAATAATTAGTGATGCATTCTGAGTATTCATTGCTTTTGTTTTTAATATAATTTAGAAGTGAGTTTATGTAATTTAATTTGAATAATGGCTGTGTTTAATAACTGGTTGGCTTGGACAATTCCTAATTCCTGAAATTTTAACCATCAGTTCTCATGAGCCGGCATAGGCTAGCTCCAGCACAGCAGTGATAATGACTCAAATATAGGGATATAGACTATATGGGCTCTGAGCGATGATCTGAGTAATTTATAGGATTTGAAAAGTTCCCTCAACATCTCCAGTAGTAGTGCAGTATCTTGCTCTATATGTATAGCTGTATGTTGTAAATAATAGTTTAGCTAGCTTAGCTTACAAACATTGTTTAGATGACATAATAGTTTCTTTAGTTGTGAAATATCTCTTAATTATAACATTTACTATTAGCCCCATAGGTACTTAAGATAATAAGAATGGAATTAATATTTTTTGTTAAAGAATCTCTACATAGTAGGCCTAACATAAGAACTGTATGTTAGTACTACAAATATGTTAGTGTTATAATCCAAATTAAAAAGTGAAATTTTAGTAACATATGGATTTAGAATTTTAAGATGAAATCTTAGGACATTTATATTTACTAGCATAACATATGAGAACTTAAGTATCTCAAACCTGTAAGTTTACTGTGTTCAATTTATTTTTATTTTATTTTTTTTACTAATTTGACAGAGAGAGATAACAAGTAGGCGAGGCAGGCAAAGAGAGACTGGGAAGCAGGCTCCTCGCCAAGCAGAGAGCCTGTTGTAGGGCTTGATTGCATGACACTGGGATCATGACCTGAACCGAAGGCAGAGGCTTTAATCCACTGAGCCATGCAGTGGATTTGTTCAATTTATAAAAATGTTTACATACTTGGGAATTCTTGATGATACATCAGACAACTGCAATATAATATTTTAAAAGGAATCATATATATTATAATTGTAACATGAAAGACAAGGGAATTTAATTTTTAAATTGATCATTTATTAATGTCTCTTTAAAATATTTTATTGAAGCATAAAAATAGAATCAATTTTTAAAAATTTTTTAGTTACTTGACAGAGAGAGAGAGATCACAAGTAGAGAGGCAGGCAGAGAGGGGTGGGGGAAGCAGGCTCCCTGCTGAGCAGAGAGCCCGATGTGGGTTTCGATCCCAGGACCCTGAGATCATGACCCTAGATGAAGGCAGAGGCTTAACCCGCTGAGCCATCCAGGCACCCCTAGAGTCAATTTTTAAAGCTAAACTTAAAAATGCAAAGAAACAGAAGTTTAAATACATACGATTTCAGTGTTTTTAAAACAACATACACTTCTGAATATAAAAGTCAACCTCAAGAAAAAATCTCATTAGCAAACTGTTTTCCTGGGAATTTGTATTTGAGGATGAAGATCAATACTTCTAATACGAATATAGAATTCCATTCTAGAATTATGCTTTTGAGGATATGATTTGAGCCAAAAGCTAGTACAAATGAAAAGAGAAGATACAATCTATATAAAGACTAAGGAAAACTTAAGAGCCCAGACTGGAAAATGATAGAGAGGAGACCTTTGTTTGGAGTATAGAGGGTTTCAAAACATTTTCAAGGAGTTACCACATAATCATTGGGAGCTATAAAAACCAAGTTTTCCACCGTCTTTTGAAAAACTTCAAGATTAGGAAATACAGGATTTGCATTTCTGCAAATCAACAAATAGCTGGAGTTGACTGGAGGCAACTGGTGGAGGCCTATGGTCCTCACCTGCCTCCTCCACCTCTTTGTTCCTGTAGACATTTGAATATGAGCCCTATTCATTGTCAGGTGAAAGTTAAAGGGGACTTACCTATTTTCAAATTCTGATTACAAAAGTTGGCTTCATTTCTATAAAGTATATTTTGGATGATGTGGGCAAAAGTATGTGTTTCACCAAAACCTGCCTTCTAAGATATTTAAGTGTTACTGGTTTGGGTGGCTGTTAAGGGTTCAAAAGAGCTAAAGCAAAGTAAAGGACTAAGTTCTGACACAGAAAAAGGAAGACCTACCACAGTCTTTATAAGCTAAGGGCTTTACCATAATATGGGACTTCTTTCCCTCATGGATTCTTCCTTGATCAACATAAGGAGATTAAAGTCATCTCACACATAATTCATGAAGAAATTTGAGATTAAGGGGAATTTGGAAAGTTTAGTAGACTAGGAATAAGAGATCATGCCTCACTTAATTGGACTGTTGGTTCAAATGCAAATTTTAGTTGCAGTGACCATATTCTAGTCCCACTGTCCTGTAAGTTTACTGATAGACATTACTAATTCTGAAATATCTGAACTTTGTGGGTCAGTAGGGGTAATCTGTCCATTCCTTTTAGCATATTGTTAGTGGAACAGTCGTTAGAGGTGAAGCAACATATATGGTGAAGCTGCAGCAAGTTCTCCCTGCCACACATGGACTTGAACTCGTGTATTCTCTGATGACCTATCTCCATGTTTCTACTCATTATCCTGCGGGTATGCCTGACAATTTTGCTGCAGAGAAACTAAGGACTAAACTTCAAAGGATGTTCTCAATACAGATTAGTCACAGGGAAGGGCAAGTGATGAAAGAGGCCCAAGAAAAGCACCAGGCTTCTTGGTTTTATCTAAATAATATACTTTGAGAGTTGCAGCAGTTACATTTTCTTCAAATTTCACTTTCCTACCCAGACTATTAAAGAAACAGAATAACTTGTGAATTTTGTGGAATCTGATATGTTCCTCTCAGGCTTTCCCTTCCCTAGCACTACACACACACACACACACACACACACACACACACCACACACACGCCTTATAACTGCTCAAGTTAAAGCAATATAGTCAACAGTAATCTTTTTTACTTTAATACAGTAATTCAAAAACACATGCATTCCTAAAAACAATGAAAACCAAGATGACCTGAACATAAATATGTGAATTAATATATTTTCAAAGTCTTCATATATGAAAATTATTTAACACCAAAGAAAACATACAAGTTACACTTTCTGTTTAAAATATAAAACTTATGGAGCACCTGGGTGGTTCAGTTGGTTGAGAGTCTGCCTTCGGCTTAGGTCATCAACCTAGGGTCTTGGGATCAAGCCCCACATCTGGCTCCCTGCTTAGTGGGGAGTCTGCTTCTCCCTCTGCCCCTCCCCTGATCTCATGCTCTAACATGGTATGACATGACATGACATGATATAACATAAAATAAAATAAAATAAAATAAAACAAAACAAAACTTAGGACAAAAATCAGTCCTCCAAATAAGAAACATTTGTGGCTAAAATGAAAACAAAAATAAACAAATTATAAAAATATATGATAAAGCAGGCACCACTTAGGATTTTAATGAGATATACCAAGCTTGACACAACTGGGCCAAATGCTTGCTGAATAATCATGAATAATAACATGGTGCTTATTTTTATCTGCCATACAATAAAAAAAATTATATTAGAATTAATTATGTTGAACAATATGATATTAAAAATATTTGACCATTTTTGATCTACAAAAGGCAGTTCTTTTACTTTTTCTTTTTTTTTTAAAGATTTTATTTATTTGACAGAGAGAGACAGAGAGAGGGAACACAAGCAGGGCGAGTGGAAGAGGAAGAAGTAGGCCTACTGCCAACCAGGAAGCCCAATATGGGGGTTGATCCCAGGATCCAAGGATCATGACCTGAGCTGAAGGCAGACAATAAGCAATGACTGAACCACCCAGGTACCCTACAAAAGCTATTTCTTAACACTCAGAGAAAATAACAGAGGAAAAATGAAAATATAAGTTTTCTCCCATATTTTAGTATTATCTTTATTAATATTTCCCTGTGCATATTATTTCTCTGGTTATCTGATTTCAAGGATAATACCCAAATGTGAGAGCAATTTATTTTCTTATGACTGACAAAGGTGAAGGCAAGTCACATAATGTTTCCCAAATTTCAAGTCCTCTGTTGATTTTTTTTTGTTACAGTCCCTTCTCAACTATATTCAAAAAAATTTCCCAATTAAAAAAAATTATTTATTTATTTGATAGAGATAGACACAGCAAGAGAGGGAACAGAAGCAGGGGGACTGGGAGAAGGAGAAGCAGGCTTTCCGCCCAGCAGGGAGCCCAATGCAGGGCTGGATCTTAGAACCCTGGGATCATGACCCACAGGCAGATGCTTAACAACTGAACCACCCAGGAGTCCCCAAATTCCCCAGTTTTGTTCTAGGGAATGCCACTTCTTCGCTATCACATAGTTCTTTTGGTATCATAAAATATTCCCTGAAAAAAATCTTGGCTGGCAAATTGTTTTGGGAAATACTAGGTTAAATAAAGTAAATAGATTTTTTAAAAGTCAAGACTTCTCTGGAACTAATATGCTACATCAACATTGTCAATCTCCAAAAGAGTAATAGCATATAAAAATTTTTCCAGGAGCACCTGGGTGACTCAGTCTGTTAAAATTTGCCTGCAGCTCAGGTCATGGTCCCAGGATCCTGTGACAGATTACTGCACTATGCTCTCTGCTTAGTGGGGAGTCTGTTTCTCCTTCTTACCCTCTCCCCGCTCTTGCATGCAGGCACTCTGTTGTACTTTCTCTCTCAAATAAATAAATAAAATATTAAAAAAATAAAAAAGAAATACAAGTATTTAAAATTTTCCCCCAAACTTACTTGCCCTGGTACACTGTTTTTTGAATTAACTTTAAGATCATAAGGAATATCCTTTGGAACATAGTTTGTCAACATATGTAGTAATTGTCCTTGATCACCTAAATTTACTTTTAAAAGATCTTGAGTCTGTTGGGACAATCTTTAAGGAAACAAGGAATTTAACACCACTCTGACATCCTAGTTCCAGAGCCCTTAGCTACCTTTTTTATGTGTTTATTCAGTAAGAAATTCTTCCTTTTTTTTTTTTTTAAAGATTATTTATTTATTTATTTGTCAGAGAGAGAGAGATGACAAGCAGGCAGAAAGAAAGACAGGCAGAGAATGGAGGAAGCAGGCTCCCTGCTGAGCAGAGAGCCCTATGCGGGGCTCGATCCCAGGACCCTGGGATCATGACTTGAGCTGAAGGCAGAGGCTTTATTTAACCCACTGAGCCACCCAGGTGCCCCCAGAACTTCTTTTTGAAATCATCTTTTTCACAGTAGTTTAGGGGGTATTAATTCTTTAATTCTAGCTATGTCAGTGGGTGGCAAATATTACCTCTGTGGTTTTAACGATAGAGAAACTGATTGCCAGGGAAGCTAACAATGTGTTCGTCACTGCACAGTCAGTGGTAAACAGAACCTTAAGATGAAGGATGCAAATAAAATTAAGTTCATCTCTGTTCACTTCACCGCACATTTTAAAGAGGCCAGGCTGCCCCAGGGTCCCCTATGATAAGAAAAACTGAAAGATGCATCTTCCCAGCAGTTTGAGGGTTCATTTTGTTTTAGAAGCGTGGCCACAGCTCGAGGAACAGCATGGGGGTGTGGCAGAAGTTACCTGAAGTCAGCAGGGCTGGCTCTGCCACTCACCAGTTGCTGGACAGAAACCAGGCCTTTCCCTGAGTCTGTCCTAACCTGCAAATCAAGGCTAATATCACCCTAACTCTACCTCGCGGGTATTGTGAGGATAAGGATATAGGTTTGAAATGTTTTTGGAGAATGCAAAGTGCTCTACCCAAATGAAGTATTCTTACTAAACATATGGGTATTGTAAACAAAGCCATGATAGGCAGAAGCTTCCCTTATTGAGGCACTCCAGGAGGATACACTGAGAATATCTATATGAAGCCATGAGGAACTCAGAGTTCATGCCTCCATTAGGGAAAAAAAGGCCAGGGTCTTCATTGCCTAATCCTCATTCAAGGGAAACACATGGGTGAGCTCTGTGTTTCCAGGGTGAATCCCAGGTCCTGACTGCTGTACCTGTGGGAGGCCTCCTGACCTTGGCAGGATTCCTGGAAACTCAGAAGACTCTCTCCTTTTTGATTCTTGTGTTTCAGCTTCCAGCCATGGCCAGCTTGTCACTCTGATAATTGCTGAAATTGAGCAAAGAAAGTTGCCTCTCCCTCTTCCAAGAGACACAACCAAGCACCCGTGTGTGTGTGTGTGTGTGTGTGTGTGTGTGTGTGCAACTGTAACCATTCTCCTTGATAACCCCTGTCACAATTTGCCTGCTTTTTGGCCTTAAATATAAAATCCTTCAAAACATACTCATATTTTCTTCTATTACAAATCAGTGGCAATAGTCCTAGCTGTGAAAAAGAAATAATAAAGATTTCTCATGCCAGCCCCTAAAAATGTCAGAAGTATAGAACAAAACAAACAAAAAAACAGTGATGAAGTTTGGGTAACAATGTCTGTTCAGTTCTATCCTGGCACCTATGTGGCTGCTATTGTGTTGATGTGTTTCCTTTGGATTACTTCATAAACCTATGTATTAACTTTGAATATAATTACAATGTTAATTTACTCTTTTGGCCAATTATATACTGTATTAAAGAGATAAACTCAGGTCTTGATAATCACAGTGTGACATACCACTGATAATGCACTGTGAACCCACTCAGAGTAAAATCGTGAAAATCAAAAACATCAACAGGGGAGTAAGAAAGTTTTGAAAACTATTTGTCAGAGGGCTTGGGTACAAAGGATACCATCAGGGGACTAAATTCATACTTTGTGCTTTCTTGGACTTCCCCAGCCTTGGATGGGAGGCGGGTGAAAATGGAGTGAGATGAACAGTGATGTGGGTGTTCTGGGCTCTTGTGCTTACTTCTTATTGTAGAACTTTCAATTTCCATGGATATTATTCCCTCCCACCTGATTATGGAGTCTTGGGGGAATCTCACTGGTATTCTCCTAGTTTCTTCCAGTTGCTTTAGTTGCTCTAAGGTGGCCGTGCTCTTCTTTCTCTAGGGGTGGAAAGTCTTGCACCAGGCCCACCTAACATGGGCTCCTTGGTCCCATCAGAAGCAACATCCCACTCTTGGCCTGAAACCCTCTAGAGTTGTCAGCTTGGAGCTTGAATGTTCAGTGGTGGAAGACACTTTTATAAAGCATATGGTATACTGCGTGCAGAAGGAGGAAGAAGGCCCACCCACCCCCATTTTGTGAGTATCAAATTACTGCTGTCTTGTGAGTTTTCAGTGAAAACAACTATTTTAGGTTTTACTCACAGTGCCTTCTCTACCTGGGACCAAGTTGTGTGTCTATGGGTCAAGAGTGAGGACAAATCTGAGTGACAAATATCATGCTGGGACTTTTCTTTCCCATCTGATAATATGGTAAAGAATGCAGGTTCTAAAGTCAGATCACTGAGCTCTATGAAACCTAGTGAGAATTTAGGCAAGTTTCTTGACTTCTCTCTGTAAGCCTTTATTTTTTAATTGTATTTTTAAAAAATATTTTATTTATTTATTTTTGAGAAAGAATGAATGAGAGCAGGAGCAATGGGGAGGGGCAGAGGGAGAAGCAGAATCCCCACTGAGCAGGGAGCCACATTTAAGACTCAATCCCAGGACTCTGGGATCATGACCTAAGCGGAAGGCAGATGCCCAACGACTGAGCCATCCAGGTGCCCCTCTCTGAGCCTTTATCACAGTCCCTCTAAAGTAGGCATAAAATCTGAGTCACAGGCCCATTAACCTTCTGAAGATCAAGCAAAAATAATCCATGATAGTGACTGGCATACAGCCACGACTTGGTAAATATCAGCTATCATTTTTTTTTCAAAATATTCACACTGTGGGGCAATCTAATTCTTAATGTGAAAAAGAAAAATGAGATAAACTAATTTCAAGTGAACACAGGAACACCTCTTTTATGGAAGTGTCTGGTATTCACGTGATGGAAATTGTTTATATCTTCAGGGGGTGGGACTGGGGGGTAGCCTTCCCATCCTCTCATCTCCATGACTTAATTCACAGATGTTGGGCAGGTGCTGGGTCTAAGTTTTGTAACAAATGTCTATCTATGATGACCACAGTCAATTTATTTAAGATATCTTTATAAAAGTATGTATTTATTTTTATTTTCTTAATTGTCCCAATAGTGCCAAATGTCATGATCGAGCTGCTATATTTTCCTCCATGACTTGATTAGCTGCACTAGTGGAATGAAATGGCTATTTTTGGCACAATGTTAACCATAACCTTAGTCTCTCTGTTCATGATTTTCTTTATCAAACAATAGTAATTATACAGCTGCAAGGGGGAACAATGAGAAATGACTACTAAAACTCACTGAAATACTCTGAAATTCAAAGGGCTCAATAAGTAATAATGAGGCAAAGTCAGTACAACACAGAGGACCCTATTTTATTTCTAAAAACAAACATTCCTGATAAACTAATTTGCATCACAGGAGATGAGAGACTACCTCATGCTCAAGTCAGGTTTGATAACTGATTCTTTTCCATACAGAGGAGGAACTATGAATTGTGGTCAGAATGAGAATCTAGACACTTCCATCATCATAAAACAGGGAGCTATTTTTTATACTCTGAATTGTATCTGCTGCATCTTCTCAAGGGGAAATCTATGAAATAAAAAAACCCCAACCTTCAAAAATTAAATTTCATCCTTTTTTCACATAGGCACTTTGAAGCATTAAGTTCAATTTCCAAAAAGTGCCTTAGTCGTGGAAGGTTTTGGTTGAAAAAATAAACCCTTGTGTTATGAAAATTGCCTCAGAGGATTTCATGGCCCTGACGTTCTTTTATTCATGAGTAATGAGTGCCAAAACTTATTTCAAAGTATAATGATGAATATGCTAATATAAATTTTGTTCTATCCACAAGCAATTGAATATCTTACAGCCGAGGACTAGTTCATTATCACAATATGAATGCTGGACTGAGTGGGTTGTTAGGGCTCTTCTTGACCTCCTTTGCACAAACAAGACCACATGGAATCAAGCTGTTACAAATACATTTGTACAATGCCTGTTTTCCCTCCATTTGGGTCAGCTGAAACCACTGAATGGTTTTTGCAAATACCAAAACTCAGTGTATTTTATATTTTCTCCAACTTTTGCTACAGTGAGGGGTTAGCTGCAAAACAGCTACTGATATTCACTGGTTGGCAATTACAGTTCCATGAAAAAGGAATGAAATCAAATTTTATTTATACTTAATCTTGTTAAGATTGAAACTATGTTTCTGAAAATAATTAAGAAGATAGCATAATGGACATAATACTACCAAATCAAGAACTGTACAATAAATCTAAAAATAGGTAACATTTATTAGAATAAATAACAATGAAAATATTGTTTATATGCTACTGACAAAAATTAGACTGTTGTCAAAATAACACCACACTATTAATAGAACAACAAAGGTTTACACTATTTCATTTTTTACTGTGGATTTTAGGTGCAATCCATGCTTTTAAACTACGAAGGCTTAATTTTGGGGGGCACATGGGTGGCTCAGTCGGTAAGCGTCTACCTTTGGCTCAGGGTTATGATCCCAGGGTCCTGGGATCAAGCCTCACATTGAGCCCTGCATTGAGCCCCACATTGAGCTTCTTGCTCAGCAGGAAGCCTGCTTCTCCCTCTCCCACTCCCCCTGCTTGTGTTCCCTCTCTCTGAGTCTCTCTCTGTCAAATAAATAAATAAAATCTTTTAAAAAAAAAAGACTTAATTTTTCAAATTGGCTTTTAAACACTGAGATTCAGAAATCAGCATCAATTAAATAATCAAATTCAGTATTTAAATATCAAGCCATGGGAAATTATGCTGATTGTATTTTATTAGAGTCAACTGGCAGTTTTACACATTTAAGGAGATCTGGGAAGTTGTTATGATGTGAGCAAAGAAGATCTGTCTCTTATTTGTGGGTGGTTTTAACTAGTGATAAGGAAATATATTTAGATTAGCTGAATCAGGCTGTGTCTTTTGTTCTAAAACAGGTAATTATCATCTCTAAGATTAAAGACTGAAAATACCTTTCTTACACATCAATCATTTTGTTCAGATTTTATTACCACACTATTATATATCCTAATGCACGGCCTATGAGGTTCATTGTGAAGAAGTGGTCATCCTGTTTTCCACTGATTTAAAAAACAATGCCACTATTTTCAGAAGGGAATTTTAAAGTATTAAACATAAGACAGGGATTCACGTTTATAGCATTCATATTAGCATTTTAAAATAATTTCTTTACAATCACTAATCTTATCCACAGATGGGCTTATTTTTAGACATGATCCTCTTTGGAAGACTTAATGCTCAGTTACCTTTCTCTTTGCTGGTTGGTTTCTTGGTTAAAATACACCAGGATAACTGTCTTTGTTAGGGGGGAAAAACAAAATCTGACTGTGAATTAGCTCTTCTAATTGAGACAGCATTTTTGTGAAGGAGACATTTTATTTAAAAAATATACTTTATATTTAGACTTCTTTTTATAAAACCTATGTCGGGGAAATTGACAGTCACCTTTGTTCTGAATTATTTTTTAAATAACTTTCATTTTACAAAATGGACTATGCTTTTAAAATTAGTGAGCACTTTCAAAGCCATGTGCTCCAGTCATGCATATAGAACAGGTATAGTACATGCTCCAGTATGTACTGTATAGTACATGTATAGTACATGCTCCAGTACTTATGCATATAGAAAAGATTTTGTTCGGAAGTTATGATCTGGTCTAGAAAGAAATCAGATCTGTGTAATAATGCACAATTTAAGGTGCGACTTGATATATTTGACATGAAGAAAACTTTATTAAAAATTTTGTCTAAATGTAGAGTTGGATTTACTATGAAATTAATAAAGCCTCACTTGCAAGGGCCCCTTCCATGACCTTGGAAGAAGCGCCATATCTTTACAAGAACATACACTGATCAAGTTTGCAAAATATTTTAGCCACAAGCAATGAAGACCACTGTCCCTTTTCACTTCTACCTCCTACACTTTCCCTCTTCTCAAGAAGCCACACTTTGGGGATGGGGCACAAAGTGATGTTGAGTTGGGAATACATTTATTATAAAATGGTTTTAGGGAGTGATATTCCCCTAGCTAATATAAGCTTCAGATCAGACTTTTTTTCTTTTCTCTATACTGTTTGTAAATCAGTACATTAGATTTTAGTACATAATGTATCAAAATATTTGAAAGGTATTTAACAAAGTGCTTTACCTTATTCTCTGGTAATAGATAAAATGGATGGGTTAGGTTAGAACATAGAAAGGAGAATTTGAAGCTGGCCATGAAAATTGATAAACTGATAAATGTTAACCATCTGTGGATTTTGTCTTTATATATAATTTTGGTATTTGTTTACCCTGGAATTTTGCATTATTTTGATTTTTTAAAAAACTGCATCAAAATATTGTTCATCTTGATTACTGAGTTTTGGGGCACAACTTTATATTTTGTGCCTGAGGTGGGTGTCTCACGTGCCCCGGCCTTGTCTCTCTGTAGCTACTGATCTCAAGACTCAGTCCTGCCTTATCCAAAATATTTAATAGTAACTTGAATATAGGTATATAAAACTTTTTTTAATTTCTATATTACACAAGGCTAGGTAGACGAGAGGTTTATAGCATCTAAATGCCTGACCAAATGTCAAAAGACAAAATGAAGCAAGATGAAAGCAAAGACATTATTAAGTAATTACATTCAGAAAGCCATTTGCCAAATTAAAGCTAGGCAAAACAAAACAAACTAGTCTATTACATTCATGTAAAAAATGACCTGGGACTGCCCTGTCCATGCACTCAATGTGAATGAAAAGGGTGATGTGTGCCTCCCATAGCTAGGCTGCTCTCAGAACCATTCCTCACTCTTCCCCACCTCAGCTCTGGAATTCAGGAACAGCATTTCCATGGCTGCCCTGGACCCTGGCTTCTGGTTATGTTCACCCAATGCCAAGCTCTAAGAACTGGAAGCAGGAAAAGAAGAGGATCAGGAGTATTTTTCTCCCTCCTTCCCCCTTTCCTGTATCTTGTGACTCTTCTTCCCACAGACAGCCGATGCTGGGTCTCAATTCCCAGCTTCTGCTGTGTGGACATGGCTCCTGGGAGACATTTCGGTGTCTGAGGAGTGGTAACAGCTTCCTTTTCTGCTATCCCCTTGGTGGTCTCTGTACTCCCTGACTTCTCAGCTTTTCTTTCACATGCATAACTGATTCCTTCTATTATAGTTCCCTGTGGTTGGAAGTTGTAGACTTTCAAACTCAAGTTACAGTAATAAAAGGATGCAGATGAAGATACTGGAGAGTCCTTCAGTGTGCAACTGCAGTGTTGCACTTAAATATGGTGTTTTAAAATGGGCACGGTATGGAGGAAAGGAGCTCGGACATCTGGGTTTGAGAGGCAGCCTGTGTATCATTCCCAGTCCTAGTACTGACTAGCTGTGATCATGCACGAGCCAATGATTTCTCCAAACCTGAACTGACTGACCCTTAAAATGATAATGGGGGTCATATTATGCTGTGTACTGAGAGACTCACATAAGGTATGTGATAGAGCTTTATAAAGTGCAAGGCACATAGAGCTGCCCTTGTTATGTCATCTGAGGAACCATCTACCAAACAGAAGAGAAGCTTGAGAGAAGGAATGGCAGCAATCTGCATACATGGAGGGACTCTGGGTAGAAGAGAAGGCATCATTTTCTATAGTGCTCTAATAGAAAGAAGAGTGTCCAATGGATGGAAATTCCAGAGAAGCATATTTTGGCTCACCATGGAGCAGAGCTTTTCAGTAAGTAGAGCTGTTCAATAATCTAAGAGGCCGTCTTAGGAAGCAATGGGCTCCTGATCTCTGATCGTATTCCAGCAGAGTCTAGTGACTCACAAATGGGGAAAAGATAATAATTCCTTATATAATAACAGTAACAACAGTAATTGCTAACATTTATTGAGGGCTTGCTGAGTGCCAAGTTCTGTTCTAAGCATTTAACATGCATTATTCCTTTAATTATCACAAAAACCAAATGGATGCAAATGAACTCCTTTACAAAATACATTGAGGGACAGACATCTATAATTTGTCCAACATTACACAACTAACAAGTGGAAGATCTATAGGCTGTGGTTCTAGGAATTTTAGTATAAACATAAGAGATGCTTAATAAATGTATTTTGGCTCAATGTATTTTCCAAAATTACATTATATGAATGCTTTCCATTATTACTGTAGAGGCTGCCTTAGTTTGTTTCTAATAATATTTTTATTACAAAAGTAATAGCAGTTTATTATATAGACAATTTGGAAAATGCACACAAATGCAAAGACAAAATAGAAATCACCAGCAATCACAAAATCCAAATATCAAAACTGTTTCAGCATGCATTTCCAGCTATTTTTCTATTCACAGTTTTTACTCTTGAACAAATATATGTTTACATGCACATTTTAAAAAGGTTTTATGTTTTATAAAATTATTTTATTTATCCAATTGATGGAAAAGAACTTTCATTGTTTCAGCTGCTATTTCCAAAGGATGAAACTAATAGTGATGTAATTTTCTGCATAGCTTCAAACGACCCTCACTGAGAGTGAAATCTTTATTTAAGTGCCGTTAAGTGTCAGCCTTTCCTAATCCCTGGCTCCTCAACTCTGGCTATTAGGTTAGTTCTACTCTCTTTCTTCAGATCACTGTATTCCTACTGTAGTACTCATCTGCTTGATGTTGATACGCTTAATATGGGTCTTTCTCTAAATAGTGGAACTATTACTCTTGTTTTTCCCTGTATCCCAAGAGCCTAGTACAGGACCTTGCACAATAACATTTGTCAAAGGAACAAATAATATGTAAATAATGTATATTTACTCATTTATTTTTAAAGGTTTATTTATTCATTCTAGAAAGAGAGAGAGCTTGAGCCGGCAGAGGGGCAGAGGGAAAGAGAGAGGAACCCTCAAGCAGACTCACCATGGGGCTCTTTCCGAGGACCCTGAGACTGTGACCTGAGCAGAGATCAAGAGTCAGACACCTAACTAACTGAGCCACCCAGGTGCTCTGATACATAAATACATATGTATTTATAAATGTATATATACATATATATGTGATATACATATATATATATGTGTACACACACACACACATGCAGCACATGCATTACCATTAATAGAGTTCTGAAAAATGGGAGGAGGAAGAGAACAGACCTCTGCTTCAATGGGGTCTCAGGCTATGCCAAATACCCTAAGGGAGATTTTTCTGGTAATTTGTTTAGGTATGTTCCACAGACCTTCCAAATCAGTCTCTATGAGTACTTGTTAAAAACTTAGATTTCCCAGCTTCACTTCAGATACACTAAATCAGAATTTTTGAAGAGAGACCCAGGTACATTTAAATATGTTCCCAAATACACAGAGGGTTGAGAGTCTCAACCAGGTGATTCTCAAATACACAATATTGCTGAGAACTATATCCTTGCCCCGTTAGGCAGTAAAAAAAAGTCCAGGAGTTCCCTCAGGAAACTTGGAATCATACTCAGAATCACCTATCCTGGGTACCTGATCCTCACTGCTCATTAGTCAGTGGATTCAGGGGAGATATGGAAGGCACAAGAATTTTCTCTTGAACAAATCTCAGAAGCACTCTGATGTCCCTAAAGTAATTTTTTAATAGCTGGGTCCATGTTTATTTAATGCATATTTCTTGATTATGTGATACTTCCTTGACAATAACTGATGTCTTCTGATGGAAGAATTTAGCTCCGATATTTTTCCTGGGTTGAAAGGGTCCAATCCGTACTCTCCACCCAGAGCTTTGATATGGAAGCCAGATAACAGAGATGCATGGTAAAGATATATTAGCTTTCTTTTAGCCATGGCCTTAGCTCAGCTATTCAGCAGAGGGTATGTGCTGATGCCGAGTCTATGTGGTAGGATACCACTAAGGGAAAGTCAAAGTCTGTGCTCTTATTTTGGCACTAAAAAATGTATCCACAACACTGACAGTTGTTGATCTATATCATAATTTTAATAATATTGGCTTTGATAGTGAACTACATCAAATCCTAGAAAATCAAAGAAAGCTCTCATTCTAGGATAGATGTTGACGCCAGATATACATCATAAAGACCCAATTCTCCAAACAAAATAGACTAAGTCTCCTAGATCAATCTTAGTCTGCTTAGTTTTGTTCTGGTCACAACTGGAGAGATACAGAAGAAGACCTAGAGCCTTCCCTCACAGAGCAGTGGTTGGGCAGAGAAGATATTCACATTCAGTACAATAAGGCCCGAGGTATTAAGGGTAACACTACAGATTTGGAGCCTTAGTATGCATTAGCTTACCTGATGGATGGCTTGTTACAGTAAAGATTTCTGGGTCCTACCCTCAGAGTTCCTGACACAGTGAGTCTGAGATGTTCAAGAATTTGTACTTCAACCAAATTTCCAGGGATTTCTGAGGGTGCTGATTCTGGATCACACTTTGATAACCACTTTGATAACCAATAGGCTAAATTAGGTGGGTCATTTGGTAAATGCTCTGTATATTCAAGAAAGGATTAATAAAAATCAGGGAAGTCTTTCTGACAAGAGATCTTCCCAAATGAGAAAGGTATGGATGTTCCTGCTTCAGTGGGTACTTGGCTTAACTGAGTGTCATGTGTATAAGTGAGACACGGGCTTTGATGAGCAACTTGACACCACATTCGCCTAGATCAGTTCTGCTCGTGGATAAATAGTGCCTATTCTCTCCATCCTCCTCTGAATGGCAATGGCTTCAGACCCTTCTTTGTCACTTTGCAATATCCTTTTGCCTCTCTCTGGAGGCCAAGTTTGTCTTGTCTCTTCTAGGGTGGGCGAGCACAACCACCAGGTGCCCAGATGGGGTCTAAGCAGCTTATAGCACAACAGAGCTCTTACCACTGAGGGTCTGGGCACTGCATTTCTATTAAAACAGCCTAAGGCTATTCTCAGGGATCACATTATATTATTTACTCACACTGAGTTTATATCAAGCAAAGCTTTTTCTTTTTGAAAATATATTAGGGTCTATTAAAATTATGAAGTTCTTAAGCTCAAACACTGTAGTTTATTTGATCACACATACACACACACATACACACAAAAGCACATATAAAAACTGGTGATATCAGAATATGATCTGTAGCCTAGTTTATAGTATCATACTCATGTTAATATCCTGCTTGATATTGTACTATAGTTATGTAAGATGTTATTACTCGGGGACAATGGGGAAAAGGTACATAGGACCTCTCTGTTGCCTTTTTCCAACCTCCTGTGAGTTTATAAATATTTTAAAATAAGAATTTTTAACAAAATTAGTAACTTACACTATTCAAGACTATCTATCAATGCTTTGGCTTAATTTCTTTGGCCATATCTTTAATTTTTTTTTTAATATGTACCCTTTACTCTCCAAACACGATGAAATCTGGTTTCACCACTTTGTAGTTCCATGACCTTAGGCAAGTTTAATTAACTCCTCTTGACATTAATATCTTCATTTTTACAATGATATCAGCTAGATTAGTCATTTTAAGGATTGAATTAATACATACTTAGAAGAGTACCTGGCCCACAGCAAGCACCCTGTAAATACTGGCAATGATGACGGTGATACCAATGACGGTGAAATGGTGAAGTGGTGCTCACACCAACCTCGAGACAAGCCTGGTTACCTCCCACTCAGCCTCCCATACTCAAGCCTCCTCAATGCCACAAAGTCAGCTTGGGGACCATGTGTGGGAAGTGCATGTAGGAAAGGATTTAACACAAGGATACAGGTACTTGAAAGGACTGTTGAAAACAAAGGTCAGGGAAGCCTCTGCTAGTTCTTAGGTTTGCCACTGACATTCACAGAATCAGAAAGTTCAAACAACTATGGGAAATTGCCATCGATGTTCACAGCTACCTTGAGCATGCAAGGAGGAAAATGCCAAAAGTCACAAAAAGCTCTCAACTATGCTGTAGCTCACACATCGGATTACTGCTGTCAAAGGAACAATAATATGGTTTTGTGTCTCCTTTGCCTCCAAGTTCTGTGTAAGACTCTCATTGACAGAATCTTTCCCAAAATGTAACTAACAAGGGTTTCATGGAAATGTTGCTCCCAGCCTTTTAGTCCCTATGATGCAGAGGAACTACACAGAGAACAGAGAAAGTGTTCCAATTTGACAAGAGACAAAATACATCACGTTTTTCTTGACTGCTTTCATTATTGTGCCAGTCACTTCTCTAAACCCTCCTTATATTCCTGTTTTTTGAAACTTCTTACATAAAATTTTACATTGTAGCCATTTATGAATGTGGATTAGCTCTCTTACTAGACATAAAACTCTCGAAGTTTAAAACAGCATCAGCCACATAAGAGATTCTCACCACATGTTTATTGAAAGTGTATTAATGTATCCCATTCCTATTTTTTCATCATTTATTATTTGATATGAATAGCAATTTACAATGGAGCAAACCCTAAACTCTGAGGCGCAGAGAGAAAAAGAAGAATCATTCGCACAAATAAAAATTGAGTGGTTTATTCAACCTCTTCTAAAAAGCAATTAAAATCTCTCAATAAAAAGACACATTTTTAATAAAACTGAAACATTTAAATGTTGAATTCCCTACAGAGAATGAATAGCAACCTTGTGGTGATGGCTTTCCCACAGTTTCTACCATTAAGAGAAAGGCAGCCTCTTGCCCAGACACCTGTAATGGCTTAGGAAGTACTTAGGACCCGTGTGCTGTCTCCACTTCCATGGGTGGGCAAAACCGCAGGAAAGAAAAGGAAAGTGCCGTGTGTGGATTCACTAATAGAAGAAACCTAGCACTAGTACTCTGAGAGCACTGAAGACAAGTCACTGCAGCAGGGAGCTGGCCTTGTAGTTCCACTGACTTACATGATGAGACTGTATTTTAAAACAACACTGAAGTTACCTTAAGGATGTAATGTTCTCCTTTTGGAATGGCCATTTTGTATACAAGAAAGAACAGTCTCTTGTGGTTCAGAAGCAGTCTGACATTTGGGAAGTGCAGTAGTGCAATTAACAGCTGCTTCTCTAATAAACTTTTTTTTTCCTGTGGGGCTAAAATTCTTCACTGAGGCAGCTGTTAATTTCCAAATCAAATTCTGCTGGGTAGAGGGTGACTATTTATAGAGGTACTATTTGGGAAATTCTGAGAAAGACACTAGCTAGCACTGACATTCTCTGGTCATGAACTTATTCTGCTCTTTTTATTTATTTATTTTTGTCACGACCTTGAAAAAGGTCAATGTAGTTAAGAGTTAATAGATGGAATAATGGATCGCTCTATCTGTGCAACTGGATCTCTTTCAGAGGCAACTTGTGCAGCGGTCCTCATTATTCCGGATTAAAACTATAACTACAGAAATGTAGAAAAACTACTTCCGGGACAGAAACATTAGTAATAACTCACTATGTTGGGTGGAAGGAATGCTCCTTCAAAAGCATGATGATCCTGCCTTCAACTGTGTTGGTCGAAGGTGATTATGAAGACATCACTGGTATCCCTGGGTCTTTCTTAATGCTCCCTTCTTCCCTTATTCCATATCCCTTTCCTCTCAGATGGCCAATGAAGCTTTATCCCTCTTTTATGATATTCTCACAGGAAAAGTCCGATGTCACATATTTTTACCCAAATGCTTTACTTACTTAAGTCTGACTTAGAATAGACACATATCTCTCATGTAAAAGAACTTCAGGCTTCCACAGCCAACTGCTCTACTCAAAGAAGCCACAATCTCAAAACCATAAATAAGAAAGAAAAAATATTTCTTTGACTTCTTCTACAATACTAAGACTAGAATCTCTGTCCCATTTATTTACACATTCTCCTCCTAAAAAAGCACAGGCTTTCCCTCCAATCTGTGGTAGCTGGGATTTTCCAAAGTTGAAATTTGAAATCACAGGACAGAATACTGGATAGCTCTAAAGATCTTTCTGGTTTATTCTCTACAGTTTGGAAAGGGGTCTGAGAACATACATGTCTGTTTTTTGATTCGTTTATATAATCAAAAGGCTATTGAGAGAGAAGCCATTCAGGCTTGTTTGTCTAACTAGACTGCATGACATTTCACAGAAAGTCTACGATGCCTTTTCTTCAATTCTGAAATTCAAAAATCCTGAAAAAGTGAAAAGATTTTTGTGACTCATTTGGTGACAAAACCTCACTTGGTCTGAATTATTTAGTAGCAACAGTTGACTTCAATTAATGTGAGTCTTTTTATAGCACTGATTCTTCTTAGGGTGACTATTAATACATTTTACTGTAGTAATATGGTAATTATAAGGCAATGCCCCAGATCTCTGATGAGCTACATGCAATATATAGTGTATGCAATGTACATCACTCTAAAATTCCACAAATTTATAAATTATAAAACTATCTGGTCTCATAATCGTCAGACTCCTGGAATTTCAGCTGTCAGACTGCCAACCTCTGTTGGTAGAAGAGTCATCTACTGAATTCTGGTTTCTTTCTCAGGGAAGAATGAAAATGCTTCTAGTTTTTTTTTTTTTTCCCCTTAGCTCCTTTAAAATTTTGCTGAATATAGATGATCAATGAATATTGTTGACTAAATAATTTATTATTGAATAATATAGCTAAAGGTAAAGAAGATGAGGTAGAAATGGATACATGGAAATACGGGGACACCAAGATTTATTTTCAAGGTGAGAAAGGCAAAACCAATTTTCCAGGTGAATAAGGTTTGGAGGAGGCAGAATTTTAAAAGATGAAGCTTCCAAATATAAAGTATTAAAAATACTCTTTCATAGAAAACCAAAATAGATTTTTTTCATTCTGTGCTTAATACCAGGATACCTGTGATTCCTTAAACACTGGGTGTCTTACAGAATAGAGAACTGGGATAACTATTAAAATTAGTTTATAAATCAGCTATCAATAATTTAAATCGGCACACCAGCTGAATGTGATACATTCATAATTTCATTTAAGGCTCATAAAAACCATGTAAGGTAGAAGTACTGTGTTTCCCATTTTATAGATGAGGAAGTTTCTAGATAAGTCAAAAAAATTGTCCAAAATCATTTAATAGTAAGGGTAACAGCCAGCATTCAACCCCAAGCAGAGTCCAGGTTAAAAAGAAAAAGTGGACAGTCCTTGCAATAACCACATGATATTGCATAATCTTTGCTAGACTCTGTTCTCTCAGGAGGGCTTAGTTGAGAATTCTCAGAAAGGCCCTTTTGGACATCAACTATGTAATCAGAGAAGCATTTAGTGGCAATGCAGAACAGAAAATCCAGTAATCCTTAACCAATAAGGATTTATATTTCTTGCTATGTGGGAAAGCTCTTGAAGGTGGCAGCTTCCTTTCACATGACTCTTGCCCTTCTCCCGTCTCCCTTTGCCCTTTCTGCTTGGATAGAGCCATCTTGCAACCACTGAGCAAGAAGAACAAGGGTGAGAGCCATCTGCTAAAATGACTGAACCAGAAGGGAAGAAGGAGCCCAGGTACTTGAGACCGTGGAGCTACAAGACCCACCATGGGCTGCTGGACATGTTCTGCAAAGAAAATAAAACCTTAAGCCATTACCTTCTTGAAGTTTCTGTGGCTTGAAGCAGGTGTATTCGTGGCAGATGTACAGGGGAGTTCTGTTGTGCTCAAATGAGGAAAAAGAAATGGCTCTCCTTTTCACCTAGAGGTCAAGAAGAACATGGCTCCTCATTTTCTGCTTCTGACTCTGTAGTGAGACATTAGAATCTTTTTAGTCAGGGTTAGCCTCCCACAGTTTTTAATGTTTTTTGGTTGAGGTTGGCTTCATGTGTCCCATTAGAGAGGACATGCTATAAGGTTGTGTCTAGGACCCTGATTTTCCACTTTGGTTCCCGCTACACCTTTTTTGTTTATTAGGTCACCAATGTTTCTTCAAATCCATTCAAGTGGCTTAGAGCTATAGTGACTGCATTTCCTCAGCTCAAGCAGTTGATGTAGTCACAAGTGTTTAAGCAAATACATTCACTGCCAAATTAGGAACATTTCATACTATTTCAATGGACATATAGGATAGTTGCATGTTTTCTCCATTAAAAAATAATTTTTTAATTCTACCATGCAGAGCTAATCACTGTTAACTCTTAACAGCATGACCTCCTAGATACATATGGAGACAGACATAAGCATTATATCCCCACTCACCTGCTTAAAATCTTAATGTACATTTAGCGTTTTTTTTTTAATATTTTTATTTAGTTATTTCACAGACTGAGATCACAAATAAGCAGGGGGGGCGGGGGAAGCAGGCTCTCTGCTGAGCAGAGAGTCCGGTATGGCCCTTGATCTCAGGATGCTGAAATCATGACCTGGGCCAAAGGCAGACGCTTAACCCACTGAGCCACCCAGACGCCCCTACATTCAGCTTTGTATCCTGCCAAGGGTTCACATTATGAAGTGAACAAGTCTCTCTTCTACAGTCTTTAAACCATGATTTGTTTTAGTGTCTGCATCATATTGTACTATATTACAAACTATATTTTATTTTTTACAATTCACTGTAGATGGATATTTTACTTGATTTGATATTTGGCCATTATAAACAACACAGTAACGAACAATGATTATATGTACATTTCACGCTTCTGTTAGTTCTGAATATTTTCTTAGGACCAATTACTAGAAATGAACCTTCTGGACTAGAGTTACAGCTATGTTTACATACTACGAAATGCCTTTCGGAGAGACAGAGTGGAATTTTAATCCTGCCAGTGGTGTGTATGCAGCTTGCTGGGCTCGCAATAGCTTCAGCAGTTTCATCCAACTTTGACAGGTTTAAGAAGTCTGGAGCCTATTTCATAGGGAAAAAAAAGTCCTTAAATCTTACATCTCTTTAGTGAGTAAGATGGAATATCTAATTCATATGTTAGTTTGTGGCTATGCTTTATTGCTCTATGAATTACATGGATATATTTTACTGGTGGATATTTTAATTACTAACATATCATTGATATAATATTTTTCTTCTCTGTATTTATGAAAAATACATTCCTGGTACAGGTACTGATATTTCCCAAAGGTGACCTACCTGTGGCCTTTCTGTGATGCTCTTAGGATACAGTAAATAGAAACCCTTGTGCAATTTGCAGAAAGCATTGGCATCTGTTGTTCAATAACTTGGAGGAACTTATACTCTTGATATTAGTGTTTCTTTCCTGAGTTTTCTTCACAAACGGCATGCACATAGAATGGGGGTCCATATTCTTTAAGTCACGTACATACTGTGAACAGTAAACTTGAAGTCTCTATCCCCTGATGCGTGCTTCATCTGTACCTGTCTTGCAGCTTTGTAGTCAGTCCCTCAACGTTTCCCCAAATCCTTGACTCTGAAAGTGTATGTTACCCTGAATGTCTTATAGCACTTTTTGAAGATCAAATATTTGTATCTGTTTTCTTTAGCTACTCTGAAAGTGGTACCATTTACCTAGAAATGTTCACAAACAATTAACTTTAGGCATTTCTTTAAATCTGTTTGATACTTTAATTTCTTTGAAGCTAAAACAAAGCCTCATGTGGGAATACAGTATTCCATATTTTTATTATAATCACCTATTGTAAATTAGAGCACACTGAATACCTTGCTTTTTTTTAAACCTACCACTTGAAGCACCCCTTTGTTCTCACAAAAAGATTCTACAGTTCCCAGAGTTTATTACAACTGGATACTTTTTAAAAAAAGTAATAGCTCTGTAGAGTTTAAAAATTTTAAATGCTAAACTCACCTTTTCTGCTACTGGTTGCATATGCTCTTCATTCTCCCCAGACCAGCTCTATAGACTAAGATTCCTCATTGTGAAAACAGAAACTGATGATGTCATGTCTGAGAATTTTATTGTACAGCACTGACAATGGGGAGGAAAGGACTCCCCCCTCCCCTTGTTTGTCTCTGAATAAAACATCATGCTACCTCTAAAATAAATATGTACTATGTCTCATCCTTACTCTACAAAGAGCCCTATAGGACTATACTATGTAACGTGGTGGATAACTAAGTCAGACATATTATGTTTCAAAGTAAAAATAAGGCAGAGCCTTTCTTTTAAAGGAAGATTTCTGCTTTTAAGGTTTGCACAAGGTCAACTATACCAAGGAATTATTTCTGCTGAATAATATATATATGAACAATATACACATGAACAATACAAATAAGATCAATGAGAGAATGTTTAATTACATTACAATGGCTTCCTTTGGTTGCATGCTCAATGTTTCCATCAACTTACAGCCGTTCATACTTAGTATCTTATTAATTTGTTCTGAGATATTCTCTGGGGATGGTCAATATTTGGTGTCAGTAATAGTTATAGTAACTAGGATTTACTGGGCTTGTGTTAAGTCCACCCATGGCCTGCACTGGCCTATACAGAATCTTAAAATAACTTAGAAAAAGCCTCTCAGGTGGTGGGCACAGGGCTTAACAAGCAATGGTACTCTTGTACAGATTTAAAGATACTTCCCCCAAAAGAAATGCAAATAGATTAAAGACCTAATGTGAGACCTGGAACCATGGAACTAAAAGAAAACATAGGCTGTAATCTCTTAGACCTTGCCCCTGGAAACATATTTATGGATAAGTTTCCTGAGGCAAAGGAAACAAAATAAAAAATAAACTACTGGAGTATATAAAAATAAAAGCTTTTGCACAGTAAAGGAAACCACCAATGAAACAAAAAGGCAACCTACTAAATGGAAGAAGATATTTGCAAATGATATATCTTATAAGGTGTTAAATAATTTAAATAATTCAACATAAAAAGACTGCCTAAAATAATGGGCAGAAGACCTGAAGAGAAACTTCTTCAAAGATAATCTATAGATGGTCAGTAGACACATGAAAAGATATTCAACATCACTCATCACCAGGGAAATGCTAATCAAAACTACAATGAGATATGACCTCACACCTGTCAGAATGACTAGTATCAAAAAGAGAAGAAATGAGAGCTGATGGTGAGGACGTGGAGAAAAGGGAACCCTCCTGCACTGTGGGTAGGAATGTAAATTGATGCAACCACTGTGGAAAACAGTATGGAAGTTGCTCAAATAAATTGAAAATAGAAATGTCTATGACTCAGTAATTCCCTACTAGGTATTTTCCAAAGAAAATGAAAACACTAACTTGAAAAGATAATATGTGCTCTTATGTTCATTCATTGAACCATCACTTACTGTTGCTAAGATATAGAAGTAATCCAAGTATTCACTGATAGATGAACAGACATAGATATGCTGTGTATAGACACACAGACCTAGACATACACACTGGAATATTACTTGTCCATCAAAAAGAAGGAGATCTTGCCATTTGCAACAACATGGATGATGCAGAAAATATTGTGTTAAATGAAATCAGTCAATCACAGAAAGACAAAGACTATATGATTTCACTCATATGTAAAATCTAAAAACCAAAACACATACAAATAAACAAAAAGTGGAAACGGACTCATAAATATATTATGAGAACAAGCTGGTAGTTGCCAGAGGGGAAGGGTGGGGGGATGGGTAAAATAATGGAAGGGGATTAAACGTTAAGAACTTCCAGTTACAGAATAAATAAATCATGGAGATGAACAGAACAGCACAGGGAAAACAGTAATATTGTAATGATGGTTGTATGTGTGTAAGTACATTTATAGTGATGAGCACGGCATCACTGGAGCCACCATGTTGTGTACCTGAAACTAATATGAAATTGTATGACAATTATACTTTAAAACATTTTTTAAGTTATAAACACATACATACATACATACATACATACATAAGGTCCTGTTTCATCCTCTAGGCAGACACAGTCCCATATCCAGGCTCAGGCTTAGGGAATAGCATATGGCTAGATTTTAGTCCCTTCTTGCTTCCTCAGCAAGAAATCTTTGTTCATGGTACAATGTACACATCCATGTGTAGTATGAAGTACTTTATGTGGATGAACTAGATTGTGGGGGCAAGACCTCCATGATTTGGGAGTTATTATCAAAAGCACAGTGAGCTTAAGTAACTCACAAGGGGAGAACGGGGGCCAGGGACGTCCTAGTTTCCTGACACATCCCAGGTGGGCTGAGAATGTGGCTTAGGAGGAGAAAACTGCCTTCCATGAATTTAGATACCCTGGTATTTGTATGAGATGGTTAACAGAGCCCCTGAAAGTGCTTCCCAGTCTCCCAGCTCAGCCCTAGAGTTTACAACCATGGGAGGGAAGGAGAAGGGTTTGTGACAAACTAGGAAAGCAAGCCTAATAAAAGTGGTGTAATAACAGTTACCAAAAGCCTCAGCAAGAGGATGATGAGACATTTACAGATTATTCAGGGTTGTGTCACCTGGAACCATCTTTTTCTTTAGATACATTGATGTACCTAGACCTGATAGCATGAAGATCTGAGGAGCATATGTTGTATTCTTAAGTCATCCACAAAGGCCAAAGTCACCCAGGATTATTTAGCGTCATCAGATAGGACTGTGAACAAGGGACACAATGGGAAAGCAGTGCTGAGGACCATGTTGGGGATCAAAGGATGTCACCTGGGCAAACAGTGCCCCAAGTGTCACACAGCACCAGTGGCTGGGAAGTGAGTCTGTCATAGCACAGCAGCAAGCATGGGGGCACCAGTGGAGGCGGTGACCTGGAACACTCCAGGTGAGCATGGGTTCAAAGGTCCCTGCCCCAAGAGAGGCCTGTTTGGGAGTTCAGAGCTGAAGACTTTGGACGGTTTCCTACACCTCTGTTTGAACACAACACCCCATACCCCCTGCCTTTTTTTCCTGGAAAACAGGAATGAGAGCCTAGGAGACAGGCTATCATGAAACAGAAGGATTTGTACAAATGAAGGAGATGAACATCTTCAGGAAGTGGAGATAACTCCAGGGAACGAGACTGTGCTCAGGAACCACACCCACTGGCTAAGGCAAAAAGCTTGTCCTGTGGGACAGTGGAAGCCAAGACTGAAGGTAGGTAGGAGTCACACTGCAGACAGGTGAGAATTCTAGAATGGCGATTCACATTTTTGAATATCTTTTATTTGCTGGGCAATGTAATATACCTGAGGCCATTCCATTCTTATAATAACCACTATTTTTCATGGTTTTTATTTATACCTATAATTCCCATTTTACTGATGAGGAAAATGAATTTCAGGGAAGTTAAATAACTCACCTAAATTTAAGGGTAGATCAAGGATTTGAACCCAAATTTATCTGATCCCCAAATCTAATCACTTTTTATTATCCCGTGTCGTCAGATTTTAACAAGTGGGTTCTTGAGAAACATGATGGGATTAATGCCTGAGGAAGATTAAAATAATTCTGGTGAGTACAATGGACTAGAGCAGAGAGACCAGAGACAGGGAGCATTTTTAGGAAGTAACTGTAAGCAGAGCCTAGACTAGGTTGATCCGCAAAGGAAAGATACAGAGGTAAGAAAAGTTCCAAAAGAAGAGTCGGTAGGATTTGGTATCTGGCTGAAGAACAGATGAAAGAAAGGGAAGAGCCAGGTAGAGCAGTGGAAGAAACATTCAGTAGGGATTTAGGAAACGAAGCATTAAGGCTGGCTGTGTTGCTTGTAAACTGAATTTGTAAAAACTATTCAGTTTTTCCTTTGAACTGTGTGGTCTTGCTTGGATTATATATCTTTTAAGACTTTATCCAGCTCTAAAATTCCATGCATCTTTGACTCAAGGATGACTCAAAGGTCACAAGACTGGCTGGCTGGAAGAACATTCTTTCATCAATAGAAAGAATATCACTTCACTTATGGATATACATTAATATGAAAGAGGATGGTTACAATTTTAGATGGAAAATACATGTTTCCAGTTCTGCTGTGACCTTCAGCCCAGATGCACCCTTGCTCTTCACTGGATTCCCCATGACAAAGATCCTTCCAACCGTCCTCCTTTCCCAGCCTTTCATCCTCCAGCCACAGCCCCACATTCCAATCCCTAATTCCCCCCCGCCCTTGTGCCATTGTGCTGATACTGCACTGAGTAATCTCTCTTAGTTTTGCAAAGTTTCTGTAGTTACACTATAGTATATAGCTGCCAATATTACCTACTATTTCTTCCTAAGAGGAAAGACTGGGATGCTTGGGTGGCTCAGTGGGTTAAAGCCTCTGCTCAGGTCTTGATCCGAGGGACCTGAGATCAAGCCCCGCATCGGGCTCTCTGCTCAGCGGGGAGCCTGCTTTCCACCTCTCTCTCTCTCTCTCTGCCTGCCTCACTGCCTACTTGTGATCTCTGCCTGTCAAATAAACAAATAAATAAAATCCTAAGAGGAAAAACCAAGAAAATCTTTCACATAAATTATTTGCTAAAGAAATGCTTCCAGTCTGACATAAGAAACTGTGTATCTTGGAGTCATCCTCTGAGTAAAATTCAGAGTAGGTGTAGAGTCTATGCAGTATTAATAATTCCCTTTAACCAAAACACAACACAAGGAAATCTAAAATGGAAAAACTGATGAATTAGGGAATCCTCTACCTTCCTGAGAAAAGTTTTTCAGCAAGATTCTCTTAAACAGTGAGATTCTCTAAAGCATTTAAAATATGACTCCAACTGTATAAAATGTTATTAGTATGATTGTTTTTAGGTCTTCACACAGGGTGTAACATGGTGTATACATGGGAATAGAAAGGTAACCACTATAATCACATTAGCAATCTCCCTGAAATAATGCTTAGAGAAAGGAGGTTGCACCTAATGTTCCCCAATTTTTGCTGACTCAAAAGAAGAACATGAAATATGGTAATAAGCTCTTCCCCAACCTTCTAGTTTGAACAGGATTTGCAAAACAGATGAGTATTGGTCACCAAGATGAGTCCTTAGACACCTCTTGACAAAGACATTTTCTCCAGTGATTCAGATTTCACTGCAGACAAAAGAGCTTTGATTTCCACCATAATCTTGCAAAGCAGGACTGCAAAGCAGGGTTGCACCCTTCAGTTAGATGGAGTAGGCAGCTGTCTTTTTGTAGGTCTTCCGGAATTCCAGGTAAGACCTCTTCCAGTCACACCTGTCAGACCTGACATTCCACCATTAGAAACTTGGATGTTAAGGAATTTTGATTCCAAGAATACTGGGCAACATGTGATCTGGATAACAAAACCCAGATCTGGCATCAATTCCTGCCTCATGGAGTACCTTTAGAATTCTAGGCCATTCGCACGATCCTTTGTGTCCCCCTTAGCTTCACAAATTTGTCTCTGATAGGACTTTCCCATAATAAAACCCCATAGAATTATTTAATTTTCAAAGAGAGGAATCAATATTACTTAATTTTCATGGAATCAAAGAGTTGGTGATGAATGTCTTAAAAACTTTGACACTACGTGACTGATCACATAGACACAAAAGAAATGTACCCTAGGTCACATAATGACAAAATGAAGTCAGGTCTTCAAACTGTGATCCAACAAACATATGAGCTCATCAGATGGGGAAGGACAGAGGTGCTCTGCAGAGTGCTCAATCCACTGTCAACACTTACGATGTCTTAAGTAAACACAATCAAAATAACACAAGATATGTTGAAAGTAAAATGAAGACCAGATCTTCTGATATTGAGACACAGGGTCCCATCACCTAAACTAAGCTCAGAAGAAGAGTTTAACAGATGCAAACTTACATGCTGATATCTCACAAGGTTGCTCTTCTTGGGACCCATTGTGGAAGGTGTCCTCTTGGTGGGTTTGGGTACTTTGCATAGTACAGCAATTACCTTTTTTATTTAGGGATTAAAACAGATGTTTTATTCTGAATATTTCTGGTTGAAGGGGAAGTAGCAAGGTTCTAGGACACTAGTATTGTACAACTTCTTTTTCCCTAACATATCCACACCCACAATGGCCACTCTCACCCCGGTCACAGAGTGACTTTATTCTTGCCTCATGCACATGCTTTTCTTGGCAACGGAGAAAGTAGAGAAAGGAGAAGGGAGTGGAAACAGAGGAAGAAGGGAGAAAGAAAGAAGAGCTGGTTCTTTCCCTGCTGTAGGCATTATCTTATTTCCTCACTGAAGTCAGCAACTGCCTGCACAGGCAGGCAATGCTGAAGGTCCCTGGCAAGCGAGGGCCCCTGAGCTTGCCAAAGTCAATCCATGAGGATACTAACCAGTTTCCCTTTCCTTGCTTTAAAGAAACCATCCCCAGGAAATCTCATTATTTCTAAGAGATCTGAAAAGCTCTCCTCCCAGATTCTGTTTTGTAGTGTGGACGGGGGGAACTATATTCATAACAATCTCCCCCATTATAAATTTATAAATTGATTATAAGTTTCTATCCTGAATGGAATAGCCAAGTCTTTGCAAAGCTAGAATATGCCCACTTCTCTCCCTGTTTGCCAAATGCTAGCCAGTGCCTTTGGTAGTTGCACTTGATTTAATAACGTTACTTGAGTTCTTTTAAATCGCAGGCTGTTGAAATGGTTGGACTTCTGTACATAAGGCCATGTACAATCCACACTTTAAAAAGGCTACAATCCACACTTTAAAAAGGCTGTTCCCTGAAGTAGATAATCATCTTTCCAGTAAAACACTGTGTCAACTGCAAAGTGATGATTACCCTTGGGTGGGGCTTAGGTATTTCTAGTTGGCAGACAGTCTGTTCTCAATCAAAATGACACTACACAAGAAACCTTATTTTCACAAGCCAATTTTTTGTTCAAACCTCTTCAAGTAATTAAAAACTAAAAGAAAGTAAAATGTCGCATTTTCTATTGTGGTAATCATACTTCATTTGTACTTGTTGGGCCAAACCCAGAGAAGGACATTTTTGCAATCTGACAATAACTGCAGACACTTTCATGCAAATGGTGGCTGTCTTTGAGATGTCATTAGACAAAAGACACAGAAAAGAATATATTCTGTTAAAAACAAAACAAAACAAAAAAAACCTCATATGCTACCTAGTTCTGCAGATTTAAAATTTATAGCCGAACTCTTAGGTTTCATGAAATAAGCACCTTCCCTTTCTTAGGTTCACACTACTTTTAATTTTTGGTATTGAATATCAAGTGCAATTAATGGCTTATATCAGACCAATGAAAAATTTAAAGAATGAGAATGTGTTAGATAAGAAACGTTTTGTTGGAATTAAAGCATAAACCCATACAGGCTTTTTTTTTTTTTTTTTTTTTAGGGTAGTCAGGTAGAGAATAAGACATCCTTATTACTATCATGCACCTACAAGGTTTCAGTCTGGGCATATGTAATTTTTTTTTTTTTTAAACCAAAGATACTGTTAAGGGCTCTAGACCTATATATTTACACAATAGCTGTGTATCCATGTCACATCTTTCTACCTGAAATTTCAGCACTAAGATATCTGTATCATTTTCACTGATTCATGTCCTGACCTGTCTCATTACTCAGGTACAGTTCTGCAGTGACTTCCTACTCATAACTTAACAAGGCTTTGTGATTTGTAAATGTTTAAATTTCATTTGGATAGGCAAAAGCAGACTGTATCTATCTTGCTCTCTGGAGGCACAGTAATTATAATGAACTGTATTTCCTCTTAGTGCCTGAAAGATGTATGAGAAACAGCCCTCAGGTCTCTGAATGGCTGCCTGGGTCACTGACCCAGCTGTCATCCTTCTGGCTGAGTGGGCAAGATGAACTCATCCACAATGGTGTCCTCCAGAACAAACAAATGCATAAATACATACAAAAGAATGCCCAATTTTGGGACTACTTGTCAAAGCCTTCCTCCCAGGAATTATTCCTAGAAGAATAGAATTGTTTCTATAGTTCTTACAGAATATATTTTCTCCTCTACTGATGGCCAATGCTCTTCATAGAAGTCAGACTTTTAGGAAGTCAAGAGGAACCTCTAATACTAATTATCTCCTCTATCTGTATGCAAGGAAAAAATAGTGTTAAGAATTTCCAGTACTAGATAATCATGCTGATGGTTTAAATGGATCATATTCCAAATGAAGAATTTTGGGAAAGGGATCTTATAAACAAGTTGGGCTCC
The DNA here is from genome assembly GCF_011764305.1 of Mustela putorius furo. Lineage (NCBI taxonomy): Eukaryota > Metazoa > Chordata > Mammalia > Carnivora > Mustelidae > Mustela > Mustela putorius. The sequence continues at coordinate 11,378,419 of NW_025421294.1, forward strand.
CTTCACAGGAAGTTGTACAAAACTATAAAGAAATTTATTGAATACATTTTTTAGAGACCTGAAGTCTTCCAAGGACATGGCACTCTCTGCAGCTGTCCAATTTAGTGCCCTTAAATCCATCATGTTCTCTTACCCTGAATGAACAGGTCTCAAAAGGAGCCTAATGGGGTTAGCTAAGGCATACCGATTACCTAAAGGCAAACGCTACTATATTATGGAAAGAGGACCTCTAAAAGTAATCATTCTGTTGTATGTCATATGTTCTTTAAAGGAAATGTAAGTGTTAGGAGTAGCCAGCAGGGTTTATATACATTTCAAATTGCCACTTGCTTAATGACAAAGAAACATAAAATCACTTAACTTTCTATGATTTTTCTCTAAGACTCGAGCTCAGGGACTGGCAAAGGAGCAGTATTTGAAAATAAAACTGAAACACAACTTCGTAAGACTCTTGATCCTGGGTTGGATTTGGGTTAGTGGTCTAATTAGAGTCAGGATGTTTATCTCTAACTTATAATTCCTTCCTTTTCATTCAAGGGAGCTCTGGGTCACTTCTACCACTCTGGCTAGCACAAAAGTAAAGAACCAAGAAATACTTTTAATTACCCATCACGAGTAAAGAGTTTATTTTCTATGACTACACTACAGATAAAGTAAAACAAACAGCTTTAAAAAAGAGAGTTGGCAAAATGAACTAACAAGTGATGAACAACAAAAGACAAGAGTTTGCCTTCTTTCTGCAGGTTCTTATTCTTTTTTCCCGCAATTTCTACATCTGTATTAGTCACTCTCCTTTTGCCCTACCTCTTCACCTCTATGCCAGATTCATACATGTAACCACACCCCCAGCAGCAATGCCATTCTGGGATCTTGCTCTCTACCAGAAACACAGTGACACCAGTTCTGGGACCACTGAGTGTAAGCCCAGAGGGAGTGAGAGAAGAGGACTTTGCAAGGGAAAAAGGGGAAATGGGACAAAACAAAATCATCATCTGCTTTCTGTTCTCTTTTTCATATATAGTTCATACAAGCTATCTGTCATAAAATTCTACAACTTGAGCACATTAACATAAGTATTTATTTGTTGATGTAGTTCAAAACTTTTTCATAGTCATCATGTTGCATGAACGGAAACACAAAGACAAAGCACCCTGCTGGCCTAGAAACTCATGGGCATTTTGATGATCAATCCTCTCGATCCCTATTCATAAGCCCTACATCCATGAAATTCAAAATTTGAGGGGAGTCCAGTTCTAGAGAAGGAACCTCATAATGGAGAAGAAAGTCATTTTTTCCTTCTCATACTTCTTCTAAGTCAGGGCTTGGGCCCAACCACTTGCTCTCTTCAGACTGTTTTCAGTGGCCTGGTAAAAGGGAAAGGGACTCACTGAGAAGTGCTTGAGGAGGGATCTGTAGTCAGAGCAAGGGAAAAACAAAGCCAGCAGAGCCAGAGAAAAGGGGTGGTTCTAGTCCCTGGGAGTCACGCAAGCATGAGAGCCCTGTGGAGGCTCCAGAACCAGGAGCAGGAGGAAGTTCTTTCCCTTCTTCAGCGACAGACACGTAAGAGTCCTCCTTCCTGCCTGGGCTCCCATTCCCTGATCCTCACCTCTGTCATCAATCTTCTCAGTCCTCTGAGCCAATCCCTAAGAATGCCACCTGCTCTAAGGATCTGTGAGAGTCAGAGAGCAGAGGTTCACACTCAGGGTAGACTATTGTACCATCTAGAGTAGTCATGGTTTGGCCAAGTCCAAGGTCTGGGTGCCAATCCTGGCTCTCTCTCTCTGAAACCCACTGTGATCTGGGACTTATCACTTAGGCCCATTTCTGAGATAGAACCAACTTACAAAATTTGGGATTGTTCAGGGGATCATATCAATACAACCTGTGAGAGTACCTGGCAACATAAATAAATTGAATAGTCAATCAATATCTCTTTGGAACTAAGAGATGACTGGCCAGAATCCACACTCAGCCTGCAACTAACTGGAGGGAAGAAGCCAGCTCTGGGCTTTGAGACAAGGTCAGGTGATGTGTGTCACTTTATTACATGAACTGGCTGCTGGGCAACAAGTAAGGCCACCTACCAAAGGGTTAGGGAGGTAAAGGGCCACTCCAAAACTAATGGGCAAACTCTCCTTGGTGTTACATCCTCTGAATCGATGTTCCTCCTTGCTACCACAAACAGTTAGATAGGATATAGTTAATTCCATTCTGTGCTTCTTCGCAGTTCCCACTCCACAGCAAGAAAAATGTGAGAATTCTGACATGCATATCTTATTCATGGTACAACAGCATGTTTTCTAAGGGAACTGTGGCATGACATGTCTCAGAGAAATTTATAAATTCACAAAACCTGTAGGTGAAACACTGGAAGGTCAACAGCCCAAATGGAAAAAGTAGGGGCCGTGACCTGGATGATGGTTTGTTTGTTCTCCACCATCTGGTCTAAGCACATATCAGAGAATCCATGCTCTTCAGAACAAACAGTTCTTTTGGAATGATCAATTCCTGGCAGGAGTCAGAGGGCATGCAGAGCCTTAACACTCTGGAAATAGTTCCTTTAATTTAATGATTGGCACAGGTAAATTTTTCCTGAAGTGGCTGTAAGTGTGTTGGTCCCTTGAATAAAACTGTGCAGTTAACATGGGATTTCAACAGTTCCTCAGTAGGTAATTATTTACACCCTTGATTTTTATGACACCTGACATCCTACTGCATTACTAGCCCACAATAAGTGTTGACCACTCTTCTTAAAAAATAAGACTCCCTTGGGGCACCTGGGTGGCTCAGTGGGTTAAGCCGCTGCCTTCGGCTCAGGTCATGATCTCAGGGTCCTGGGATCGAGTCCCGCATTGGGCTCTCTGTTCAGCAGGGAGGCTGCTTTCCTCTCTCTCTCTGCCTGCCTCTCCGTCTACTTGTGATTTCTCTCTGTCAAATAAATAAATAAAATCTTAAAAAAAAAAATAAGACTCCCTTGATGTTTTCAATGACTATAGTAGATAACATTCACCTGTCTATTCTCAAATTAGTATAAATCGCAAATATACCTATAACTGAATAAGCAAATCAGAAAATATCTACTTAGATATTGTTGTCTTAAGGGCTGAAAACAGGTCAGTGAACAAGACCCAACAGTCCCTTGCCTCTTGGAGCCTAAAGTCTAGTGTGGAAGACAAACAGTGAGCAAGTCATAATCACTATTTTAAAAGCCACCAGTGCAGAAGGCACATTCCTACTCTGGGAATGTGTAGCAGGGATTTAACTTCTAGAATGAAGGAAAGGCTTCCCATAAGAAATCTGAGATCTGAAAGTGTTAGCCAGGCAATGAGGAGGGGGTTACAGAGCTTGTTTGTTCCTTCTTCTTTTCTTTTCTTTTCTTTTTTTTTTTTTAAGATTTTATTTATTTATTTGACAGACAAAGGTCACAAGTAGGCAGAAAGGCAGGCAGAGTGAGAGAGAAAGCAGGCTCCCCGCCAAGCAGAGAGCCCAATGCGGGGCTCGATCCCAGGACCCTGGGACCATGACCCGAACCAAAGGCAGAAGCCTTAACCCACTGAGCCACCCAGACACCCCTGTTTGTTTTTTCTTAAGGACTTTAATATATGTTAAGCATGAGGATGATATAATCATATTTTCCTTTATAAATATTATCTTTCTATGATATTGAAGATGAATTAGAGAGAATGCAAGAGTGATTATAGGAAGAAAAATTGGGAGAATATTACTACAGTTAAGAAGAGAGAAGACAGTGAATGTGAATATAGATGTACACATACAGAATTAAAAGGATGTGACTTGGTTCTCAACCAGATGTAAGAAAACAAAATGATCCTGTGCAGGCCCTATGAGGCCAGTCAGGGATGATGGCACGTGGTCTGTGCCTCCAAAATGAAGTAGCAAGTTCATGGTTATTTAGTTCTTTTATCAATGTGGTAGACAATAAAGTTCCCTAAGACAGAATTCAGAAATTCCCTTGCAATTTGGGGCAATAATGGCCTCTTTGGTGTCTGCTTTGATATAACTGAGTTCTGAATCTGCCCCTTACTTGTGGATGAATGCACAGTTTTGATGAGTGAATAGTGTTAAACACTAGATGTGTCAAATAGCCCATTTTAAAATTTCAATGCAGGTACAAACCATATAATTTCCAAGTTGAAGGATGTTTAAGTCAAATTTATATACATATAGCAGGGCATAGGAATGATTTATCTCTTTGACTTTTCTCAATTGCCACTTTCAGCAAATCCAAGCAGCAGGAGGTTATAATGCAAAGTGCCAGGCTTTGCTGTCAGACTTGGATTGAAATCCCAATGCCTCCACTCACCTTGTCAACCTGGACAAGTTAACCTCTCGATGCTTCATGTTCCTTCATCGATCCAGGTCTATCAGTATTTTGAAAGTGATACTCCACAGTCACAGTAGCCCTCCATCCCTTCTCCCAATTCACTTCCCTTCTAGCGCTGTCTATGGGTAGAAGAGAGTGCCAGGGTTAGTGTTCTCCAATTACCCACTTCCTGTAACTCAGAGTGAATTATTTCTTGCTTCTGATCTCTGGTTAGGGTTGCTTGTTAGCAGAAGTTTTTCCCTAAAGGTTAATACCTAAAGCAATAGGACCAGCTGCTATGGAACAGATGCTCCCAGACATATTCGTAAGGCTAATTGTTAAAGCTTGGTTTCAGGCTAAGTGTGCTTGGGGAAGTATGGAGGAGTAAAACCTGGTTTAGAGTGGGAATCACCTCATGAATTGCTGTGAGACCCTGTACTGGGCCTGTTGGCTGACCCTGACATGTCATAGTCCAAAGACCAAAAGCTGGGAATGCCAGTAGCTTATCCCTCTTATTTTACATCAACCTTCTCTAAATGCCATAACTAGACAGGAAAAGTGGGAAGGTTTCATCTGAGATTCTGAAAAACCTGGTAGGTCAGTATTAAAGGCAAGTTTCTATTAAGGGCAAACACAGAATTTATATCTTCAGTAATCCCACTTTCACTACTTTCATCCTACCTCCTGGTTTTCTAGATTAACCTCAATCTCTTTCCAGTAAGTACATGAGGAATAATTAGAGAACTTCAAAAATACTTGGATTTTTCCATGCCTTGAAAATTAATGGTAATGATAACAAAGTTTGTCTTCTTAAAGTAATCAGACATTATGCCTTATTCACGTTTTTCAAGAAGCTGATTTCAAGTTTCAGGGTGGAAATTTTATTCTTGGTCTAGAACATGCTACATTCTAGAAGACAAATGCAAAAGTTAATCACTTTATCATCTTTACCAAAGAAAGAGAACACAAGTACAAAAGAAAACAGTTCCATCATCTACTCATCTGAATGACTGAATTTATAAATGCCAGGAAAGAAATGCTCTCTGCGAAGGCCTCATCTCTTCCTCACATGCTTGCCTCCCAGTTTTGGGTTTTTATAAACTCTAGAATGTTTGTTGCAATTCATTATTGCTACACTGTTCTAAGTTTTAAATTTTTACTCTGTTTATAAAAAAATATGTGAGTACTTTCTCTTTGCAGCTATATTTTTTAAGGTAAATTACATAGTTCCTTTGCTCACCACTAGCTCTTCAACAACTATGTCATCTGGGAGCGAGCTCTCAATTTTATTCACTTTTTAGGCTGGATTTTGGATTAGTCTTCTAGTCTTTGAAAGTAAAGTCCTTCCATTGCTTTTATACAGGAGGTATACCTTGAGTGGATATAAGATTTTTAGTTTAATCTTTTCTTTTTAAAACTCTGCATATTCATCTATTGTTTGTATTGCTTGGGTATTTGTTGTATCTAATGTTCTGTATGAGATGTCTCTATTTCATTTCCCCTCTGATGATAGGGAGAGTCCCTTCAACACAATAATTGTTTCTTCAGATTCGGAGGTATGATTATCTCATAGTTTGTTTTTCTAAGATATCACTTATTTATTTGACAGAGAGAGAGTGCACGTGCCAGCAGGGGGAATGGCAGGTGCAGAGAGAGCAAGAAGCACAGGAAGAGTGAGAAGCCCCTCCTCAGCTGGGAGCCAGGTGCAGGGTTCAATTCCAGGACCCTGGGATCATGACCAGATCAGAAGGCATACACTTAACCAACTGAGCCACATAGGCACCCTTCTTTCACACTTTTAAGTATTATCTTCATGCCATTTACTCTAAAATCTTTTTAGAAAAATTATTTCTATATTGTACTTTTTTGTTATCTCTATCATATTCTGATGGTCTCATCTCTTTATCTTCTTCTGAAACATGACTATTTTCAAAACAGTATTTACCAACAATTCAATTTTATGCAAATAAACTGTTATCTTTAATATTAATTTAATCCTTCAGTAGCTGTACCCTTTAAACCTTTGCCTTAGCTCTGTCAGCCCTCAGTTTACCTAAAGTCGTTCCTTTATCATATTCCTTTTCATTGTACCGTATTTTCTTAAAGATTTTTCAAAAAAAAAAACAAGTATTTTTTACCTAAACAAATTTCTTCTGTTTCCTGGAGTGAATCTTCAGAAGTAGGCTCTTTACCTGGTCCTTCCATGCCACATTTGTATCCTTTCATACTGCAGAAGCTCTTCAGACCTCAGTGGTGGTATTTATTTATTCTTCTGCTTATTCACTCTTGAATAAGGACCAGCCTCTCTGGGCTATTTGGAAGGTGCAATAAAACAAACTCTGCTAGTGGTCCTTGGGGTTTTCTTCCTGGTTTTTCTGAGCTTCATCAGGGTGCTCCTTCTAGAAATTAACCTCCAATCTTGAATAAAGAATAAGGAAAAAAATTATTTTACTATTTCAAAGAGTGGTGTTGATAGTTAGAAGGCACATGTCAGCAGGGATGGGGGCTAGAGCTGGAGGAGGACAATTTTTTCTTCATCCGGTTTTCTTTCTTCATTGGTACTGCTGCACTGTGGACCAGCTTTCTGTCTCTTTCAATTTGGCCTCATCTCTACTTCAGATACAAAGTGTGGTTATGTCCTTGGGTACTTCCTTCATGATGCTGCAGACTTCCAGATGAAGCCTGTTTCACTCTGTTTCATATCAGGGATGCCTCTAGCTTTAAAAGTGTTCCTTTTAAACCAGGTCAGGGGTAACTGGCCACAGTGACAGGAAGTTCAGCCACGGGCAAGCACTGGCCTCGCTCTCCCTCCAGCAGAAGCTGTTTCTGGTTGCTCTTCATCTGTAGCAGTTCTGAGTAAAATGAAACTCCTCTTTCAACAGTACAGAATCACCTCTAGCCCTTTCCTCTTTAGATCAGGGGATTCTTCTTCATTTCAAAAAGTGCAATCTCATGTTGGAGTCGGCTCCTGACTCCACCGAGAAGCTGGATTTTTTGAAAACTCATACTGCCCTCAAGGTGTGTGTTAGGTAGAGCTGCTGTTTTCTCTCGAAGCCCTGCTCCTGGACACTCAGCTTGCTCCTAAATCCATGGTGGGCAGAGGCTCCTACTACAGTGATGCCTGATTTTCCAGTGTTTCTAGGACTCAGCCAAGTTCTCCAAGTAAGGTTTTCTGGAATATTCTTCCAGGGCTCCCATTCCCAGGACTTCCTTTACTTATTCTCTACAATGTTCTCCCATTCTCATGGGAAAAGGACTTATGAATCAGTGGCCTTTGATATTGTTTTAAATCCACTATATCGAACCAAAATTCTGTGGTAAGGCACTGCCCTAGTTCCTTAGTTCAAATTCTGATGAAACGTTTCACTTTTAAATTTTTTCTTTGGCAGTGCACCTGGGTGGCTCGGTGGGTTAAAGCCTCTGCCTTTGGCTCAGGTCATGATCTCAGGGTCCTAGGATCAAGCCCTAGGGGGTCTCTGCTAGGCAGGGAGCCTGCTTCCCCCTACCCCACCTTGGCCTGCCTCTATGCCTACTTACGATCTCTGTCTGTGAAATAAATAAATTTTTTAAAAAATCTTTAAAATTTGATAGTTGTCTTTCTCTGCTTGACTTATTTCGCTAAGCATGATACGCTCTAGTTCCATCCATGTTGTTGCAAATGGCATTGGGGAGGGTATGTGATTTGGTGAGTGCTGTGAAGTGTGTAAACCTGGTGATTCACAGACCTGTACCCCTGGGGATAAAAATATATGTTTATAAAAAATAAAAAATTAAAAAAAAAAAGGGGGGGGGGAGGTAAGGTAAAGAAAATAAAATCTGCAATTGGAAAAAAAAAAATCTTTAAAATTTTTCTTTGGTCTCTTTTGGCTGGAAGTTTCCTTGTAGTATAATCTCATCGGGAATTATAAACATCCTTATAAATTCACACGTTCTTCCAGTAAAATGTTTTAAGATGTTTACTTAGTCCAAAGAATTCAATGCTATAGTTATTAACTTTCTGTAATTTTAGAGTTGAGAAGCCGTTGCATAAGTAATACAAGTTTGAAGCAACTACTACAATTGTCTTGTTCTCTTTCATAGATGAGATATCTGTAATTTAGGGAGTAGAGTCAGGCCACAGCGCTCTTTGGTGACCTGGCCAATACTTAAGCCCAAGTGTCCTGACATATTCTCTGTTTGTATTTCCACTATGATCTGGCCTTAGTTAAGACCAAATATGCATATATTCCCTCTAGATCAAAAGGAAATTATCTATTTTGGCAATGTCTTAAATTAATAACAAACTTACTAAATTTTTATAAAATTATAGTAAATTCAAAACCATCATTATATTACTATATCTGATAACATGATGGACTAATAAAAAGAAAAGACTAAGAAGACCTTAAATGGCCTTATTATGTTTATGCCTTGCTCTCTACGATGATAAACATGGATCTTCTTTACCAAAGGTGGATTTTCTGGGCAGCATTAAGGTACAACAAATGAACCCATGCCTGAATTCTACATCTGGTGCTACTTAGCTGCCTCCCCCAAGGTTTCTTTACCAGGTGTTTCAGCATTAGAGCTGGAATCTATGGCCATGCCAAAGGCATGCTGTGCTTGCAGCCACAATATCCCATCTGCCAGTTGTCTAAATGGAGTTTTCTTTCTGCAGATATCTGCTTATCTGTCACCTGACTGTTCTTGTGTGAAACTTTTGTGCCTGCTGTTTGTCTGTGGCTTGGCTGAGGTACCACATTGTAATCAAACCTATTTGTGGAGACAATACTCTGAAATGCTATGTTTTATAATTATCTTATTCAATCTTGCAGCATTTGGCCATGATGGAAACTCTTTCTTTCTTGAAATGCAACTCCTCTGATATCCCTGACATCATTCAGGTCAGACAGGAGCACAGGATTCTGGAATCATACTTCCTGGGTTCATTTCTACATCAGTTTTCTTTTCCCACAAAAACCCTGGGTAATGAACAACCATCACTCCTGATGGATTATAATAAGCATTTGTTTCTCATTCATCAGCTGGGATGGTTCTGCTGATCTCAGATGATTTAGTCGTATCTCTTTGCCTCTGCTGGGCGGGGGGCGGGAGGGGGGATCTGCGGATCTAGACTAGGTATGCTAAGCGAGTGTATCTGAAGCTGTTGGTCCAGCCAGCTGCAATCAGAACTCAGGTATACTCCCTGCCTAATCATTCCAGGATGCAAGCTAAGTAGGCCTGCAGGCTGGGAGTGATGCCAGAAACACAAGAGAGCAAGTGGGAGCATGGCGAGCCTCCTAAGTCCTGGGTTGGGACAGGTACACTGTCATTTTTGCCCACATTCCTTTGACTATAAAATTCAAATAGCTGAGCCCAAAGTTGAAAGGTGGGGAGGCATTCTGTCTCCGCAGGAAGGGCTACAGAGTCAAATAGTAATGGGCATGGATACAGGGAGTCACATACAAGGGGGGTCAAGAGCTTAATCTGCCATAGAATTCCCACAGGACTGTTCTCACCTCTGTGGACGGGGTACAGTACTTAACTCTAAGTTTTGTCTATGTTTTAGAGATAATAATAATAATCTCTATCTTATAGCACTATTATAATGATAGGGCAAAAAATGCATGCAGAAGGATTAACTTAAGTTCGAGCATATAGAAAGTGCCAGTAAATATAAGAGACAGAGGTAGTGACATGATTCCTGTTTCTCTCCCACCTCCTCTGCAGCAGACTCTTGCCTGACCTGATTCTCACCTATGCATATTTCCCAAGCTCCCAGCCCTGAGGCCATTTCCCTGCTCTCCCTAAATGTGTTGCCCGGGTGACCTCTTTTTTTTTTTTTTTTTTAAGATTTTATTTGTTTATTTGACATGGATAGAAAGATCACAAGTAGACGGAGAAGCAGGCAGAGAGAGAGAGAGAAAGGAGGAAGCAGGCTCCTCACTGAGCAGAGAGCTGGATGCGGGGCTCGATCCTAGGACCCTAGGATCATGATGTGAGCCGAAGGCAGAGGCTTTAACCTACTGAGCCACTCAGGTGCCCCCTGGGTGACCTCTTTTATATCTGTAGTGATCTATAATATAAAACCATGCGGAGGGGCGACTGGGTGGCTCAGGCGCTTAAACATCTGCCTTCGGCTTGGGTCATGATCCCAGGGTCCTAGATAGAGGCCTACATCAGTCTCCCTTCTCAGGGGGGAGTCTGCTTGTCCCTCTCCCTCTGCCCCTCTCCCCTACTCATGCTCTCTTTCTCTCTCAAATGAATAAAATCTTTTTCTTTCTTTCTTTTTTTTTAATTGCCAATTTTCTCAAATCTCCTACCCAAACTTCTATATAAGGTCTCTCAGCATAGATCTCATGTCCTATCTTCCTTCTTGTTTTTATTTTTCTTATTGCTACACTTTTTCTGGAACCCAAGTACCACCTTGCATTCCCAGCTGTGCTTAAAGTAGATAGCACCTGATGGATGGGCCTTAAGGGGCATAAAAGAAGTCTGAGTAAAGAGCGCACTCATTTGCCTGCCAGTGACAGAGAGAAAAAAAATCCCTCTTTCAATCCACCTAGGGCTTTGTTCTTTTCCACAAACTTGTCACATAAGCTGATCTGATGTTAGCCTCCCCAAAACTCCTCTGAAGGAGATATTCTATCCTCACCATACACATTAAGGTTATTTGGATTAGGACTGAGTAAAATTCCTCTTAAAATGCAAACATATTGAGGAGGAGGAGAGCAGGGTTTCTGACAGAAACCCATTCTACCAGTGCCCCTCATCAATGCAGACTGGCATATCAGGTGGAGCCTGGTGGCCAGACGAGGGGACTGGAGGGCTGGACCAGGGCATGGTGACAAGAGGTGGGTGCTGAGAGCTGCCCATTGGGAGGTCTGAGGCGGTGGAAGCAGAGTGTGGGATAGGTGCTGGGGAACATGGTGGGGGAAAATGAAAAAACCACTCTCATCAAACTTGCTGAAACCTAGTTCTGCCCCTCAGTGTTTCCCAGAAGCCTGGAAGTTTCTGAATAGCTTTTAGTAATAGCCTCTGTAGCCATTGTTTCCATAACTGTCACCAGAAGTCAAGATGGGAAGAGTTAAAGGGAACTCTGTATCTCTCAGAGACCCAGGAAAGGAAGTTATTTAAAAAGAAGGTTAAAATTTGGGGCACCTAGGTGGCTCAGATGGTTGAGCATCCGACTCCTGATTTCAGCTCAGGTCATGATCTCAGGGTCATGAGATCCAACTCTATATCAGGCTCTGTGCTAAGCAAAGAACCTGCTTAAGATTCTCTCTCATCATCTCTCTCTGCCCCTCCCCCAGCTTACATACTCTCTCTCTAAAATAAAATCTTAAAAAAAAAACCCCAAATTTGAGTCTTAGATAAATATTAAGGGATTATAAGAAAAGTACTGTTTGTGGAAACTAAGGTAAAAGCAAGTACTTGTTAAAAACTAAAATGGGAACTGGTAGAGTAAGTCCCAATTCAGGAATACTTTATGACAAAGAAAGTTCCCAGGGAGAGTTGAAGGGGTATGGAAGAGGTTCCTCCAAAGCACATCTTTGTGAATCGAAGTTTCCTTGAAACTACCCAAACATATATTGGGGTACTCCTGCTCTTCTGGCATGGACTGATGTTGGTGGCCTCAACCAAGCACATGAACCTCATTTTGAACAGCTGCATTTTATTCTACTCACAAGTTCTTAAGGGGCATTTAGCAGATAGGTCCTGTCTACATGCTCTGTAGACTTCCATCTTATAATCTAGAACATGTCACCAACTGCCATGAAATCACAGTTCAGACTAAAAGCAAAGAAATTCTTCTGAAAAGTTACATAGATACTATCTTTATGGCCTCAGGGTGGCAGAGAATATATTCAAAATTATAGAAATCACAAACCATTAAGTGAAAAGAATGACAGATTTGACTGCATTAAAATCAGTAACATTTGTAAAATGAAAAACACAATACAATTCCTTGGGGATTTGATGATCAGCTTTGACAGTTTTCTGTCCATATAAAACAGAACTCTATAATTCAAAACTCTCATTGTTTTGAATTTACAGACTAACTCGGAGTGAATTACTATATCAATAATATGGAATCTTTATAAAATGATATATGATATAGCTCTCCATTTATTTAGGTATTTATTTTTTAAATTTTTTACATATTTCTCCATAAGCTCTGCTTCTTTTATTAGATTTATATATCAAGGTATAAAATAGGTAGGTATAAATATACCTAGGTATAAAATAAATTTTGTTGCTACTGTAGATATTTTGTAAATATATTTTAAAATTGTTGCTGGTATATAGAAATTCAGGTATGTACTCCCCCCACACGCATATATACATACATATATACATACTATATATATATACATATATATTTATTTATTAAGGATTTTTAGTTCTAGCAGTTTCTCTATAGGTTCTTTTGGATTTTGATTGCATGAACCTATTGTCTGTGAATAATGATAACTTTGTTAATGTCCTTCTAAGGGAAATAATGAAGCTTGTTTCCATTATATCCATTTTTACTATCTTCCTGCAGGATCGCCCCTAACTTTGTTCACTGAAGCCACATACCCAACTAAATCTTCTAAATTCCTTTGTTAGCAGAAGTGGCAAGGTACATATTTCTGACCAACATATCATCAGTAGAAATCTTATAGGGATTTTTGAGTATTTTGAAAGGGACAGATGCATTTGGTCTCCTTTCTTTTGCCCTTTGTCCTTCCCCCTTCTTCCTGCCTGAAATGTATACATAATGCCTAACAATATAGCAGCCATCTTGAGCACATGAAGACAAAAGTCTCACACTGCGAATAACTTCCTACCACTTATGACATTTCATACCTCTGTAAAAGCCTGAGTCTGCCTACTTCTAGACCATGTCTTATATAAGAAAAAGAAACCCACCGTTGGTTATGTCTCTATACAAAGTTTAAAATAGGCAGCTGAACAAATGAATTTCTTGGCTTTCATTTGTCTTTCATTTATCTTATTCTATTCTGGAATTTTGTTTTATTTCGCTTCCCTCTTCCTAAACTGGCTCAATCTCAATTACTTTTTAAGATAAATAATAAATATCACCTTTTGAATGTAAGTTATTTGTCAACTTTTGAAGGCAAATAGTGGGCATAATCTCTACACCAAGTAAATGCAGAATCTATGTATGAGTTAGTTTACTGATTAAGAATTTAAGATGGCTGAATATATTTATTCAAATATTATTAAAGAGAATCCAGCAGGATTCATTTATTTTTAAGCATAAAATCAGTAAGAAAAGAGTCATAACTCTTTATTTTTTGTAACATTTATAAACAAGTAACGGGGTGCCTGGGTGACTCTGGTCATGATCCTGAGAATGAGCCCTGCATTAGGCTCCCTGCTCAGTAGAAAGCCTCCTTTCTCTCTCTCACTGCCCCTGCTTATGTTCCCTCTCTCGCTGTCTGTGTCAAATAAACAAATAAAATCTTTAAAAAATCCTTGGAGGATTTTCATAAACAAATCACGCCTGCATTTGATTATTGACTAAAAAGATAGTACAGCGTAGTGGTTACAAGCATGGGTTTTGTATTCTGTCAGCTCTGCTTCAAATCTCTGTACTGTCAGGCTCAACTGTGTGTCCTTCGACAAGTCACTTAGCCACCACTTCCATGATGATCTCAGATTCTGGCAGAGGAGAATACCAGGGACATACAAGTACAAGTTATGGTCAAATATGAGTGATATGAATAAGGTAAAGCAGGACTGAAGATTATGACCCTAGGTTTGATCAGAGTGCTGTAGAGGAAATGATGTAGGTTTTGGAGCCAAACAAGAACTGGAACCACTGCATTAAAATTATTTTACTGCTAACAATATTTGGCCTTGTTCTTTTTCTTATTCCTCTATTTCCTGTGTCCCAGTTTTATTATTTTTTAATTTAGATTCAACTGGCCAACATATAGTACATCATTAGATTCAGATGCAGTGTTCAATAATTTACCAGTTGCTTTAATACCCAGGGCTCACCACATCACGAGCCTTCCTTGATGCCCATCACTCAATTACCCCCATCCTCCCAAACTGCTGCTCCCCTCAAAGCCCCCTTGGTTTGTTTCCTAGTGTTAAGAATCTCTCGTGGTTTTTCTCCCTCTCTGATGACTTCCCATTCAGTTTTCCCACCCTTCCCCTATGATCATTTGCACTAATTCTTGTATGCCATGTATGAGTGAAACCAGATGATAATGGTCTCTCTCTGATTGGCTTATTCTGCTCAGCATAATACCCTCCAGTTCCATCCATGTCGATGTAAATGGTGAGTATTCTTTCTGATGGCTGAGTAATATTCTATTGTATATATGGACCATATCTTTATCCATTCATCTATCCAAGGACATTTCATTTCTTCCATAGTTTGGCTATTGTGGGCATTGATGCTATGAATATTGGGGTGCAGATGCCCCTTTTTATTAATACATTTGTATCTTTGGGATAAATACCCGGTAGTGCAATTGCTGGGTTATAGGGTAGCTCTATTTTTCATGTCTGGAGGAAACTCCATACTATTTTCCAGAGTTGTGTCTCAATTTTAAATGCTAAATTAACATTTGAACTTTTTTGTTAAGGGTTAATCTTGGCTTGCTTGGGATAGAGTAGGTTCTTCAGAGAAAAGCAAAGAATATCCAATTGGAAGCCCCCATGTCACCACTTACTGACTTTGGAGTTTGGGGCAAGTTATAGGACCCTTTGAACTTCTTTTATTCATTTGTGATTGGGATTCTCTAATATTTGCTGGGATTTTTTAATATTTGCTTTAACTACTTTGTAGGAGAGTCGTGAGGTCCAAATAAAATAATTCACATCAAAGGTTTTTAGAGCATCATTCAAATGTTCACATTTCACATAGCACTTGGCCCTATGATAGTTTATAGGATATTCTCGATAAAAATAAGATTATTGAGTTCTGGATTCTTTCTTGTTATGTTAGAGCTAGCTGTCAAAATAATAACTCATCTTAAAAGTGTGAAGTAGTATCCTGAAATGCCCATTAGGTTTGACCCTTCTGATTTATCTGTTGCTACATTATTTTTATTCTACACTGTACTTTCATGTTGCAAGGCATGGAGCATGTAATATTAGAATAATCCCAAATCCCAGATCTTCAAAGAAGTGAAAATGTCTTTTCCAACTCATCTCAGCTACATTTCAGTTCCTTGGGAATTAATCCTATTTCTAATGCAGGGTCAACCAACAATTAAAATATCCAGTTGGTACCTGTCTTGTCAACACCAATTAACAACCAAGCTCCACTCTGTTATTCTTAGCTTGTAAAATATTCTCAGCTCTTAGTTTTGTTGTATACCGCTTTGAGGACTCCTTTAGTAAATATAATGCATCTATTAGGGATCATCATTATTACCCCACCCAAAGTTAACCAATGCTATTTGTTCACAGTAATTATGTAGTCTCATGAAAGCTATAGTTTAAATACATAACAGAATTTCCTACCCATGAGAATTATTTGCATATGAAATTATCTTCAAAGTGAAGTATTAGTATCACTGAAGCTTCTTTCCCATAAACTAGCCTAGGACTCTCTCCAGTCACTCCCTGAAGAAAATAACCTGGTATAAATCCTCAGAAAACAAGAGCAAAACACTACTCATGCATTCTTACATCTCCCATCCCTGGGAGAAATAGAAGCAGAGCATGAAAAGTTGTTGACTATGAATGATAGTTCTTCACAGAAGAAAACACTCTAAGTAGCTAATGATAAGATTTCAAGTAGATGATTCTGCACCCTGTTTTTAAACAAGTCAGATTTAATTTAAATCACTGTATTATATAATACATTAATTGTCCTACTGCTTCTTTCTTTATAATGTGTTATCTATCTCTTTCTGCTTTTATTTTTCCAATCTCTTGTTCAAACACTCATCCATTCACCTCTCTATTACTTCCTACAAAATCTGCTTTTTTGCTCTGCTTTCCTTATGTCAATTCTATCAATTTCTAATCTATTTGAAATACTACTACAAATGAATTTTTCTTTTAAAAAATCAATTTTATTATGTCACTTAAGTTTAAAAAGCCTCAGTGGCTGTTTCTTTCCTGGGAGGAGAGGGAATAAGGAGTCAAAGACGACTCTTTGGTTTGAGCACGTAGGTGGGTCAGGGTGTCATTAACACAGGGGACCCAGAAGAAGATAGTTTTGGGACCAGAGGGAGATGCTGAAGACCACAGAATTTGAGGGACTTGTGAGACATAGAGAGCAAGTAAGTGAACACTCAGACTTGATGTTCAAGAGAGAGAACTGAGCTGGAGAGAAACATTTGAGAGTCGCCATGATACTGAGAGTTATAAAACTACAAACAGGTAAGATTGCTTAGGGAAGTGGACAGAGTGAGAAGAAAGTCTAGGATATACCTCTGGTATTAAAAGAAAACTTCTAATATTTGAGGCGCTCACATACAGAAGAAAAATCAGTTTAGCAAAACTAGGGCCAGTGGGGAAAAAGTGTGAGAATCCAATTTTATCCCATGATTCAAGAGAAATGTGCATTAACTAGATCAATGGCAGTCATTCCCCCAGCCTAGGAACCCCAGGAGCCTGGGTTGAGTCACAGTTTATCACTATGTTTCTTATTCCGCGGAGAGATTACCTCCGCGGAATAAGAAAGCTGATCACATAGCTTCTCAGCTTCTTTCAATTCTCAGAGTTTATGATTCAAATATGTTTCATTTTTCTCTGCAGTCTGTAAACACCTTGAGCCTAAGGATTATTCCTTAGAGAAGTGCCAGGTCTGATGTGGATCTAAATAAGCATTATTTATCACTTAGACTTTGGAAAGCTCTGTAAAATGACATTAGTAAATACTTCTTAATCATCCCTGTTCAAAGAATATCGAAAACAGGGCATAGACATAAGATGGAGGAATTTGCGGGGCTGGGGGGTAAGAGAAGAGGAGGGGACACAGAGCTGAAAGAGAGAGAAGAGCCCTAATAGAGGGGAAAACCGTAGTTGCATGCTTTAGAATAAGGATTAGTTATTGCAAAAACAGCAGTCTAATATAAGTGCTGGGAGGTAGTTTAATTGTACACGATGCCTTTGTTGTGATAGTCTGTGGGAGTGCCCAACATACGCTGCACAGACAATACACACACACACACACAATTTGAGTCTTCTCTTTTCTGCCCTGCAATAGTCCCCCTATCTAAAAGATAACAGTCATATTAAAAGAAGGTATTCTACTTGATGCTACTTTAAACCAAATACAAATCAAACCACACGTGCACACATACCCTAAAGCTTCAGTGAAATGCAGAAGGATGTGACATTTTACAGTTAACTGGAACTCACTGGCTTTTAGGAGTTAAAGGCATCACAGTTGGCAAGTATTGGGAGAAGGTGGGAGCGCAGTCAACAGGCAAAAATGAAATCTTCGATCAACGCCTTTACTTACACGTGTGCCAAAACAAGCAGTTGGTTCTTTGTGAAAATCTCATTATTGGAAGGTGTTCTTCTAGTTGTATTAATCGAGGCATGCAACAGCTAAGGCAATTTGCTGTTGGAAAGGTATATTCTCCTGTTTTTCCTATGTTTAAAAGGGAGCATTAGATGGAAAGCATAATTTCCCTTGTGTTGTGGATTGTAAATGCTGCAAAATGGCTGCTTTCCTTCCCCATCATTGCTTCCTTTAAGACAATTATACTCAGTAAAGCAAACACTTATGTCCTCAATCTTTCAGTACAAAAATATTCCCTTTGAATTGGGTCATTTTGCATGTGTCTGGCAGCCATTTCCAGGACTCAGCCAGTAGCTCATTTCAAAAGCAAATGATAATTTGCAGATTCCATGCCATGGAATTGAAATTAGTCTTGTATGTCCTAATATTTCGTACTCTGTCTGCAGCTGCCAAAAATGATCTCCTTTTCTTGAAACTGAGCTAAATTGGGCTAAGTCCAATTCAACAAATATATGGTAATTGTATTCTGAATGACTGTTTAGAGGAGTATCACACCATCTTTTCGGAAACCTCAGGCACTTATAGACAATGTGTCCCAACCCTTCCCTGTCCTGCAATTGCCAAATGACTGGAAAGGAAGTAGATTTCCTACAGAAGAACAGGCAGCCTCCATTGCATCATGAACCCTACTGTGAGCAAGCTACATTCTTGGTGGATTGCCTGTCACTTTAAAATATCTGTACCTTGTGATTGGAGGTCATGGGCAAGACTGTCAGGTGACTTTGCTTATAAATCAATTCTTTAGAATGATAAGAACCTCAAAACCACTGGCGTGGTCTCAAAGAACTGGAATCTGCACCTCCCCTGATTCCCAAACAATCAAAAAATTAGAAGTACTGCCATATTCAACCAATTTCAGCTCTAAGAATATTATTAATAAAACAGTCCATATTAAATAGATCTTGCTTTGTGCCAGATCTGTTCTTTGTGCCAGCTGCTGTTCTAAGCACATTATATGTGCAAACACTTCATCCTCACGAAGCCTAATAATACAGGTACTCTTCCAACTGTCCCCCTATTTTGTATATGGGGACACTGAGTCTCTGAGTAGGTAAGGGAGTTGCTCAAGTTCATAGAGCTATTAACTTGTAGACTCAGGATTCCAACAAAGGCAGTAGGGCTCTAGGATCTCAGCTCTTGACCACTTCACTGAGGCTACTGTGATTTTTCAGGGTGTGATCATCATTATTTGAGAAGTGTTTCTTTAAATCTTTCTTCAAGCATTCCTGTTATTACTGAGCCTGTTTCCCTATGGGCATAATTTCATCTTGTTACTCTGCTCTCCTTTCCCCACTCTCCTTCCTTCCATTAGGTCTATAATCAATGATCATGTATCAAGCACTACCATGCCCACAGTTCTTCAGCAGACATGAGACTATTTCACTTAAAGAAGGAGCAAACTTTACACATGTGCTCTATGCTTCTTTCTTTGGCAATTCTAATAAAAATCATATTTATAGCACCAGTAGGAAGTTACTTTAAGTTCGCCTTCTACTCCTATTTTTATGCTTTCTTATCCTTTCTTTCCCAACTTTGCCCACCTTCCCCATCCCCATTTCAAGTTACTTTATTTTAACTCCTAGTTATTTGACTGAGTGTTCATCAAAAATCATGGATGGTTATTTGCAGGTGGAGCAATTATAATAACTTCAATGTGTCCTTAAAATACACACTTTATATCTTTCCTCTTAATAATAGTTTCTAAGATCTTAAAGCTCATTTAGTCACCAAGCCAACCTGCCTAAGTGTTTCTCGAAGCTATTCCTTCTAAACCCACTGCCACTTTGTAAGTACAGACTTACGTGACCTCAGCAACTATGACAAACCATTAACTAGTTTCCTTACGTGTGGCTATATCACTTTCAAACCTATTTTCCACCTACCTACTAGTGATTTCTCTAAAATACCCAGGGGTGCCTGGCTGGTTCAGTTGGAAGAGCATGTGACTCTTGATCTTGGAGTTGTGAGTACGGGCCCCACATTGGGTGTAGAAATCGCTTAAAAATAAAATCTTTTAAAAAAACAAAAAACAAAAAACAAAACTCTGATTTTATCATATTATGATCCAGCACATATGGGATACAGTCCACATTCGTTTTGAGGGGGCTGCTGGCCTCATTCCCAGCCTCTCATGCCTTCCTCACTTCTTGCTTCCATCCTCTGCATTCATTGCTATCTGCCAGTTCTTGCTCTTCTCTCTGCAGGAACAACTGCCCCTCTTCGTTACCTGGCAGCTACCTGTCAACTTTGCACAGGCAGCTCCCAGAGTATTTCTTCTAGGATGCCTTGCCTCTCCCTCCTACAGATTCTCTACTGCAAACCACTCCCACTAGATTAGTTATTTCTTTCTGTTTTTCCCTCAGACATGCATTTACTACACTGACTCAAAATGATCTGTTTCTTTCTTCAGTGTATCAGGTCTTCATTCACCTTCTGTTCATTAGGCTGTATTCATGATCCAATGGTTAGCTCAGAGGGGATGCCTTAAGTGTATGTAGAAGTGAACTGGAATTTTCCCAAATGCTTCAACAAAGAAGGAGACCAAAGGGAGACACCACATTCCCAGCAGACATTTGGTTTTTGTGGAAAGAAAAGGAAAATTGTTTCAGAATCTCATTAGACTCTAATTTATCATGGGTTTTAAAACTTCATTTGCTTTAACAAAACTTTCACAGGACTAACTCACCCAAGAGAAGGTAACAAAATGATGATGCTAGAGTTCCATTCTATTTAAATTTAAATCTCCTTTTGCCAGGAAATGTCAGTGCTGATGCTATTAGAATCAGAGGCCCCACTTTTGCAGCTCTCCTGCTGGGCTTAAGTGAGCCACAAGTAGGTCAAGTGTCTCACTCCCTGAGTCAATGGCTCTGCCTGAAATAGAATGCAGAAGGATAAATCTCTTCTCTCAGACTTGCTCAGACAAAGCCAGCATTTTGATGTAAGACCAAGCACAGCTAGAAATCAACATGGATGCCAATGCACCTGTTGAGAAAAAAAGTATTTGGAGCAAGGATTTATGATAGAGTGAGGATATGAACATATTCCAAGTAGTTTTCAAAGAATGCACTACCAATATTAGGAAAAAATAATTCAACTATATGTATTTGGCCCTAACAGAATAAACTTGATCCATAAATATGACTTAATTCATCTTCTACAAAAATGCTGCTACGATTCTGCTGCCAAGATTTAAAATAATCTTTTATGTGAGGTTTTTTAAATGGCATGACTAAGGTGTGGATATGAGCTAAATTTAGTTCTCAAGGAGCAAACAGAAGAAACTAGCCTTCCATGGTCTGGTGCCTGCCTCTCTTTCACCTTTCTCCCTCATCACAGGTAGCCCTGACTTATAGATGCCAGCCACACCAACACTTTTCTCATATCACACTTTCTTGCCTTTATGGCCCAGGTCATCCTGTTCCCCTAGTTTGGCCTCAACTGTCTTCTGTGCTCTCACGATGCTCTATACAGTCCACAGTTACTATACATGCCCTGGTGATATTTGGAGTCATTTCTGATAGTCACAGCTGGATGGGGAGGCCATTGGCATGGGTAGCGGTGGGGTGTGTGTGCTACTAAACAGTCTACAAGGTTCAAGTCCAATAATAATAATAATAATAATAATAATAAAACTTGATAGTGCTGATGTTGAGAAATACTAACTTGGAATGTCTGCTACATCAAACAAGATGAGTTAATGTTTGAGGAAAGAAGCAAGTCTACGCTAAGGAATGTGGTACATCTGGAATAATGACCCTCTGAGGAAGAATTCCTTTGCCATTCTCTCTCTCTGTTCTTGTCTCCTCTCTCTTGGAAAATAGCCCTCCAGTCTCCTGTTTAGCAGCAATACAGTGCAGAGCCTACTAGCAGATAACCGCAGCTCAAAACTTACTGCGTTCTTTGTTAACATGCGCAGAGAACATACTCAGCATGGACTGCAGCTAACCAGACAAAAGGAGTTTGTTTAGTTCTGCATATGCTGGTTCTGGTTTGCAAGTCTGAAATTACTTATTAAAAAATGGATCCCAGGTTTATATGGAAAGCACAGCATTATCAAAACTATCTAGCATAATCAGATGCTCAACTGAATGAAAAGTCACCAAGTAGAAAATTTATGAGTGTCAATATATCTTCAAATTGAAATGATCTTAAGGGATTATACAGGCCTCCCTATCTTGCATGCTTATTTGAGAATCAAAGAGGAAAATGGAAAATTTACAACAATCTTGCCAACTAGAATTCTGGGTTTTAAAAAATCCTTTGAGAGAATCTAATTTTATCTGCTGTAAAATGGCTTCTCAGTACATAAGAGAGAGAAACTGTCTCTCTAGTCCCTTCCTGGACTTCATGCTTAAGTCCTTTCAGGTCATGAGGACACCACTGGATACCTCATAGCTCTGCACCAGCCACGCAGGAAATGGAAAATCCCACAGACATTAAAAATGCCAAGCTGGGGTGGATGTGGAGGGTGGGGTTATCTGGGATTGGGAGGGGAGGGAGAGACCCAAAAACCTGAGGTGTCTTAGACTGACAAAACTGCCCATCTTGTCCTGTCTGTTTCTTTCCAGTTCTCCTCATAAAGAGATATATCTCGATCTGGGATTAATAAAAATCATGATCTAAGGGTATATGGGAGGCTGGGATGCTCAGCCCCATTCGCAATCCAGATTTTTCTCCAGAGGGAAGAGGAGGCAGTCAATCTTTTTGCCTTCTTCAAACATCAGCTACCCAGTTAAACTAAACTGGTACATCTAAAATTTGCCAGGAGCATAAAAATTTCAAGTTCCAATTATCATAACTGGTAACGGGGTAAAGGTGAAAGAAAAACTTGAAAACAATTGTGCAATCTAATTAATGTTACAACAAAGCTCTAGAAAAGAAAGTAAATGTATACAAATGAAATTGCCTTAGGAACAAAAAACCAGAAATGTGGTACCTAAATTTACTTTCGCATTAAAAGAAAGGACAACGCAGTCAAGTGATGTGATCCCTGAGAGAAGTGAAACTCCTGAAGCAATGAGAAGGCTCTGCACTATTCTTTTCCTCTCTTTCCATCAGAGAAGCCTGGATTAGTTTTCTGTACTTGAGTTTTCTAGCTACTCTAGATAAGAGTTTCCATTTAGAAATGAACTACTGTACAAGATACCTTTTTGGTATTACTGTTAACAGCAGAATGTTTTAAGTAGAACAAAGCATGTCATCTTTTCCAAGAATACCTGTTAGAGGTATGTGGGCCATGCATTTCTGCACACTTAGCATCCTTAGGCAGGAATATGCCAGATTTGCACTCTGTTGCTGCCTTTTTTCAACATGTGTCATCTGAAGGAGGGAGTGAGTCATGATTACACCACGTTCAGCCTCCTGGATGGCTGTGTGTTCTCAGGCCTATATGCACACAGTCAGGCTGAGGTTGCACCTTTGAGCTTTGTGAGAAAGGAGTACCCGCATAATGACACATAGTAATTTTCCTTGTCCACTAACCTGAATTCCACATAGCATACAACAAGGTACATGTTCTGTCACCAGATGTTTGATCAGTATATACTAAAGCCATGTCCTGGGGATACTGCCGGGTTTTATATTGATGCTTTTTGCTTTGACAGAACAATGTACAAGACTGGTATTGATTTTTCTCTGGGTAGTTGGTAGACTCCACACATGTGAGGAGTTTTAGTGGACTGACATCTGTTTTCTTGAGAATTTTTTTTTTCTTTAGTCTCCTTAGCATGTTATACATGAGTAGAGTGATTGTATTATTTACTATCCAATAAGGGATGCTTTTGTCTGGAAAAAGGTTCAAGTAGAAGGGACACTTGGACCATAGACACACACTGAGACTGCCCCAGGCAAATTGAAACTGTAGGTCATCCTACATAAGGGCAAATGGGCTGGGAGCCGTGGCACAGTACTCCAGACATGTATTTTAAATGAGAGGTGTGGCCAAAGATTGCATCTTCTCCTCAACAATGGCACCAAGTTTTGTTTTTGTTTTTGTTTTTCTTTTGTTTTTAATGAAATCTACGCCTATGAATTGTTCTGGCTGCTTGGCCTAAGAAAGAGTGAGGCCAACAAATAAATGGAACCTGTAGTATTTGTGCTTATTTACCAAAGCATGGGACATCACTGCAAGAGTAAGACAGGTCTTTAGAGGTATTCAAGTTCGGTTAGCTCTACTGAGATGAATGTAAAGACATAATGAAAGAAATATATTTTCAGTCATAGCCCAAAGAAAACATTGCCAACTCATGTTCAGTGCCAAAGTAAAAGTGAGATTATAATCTTGTTGTCTTTCCCACCATCAACCATGGTATTATCAATGAATTCTCTCATTCAATTCTGTTGTTTCCACAGGACTTGAAGATGTATCATTGATCTAAAACAACTATAAAACTTACTCTAGATCTATTATAACCTGCAATCACAACGCTGAAATTCTTAGCATCTTGTGGACTTACTCGGAGTACCTGAAGATCCATGTGATTTTACCTGCTTCCCCTATCTTGTTAAACTTGCTAGGTGGTTAGTTGGTATTGTTTAATTGACTTCAACATTTTAGGAATCCACCAATTTCGTTCTAACTTTAGTCAGAAGCTGTTGGCCTCAGTCAATTCCCTGGTGATAATCCTAACTAGCACCTGAATGCATCATGTCATTCCAAACCAAGCTTTGGAAAATCTGTGCTTTATTTTGAGTGATTGGTGGTTCCCACTGCCTGTTTCTAAACCGTCTGGCAGATGACAACCTTCTGCATTTAATAACTTCTCATTTCCCTGCTAGATCGTAGTAATTTTTTTAAGGTATTTCATATGGCAATTAATGAATGACAATTCTCAATGAAATTCAACCACAGGTGGCACAATAATAGCAAGCATCTTATTGGAGACAGCAATATCCAGACAGCTACCTTTATACATGCTTACACTGATACATGTTCAGGAAATTACCACAAAGGACAACTTATATTTCTGGGAGCTGGCAGGTTGCTTTTCATTTAATTATGCAATGTATACCTGATTTCAAAAATATAAAAGTGTTGACAAAATACATCCATAAATCAAGAGACTATATATATGGGGCTGGTTAGTTTTGCAAATGGAACAAAAGCCACCGAAATGGTGAAATGGCAAGAATTTTCACTGTGACAGTGTACATAAGGTAATAGAACAACCCTTCACTCCTCATACTTTTTGTACTTTTCATCTGCTTTTTAGAAACTCAGAATAATTTCACATAGTTGCATGCGCTTATTTTTGGAAAGCTGAGCTGTGAAATGGTTCATGGTGTTTGTCTCTCCAAGGTGCCCAAGTGAGTCTTAAAACAGTATGTTTAAAAAAAAAAAAAAAAAAAGCTAACAGCATATGAACTGCAAAAAGGGATGGTGCATGGGTCAACAGATATTGTAAAGAATGTGGCCGGGCCTTGTGACCTGATGAATCAAGAGGATAAATCTGCTCAAGATCATCACCCTTCCCTCTCCCAAATGATTAGATCCATCTGGTCCTCATTATTTTTCAGGGACTTCCTGCACAGTCCATTTTCATGAGTTCTGCCTGGGGCTTCCTCCCTGTTTTCAGAGCACGTGTGCTGAGTTCTGCAGACTCACCCCTGTCTTACGTATCCTTGCATGTTTTACAAACTTAGAATGGCATTTGGGCTGCCTGGCTCCAAACCTCACTTGGTGATAATGACAACAGAGTTGCTGCTGGAGAACTATTGTGAGCTTCTTGTTTGCAATCGAGTAGGAGGTGGCACCTGCTAGGCAGGGCAGCTCAGGGACAGTGAGGACAAGGAGGCACTCCCCCACATTTCTATTTCTAATGAGTCTTTCTCATGCAACAGAGTCTACCAGAGCAGAGTTCTCTGCCCCTTGTCGTGCTCACCAAGTATGACATGGATGTCTGAAGAGGAGCCAACTCAGTACTGATAAATGAGAGAGAGAGAGAGAGAGAGAGAGAGAGAGGATAGGATAGGAAGGGAAAGGAAGGGAAGAGAAAAGAAAGGAAAAGAAAGGGGAGGGGAGGGAAGGAAAGGGAAGGAAAAGAAAGAAAAATGTAGCAACTTATTTAAAAATCAATGATCTCTTTATGTAATCATATGACATCGATCACTCTGGAACTTAAATGCTCCCGCATACCAAGAATACACTGAAATATATCAGGTCCAAATAGCCAAGAGCAGACACCTTTGAGTAAAGATGCCCTGTGACAACTGTAGTGTTCTGACCTGCCTCCTAATATGGCCATGTCAGCGGAAGGCAGCTGGGAGACAGCATGCAGTCTGCAGATGAGGGGGGAGGTTGAAGTTGAAAACTGGGCAAACCTAAACAGGATTAAATGAATGCAACTCTATCTTTAACTAAAAGTGAAATAAAAATTAAATGAAAATGTGGAGTGACGGGGCCTCACACTGTGAGATCAGGGTGCACTAGACACAGAGAGAATGCTATGCCGCATGACAGACTGGATGGGGACAAGGCAAACACCAGCCCCATGAGGGAATGAAGGAGATTTAAGGTCAAGGTGAAGAAAGACCATAATGGTATAATTTAAACTCTGTCTGTACAAAACGTTATGAGGCTCTCAGAATTACATGGAATAATAAAAACATGCATGCACATATCCCAGCAGCAAGCAGTCTAAATTTTATACACTGAAAGTCATCACAGTAAGAAAATCAACCACCACATTTTCATAGGACTCACCAGAGCGATCCTTCATGGTCCGGATATGCACCCAATGGAATGTATTCTTCACACAACTCAAATTTATGCCCCCACACACTCTCTCCATACCGATGGAATGCACTCGCCATGTCCATTCTTACAGATGAAGAGAACTACTCCTGTACAGTGATCTGCCAATTAAAAATTAAGGAGAGAAGGATAATTAGAAACCAAGACCTGACTTGCTTTCTTTTGGCCCTGTCAACTGTGTTGGGCTGTGCCATTCGCAGTACCAATGTTTCCAGGATTCAGCAAACTGTGATATTTTTTAAGTCTATAGGACCCTGAGGAAAGAAGAACTTTCTAGTTTATTTGTTGAGATTTATGGCAGACTGAGAATGACCAAGGCCAGGTGTGTTCTATGAGGTCACAGAACCATGGCTTTCTTGCTGCTACCTGTGCGAGGCTATGTCTGTAGTTTAGGTCCTGTCCCTATTTTCCTGTTTCCTCCCTTCCTCCCTTTGTTCTTGTCTTATACTTAGACACTTAGGAGAACAAGAAGATGAGGAAGAGGAAACACCTTTGATGCTTTTCCTTTCAAAATTCACATTGGTGTTAAACTCTTTACTCCACTGGGATTTGCTGGTCTATGAAACAGCGAGTTTGGAAAGGGCGATCTGCAGGGAAGCATCTGCGGGATTCTCTGGTCACCCCTTGACAGGCCACATAATTGTGCCGCAAATCAATATGTCATGCCCCAAACGTAGGCAAGCTCACAGCATGTGATAGAAGTTACTATGAGGAGATGCTCTCTCCAGGAAATGGAGCTGAACAAACCCACTGAGAATGAAGAGTGGGCCTGGCAGGGAAGCTGCCTGTCTGCTGTGAGCAGTGATAACTGCAGACCCGACCCTGGCTTCCTCAGGGGGAGGGGCAGGACATTCGGACACTCCCCCCCCACCCCTCCACCGCCCCTGCTCCAGGATCCTGCACTCAGAGCTTGCCTTTGGAGGGAAGGGCTGCGTGCTGGGTTCTACCATGAAGGACTTCTATTCCCTCTGTTGCTTTCGATGGCTGGCTGTCATCTTTCATTTCCCCCAGGGTAGCTTCTATTGCTCTGTTAGTGTGAGCGTCTTAATTTCACACTGATTCTACACTGAAAATAGGAGATGCTCTGGTCTTTATTTGTTGGAAGAAAAAGTCTCTTTTTAATTCGCAACATTTATTTGTTTTCCCATGGGTGGCCACAGCACTTAGAGAAAAAAGAAAGCTATAGTTGGATGGGGTAGTGGGTAGCATTGAATTAGGGGGCTAAATCATCTTAAGACATATATTCCATTACTATATTTTCTATTTTGATTTACTTATTAATATGTGGTTAATTTATTGGCTTTCCTAACTCCCGACACACACATAACTAAAATGCACACCGTTCTGATTAGTGTGAGAAAATTAAATGCAAATGCTCTTGCAAAGGATAATCCAACACAAAGTTATAAAATGGCTAAGAGATTAAAAAGAAGGAACACCTGGGTGGCTCAGTTAGTTAGGCATCTGCTTTTGGCTCATGTCATGATCCTGAGGTCCTGGGATTGAGCCCTACTTCGGGCTCCCTGCTCGGTGGAGAACCTGCTTCTCCCTCTCCCTCTGCTCCTGCCCTCAGCTTGTGTGCATGCTCTGTCTCTCTGCTGTCTCTCTCAAGTAAATAAATAAAAATTTAAGAAAAAGATTAAAAAGAAGAACTTTAAAATTGTGTAATTGAAGAAACTGAGGGAAGCAGCATATTTAAAGGGTTCAGTACACTTTTCAAAGTATAGCCTTTGAAATGTCAAGTGGAGTTGAACAGACTTGTCTCAGATATGCGTGTAGTACACTTGTGCAGGGCTGGTTAGGTTTCCAGCTGGAAAAGAGTTGGTTTATGTTGCAGCTCTGAGGTGAAGTCGTTGGAAGCCAATCCCATGAGCAGATGCAGACAAGTTCTACCGGTATGGGCATTGTTATGATAGCCTACATAAGGTGTATCAAAACAGAGGAAGGAGCAAGTCACTGACAGCAACAAAACAAAGTCAGACCAATCCAAAAGATCATGTCGGTCCACAAGAACTTTTCACAGGGCTCATATGCCTAGATGTTCTGCATTGCCCAGTGGGGAGGGGACTGGCAGTCTTCTTGGTGTTAGTGCTGTTCGTATAAAACATGTGGTGTTACATGGAGGTAAAATATTGCAAAATGACCGTCCTAAAGAGAAAGCATTCCTATAGTGGGAACCTGCTTCAGGATGGATTATAAGGGATCAAGTATTAAAAATAAGGAGTGTCCAATCCTTATTTTCTTCTTGCCAAGGAGCGGTATCAGACAGAATTGGCGTTTACATTCTGTTTCTGCCACTTACAGTATAACCTTGAACAAAGCCCTTACCCTTCCTGAGCCTTAGTTATTCTCATCTATTAAATGAAAATAATGATGTTTAACACAGTCATTATGAATTTAGCAGTTTTGAAGCCATGATACATGCTCAATAAATAATAGTAGTTTTAAAAGAAGCTTATATTCTCAGAGTATCTGGGTGGTGCAGTCAGTTAAGTGTCAGACTTTTGGTTTCTGCTCAGGTCATGATCTCAGAGCCAGGGTTCTGTGCTCAGCACAGAGTCTGCTGGAGATCCTCTCCCTCTCCTTCTATCCCCCCCCAACTCGTGCTCTCTCTAATAAATAAATAAATCTTTAAAAAAATAAAAGAAGCTTATATGCTCACTTATTTCAAAATAAGGTCTAAGAATTTGATTCAATAGATACGACTGCATACTTGTAAGCACTGTGAGGTAGTCTTGATTCTGGAAACAAAGATGGATATGGCACAGAGTCTGCTTTTGTGAGTCTAAACTTCAGTGCAATGGAAGAACAAGGCACAGGGAAAACTGATGAGTCCCAGAAGTGAAGTATAAACACAGATGGCCTGGAAACCTGACCAGGGAGCAATTCGTTCTGATGGTGGGATTGGAGAGCATTTCACTGAGGAGGTGGCATTTTGAGTGATTTATGAATAATGGATCTGTGTTTTTCCCTAGTTCGGTTTGTCGGCTCAACTTATTCCAAATCACCTTTCATGATAATTATGATGGCAGTGAATAGCACACCCTGGACTCAATGTCTACTTTGGGAGAGGAGAGAGAAAACATATTCTTTCTCCCACGCATTTTGTCTATTTAATCATGACAATTTTTATTATCTAAGAAGTAATCAGGCTTGAATAAAGAAGATGCTCTACAAAATCATTTTTGGGAATAGGAAAGAAAAGAAACAAAAAAAATCTGATTCCCATCCAAGATATACTGTCATCACTGATTCTATATTTCCAGTAGCTAAACACTCAAAAGGATTAATTTCAAACACTGTTTTTCATAGTAAACTAATAGGAAGGCAAGGTGGTAAGCAATATAGCTAATATTTATAGAGGGCCTATCATGTATTAGGTGCTCTTCTCTAGACTTTATATATGTTACTTAATTCTCAAGAGTTCTATGAATTATGTATCATCATGATGCCCATTTCACCGTTGAGGAAACTGAAGCATGAAAAGATTCATTAACTATTCCCAAGACCACAGAGCTAAGTAGAAAGAATATTAGCTTAAAAATTGGGAGATCCTTCACTTCCAATCTGTTCAAACTAACTAGATAAGAGACCTTGGACTGGTCACCTACATTAACATGGGAAAATAATTAGAGGAATTCTTTGAGTTTTAATTGTGCTAAAGCTATGCATAATCTTTGTTTCAAACCATTAGATGTTTTAAATATTTTCAGACTCATTCATAATATTTTAATTTAAAGTAATTTAGCTTAAAATAGTTCTTCAACTTTCTTTGCCTTCCTAGTTTGTGTAATTAAGGACATCAACTCAAAACAGTTTTATGTTAGGAGAAATTTCTAAGAACTCAGGATGAGAAATCCAAGAAGGAGGAAGTGGAGAAGGCACTTATTGCAAAGAATGTAAGAGTTACACCTATTAATTTTTTTCTTGCATTTCCAATTTTTTTTTTTTTTTTTTAAAGAGAGAAAGAGTGTGTGTGTGGTTAGAGTGGGGAGGGACAAAGGGACAGAGAGAATCCTAAGCAGGCTCCACACTCAGAGCCTGACACAGGGCTCAATCTCATGACCCTGAGATCAGGACCTAAGCTGAAATCAAGAGCCGGATGCTTAACTGACTAAGGCACCCAGTTCCAGTCTCTGCTCCATATTAGTTTGCCTACAGGTTCTCCCACTTCAGAGTGACCTCTTGGATGAATTTTTATTCTCCAATCTATTATCATTTAGATAAAAAATCTAGTTAACATGTAACATTATGGTCATTTTATGTATGAAGATGTATATATATGCACACACACCATTTTTTATATTAGGTCCGCATTTTCACTGGTTCTAAATAGACAAGTTAAAGAACTGTACTTTATACTCTGTAAGAATAAGCAATTCAGACAAAAGTCTGAAGTGGACAGCTAAAAGATATATGTGTGATTAGGAAACATTAAACAAATGCCCAAATCAAAATGGTATACCCTCTCTTTGAACCCTTCGTGGAAGGCTTCACTTCAGCAAGCTGCAGGAAGAGCACAGGGTCACCTGAGTCTGGCTGCGACTTTGCTCGAAGCCAGCCGTCCTGCACGCTAGGCTGAGCTACACAGCCTCTGGCTTCCTTTACAAGCTGTGTTTAAAAAAACAAAAAACAAAAAACCAACCAACCCAGAAAATTGATGGGCCAGATTCTCACTCTGTGTGACTCCTTGGAAGTCTTTTTTACTTGCTTTTTGAGATGTCAGGCCCATCCAGGAGGCAGGATTCTCCTCAGAAGAACTTTAGAATAGAACATTGTTTGAGAACAAAAGGTTGGATCTGGCCCTAAGCAAATAAGTGAGATTTGGAGAGGAAATCTAAACTTGCTGAGGGGCAGGATTTCTGGCCAGCCTGCCCTGAAAAGCCCTAACTTTCTTTAGGTTAACAAAGTCATCTGTCCGTCACCAAGATAATAAAGTCGATGCAAATTCTTGATATTATCTGTTTGGACAAAGAGTCCCTTCCATGGCCTATTCTTAAAATGTACTTCTCTCTTAAACAATCCAAAGTTAAGGGATGGAATCATAATCCTCACTTCTAATCATGTTGCTTTCTCTATGGTTTCCTTAAGACCATCCTCCCAACTGGTATCATTTATATTTTATATTCTCTTCTACTTTCCAGCCCATTTTGAATAGGCAGGACAACTGTGCCTTCTCTTTGGGATCCACTCCTCTTATCCTCTCTAGCCTTTCCATTCCTGGTATATGTTAAACTTCTGTGCTTCCCAATCCAGGTTATATTCCCTTCCTCATCACAATGCTGGGGAGGGATTCTGTGTTGTGTACCTACTTCTAATTGGTAGCTGCTCATAAATTTGGAGTGATGATGAATGTCATCTGTGAGACATCCATAGTCAGTCACTCCATGAACTCACAAGACACCTGGGCCCCTCTGTGGCAGGGTGTAATTTTCCACTTCAGCTGGCAGTATATTGCATGCACAATACCCGTGGGTTGTGGCTCATCTGTAATGGTCATGGAAGTGGACCAACCCAACTGAAAGGCTACAGCAATTCGAGAGCCCTGGTCCCAATTAAATTTATCATGATTTGATGAGGGAAGAGGGGATAGCCAAGTCCTCAAATCCCACTTAGTCTGATAACTCAGCTCTATGTTGTACCTCATGAGATGCTCTGAAACATTGGGCTGCTGCCATCACATCTGTTTCTCTTCTACTTCTGACCCCAATGCCTGAGACCTCCTACAATCACCAGCAGCAGAAATGGCAGTCAAGCTACCAAATTAGTTGTCCTCTTCCTTCCTTCCTTCTTTCTTTCCTTCCTTCCTTCCTTCTTTCCTTCCTTCCTTCCTTCCTTCTTCTTTCCTTCTTTTTTCTCCTTTCCTTCTTCTCTCCTTTCCTTTCTTCCAATTAATGGAATGTGGAATACTTTTTCTTACTAATAACTCAAAGATTTATTTTAATTGATTTCAGATCAACTCATTGTAAGCTATTTTTATATTCAAAGTTGTAACATACTCTGCCTGTTTCATATTGCTTTTTAAATGAACATGACTGGGGGCGCCTGGGTGGCTCAGTGGGTTAAGCCTCTGCCTTCGGCTCAGGTCATGATCTCAGTGATCCTGGGATCGAGCCCCGCATCGGGCTCTCTGCTCAGCAGAGAGCCTGCTTCCTCCTCTCTCCTCCTGCTTTCTCCTCTCTCTCTGCTTGCCTCTCTGCCTACTTGTGATCTCTCTCTCTCTCTGTCAATAAATAAAATATTAAAAAAAAAAATGAACATGATTGTTGCTTTCATGACTATCCCTAGCATTGCCTATTTCTGATACAAGGTCAGTTACGTGAAAATCTGTAGATTCCAGGATGAGTTGGTACACAAAAGCTTTGTAAGTACACTAAAGCTTTGTAAAATCCTAAGAAGTGTTAAAATAGCAGTTTCTGTGGGTACTCATATCTTCCTACATTTCAGGAATGCCTTTCACATTTAAAGACCTCTTAAGAGTTCTAAATTATTTAAAATTGCAATAGTAATACCTTCCTATTGTATCTGTCAAACAATGTAGGAATCCACAAAAAAGTTAACACATTCCAGTCACAAGCCCTAACTATCCATGGCCCTGAATAATCAACAGGAAAAGTTTTATGTTTTTTAAATAGTTTTCCCTAAAGATATATTATATTACTAATTATATTAAGTGTATAATCACAAATATAGG
This sequence comes from Mustela putorius furo, assembly GCF_011764305.1. Taxonomy (NCBI): domain Eukaryota; kingdom Metazoa; phylum Chordata; class Mammalia; order Carnivora; family Mustelidae; genus Mustela; species Mustela putorius. The sequence goes on from NW_025421294.1 coordinate 11,411,678, forward strand.
GAGTTTGTTTTTGTTTGAATTTTGGTTTTGTTTGTTTTTATAAATGTGGAATTATACTACATGTGGGTGCATGTGTGTAATTTAACCAACCATTTCCCTCTTCATGGACACTAGATGGGTTTATTGTGGAGGGGAGGCTGTCTGCTTTTTAAACTACAAGTCATGCTATAGTAAATATCCACCTATATGTGGTCAGTTTTAAGAATCTTTTCTGGCCTGGTTTCCAGATTTGGGTGATAGACTTAGGAAACTGGCCTTTAAAAAACCTTTCATTTTTTCGTTACATAAAAAATTAAAGAATGCCAAATCTCTGGTACTTTCTTAGGAGAAAACTGTAGCAAAGAAGAGCATGACTTCAAATCTTAAAGTTTTATTTTGAGATACAACTTTTGTGTTAGGAAAAATTACTAGAGATTCCTACTCTCCACATCCCATCTTCAAAAAAATGTTAAATCTCCTGAAAATAAAAGGAATAGATTTTGGAGATGATAATAAGTTATATGTCCAAACCTTGAACATGAAGACAGATGTTAACTAGAGAGGAATAAACACATTAATGCAAGAGCCTAAAACTGTCTAAAAGTAGGTATCAAGGATTTATTCAACCTGCAAATATATGCCTAATTAAATTTTGCTGTATTCAGTCTTGCTTATTGTATCCAGCATGAGAGACTGCTGTGTTTGAGAACCCTTAAGAGTCCAGGGGACCCAACAGCAGAAACGGTAACTATTTCAGTCCTCTAAATTTAACTTGACCAAATCAACCAAATGTCTACCTCCCCCAGTTCTCCTGCAGTCAATGATTAGGTGAACAACATGTCATTTAATCATTAATACCTAATTAATACCTAATGGACGATCAGACTTACTCCTTAGGTACTGAATAGCTCAGCCTAGAAAGAAGAGTGCCTTTGACCTAAATAGCAGCATAATTATCTCTAATTATCTGTTTAGACACAGTTTGGCCTAATGTGAAGTCCTTGCATACTCTAACTTAAAATCTTAGATCTGTGCTAGGGGTGAAGATACAAGAGTTCTAATCCTAAGCACACATCAGAGTGGTACTGAACTAATATTCATTGAGTGCCCATGAGGTACCAGGCACTGTTGTAAGGGATCGCATTCACATATCTAATTCTCACAACATACTGATTGAGGCAGTTGCTTAATCACATACATTTTACAGGTGATGAAGTTGAGGCTCAGGGAAATTAATTAACTTACCTTAAATCACATAGTTTGGTCATTGTGGCAGAGCTAAGTTCCAGCTCTTTCTACTAAAATTACTAGGTGCAGGAGAACGACTGGTAGCCACTATAAAAAATAAACCCACAAACATGACAGCTCACACAAAACCGCAGCTCATTTCATGGGCACCAAAAGTCCAAAGCAGATGTTTCTGGTCTGTGGGCAGCTTACTCAACAAGATCACTATAGGACCTAAGCTCCTTCCATCTGGTGGTTTTGCCAATCCCTAAGAACTCATTTTTTACCAGAAGAAGAAAAAAAGTAGCACAGGGAAGGGAAACATAAATTCTAGGAATAAGCCCAGAAGTGGCACAGACCACCACAGTGCTCAGCTTCCCTGCAGAGGAGGCTGGGAAATGCAGTCTAGCTGTGCATCTAGATAGAAGCAAAAGCAAATTTTGATGAACAACCAAGTATTCTCTGCCACAACCTCATTTTTCGCCCAGAAGAAACTGGCAAAATATCTATGCCATGGGGTGCCTGGAAACAAAGACAGAGAAAATAGAGCCATGCCCTTCAGGAATTCATAATTTAAGTTGGCAACAAAGAAATTAATCTATAATGAAAAATAACAGGACAAGTTGGCATAAGAGTGGCCAACTGTGTTACAGGAATTTAGAGACAGGCAATGTGATTATGGGCAGTATTATAAAGGATCTGAGTTATGTCTTAAAGAGAAAGAGCAAGGAACTTTTGGTTCCTGAGGAGAAAAACCAAAAAAATCTTAAAGTGAAAAAAGTCTATATTTGGACTGGAGGCCTCAACTCTAAACTTCAACTACTTCCCAGTTTGGTCTTGGGCAGGTATCTATGTCCTGCAAGTAGATGTCATATTCTCCTGACTGACCTTAGCCATATCACATTATATTATTCATGTTCTCATGGCAGGTGAACAGAATGAGAAGGGCAACTGAACAAAATTAGGAATATGGAGGGAATTTTGTATGAATATTTTTGCTTAATGGCTTGTTTTAGATCATCTATAGGACAGTGTATCACAGATACACTCTGAATCATACTCCACGCTCCCTGATCTAGAGTCATCATGACGACTTAAACAAAACCATGCAATTTTACTGTGGACAGAAATAGTTTTACCATTTTCTAAAATTGTCTGTTTTTGCTCCAACATATAAAGCTCTTCTAAGACAACATCTATTTGCCTCTTTTTATCATATGAAATGAGAATGATGCAAAGGCCATCAAATGCACAAATCTCCTAAAGGCTTTTTCACTGGTGACTCAGAATCCCTATATGTGTTAGCAAGTAAGTGGTGGGGGGAGGAATATCCTCTTCACCAAGGAAAGCCATAAAGCCTTTATTCCACATAGGAGGAAGTCCACTGATAGAGCACACATTGCCATCCGATATCCCATACACAGAATAAGGAAGCTAAGGGTTGATATCTATTAGATATGCCATTGGATCAGAAGAGAAGAAAAAGATTTAAAAGATGGACAGTAGAGAACGGATGAAGTTCTGAGCAATTTGGAAGATGCTTCCGTGATTCCTGATGAGATGTAGTTAAGAGAGCCCACTTCGGTTACTGAGGTTCTACATCTGAGCTTTCGATTTGATCATGTCCTACTTCAGGGCCTGCTAAAAAAGGAGGGCCATCTCCTTAACATCAGTTCTTGAGTCCTCTCTACTCTGCTTGGCAGTTAATTACTACCAAAGCAGCAATTCCAACCAATTACCCTCTAGTGGGAGCTGACTTGGGTCAGACATCAGAGGGAAGACTGAGGGCCGTATACGTGAATAAAAACGGTTGTTGAAGGAACCCACATCATGGCTCTTTTAATTTCTGTCAGCCAGCTCTCCATGGTTTTCTCTAAAAGCAATGATTCACCCATGTATTTGCCCTGAGCCTCTGCTTGCGCCAAAACAATGACTTTGGTGAGTGAGACTTTGAACAGAGAAGCTAGCTTCAGGACAAGGCAAAAAGGCTATGTAAAAATGGATATCAAGCTGGGTCCTTGTGTCTCAAATCACAGCCATCTCTGATTACAATTACTCATTTAACAAATATTAACGGAGCTCCTGCTATGGGTCTGTCAGGACAGTTTTAGCTTGTGGCAAACAGTGTGGTACAAATGGAAGTCTCAGCACTCATGGGACACAAGGTTTTGTGCCAACAAGAGGCAAAAATCAGTTAACAAACAGAACACATAGTTAACTTGTGGTAAGCTCAGCGAAGAGAAATAGAGTACAGGTCCTTCTGGGGTTGGGCAGGTACCTACACAGAGGATAATGAGGAGGTGAGGAGATGGTTGGTGAGAAGATGGTATTTAAAGTGGGGTCCTGAAGGAGGGAAAGGAGAAAAGGTATTCACCATCTAAAGAGCTAGGGAGGAGAGAAAGGGACAGTTTAGGGACGGATGAAATTAAATATATTGAACTACCAGTAAGGGAGACAAGCTGCTGGAACAACATCTTTGATGGCCAGTTTTATGTGTCACCAATCCCTAGTCATTCAAACACTAACATCAGTAATGCTGTGAAGGTATTTTGTAGATGCAATTACTGTTCACAATTACTTGACTTTAGGTAAAGGAGATTATCCTATATCATCTTGGTGGGCCTGATTCAGTCAAGTGGAAGGCCTTAAGAACAGAACTGAGGCTTCCCAGAAGAAAAATTCTCTAACAAAGTGCTGTGGCAGCTGGTACCTGAAATTTCCAGTCTGCCCTTCCTGCTCCATGGATTTCTGACTTGCCTTGCCATCCCCCAACACTACCTAATCCAATTCTTGGCAACAAATCTCTTAACATCTATCTCTGCTTGGCTTTGTTTCTCCAGCTGAGTCCTATCTCATGCCGGGTCTTGCAGACCTCATAGAGGGCCAGCCAGGCATGACTCCTTTAGTTTCTGGGCAGCCTGGAAGTCCAGGGGATTCCAGGAAAGGGACAAGGTGGGCAGGTGTATGCAAGGGTGTGATGGGACATGGTAGCAGTGCTTAGCAATGAGGTGGAGACGTTATTTCACGGTTTTCACAAATTGTGTAACTGAATGGGAGCATGCTGGCTGAATATTAGCTGAAGTTCCAGAAAGGGGGCAGAGCATAGGTGAAAACCCTGAGGCCAGAAAGTATTTGGAATCTTCAAGTAAAAGGAGAACAGAGAAGCCGGAAACAGCCAGCAAGAGGGAGAGCAGGATAAAGGGTCATGTGGTGCAGGTACGGTTAAGTACAGCAGGTTTTATTTAAAAGCTCACTGAAGCATTTCAAATAGGTGAGAAACTGCTCAGGGGAGAACGGATTAGCCTGGGGGTACCGTGAAGCCAAACACAAGGGTGTACAGTTTACCCCTGAGCAGCATGGAGTTTGGTGCCCCTGAGACACCAAAACCCATGCAGTCAAAAATCTGTCTGTAAATTCTGACTCCCCCAAAGCTTACACTAACAGCCTAGTGTTCACTGGAAGCTTTACCAATAACATAAACACTTGATTAAAGCATTTTGTACGGTATATGTATTATACACTGTATTGCCAAGACAGTGTAGAGAAAACAAAATGTTATTAGGAAAATCAAAGATAAGAGAAAATACGTTTACAATATTATACTGTAAAGAGTCTGGGTATAGTCAGCGCAGCGGGCGGCAGTGGTGCAGGTCTGTCTCTTGCTTCGATACTGTGGAAGAACAGCCGCCGGGACGCCCCTTCCTCCGGCCTCCCACACCCGGCAACCTCTTTTCCGGTCGCAGCCTTCAGAACCAGTCTGCCTCCCGGGATAGCCAGTAACGCGGGGCGAACGGAGCCCCTGCAGTGCCTCTCCCCCGGCGCCCCAGCAGGAGCTCCCACCGTCGCCTGATCCCACTCAGGGGGAGGCCGCGTGGACGCCCGGCCCTCTGGGCCCCCTGCACTGACCTCTCTCCGGGCGGCGGCTCGGCGGCTCGGCGGGGAGCACGTGGCTCCGTCGGCGCCGCTCCCGCCAGCGGGCGGAGGAGAGGATCCCGGTCCTCGGCGTCGCCTGAAGACGCCAACCAAGCGGCCAGCGGCGCCCCTTCCGGGACGTGCGTGCGGAGGCCGCGCTGACGCGAGCGGTAGACGCAGGTGCCGCCCGGGCTCAGCGGGCCGCCCTCCGGAGCTCAGCCTCGTGGCGCAGGCGCCGCCGACTGAGAAGATGGCCGCCGCCTGTCCGACTCCGCGGGCGGCCCCCAGACGTCACCTCACGCGGCTCCCCTTCGGGCGTCACCGGGACTCTTGCGGGCCTGAAGTCAGGGCTTCTGCCCGAGCCTCTTCCTGCGGCCACCGGGCCTCTGTTCAGCCACCCTGAACACGACAGACCAAGCCGTAGGCCAAACGGAATCCACAAAGCGTTTGCAGAGAAAAACATCCGTGTTTAATCGGGCCCAGAGTTCAGAGCCCTGTTGTTCAAGGCTCAAGCATATGTATTGGCAGAGGCAAGAGATAATGATGTCTTGGACAAACGTGACAACAGTGGGGGGGCAGAGAAATGAAAATGATAATGTGAATGCCTGCTGATCAAATAAAAGGAGGGGGACTAAGGGATGAGGCTGATGGCCCCCAATTCTACAGTAGATGATAAAGAGATGACTATCTGTGCCCACCACGGGAGGCTTTTCCCACCACTTTTGATAATCCACCAGGCAGGGTGAGGAGTTGGGTTGTTTAGTTTTGGGGGTGTGGCAAGGCTGGCTCTAGGACAGTGACACCACACATCTGGGGATTATGGGGCAGAGATTTCACCCTCATTTCGTATTTCCACTGATTCTTGTCCACACCCAATCTTTGTTCCCTAAACCATTTCCTCCTGCCTTGCATGTAAGGTGGTTGTTTCCCGTTGTGATTTCCTTATTGTTGTGAAGGAGTGTGTTGTATATTTGATTGCTTGCATGTTTCATGCTATGGAATTTGTGAAACACTAAGATGGTTCTTATACAACTGTAGAAATATTGGGCCAGGCCCAAGAAATGTGTTCTGTTCATCTCCACAGGGTTTGCCTTTGTGCAAAATGAGCAAGGGACTCTTTAATGTCATCCAGAAGAATGATGTGCTGGGGTTTTAAAGATACCTTAACTAATCCTCCAAAAGGATTAGATATACATGGTTAACTGGAACCTGCTTTAAAAAGTATCATGGTGGGGCACCTGGGTGGCTCAGTGGGTTAGGGCCTTGCCTTCAGCTGGGGTCATGATCCTAGTGTCCTGGGATCGAGCCCCGCATCGGTCTCTCTGCTCAGCGGAGAGCCTGCTTCCTCCTCCCTCATTCTCTGCCTGCCTCTCTGCCTGCTTGTGATCTCTGTCAAATAAAAATAAATTAAAAAAAAAAAAAGTATCATGGAGGCCAACCCAACAGCCTCTGAAGGGGTCTTGTGGCTACTATGTCTTACACTCAAATATTAAGTATTATGAAGTGACTCCTGTCCAAAAAGAAATGTTGGAGTTATAACCCTCAGTCAGTACCTCAGAATGTGACCTTATTTGGAGGTAAGGTTTTTATGGGAGGTGATTAAAGAAGTTAAAAGAACGTCATTAAGGAGGACCCTAGTATAATGTGACTGATGTCCTTCTAAAAGGTGGAAATTTGAACACAGCCACACATAGAGAGATGATGTGGAACAGCAGAGAAAAGATTGTCATCTACAAGCCAAGGAGAGAGGCCTAGAATACATCCTTCCATCATAGCCCTCACAAGGAAATGACCCTGGGGGCACCTGGATTTTGAGCTTCTGGTCTAGAGCCGTTAAGACAATAAATTTCTGTTGATTAAGCCACTCAGTTTGTAGTATTTTATTACAGCAGCCCTAGCAAGCTGATATCTAATCTATATACTGAAACTTCTAAAATATAGACCAACCCTTGTGTAAACTAAATTCAGCCTCTTTAACCTAGGATATCTAGATCATGACTAGTTTGGGAAATAAGTGAATTGGCAAAGTGCCATTTTGCTAAATGCAATGAACTTAGATAAATAACTCACTGATTTTGATAAATTCACGTGTTCATAGCTATTTGACTTTTATTTGAGAACCATGTTAAATACAGATCTTGGCTATCAATCAGATCAGTATAAGCCTTTCCTATTGTTTTGAGGATCTTGCTTTATTTAATGTGAAATTATTACATAATCATTTTATAGGACTAAGTATATTTCTAGATTTTCTGTATTGTCATACAGATCAAATATGGTAGCAATGCTATACTGTTTTGCTGTTACCTTGCAATATATGATATTTGGCAAGATGAGTTTTTTTCTCATTATTTGATACAGCATAGTGTGGTAGCTAAGAGCTCAGTCTCTGTGTACCATGATTCCTTTACTGATAAATTGTGTTATGTAGGCAAGTTCCTTAATGTCTTGGTGTCTTGGCCTACTTTCAGTGTTGCTATGAAGAAAAGGAAAGAAATGTGAAGTACTTAGAACAATGCCTCGTGCATATTAAACACCCAGTAAATGTTGTCTATCATTGTTGCTATGAGGCAGGCATTATTCTAAGGTCTTTGCAACCCTAATGGATGGTACAAATCAAAGACCCATTTACAGTGAGGTAGCTGAAGCCACAGAGACCCAGCAACAAGGAGAAGATCCAGAATTCAGACCTCGGCAGTTCCAAAGGCCACTCCCCTCACTGAAATATAATAAGTTCTCTGGATGGAAATTCTCACAAAAGTCAGCTTTTTTTTTTTAATCATATTCATGCATGTTTACTTTCCCATATTAATTGCAGATTATTTTCTAGAGTGCTAAAATGTGCTGGTTGAATTGGAATATAATTTCACATTAGATAGTAATTTTACATTTGCCTTATTATAAGTGAAGTTGAGCATGTTTTGTGTTTTGTATGTTTTGTGTTTTGTTGGATACATGTTTTTCTTTTTCTGTGAGTTCTCTAATGTTCAATTTTGTTCATTTTGCTATTAATTTGTTAATTTTTTTCCCAAGCTTACCATTAGCTTTGGACACACTCCATTTAGGCTTTTGCTTCCATCATTCCACACATCGTCTTCATTTAGCTAAAATCAATGGTTATTTCCTAGGCCTTGTCTTATTTGACCCATCAGTGACACCAGACACTCTCTCTCCTACTAGAAAGGCATTCTTCTCTTGATTTCTGGCTTAATATACACTCCTGTTCCACCTGCCATCTCTCTGCTCCCTACTAGTCAGCTTCCTTTCTCCTGTCTTACACATCTCCCCAACCTCTAAATGTTGTATCCTGGGACTCAGTCCGGTTATTACACAACCACGCACTCTCACCTCCCCCAACAAAGAGTTCTGCCAGTCTCATGGAGGCTGATGACTCTCCAACGTAGACCTTCTGCCCTGAACTCCACCTCCAGGTGTCTCGGTGCCCGCTGTCTCCTTTTCGATGGCCAGTAGCCATCTCAAATTAACTTGTCTAGAATCCATACTCCCCCTTACACCTGTGTCTCCCACGTTCTGTTACATCCTTGTAATAGTGGGGTCAAAGCGTCTTAGATTCATGTATGACTCACCTCTTTCTCTCACAGTCTAATCTGTTGAGTCTTTCTTCAAATTCTATCCCAAATCTGATTTTTTAAAAAGATTTTATTTATTTATTTGACAGAGAAGATCACAAGTAGGCAGAGAGTCAGGCAGACAGAGAGAGAGAGAGAGAGAGAAGCAGGCTTCCCACTGAGCAAAGAGCCCGATGCAGGACTCAATCCCAGGACCTGAGATTATGACCTGTGCTGAAGGCAGCGGCTTGACCCACTGAGCTACCCAGGTGCCCCTAAAATCTGATCTTTTTTGTTTATCATCTCTTTCTGGGGGGTATTATCTTATCTGGTCCCCTGGCTTCTACCACTGCTGCCTTTACAGTTTATTCCAACACAGGAACCAGGGGTGTCCTTCTAAAACAGAAGTCCAGTTCTGTCACTCCCCTGCTCAGAGCACTGTGGTTGCTTTCCATCTTATTTAAAATGAAAGCCAAACTGCATACAGTGGCTATAGACCATAGAGGATGTCTTTCAGGCCCCAGGCCCCATCTCACCCACTTGCATTACATTCCCTTCTCTCTGGCCACAGAACCTCTGCATGGTCACTCCAATAGCCTGAGTTCAGTTTGTCTCCAGGGCATTTGGCTTGCTGTTTTTCTTCAACGTCATTATTCCTCCCCTTTTTCACACATCTCCTGGCCTGTCCTTTTACCAGTAAAGCCTTTCCAGACTACCTTATTTACAATACCTCGTACTCACATGCCTCTACCCCCTCTGATCTGGTAATCTCTATTCCCATTCTCTATTTCTCTCCAGAGTTCCTATCACTATCTGATGTGCTATATTTTTGACACGTTGATTCATTTATTGTCCCCATGTGCCCGCTGAAATACAAAATCCATGATAGCGCGAGGGAGTTCTCATCTTTTTCACTGCCGCATTTCCAGTGCTTCAGAACAGTGATTGGCTCCAAGTAGCTACTCATGTGTTTGTTGAGTAAGCCACTGTGGGCACTAAGTTACATCCTCATTTTCAGGGAAGGAGACTGGGACTCAGAAAGCTTCCATAACTTCCTTTTGTAGCTACTAACGAAGTCAGAATCTACACTCAGATGCAGCAGACTCCCAAGTGTTCCTTCTTTGTTTGGCACAGCGTTGCCTCCCAGAAAGAGAGCTTTTTATTTACATTTTAATTTTGAGGAGATAGCTGAAGTACAGGATAAATCTTCAGAGAATCTGGGTTCTGGTCCTCACTCAGCCATTAAATAATGGTGCGAACATGGGGAAGCAACTTGTTTTTCGGTTCTCAGTGATCACTTTAGTAATCTGAAGAGAAGTCGCTACAATCGTTAAAATTTCTTCCAGTGAGCAGTCTACAACCCATTAGCTTACACAGTCTGCCCAACGCTGTTTTGGTTCTTATGGAAAAGAGCTACAGAGAGATCATAGGTTAATTTTCTTTTCTTTTGCTTTAAGCCCTTTTGCTATGGGAGATGTTAGCATACCATAAAGGTTTGATTGTTTTTCTCTGAAGCAAGAGGAACAACTGAGATAGAACTTAAAAGAAATAACTCGCTCCATATCCTTGCCAATGTTTGATGGATCCCCCGCCCTACCTCCTCTCTCTTTAAGTGAAACAAGACATAATTTCATATCACTGGTCTGAACAAAATTGCCATATGTTTTAGAAAATCTGAAAATAACGTATTCTGCCTTGTCAAAAGGAAGCTTTTTTAAAACTGGTTTAAAATGGAGGCATAAGCACAGTGCAATAATTATAACTTGAAGAGCTTCCCTAAGGAACGCTGTGAAAGGTCAGAGAAAAACCTGGAAGGTGGACACGTGCGTCAACAGATTAGTTGATCTCTTAGCAGTTATTTTCCTTGCTCTGTGCCTAGGTCTCCACACTGCTAGTCAGAAACAAAGAGATGTTCACAGAAAAATCTCAGGACTGACAAGCCTGTTCCTGCCACAGTTGGAGAGTGGCATTTGGAATTGGAATACATTATGTGAGTTATAAAGGAAATAAATCTCATTTGTGGTCTTTCTAGTCCTTTAATTAGAAAAAGAAAAAGAAAAAAAAAAACACAACAAACTGTCTGAGGCCCCAAGAACTATAGTTGGCAGGAAATAATTATTGTTCTTGGAGCCAGTGTAAATGCCCAGGGCCAGGTTCAGAGCCAGTTTTAAGATTTGACATACATAGCCTTACATAGCATCAAAAGATCCTGCTACAATTTTCACATTTTATCTCAGAAGAGTGGCTTCTTGTTTATTCTTTCCTGTTGTCAAGGGGACCAGATTGGCAGACCCATTCCTTGCCGTGGTTTTTGTCATGTCTTTTGTGAGATTTATTCAGGATGGGACTTCAGTTCCAGAAAAACCTCTGGATGACCCTGCAGAGAAAATCATCTCACTTGTCCACCACCATGACCAAGTGTGATGGAGATCCCTGCCACTTCAAATTAGACTATCATTCCTATGCACACACTGAAGTCGTGAGTGCTATCAATGCCAGAGGCTGAGTACCAGTGAAGTAGTTTCATGGATAACTGGTTAATTACTTTTATTTGTTCTCTAGGACCTGGATACAAACTTTGGTGTGCATTAGAATCATTAGTGGACTGACTTATTTATTTATGCCCCCCTCCAGGCTTTATTGAGATGTAATTGACATAGACCATTGTGTAAGGGTAAGGTATACACTGTGATGATTTGATATACATATGCATTATGAAATGATTACCACAGTAAGCTTGGTTAACACATCCATCACCTCACATAGCTACCTTGTGTGTGTGTGTGTGTGTGTGTGTATGTGTGTGGTGAAAACATTGAAGCTTTACTCTCTTAGCAACTTTCAGATACACAATATTGTTAAGCATAGCAACTATGCTATACCTTAGATCCCTGGAACGTATTTATCTTATAATTAAGCCTGTAGCCTTCTAACAACATCTCCCCAATGGAAAATTTGTATTCCTACACATGCCTCCAGGGTGTGATTTATTGTGTTTGGTGTAGGCCAGGGGATCTGCATTTAGGCCAACAACTGAGTCACCAGTGATCAAACTAGATGCCCCATTCTCCCCCACTCTAGGTTAAGGGTAGTGGTGGGAATGACTGCAAGCATGTAGTCTCTCTTGAGTCCTCCCGAAGTTCAGTCCAAACAGCCTCCAGAGTGGTTCTCCTTGACCTCTCTTTTTCTCTTGGGAGGTATGTTTACCCTTTGGGTCCTTCAAGTTTTCACCTCTGTCTCTTTCCCTATGCCTAACACTCCATGTAGAGTAAGTCAGACTCTCCAGATCCTCCTTCCTTGCACCATCAAGACAAGCCAACATAATCTTTCCATTACGCAACTTTTATTGAAAATCCTTATGAATAACAAACCAGACATAAATGTAGGGAAATAAAAAACATCCTGAATTTTATCAAAGTCTTTCTAGTTATGGCTTGAAGTCTGCTTCTCATATGAAGGAATGGAAGAAACTTAGGGTTTTAAACTTTAATTCTTATTCCTGAGACTAGAAATCCCCAAGTTTCCCTTTCTTCCTGCCCCTACATCTTGTTCCAACTTTGGTAAAGCCCCAAGATCTCCAGTGTTTCATGGATCTCTGCCAATGGATTCCAGCTTCTCTTTGTTTCAGTGATTTTATTAGTAAAATAAATGCAAGCTAACTTTCGTGTACTAAAGACACCTATTTCCTCAGTCTGAGGGACTTTAAATATTGGAAAAATGAGAACTATTAGGAAGGGGTAACTTCTCACAGAAATTGGCCATCACTGGTCATTGGCTCTTCTTTTTATGGTTCTGAGCAGAAAGCCTATGGGACCAGTCCCTCACCTCCCTCACAAATTCCTATAAGAACCTCATTTTTAAAATGTAACTTTTTATTTTAAAATTCAAACACACCCAGGGAGTTTAAACTGCCAGTGGCTTATTATATTGCAAGCACCTTCCTTCTTTTCTTCCCTTCACCCACAATTTTATTATATTTCATTTTTTATATTCACATTGTTTAAGTTCCAGTGAAACAGTTGAACAGAACAGAAAGGGCTCCTCACTTAAGGGAAATTAAAAAAAAAAAAAAGGACATAAATAAAAAATTTAAAAATGTTTAAATAAAGTGTAAGATAATGACATGTGATTGAAAAAACAAAACATGAAGAGTGGAGGGTGGTTGACCTAAAATATGCAGAAAACTCCATGTTAATCAGGGCACTACTAGAGAAGGGAGACCTGGGAAAAGTTAGAAAATAAAACAGGTTACCTGTGAGGTAAAATGATGGACTGAGGACTCGTGGGAGTGGGAGGGAAGAGTGGGCAGACAGGAGAAAAGGTGTGCAATGGAGCTCACCTTTGGTGGGGCTTGGTTGGTAATGTTGCTTGGATTCCTGGTAAAAATCGTATTTCCTCTGTTTGTGCCTCTGATAATGATCCCATTCACTTTGTAAATAAGCATGAAGCCTATAAAATGATCAGCTCTTGAGTGTAGATTCCCAGTTCCATGGCCCCACCTGAGGGCGACCACTGGGCTCTGCCTGAGGTCCACTCTCCCTCAGCTGTTTTACTCTCTCCAGAGGGTTAAATGTGTCAGTTGTAGGGTTTGCCTCCATCAGGATTCACTGTCCTTTACCCACAGATGGTTAGTGTCTAAAAATTGTTATTTCATATATTGTGCTTATTTAAAAAAAATTTTTTTTCAGGTGGGAGAGTAAATCTGGTCCATCTCGGCCATACCTGAAAATGAATCCTCATACTCTGTATTATGAGCCGTAGACATACATGCTTCACCAGGGCCACACAGAACTGATTCTATGTGAGGTTGTCCCTGAGCCTAAGGTAGCCACCTATGGGCTGGCCAGGGAACAGTGACTAATGTTTCCAAATTCTTTGTCCCCAGGAGAGGACATTGATGATGAAACATCCCAAATGACAGAGCTAGCAGAGGGATTGGCAGACACAGGTGATGCAAGAACCTAAAAGTCAAGAGGCACAAAGAAAGTGGCAGCCAGAAACCCTGTTTAGGAGAAGCTGTGGGGAAGATGGGAGAAAGGAGTTGGCGGGGGAGCCTAAGTAGAAAGAGAGACAGAAAACAAATGAGAGAAGAGTCATGGGGAAGACAGACTAGAGTACTGTGTTCTAAATGATTTTCCCATTTACTATAAAACATGGCTATACTGATTCTGAGACTGTCCAATACTTCCTTACTTTCTTCTGATTCTTTCTAGTAACGTTCATCACTTGAGGTAAGCTGACCCCAGTTCTTTTTCCAAATGGGTTTAAGACTCATCTGTTGGATCTTTGGTAATGGCAGTTGGTTGAAACATGAGGCAGGGTACCAGGTATGTATACATACTGGTTACCTATTGTGAAATTGTGCAATGAGAGCCATGTAATAGTAGATATAAATAAGTACCTATTGTCAATAAGTAACATTGTCTATATCACCTCTCCATTATTACAAATCAGAAATAACTCTTCCCAAAAAAGAGAGAACGCTATTTCAGAACAAATAAAAGGAAAAAATACTTAAAGCTCATTTATTCTTCGGATGACAGATCAGATGTCCCCTTCGAAACGTGTCATTGTCCCCCACCCCTAGGTCAGATATCCTGTTATACACTCTCAGAAAACTCTGTAGTTTACCTTCATGTGCTTGTCTCAGTTTATAATCATATCTTGTTGTGACTATGTAATTAATACATTTCTCCCCAACTAGATTATAAGCAATAAAGGGTAGGGACTCTTCAACATTTATTGAATTAATGAATGGTTCCTCAATGACATGAGAAAACAAAATTCATGTGACAAAAACTTAGTTTTTACCAAAATCCATTTTGATTTTATCCTGGAGATGCCCAACTTTATTTCTAAGGCTCCCATATAGATGTGGCCATGTGAAAGAATGCAAGTGATATAGGTGGTTTCCAGGCATAATCTATTCAGGCCTCCCACTTGCACTCTCTTCCAAATATTTTCTCCTTTTGAATGATTTGGGTGGTGACCCCTGACTTACTCCACTACTCTCCTTCCCACATGATGAAGATGATGGGACCACAATATAAAAATGAGCCTGGGTATCCAAGTCACCAGGTGGAACGGAGTCACTGCATTGTAAGAAACACCAGCTTTAGACTATTTCATAAATGAGAAACAAACTTATTGTGTTTGAACCAATATACATGTGTGGATCTATTCATTATTGTAACCTAATCTACCTTATTAGAATCCATGTGTATGAAGGTATTAGGAGCTATGAGGATGGAAAACGCATCAAACATGGAGAACAGGAATGCCCTTGCATTAAAAAACACTTGGACTTAGAAATTCGAGATGCCAAGTTTCAAACAATGGCTAGAAAGCAAGTTGTAGACTCTCCATTTTCCAAGGGCTCTAAACATCATTTGGCAAGCTGCTGGTGACTGACTCTAATGATTTCTTGATCTCCTGTACAGCTCCATTATTCTATCTCTATCTACCAGTGTTACTTACAGGAAAATAATTCATCTTTGTTTGTAAAGTGATGCATTGTCATAGCATCTGAGAAATATAGCATCAGACTCTTTGGAATAATTGAGCATTTATTATCCTATTGAATGAAGTTCTAGACTCCATGCCAACAGAGCTCTTGTGAGGCTGACTTCATAAAAATAAAAGACAGGAGATAAAAACACCCACATATATCCCTCAAATATATTTTCAACCTAGCTTTGATAAAATTCCTATGGCTGAACAACATAGGAAAGATATATTCAATCTACCTGTACCCAAAGGATACTTCATCTTTATTTGATGTAACTATAGAGTAAAATAAATTAGCATGCTCTGCTGTGGGAAGCAGAAGGCAGGTTCAGCCATTATTTATTCTTAGCATGTAAATGATGAAATACCCATGTATATGGTCTTTCAAAAAAATACACAACAGCAAAAAGAGCTTTCTAACTCAAAACTCTTGGAATGTTCTGTCCTTCACATTTGTTACCATACATAAATGTAATTTAATTCACCTATCCATTTTTCAGACCATAAAAAATCTTGGTAGGGGAAATAATCTTTTTTTTTTTAAATATGTGTTTTACATCAACAAATATCTGTAACACAGTCAGCAAATATCTCTAAGCACATCATACTATCAACCTCAATGGTAAACATAGGACATTGTTCCTGCCTTCACATAGTTTACAATCCTGTTTCAGAAATGAGTTGAGGGTCTAAGAAGGGCCAAGCAATGTTATATTTGCAAATCAGAATTAAGTATCAAAAGAGTTATATAAGAATTCAAAGGAAGGAGAGATCATTTCTGACCCAACTGAAAAATTAGTTGGAAAGAGAACATCATAAAGGAGTTGGGATTTGAGATGGACTTTGACTTTGGATAGACTATTTTACTGGTTAATGAAGTTTCACTGCACGTAACAGAAAATCTAAATAAAGCAGCTTAAACAGGATAGTTTTCTTCCCTCCTCCCCACATGGAACATTATGGAGATAGGTAACCCAGGACTGGCCCAGTAGTTTAAGAATGTCAGGACCAAGATTGATGCTCTTGGTCTGCCCTTCATAGTCACAGTACTGCAACTCTAGCCATCTCTTCTACAGAAATGGATGGAGGGGGTCAATGGGTACAAACTTCCAGTTATAAAAAAGGAATTGAGATGTAATATACAGCATGGTGACTATGGTTAACAATACCATATTGCGTATCTGAGAGTTGCTAAGAGAGTGGGGTCTTAAGAGTTCTCATCACAGGAAAAAATATCTGTAAATACATATGGTGACAAATGTTAACTAGATCTATTGTGATCATTTCACAGTATATACAAATATTGAATCATTGTTTCACACCTGAAACTAATATAATGCTGCGTGTCAATTATGCCTCAATTTTTAAAAATACAATTTGGCTTTTCTATTATTTGCTGCTTTCTAGATATCTAATTATTGCCCACTTAACTTGTTAAGGAAAGATAGGACACTTAGTAAACAACAACAACAAAACAAAAAACAAACCCTCTGCTATCTGAAATAATTTGCAGTTTCTCCAGTTAGAATACCTTTTGATCTCAGCATAAAGCAAATATGTGCGGCTTGGATATTGAGGGAGATGAATGATTACTTAATATATTTTAATGGCTCTCTGGTTGGCAACCTCACATAGATGCTTTCAAAACTCGAGCATTGGCAGGCATGGAGAATGAGCTCTAGGTCATGGCAAATCAAAGTCAGAGCTGAATTTCTTTGATTTGTAGTCTTTTGACACTTGGAGAAGTTACTGCAGCAACAGATTACGTCACTTGAAGTTCAGAAGAGCATTGGAAGATGTCAGAGGAAATGAGTAATTCTTACCTAGGGATGTCAAACAGGTAGCCAACGCCTCTTACCAGAAAGTGACAGTGGTAACTACGTCACCTATTATTTCTGTCTTTTATTAAGAAAACATATATGGTTATAGCATTTGCTTTCAATGAACATGCATAAGGCAACCCATAAGAATCGTATTTTAAGTTCTCCTGTGAACTCTTTGAAAGCATACTTTAACTAAAATCTGGACATTCTTCCTATTTAAAAAAAATGGCAACCAATCTTTTTTTGTTTTTGGCTCTGTAGTGATTTACCTTTTCTTTTTAATTTTAAAGATTTTATTTAAAGATTTTATTTATTTATTTGAGAGAGAGAGAACATGGGTGAGAGGAAGAGGGGGAGAGAATCTGAAGCAGACTCCACACTGAGCAGAGAGCCTGAGGTGGGACTCGATCCCACAGCCAGGAGATCGCAACCTGAGCTGAAACCAATCTTTCACTTAACCAACTGAGGTACCCAGGTGCCCCGTGACTTACCTTTCAGAAACCAGTTTGACTACCAATACATATGCTATAAGTTTAATGCGTCAGACAGTTATTTAAGGGATGGAAATAATTATGCAAACATTCTTAGAAAGATAAGGTGAATTAGGATAATTTTCATAAAATTATAGTCATCGATTTTCACCAAAATATATTTAAGGTAACTAAAGATGTAATATTTATAAGGCTATCCTAAAAGTCTTAAACACAGAGTTACTCAAGGTGATACATATGTATGTATAACCATTATACATACATACACATTTATATACTTAACACATTTAGAAAAGAAAATTTGTTTTAAAAATAGGTTGCCTTTATCTCTGTGACTATGTTTTTCTTAAATTCACATAGGTTCAAAGCCAATGAGGCTTTTTTTAATCTCTCATTTTGTTATGCAATTGTACTTTGTTTTTAAAATTTTAAAATCCATCACTCACAGGTTGATCTCAAATGGAAAATAGAAATTCAGCTTCCTTGGAAAAGTTGGAACACTGCAGAGAGCAGGATATTTCTGGAGGCCACTAAGCAATTGCTTCATTAACACCTCAAGCAGAACATCAGTAACTCTGGTCACTAATTGCATGTTTTGTCATGCCCAATTTTCATCCCAGGGAGGAAAATTTTAAACTCCTGTATATTTTTTAAGAAATTAAGTCCTGGCTTGTCCTAGTTTCTAGGACCAGGACCATGATTTGTTATGTCTAGAGCTATTTGTAGCCCTCTGCAGTATGTCAGCATTGCCTCTGTGGAAAAATAAGGACACCTGTTGAAAAATACCCTTCCAGATCTTCATTTAGGCCAACTAGTAAATACAGAAAGGGGGAAAAATAGTTTCCAGGTTCTAAGTCTATGAACAATATGTATTATGTTTTTTCCCCCAACAAAGCCATTTTTCCTACTGCCAACCTGCCACCTCAAAGATGGGGTTGGGTCTCCCTTCCACATATGTTCCACCTGACCTGTGCAGGTTTGGGCTGGAATTGTCTGCTAACCTGCCTCTGCATATGCCTGGCACTTAGTACAAGTCAGTGATTGATCTTTCAGTTACTATATTTCATTTGTTCTGATACGTACATTTTTACACCACCGACATGTCTTATAATCAATGATGTCCTATCATTATTGTTGATCTGAGGACATGACTGTCATTGAAACAGTTATTTATGCTGAGCAGTGGAATATAATCTGATTTTAGGGAAGCATTTATTCATTATTTGAGGAAAACCCACAATTCTCTATGTTCTTGCAAAGCCCTTCCTTTATGGTCTCACTCCTCCCATGGTTGGTCCACCCACAGCAGCATGGTCATCACCGGGGCCCTTGTTAGAAATGCACACTCTCGGGCTCCATGCCTGACCTACTAAATCAGAATCTTCATTTGAAAGAGATCTGACTACATGGGCTCCTTAAAGTTTGAAAAGCATCCCTTTATGGGACCTAAGAAAGGATGATGCTTGCAAGCAATTGGAGCTTTGTGACATTGTTGTCACGGTCATGTGCAAAAGAGAATTCTCTCTTTCACAAGCCAAGGGCTGTGGCTGAAGGCAAGGATAGGAGCCGAGGCCCCAGCATACCAAAAAGAAAAAGAACAAACTAGGGCTGTATGAGGGATTCATGTAGGCAACACGTCTGCTCTTAATGCAACACCAGTACATTAGCTGGAAGTCGTTTTTCTTTTTCAGTGATATTTAAATTAATGTTGTGTCTTCCAACCCCCATGACTTCATGCATTCAGGGACACATGGCATTTCTTTCCTCTGTAAGGTCAGCGGGGAACAGGGACAGAGGCCGGACCTAGCACCTGGATCTATCCTTAGAACCCAGGGCAGCCTCAGCAAACACACAAGCCTATTTCTAGGAGGGAGAGGGATTTACACTTCTTAACACTTTTTCTTCCTTTGAAACATAGATGGTAAACATTCTTGAGATTTATTGTTCTGAATCACAAAGTCCTGTGAACCAGGTGAAATAGGTGGGAAATATAAACTGGAATCAGGAGAAACAATAAATAAAATGAGATTTATACAGGGATGTCAGGGTGGCTCAATTGGTTAAGCATCTGCCTTCTGCTCAGATCATGATCTCAGGGTCCTGGGATCAAGACCTGCAATCAGGCTCTGAGCTCAGCATGGAGTCTCCTTGTTGTCTTCTTTGCCCTCCCTACCACCCATGCTTTCTCTCTCTCTCTCTCTCATATAAATAAAAAAAAAAAAAAGTTTAAAGATATGATTTTTATAAGTTCAGCATATAAACTTAAACAGAGTATCAGATGGGGAGTTCGGAAACTGTTTCAATTCCAGGCCCAGGATCTTTATGCAAATACCTCTCTACCTGCCTGCGCTCAGCTTCCTTGTCCTTCCTTGTCCTTCAGAGCCTGGACCACATGAATTCCTTTCAGGTTAAGTCCCTAGGATATTTCTTTTTTCTGGCCTTCTAAAGACCCTATGGTCCATTCTCATCTCTTTTTTTTTTTTTTTTTTTTAATGTTTGCTTGTATACAAAATGAATTTTAAGTGAGTTAAAAAGATAACGATCATGTTTTTGTCCACAGTATGTTCATTAACACGGACAAGCATGCCAGGCATCTAACTGAACATTATATATATAATTGAGTTGAAAAACTTAAAGACCTACGCGGAAAATATGGCCATCTTTTGCTGTTCAATCCTAGCATATTATTTAGATTTAAGAGTTTCTTTTTTTCTTTTTTTTTTTTTTTTAAGATTTATTTACTTATTTGACAGACAGATCACAAGTAGGCAGAGAGGCAGGCAGAGAGAGAGGAGGAAGCAGGCTCCCTGCTGAGAAGAGCTCGATTCGGGGCTGGATCCCGGGATCCTGGGATCACAACCCGAGCTGAAGGCAGAAGCTTAACCCACTGAACCACCCAGGCACCCCTAGATTTAAGAATTTCTGATTCTGACACTGAAGATGTTCTCCATCTTTATACTTTAAGATACCTTCTTCTTTTTCTCTCTTTTAACTCTTTACAGACTGTGGCAAATAATGACAACTTTATCTCAAGACTTTTCAAAAGATAACATAGTCCATTTATGCTCATAAAGATGAAGGATAGCTGGGAAAAGGACTGAAAAAATTAACAGAATTGAGCTTAGGTTTCAATCAGATGAACACGGTGATACTCCACAAAAGAACAGCTCTACAGGTACTGGTCAGAACTTGAATTCATAGCTCTGCTTTACTTGCTACTTAAAAATGTTTTCTGATCATTTAAAGAAATGACTTAAGTTTCATCTGTTCTGTGAATAAAATGTTTTTTGGTATGTTGGCTGGGCTAGAACTGATATGAAAGGGAGTGAAAAACATCCAGCTGAAATGAAACAGACAGCAAGCAGAATCTCTTTTGACGCCCAAATTTGGCTTTGGTTCCGTGCTCCCATTTCTGGTTTTGATTAGAGTCCAAAGGTGCCGTTTTATTCTTTTCCAGATGTGATTGCCATACATGTGTTTGGAGCGCTCAAATGAAGTCTAAAGTAAAAGGTGTTCCAGGATTGGGTTAAAAGCCCCATCTTAGCTGATTTTTGTCCTCACCTTCTTAGAAATTGGTTATTGAAGCTCTGGTTTGACATTACCTATTATTCATGATTTAATATATGTAGAATACCATCTGTTTCCAAACAAATATAAATTCATATTCATTTTGGTCTTCATAAAAAGAGTAAGATTTTTGGAATAGGTGAATCCTCAAAAAACACTGAAGGGGTACATAGTAATTAGAGTATTTTATCTTTTTTTCTTCTTTTCTTTATGCTACTTGTTCATCTGGATTTTTTTCCCTCACCTTACTGTTTTATATGAAAAAATTTTTTATTGGCTTCTTACTTTAGTTTTTTCATTTACTGGGTTTATATTTCTTATTTCTTTGTTGACTAGATTATCTAAATTTCTATTGCATGGGCCTGAATGCAAAGAATCATTGCTGCATTAGCTATCTTCTTTTGGAAAAGTCCCTCCTTGAAGCATACTTCAGATACAAACTCTGCCAAAATTTTCAAGAAAGACATCTGCAGAGAGGGTAGAAAGGCCAGAGTAGCAACACGAGAAAGAATCTTAAAGATCAAATCATCCAGAAATTGCAAAATAGGACCCTTAGGCCCACACATTAGTTTGCTTACCAGTTTTACCAAAATATAATTCACATATCTTAAAATCCACTTGACACGTTATTTTCTTCAATGGATTTAGTTTTGACATGTATAAAAATCAAAATTTTTGCTTTATCTAGGAAAACTAAAGCACTTAGGAACACAGGATCCAAATATGCATAAGGATAAAATTGGTTGGAGTGGAGCACGTTGTTTTCTTCAGATGGGTCATAAATTCTGCACTTTGACAGTTTCCTCTCTACCTTACTGTCTTGTACTTAGCAGATTTCATCTGTTGAGACATCATTAGGATCCTGTAGGCATTTTGTCTGTGATAACTGGTTTAATCCAATCCCTGTTCAGTAAATCAATACACTTAAGCCCAGAGGAGTGAAAAGTGTTGCCCATGTAAATTAAAAACAATTTATCCACCAGGCACCGACCATATGTTACTTTAGAAATATTTCGTAAAGCAGACTTCAGTTGTAATTCTTAGTGACTCAAACAGAATTCATATGACAATGTTTCTATGTCACTAAACTGCTTCATGAATGACTGATATATTTCGATCTGCAGTTTTTTAAAAAACACTGCCCGTAATGATGTCTTGTATTTGAATTCATTGCAAGGGATCCTTAAAACATTCTGATAAACTTCAGTTTTAAGGAGGAATTCAGGGTCAAAGGTAAGTGGTAAATGTATAATAATAACAATAATAAGAACAATAAAGGCCAATATTTATTTAGTATCTACTTTGTGTAAAACAGCACTATGAGGTGCACACAAGAGAAAGGACTTGAAAAGAGTGACAAGATGGGACAAAGAGTTAGCCTGCCATCACTGAGTAATTTTATTTTAGGGTGTTGACCAAAAAGAGATTTTCATTTGTTTTGAATTAACATGAAAATTAAAGACCCTAGAACTGTGCTGTCCACTATCTTAGCCCCTTGACAGATGGAGCTATTTAAATTTCTAGTTAAAGTAATCAAAATAAAAAATTTAAAAATTCATTTTCTTTGTCACAGTGGCCACATCTCAAATACAAGTCATGTGAGGCTAGCTGCTACCATATGGACAATCGAGATGTAGAACTTTTCCATTATCACAGAGAGTTCTTTGGGGCAGCACCACTTTTGAATAATATAGTATCTTTTGAGGAATTTGAGTTCATGTTTGAACAAAAACTGAAACTGCCACATGCCAAATGCATACAAATCAACACACGTATATTGTATAGCTCTTTATAAAATGCAAGAAGGAGTAGTGGTTATCAGCCAGCCAACATTTACTTCCTTTAGAGAAGTTTACAAGTTAGCTAATGTGCACTAAATGAGTTGGGTGTGGAGTTACCTTAAATTGGTTTTTGTTAAGCTGATATTTCAAACTTCAATTGTTTGAAATGATTGGCTAGCATTAATGTCAAGTGATTCTCATTTCATGAATAAATGAGGAGTAATTAGGGCAAAGGCAAGTGTAGATAACATTTATAGGATTTACCGGAAAGCTTAAGTAAATATATAAGCTGCAAGACAATGCAAGCCTCTGTATCCACCAAAACAATGAATTTCTTGCAGCAGTTTCGAAAGCAAAAGAAAATGCGGCGGGTAGACACACACCAGTCTTAATGTGATTTTCAAATACCCCTTGGCCTGTTAGAGAACACACTAGCTGGTGCTAAAGACAGAAATTGAATAAAGGATTTTATAACTACTAGAATTGATCTACCCAAGACAAATGACACAAGATAACTGATCCAATCCCCTTCTTGTCCCTATACTGTGTTATCCTGATTTGGGGAGGATGGGCTAGAAACAATTTAATTCTGCAGAGTTTCTCTGGCTCAGACTTCAGATGCAAAGCCCCCTGTCTCTCCATCTTTATCCAAACCCAGCTGGAACCCACAAGCCCCCAGACCAATGCTTTTCTGCTTTTCTGACTATAACTCACAGTAAAAGGGACATTTTACACTGGGATCCTGCAAACACACCTGAAGTAGAAGTTTCCCAAATAATACTTCTTCTTGCTACTGGATGCCCTCTAATATTTTCTGTTTATTATAGTCTATGTCATTGTTTTGAAATGCTGGTGGGACCCACTAAATTGCTTTTATGACCTACTAATGGGTTGCAAGCTGCAGTTTGAAAAAATATTGCTTTGGGCAATACTAGAATCATCTTTATCCATTCCTGAATATGAAACCTCCTTGAAAATTGGCTAAAATATGCATAAACATGATAGCTCATGCAGATACGTTGATCTTTCTGAAACATGGATGGAAATACTTTCTGGCTTCTGCACTTTTGACCTGAGCTTCTCTGATGATTTGTTGGCACTGATGTTTCCACTTGCCAGAAGTTCAAAAGCGCTTCTCAAATCGGGCTAGTTAATGTTTCCACTTGCCAGAAGCAAGTTCAAAGGCCTTTCTCAAACTAGCTCATTATGACTTGGAAGATAAATGGGTTCACCTTTTGTAGAGAGCTTTTACCATGAATTATTTTTCCTGCTTTTTATAATCTCTTTCAGCACAAATGTGGTAAACTTGTAAAAACAAAAGCTGACTCCCTAGAGGCAAGAAAAACGTAACCATCAGAAAGATTCTATAGAATCTGATGCAAGGAAAGTGTCCTATCTGAACAATTCAAGAGCTTTTTGTAACAATTTATATTCAGATCTCGGTTAAAAAAACAAGAAGCCAATAATACTTTACATTAGGGAGAAGGCAATATTGAAGAGATTAATTTCATTAACCTCCACTGAATAGGGTGATGTGGTTTTTCTAGTTAACTGAATTTACATCATTTCAAAAGGTTGTCTTGGTTTGCACTCTGTTGGGAATATATGGCCAAGAGAGCCAGACATAAGGATCATGGAGATATTTCACGGGAGGGCAAACTAATATGTCTATGGCTCTCCCAAATATCTAATCAATTCAGAACAAAGAATAAGAAAGGTATATCTCACTTAAAAAAATTCAAATGTAAGAATTGTCTGAGTTATTCAGCAAATACACAATGCATACCTACTCCATTCCAAGCACATTGCTGAGTGCTTTTTATATGGATGGTGGTGACCATGCAATTGAAGATAGATACAACTAACAGGTATTAAACTTCCCTAGGTCCTAGGCCATAAACACATGCAAATATTAAATAAGTTAAATCTTAGGAAGGGCGGCCATCATTATTCCATCTTACTGATGAGGAAATTGAAGCACAGAAAGGTTCTGTAACTTGTCAAAGTTACACAGTAGTAAATAAAGAAACTGGAAGTAGACCTAAATTTCTGACTTTAGAGACCAACCTTCTCACTAGCACACTACCTATTATCTACGTAATCCTTATAATAGTCCTCTAAGACAAAGGCAAAAGGCTAAAAGCCTATGTTTATCATTCTATGTGGAAGGAAACTGAGGCTTAGAGAGGACGTGGGCCTGGAATATTGTTATGAAACTCCTAAGCAGGGGGAGCCGGTGTGCCTCAGTCTGTTAGGTCTCTGACTTTGGCTCAGGTCATGATCTCAGGGTCCCAAGATTGACCCCAAAGTAGGGCTCCATGGTTAGTAAGGGAGTCTGCTTGTTCCTCTGCCACTGCCCCTCCCCCTGCTCATGCTCTCTCTGTCTCTCTCAAATAAGTTAAAAAAATCTTTAAAAAACAAAACAAAACAAAACAAAAAACAAAACAAAGTTCCTAAGTAGGTTAGCTGGAAATTAAACCAAGGTCTTCTGATATTAATCCTCCTCATTGTCACATAAATACACCCCGGTGTGTATGTGTATACATATGTGTGCATATATATATATTTATAGTAAATCTATGTAGTGTATATTTATTCAGTGGCAGAACACAAAAGAAACCTAAAGACACCCAAATAATTGGACAAATGTAATGTTTCCCTCTATAACTGACAAACTTGGTAATTCTGTTTTTGTATCTTTTTCCTATGATATAGTTTCATTAATTTCTGAGGTAGGGCTTTTTGGAGTCACAAAAACGAACATTTCTCTGTTTTTTATCTTAATATCTTATAACCAAAATTCTGACACACTGTTTATCATACCCAGGCTATGGAAATCAAATACACTTTTAAATATTTTTGAGGAACAAAATAAAGAACAGAGTTGTCCTTACGACGGTTTTATCGAAATTCAGTTCTCAGTGAGGCTACTCTGATTTAAATGATCCTCTCTCTACAATTCAGAATAATAAAAGCAAACATTTGTTTTTCATCTTTTATACCCTGCATGTACCTGACACCCATGACATTGAATATATTGCTCTTCACTTAGAACTATTTGTCCTAAGGGAGCAGCCGTGGCCAAATCCAACATACAGATCTGAATGCACTCCAGTCAAGTAATAAGGAACATTTTGTTTCTAGAGGTTTACTGTGAAATGGAATGAACTTGTATAAAAGGACTAAGAACACAAAGGTATAGATAACCCCCTTTCTCACCCTTAAATATTTTCTGAAAGAAAAGGCTGTTTCTAGTCAAGGCAATTTCCCTCCTTTCACTCTATCGCCATTTTAAAAAAATTTTTATTAACATATAATGTATTATTAGCTCCAGGGATACAGGTCTGTGAATTGCCAGGTTTACACACTTCACAGCACTCACCATAGCACATACCTTCCCCAATGTTCATAACCCTACCTCCCTCTCCCTACTCCCCCTGCCCAGCCCTCAGTTTGTTTTGTGAGATTAAGAGTCTCTTATGGCTTGCCTTCCTCCCGATCCCATCTTGTTTCATTTTTTCTGTATCGCCAAATTTTTGCCTTCAGTCTTTGTCTTAGATTTTCCTAAAACTCCCTTGCTTCACATTGGCCTTAAACTTGAACTGCAACAGCAATTGGGCTTGCAGAAATGACTGGTATACTGAAAAGAAGCCCATGAAATTTCCCACTGCTTGCCTGAGGGCCAAATGCTAACATTTTTGCTGAGAAGTTTTTTCTACTTTCGGTGAGGATAAAGGGAAAAATGATGTGCCATGATTCGTGATTTGTTTTTCTGCCTAGGAACGTTCGGCAAAGGAAAGCTCTACTAACTCCCTGTTTACCACCTCCCCTTAAGGTCAGTGTCCTTTAGTGAGAGGCCAGAGGAAAGTCTGATCTCTTGGCCATCTTTTATCTGCCTGCAGAACCACTTTCCCTTTGCTGAAACTTCAACTCTGTAAAGTAACCACGGGTCTTTCCTCAGTTCAAAAAGATTTGAAGCAGGTCCAGTTCTCCTTGTGGTGGAGCTGTGTCCAGAGCAGGAACACAGGGAAGATTGCTAACTCAGTAGCTGGCAAGTCTAGATTGCTCCCCCAGTATGAATTAGACTGACTCTCTAGGTGGGAACACAGAGGTAGTTTGGATATCCCATTCAAACAAGGAGCTGAACTCACAAGGAAGTCCAGCCATTTGTAAAACTAAATTGATTAATCTGGTATTGGTCAAAAAAAACATCTTTCACCTTCTCGCCCTTCCTTCCTTCAAGTCAATATCAGAAGCAGGGCAGAATATGACTAAGGAGAGAAACTGGTCAATATAAAGTCAAGAGGACAAGATAATAAAATACTAGACATTAATTTTATAATAGAGCTTTGACATTATCTTTTAGGAGTTTTGGTTAACCTTTTAGCATTTTAACTTCATAAGCACAATCATAGCAATGGTCTTCCGAGTTGAAATAACTAGGTTGTTTTTCTTTCCCCAGAAATACAGCAAATAAAATACTGGCAAATCAGAAACATATGTCAATACAGCTGGCCATCTTTTAAATAATTAAATGCAAACCTGTTGAGTAAACATTAAAAGTTCAGTGATGTGACACCAAGCTACCCTAGACTTAAATGAAGTTAGAGACTAGTGTACATAATAAAATGTGTCATTATTTGTCAAAACAAACAAGGGGAAAGTTAAAATACCATATAACCCCCAAAATGTATTATCCTCTAAAATAAAATAACTTCTCCTTTTACTCTGTACTCTGTAGAAGAATGAAATGTGCAAAAAAGGGCTCTCTAATATCAATAGTAAATGAAAAAAGTTGCACAACAGTATGCATAATGTTTGTTTATATCTTTAAGGCAGTATACATGTTTGAAAAACTATAAACTGTGCCTAGGATTCTTCACCACACATGTCTCCCTTCACATCCTCTTGGCTTCACCCCATCTCTTGCTCTAGGAACTGCTGGAGGGAGATCCCCAGAAGCAGTTTATAAGGCTTCTTATAGGGTGATCCTGAGAGATCCAGCAGTGAGCAACATGTAGCTGCCCTCAGCTAGATAATACCCTTGGGTTAGAAATCTCTCCTTTCCAGCTTCACTCCCTTATCCTCATTCCTGTCCCATGGATTGCAGTCTTCAATCAAGTAGAATGCATGAGCCTCTAAGACACAGGCGTGTGCGTGCGCACACACACACACACACACATACACACACAGCTTTAACAGTGGCCCTCTAGGCATGTTGAATCAGGCTTGCATACCTGGAATAAACCTCACATGGTTGTGGCACATAATTCTTTTTATACATTGTTAGATTTGACTTCCTAGTATGCATTGTTGAGGATTTTTGCTCTTATGTTCATGATAAATATTGGTCTGTGGTTTCCCTTTTTGTGATGTCTTTGTCTGGTTTAGGTATTAGGGTAATTGGCCTTTGAATGAAAAATATTCCCTCTACTTCTATTTTTTGCAAACACTGTAAATGTAAAGAACTGGTATAATTTCTTCCTTGAATGTTTGATATAATTCACCAGTGAACCAGTTTGGGCTGGTACTTTCTATTCTTTGAAGGTCATTAATTAATGATTCAGTTTCTTTAATGGATATGGGCCTATTCAAATTGTCTATTTCTTCTTCTGTAAGTTTGGGTAGATTGTGTCTTTTAAGGAATCGGTCCATCTGATCTAGCTTATCAGATTTGTGGGCATAGAGTTGTTCATAATATTCCTTTTAATCCTTTTACTGTCCATGGAATCCATAGTGATGGCCCCTCTTTCATTTCTTTCATTAGCAATATGTGTCCTCTTTTTTTTTTTTTTTTTTCCTTAGCTTGACTAGCAGCTTACCAGTTGTACCGGTCTTCTCAAGGAACCAACTTCTGGTTTTGATTTTTCTCAATTGATTTCCTGCTTTAAATTTAATTAGAGATGTCTGCTCTAATTTTTCTTATTCTTTTCTTTTGCTACTTTGGGATTAATTTGCTCTTCCCTTTCTAGTTTCCAAAGGATGGAAACCTGGTTTATTGGTTTTAGATCTTTCTTCTTTTGTAATATGTATTCTATACATTGCTATGAATTTCCCTCCATGCACTGTTTTGCTGCCACACAAATTTTGATAAGTGTTATGTTCATTTTAATTTAGCAAAAAATATTTTAAAAATTTCTCTTGCAATTTCTCCTTTGACCTGTGTATTATTTTAAAGTGTGTTGTTTAATTTCCAAGTATTTTGATATTCTTCCAGCTGTCTTTCTGTTATTGATCTAGTTTAATTCTAATAGAGTCTGAAAGCAGACATTATATAATTTCCAATCTTTCAGATTTGTTAAGGTATATTTTATGACCCAAATTGTGGTCTATCTTGGCCAAAGTTTCCTGTGAGTATGAGAAAAATGTGTGTTCTGCTGTTGTTCTATGAAATAATCAATAGATGTCAATTATATCTAGTCTATAGTTGGTGGTGTTGAGTTCAACTGTGTCTTCATTGATAAGTCTGTCTCCTAGATCTGTGCATTGTTGATAGAGGGGTCTTAATGTATCCATCGTGGAAATGGATTCATTTATTTTATTTTCTACTTCTATTAGTTTTTGCCCAACATATTTTGAGCCTGCTGATAAGTCTGTTTTTCAGTATAGACACATCAAGAATCATTATGTCTTCTTAGGGAATTAAGACAATCATCACGTAGACTCTCTTTATCTCTGATAATTTCATGCAGAGCAGATATCAGAGAAAAGGAAGTTAGCATAGCTACTCCTGGTTTATTCTGATTAGTGTTACCATGATATGTGTATCTCCATCCATTTACCTTTAACCTAATTTAATCTAATGTATATTTAAAGTGGGCTTCTTACAGTCAACATATAGGTAGGTATGGCATTTTGATCCATTCTTACAATATCTATCTTTTAATTAGTGTACTTAGATGTTTGAAGTGATTACTGATATAGTTGTATAAACAGCATATTTATTACTCTTTTCTATTTGATGCTCTTATTCTTTTTTCCTATTTTTGTTTTCTACTCTTCTGCCTTTTGTGATTTTGAGTATTTTATGATTCCATTTTCTTGTCTCAGTGAAACAATTATATTTCTTTCTTTTACTTTTGCTTAGTGACCTAGAGTTTCAGTACATATTCACATCTAATTCAAGTCCACTTTCAAACAACTTCATGGATAATGCAACTATGTTACAATAACAAAATAATCCTATTTCCTCCTTCTCCTCCCTTGTATCATTGCTGTCATTCATTTCACTTATACATAAATAAACACATTATATATACAAGTAGGCATAATTAATTGACTATAGTGGTGCTCTTATTATTAAAAAATGATTAAGTCAATTAAGAGTAAGAAAAATTTAAAAATATAATAAAGAGTAAATAAAACTTTTTGTTTCAGTTTCACTTATTCTTTCTCTGATGTTCTTCCTTTCTTCATGTAGTTCTGAGTTTCTGACCCAGCTCATTTTCCTTTTCTCTGAAGAACTTCTTTTATTATTTATTGCAAGGCAGGTCTACTAGCAACTAATTATCTCTACGTCTTAATAAAGTTTTCTTTATTTATTAGAAAGAGAGTGTGCATGTGAGTGGGAGGTTTGGGGGGAGAGAGAATCTCAGGCAGACTCCCCGCTGAGCAGAGAGACCAGTACTGGGCTCAATCTCATGACCCAGAGATCACAGTCTGTTTGGAAAACTTATAAACAATAAAAGAAATAATTGTTTTCCATTCTGGAATGTAAGGAACATGGAAGTCATTATTCTCTTCAAGCAAATAAAAATCTGAACAAACTGAAAAATCAACTACTCTTTTTACACCTGTCAGAGAAGGAAGGTTACAGGAGAAACAGCTGCCCACAAATTTGGAAAGTCAGATGAGTACAAATAATTACAACTTACTGAAGCAGAAACCTATGAGCAGATGCCTCCACTGGAAACCAATACCAGGATAGAAAAAACCAAACTTCAGTTGATCTATAGATGAAAGCTCCATGTGGACAATTCTGAGAGTTAAGAACTCCAGTAGAACCACATTACTTACTTATAGTGAAGCAAAGATAAAAATTAAATTTGGCTTCTCCTCAGAAACCATGCCAGCATGAAAGAAGTAGAATGAAAAATTGAAGGTATTGAGAAGCAAAAAGTAACACCAATGTGGGATTCTGTACACTGTGGAATTATCGTTCAGAAGTGAAGGAGAAATAACAGACCCTCTGACAAACAAAAACTGAGGTAACTAGTGGCACCTGGGTGGCACAGTTGGTTAAGTATCTGACTCTTGATTTTGGATCCCGTCATGATCTCAGGGTCCTGAGATCGAGCTCCGCCTTTGGCCCAGGGCTCAGCGGGGAGTCTGCGTGGGATTTTCTTTCTCCCTCTGTCCCTTCCCCCATTTGTGTACTCTCTCTCTCTCTGTCTCTGTCTCTCTAAAAAATAAATTAAAAAAAAAATTATTTCCCCCTGTTCATCTCACATACCTCTAGAAAAAAGTCTTCTGGCTGCCTGGACTAGTATACATACAAGTGTATTGGGACCATCTCTCAGGTCAAAATGAGTCACTAAATATCTGGTAAAAGTTTCCTTCTAAGTTAAGCATCAGTAACACATGAAACAATCCTCCCTGCTATCAGCTTAGGGGAGGGAAAGCACCTACCACCCTATGTGCTAATAAAAGAAAATAAAGGTGTTTACTGTTTTGAAAGTCTCTTACAGTCCAGTGAATGACCTACACTGATTTTCCACCCAGGTGTAATCTGTCCCTTGAGTCTAGATAGCTAAATAAGTGAAAAGGCTCCATACATTCCAGAAATTGTCATCATCATCTTTGACTTGGTAAACTGCTAAATACCATTTTTTAAAACCTGAAATGAGCTAACCATTAAGCGACACTCAGGTGTTAGTTCCATTTTATAAACAATACTTCTTTTTAACATAATTGCTCAAGTTTCAAGTTGTTAGATTAAGCAAACAAAAATATAGGATTACTCAGTTAAATCCGAATTCCAGTGAAACAATAAAAACTTTTTTAGTATAAGTTCCAATGTAGTGTTCAGGACAAACTTATACTTAAAAAATATAATTTTTTTTTCTCTCTGAAATTCTAATTTAACCGGATGTCCTGTATTTAATCTTGCAACCCTACTCAAATTACACATATGATAGGTAAATGTTTGGGGAATTGATGCTCTTTGTTTTGTTTAGATGAAGAGTTTGATTCTATTTGTGTTAAGATTTTTGATGAAAGCGTCAGCTAAATTATGTGGAGGCCACAGAAATGAGTCAGAATTCTAGCAGGAAGAACTTTGCTTTGGTTTAAGGAGAGCCATTTTGACTCAGCACAGACTCAATTTTGGATACCTTAAAATAGACATTTTTTCTCAATATAACTTTTTCAAGCTCCAAGATCCTCTCAGATATAATTGACTATAAACTGTAACTTGTCTCAGTGAAACAATTATATTAGGTATAAAGACCAAGGTATACCTTAGGTATAAAGACCAAGACTTTTGAACAATGAAGAAAACTAGACTGAACCTTTATGAAAACTTAGACTGTCGGCACAGATAATTTACTTGTTACATCTCAGAGAAGCGAATCACTGAAGGAACAGAAAGCATCGTCTAGTAGAAAATTTGTTTGTAGATGTTGACTCTGAGAGAAGCGTTTGAGAGAGATATTCTTAGTATTTAAAAAAATACTTTTGAATTTAGATTTTCATTTGAAAATTTTCCATTTGAGAGTAGATCTTCTGCCAGATGGCAGGGCTTTATCTTTGGTACCTCTGAATTGTCCCCAGTACCTTGCAAAGCAGGGGCTCAGTACATACTTTTCAACCCAGAGATTAAAAGCTAAAGTTTGTATGGAAGGAAGCATTTGCTCTTAACCACAATGTCTCCCTGTGGGCCATCATAGCAGATCTTCCAGCAAAAAAAATGGAGAGTTTGCTCTCCTGTTCCTGGAGACTAAGGAGCTGTCAGATCATCTCTGTGCTTCTTCTGCTGGTGTGTCCCAAGTTTTATTTTCTTCTCAGTGATGTCACCTCAACAGTCTTGTTTTTCTGGTTCTTCTCTGAACACTTTGATATCCTCCTGCCTTCCTCTAGCTGCTTCCAGCACCCATTATGTTCCCTTTGCCTTACTGATTTATCACACCCATTTCCTGCATGTGTTCCCAGAGTATGTTTGCTCCATGAGAGGGATTTCCTTGTAGACAGTTCTGCCCAGAATATGTGATGCAATGCAGACAACAGAGAGAGAATCTGTTCAACTGGACACATATCTTTTTCCCCTCACCGAACCTTCAACTAAACATTTATCACTAAGCTGTGTTTCTTAACATGCTCAACACACTTTGTCAGTAACTGCACTGGTCAAAGTAAGACAGGCTTTCTTGAATTTTATGATTACAAAAGAGTACTTTGTCAGCTCATGTTTAAAAAGATTTTATTTATTTATTTATTTATTTATTTATTTGAGGGCGGGGGGGAGGGAGTACAAGCAGGGGGAGGGGCACAGGGGAGGGAGAAGCAGGTTCCTGGCTGAGCAGGGATCCCCATGCAGGGCTTGATCTCAGGACCCTGAGATCATGACCTGAGCCAAATGGAAAGCAGATGCCTAACAACTGAGCCACCCAGGTGCCCCTGTCAGTTCATTTTTTAAAAGACATTTCCTTGTTTCTTTCTCCTACCATCTCTGTCCTTAAAGCACCAGTCTCTGAGGCGCTTGGGTGGCTCAGTGGGTTAAGTTGCTGCCTTTGGCTCCAGTCATGATCTCAAGGTCCTGGAATCAAGTCCCGCATCGGGCTCTCTGCTGGGCGGGGAGGCTGCTTCCCTCTCTCTCTCTCTGCCTGCCTCTCTGTCTACTGTGATCTCTCTGTGTCAAATAAATAAATAAAATCTTAAAAAAAAAAAAAAGCACCAGTCTGTAATCCCACCTCCCAATTAAAAATATTATTTACATTTTGGAATATGTAAGGCAAATGCACATTATAAAATGCAAAAGGTACAGATGATTTGAACAGAAAGTAAGTACCCCACCCTCCTTTCCAGCCACTATGCAACTTACCTGGAAAACACTTGTTAGTATGAGAATTTCTTCGTGGATGAGGTACACTTACACAAGTATATATATTAATTGGAAAAGTTGTGGACTTTATTATTTTTTTTTAAGAGAGAGAGAGAGTATGTGTGCATGTGTGCAAATGGAGGTGGGGGTAGGGGCAGAGGGAGAGGGAGATAAAGAACCTTAAGCAGTCTTCACATCCAGCATCAGCCCATCTTGGGGCTTGATCTCATGACCCTGAGATTACAACCTGAGCTGAAATTAAGAGTCAGATGCTTAAGCAACTGAGCTACCCAGGTGCCCCAAAAGGTGGTAGACTTTAAATACTGTTCTTCTATTTGCTTTATTTAAAAAATAATATTTATTAGGTATATAATCTCCTTTTGTACATATGGAGCTTTCTCTTTTTTCATGTGATTGCATAATATTCTATTTTATAGTTATATAATGATTTATTTTTATCAGGCATTTATGATAGGGATTTAGAATATTACTAATTACTGCAGTAAATATCCTTAAACATACAGTATTTCACACATACCCAATATCTATAGGATGCATTTCCAGATGTTACATTTTTGGGTCACAATCACAAGATGGACTAGACTGCTTTAGTTACACCATGAAAGAATATTCTTTTTTTTTTTTTTTAAAGATTTTATTTATTTATTTGACAGAGAGAGATCACAAGTAGGCAGAGAGGCAGGCAGAGAGAGAGAGAGGAGGAAGCAGGCTCCCTGCTGAGCAGAGAGCCCGATGCTGGACTCGATCCCAGGACCCTGAGATCATGACCTGAGCCGAAGGCAGCGGCTTAACCCACTGAGCCACACAGGCGCCCTGAAAGAATATTCTTGAATACATTTTTTGTTGTTGTTGTTAATACCCAGAATACATGTTCTTTATAGTTTTTCTTCCCATCAGGTTCACCTTACTTTGGCTATTATTTACACTCCAAATACCTGTAGAATTAAATTTTAAATATTCTGAGAAAGCTTGCCATTCAAAAGAAACCTAAGGTGAATCTATATGGAAATGTCAAGAGTGACACATACTTTCCTTTAAATTTTGATAGGCTGAAGTTTAAGAATTGAGAATTTTATGTAAAGGATTTCCTTTAAATGGAGCACGCTATGTAAACTATTCATCTTCAAATGGACCCTTCTAGAGATCACTTGGAAGACGTTTTGGACTCTGAAATACAGAGTATCTGAAATCTATAGATCACATTTTGTACAAATCAATTCTAACACTGCCTCAGATAACGTAGTCACATAAATTTTTTAAGTAATCTTAAATCTGTCCTCCTTATCCACTGAAGCCATTAGCAGGAAAAATTTTCATTCCTTGTTTTTCTTTTTGCCTGGAGATGAACGAATGGCCCCATCAATTGGGGCTTTTGAAAGTGCTGCAGAAAATCTTCCCCATTGTTTCCAGAAGACAGCCCAGACCCTTAAGGTACAGCTCGGACTTGCACTACTCAGATAAATTTACGCGGTGCTGACTCTCAGCAATACCGCAGTACTGGCAACATTTTACATGAATGATCTTATTTAACTGGTATTGTATTAATCCAGACTAAATATTATTTCTTTCTTTTCATGCACAGGGAATGGAAATAGGTCAAGTTTTTGTACCAACCATGCTTAAGTCTTTTTATTCACCCCTTACCTTTGATTTATAACCCTTCAATTGAGGTAGATACTGGGAGTTCAGACCTTCTTAACATTTCCTAAAGTATGGGTATCACATAATTAAGACAGCAGCAGGCCGAAAGTGTGAGTAGCTTCACATCAAAGCTCTGTTAGTTGCAATTATGGGCATTTCATGATCTTTATTTATCACCTGGAGATAGAATTATGATGAGACTTATAATAAGACTTCTCTTTCATGGGAAATCCAAATTGGCTTGAGTTTGGTGTCTTCCAGAAAGTGAAAGCCTGAGAAGCACCCTGTTTGTTCTCATCCATAATGAAAGAGTATATTGAGCCATGCTCAATCATGCTGTCATCCTATAAGAAGTTTTGGGGAAACAGGAACGCAGTCTTCAAGAGACTCTGATGGAAGTGGCAATACATGCATGTGAGAAGATACAGCTGGACTTCTCAAGTGACACCCAGTCACATCCCTTTACTCTTCTACTTAGAAAACCTCAGCATCTCAATGCTGAGGGAAGACACTTCACTGATGTTACCTAGTTCCTGAGTCATCATCATCATCCATCACACAGCCTTCTCAGTTTACCCACAAGCATTGGCTGTAGAGTGGGCCCCTTACTCACTGGCATAATTCCGGCTTATTTAAAATATGCTTGTGCCCAAATACAGTACTGACTTGTTAGGATGGTTTGGAAAATTAAATGGCTTAGGAAGTGCTAAAACTCTTAGATTTGGAGTGCTGTCCAAGAAAAATGTAATGCTTGTCACTAGTGTACGCTGCATAAATAATTCTGAAGTTTCTTGTATTCCAATTTAAAAACTATGAAGAAGAGTTGAAAATAACTGTAATAATATAATCTTTAAACTGATGTACCTAAAACATTGTCAATTTAACATTTGATCAATATAAAATTTATTAATGAAATATTTTATGTTCTTTTTTTTCATACTCAGCCTTTGAAATCTGGTGGGCATTTTACATTTATAGTACCTTTCAGTTTGAATGGATGACATTTCTAGTGGTCAGTAGTTACCTGTTGTTAGGATACTGAACAGTGTAGTCTTAGAACAATGACAAAAATTCCATAAGTATTAGCCATGTTAGCTCTTACTAATATCCTTTTTCTCTGTGATACTTTTTGACTCTATTCAGCATTTATTTACTTTTTTTTTTTGTATTATAGCTACTGTTTGTATTATCCTTCTAGAAAGAATGTTCATTGAATGGGATTTCTGTTTTCTGTAGACATTCATCTAAAGACATCCATTGAGAATCCATGTTCCAGGCATTATGAGGTCTATTTTCCAGGTTTGTATTTCCCAGAATACGTGACAATGTCTTCCCAATTGTAGGCACCCAATACGTGTCTGGCACATAAGTTGCCTAGTTTTGTGTATGTACACACATTCCTGACTGGTGTTTCTCAAAAAAGAGTACAGTTTTCATAGATTTAGACTTCTGTTTTTATAAATAAACAATGGTATTGAACAGAGATGGTATTTGCTTTGATTATGAGGATTTACTTTATTATGCAATCATAGAGTGATTACTCCACTGATGGATTCTTCTAGGATCTGCATTGCCAGAGAGAGACACAAACTTGGTACCAGTTCCTAACTCTGTGTTGGAAGTAAACAAAACTAGACATCTTTATGTAGTGTTTTAAGTGAGTAACCAAAGTAACTTAATATAAGAGTTCTATACAAACCATAAAGGCTACAAAATGTAAGTTGCTGCTAATATAGTTATTAATGATTTTTAGTAGCTTTTGCCCTCTGTTACATACACTATTGACCCAAGACAAGCTCTTCGTGAGAAAATAAAACAAATCTGTGATCAAACAAGTATAGAAAATTCTATGTACCATACACCACAGTTGGATAATAATAATGCACATTAGGATATTTTAAATCCTTTTAAGTTCAGTAATAAAGAAATCTACTTGACTTTGCTATATAATAATGAAAATAATTTTTCAAGGTGACATCCATAAATTCTACAGAACTGAGATACCGGGACACCTTTGTGGTATAACTCGGTGGCGTAAAGCATCTAACTCTTGGTTTGGCCTCAGGTCATTGTCTCAGGGTCCTGGGATCAAGCCCCAAGTTGGGCTCCATGCTCAGTGAAGAATCTGTTAGGGACTCTCTCTCTCTTCCTCTGGCCCTCCCCACCAACCCAAATAAATTAATCTTTAAACACACACACACACCCCTGATACACCATGGAATACAAAACTGGCAAATTCTGGACTAATATAACAGCTGTATGCAGTCAAGAGATCTGGATTTTAAGTTTGGCTCCCCACTACCCACAACTGAATTCTACTCAAGTCTTATCTCTCTGAAACTCAAGGCTTATCTCTTTGAAAGTATCTAAATAAGTGATTTTCAACCTGATTACAAATCCTCATCACCTGTGGAATATTTAAGCCAGACATGGATAAGCCCCATCCCCAAAGACCCTGACTCTGTAGGTTTGGGATGTGACCTCGGTGTCTGTTGCGTGTATGTGTGTACACAAATGCGTATGTATGCACTGGGTTCTAAAACAAAATGTACTGCTTATAATGGACTACTTGGAAGATGTTAAGGTGAAAATAGTCTATACATTTGGGACAGACATGGGAGGGAAAGTAAAATCATGAAGGTGGGGAAGCTAATTTTGTATAAATAAGAGGTGTTTGCACAGTGAATATCAGAAGGTGTTGTGGAATCTGCTGGAATTCTGTGGTAAAGGATTCAAAGTATGTCAAAATGACCCACTGATCAATTATTATGTATTTGGGAATGTGCTATCAATCTTAGTTTCAGGCTGTCTCTATCTCAATGGGACATAATTCTCTATAAACTGGTTAGTTTCTGATAAGACTCCACCTTATTCATGTTCTCTTAGAAATAAAGGAGAAAAATCAACCCACCATCCCTAGTAAGAAATGTTAATCCTTAATCCTCTATTAATCTTATAGTAGTTAATTTGTTATAGCTGTTAACAGAGAATCTTAAACTCCATATAAAACCAATCATTATTACAGGGTTTTAGTTTTGGCATAAAGAAATAAATGGAATTTGGAAATATGATCCATTTTTACTTTATTCTATTAACTTACCAAAATAGGTTTACTCACTTTTCTCTTGCCTCCTCAGACCCATCTTAATACATCTTAACCGAACCAGTGAGTAAGTATACTCTTCCTGCATCATGGGATTTTTGTGTCATTCTGACAAAGGTCAGGTTGAGACAATGGGTCCTGAACTACACCCATAAAGCCAATGGTTTAAACAAAGATACTATCATGAAGTGTTTTCCAAATGGTTATACCACAACCCCGCAGTCAGCTGAACCTTCTACAGAAATCCCCTAGGATTGGACTTGGCTCCCTCCACCTGCATTTTCTGCATTGGACACATGGAGGAAGAAAAGCATTTGAGCAAAAATCTGAGGAAGATTTCAGGGTGTTTAACAAGAGGTGTTGAACAGGATTGCAGAAATCACACCTCAGAAGCAACATGCTAAATGTGTTTTCAACATCAATGACAAATAGCGATTTGGTTATTGTGCTTGTTATTTAGATTGTTTCTGACTCACCTTTTGGATAGTCCAAGTCTTCTTTGGTAAGATTTTAAGGTTTAAATTATTGAATGCTGGTTTTAACTGTTTGCTTCTAATTACACATCAAAGTCTGAAGGAGAAAGAAAACAAAGCTGTTTTTTCTTTTTAACTCAAATCTACTGACTTCTTTGTGATTTTACAACTGTGTAAAAGAACCAAAATGCTTTATACATCTTTTTTTCTGTATCCTTTTCGTGGATTTTCACAATGCTCAATATCTCAAAAATAGTAGGTATTTTTCAATAAGGCACAATCACTATCTAGAATTTCTTTATGTGATACCATTTTTGCATATAGGCATATGCAAGATAAAAAAGAATTTGTATGGATCATCTTCCAATCATAAAAAGAAGACAAAAATGAAAAGAAGTACTATTTCTCCTTATGATTAAGATATTTTCTCATCATAATAAAAATGCTCAAGAAATTTTGTAATTCTTTCCGCTTACTGTGGGGACCTTTAATATGCCTTATGTTTCTAAAAAGTAATTTATCCAAGAGACAAGACCTATAACTAAAAACTAAGATTGAAAAACAGATGACAGTGTGCAGAAAATGTGGCTATTGGGTTTTATCAGATGTCAATATTAAAATAACTATGATTCTTAAGTTCAAAAACTAAATATAAGCCTAAAGAAATCATACAGAGAACTGGATTATGAGAAAGGAATCAAAAGAAAATTATAGAGCTATAAATAATAATTGATATTAAGAACTCATTAGATAATTGTGGTGAGTTGAATGGTGGTCCTCAAAAAGATAGGTCCATAATCTAACCTCCAGAAACTGTGAATGTTACCTTACTTGGGAAGATGGTATTTGCAGACATAAGTAAATTATGGATGTCTCGAGGAGGTCATCTTGAATTATTTGGGTGGGCTCTAAATCCAATGGCCAGTGTCCCTTAGGACACATAGAGGAGAGACACACAAGAGAAGAGAAGGCCATGTGAAGGGGAGGCAGATAGTGGACTGAAGCAGCCTGACACTAAGGGACAGCTGGGACCATGAGAAAATGGAAGAGGCAAGGGAGAACTTTTTCATAGAGTCTTCTGAGGGAGGAACAGCTCTGCCAACACCTTAATTTCAGACTGCTCCCAGAAAAAAATGTTGTTCGAAGCCATCAGGTTGTGGTATCTTGTTATGGTATCACCCAGATATTAATCAGTGCTTTAGCATTGATTAGGCACAGGTGAAGGGAAGATTTTTTAGCTAGAATATTGGTCAGTAGAAAATAGCTGGATGGAAACATCAACAAAAATAAGGTATAAAAAAGAGCTTAAAAGACACAGGGAACACTATAAATATTACTTGTATGTAAATGTAATTCCCAGAAAAAGAAAAAGAGAAGAAATTAAGGCAGAAACAATATTTAAAGAGATAATGGCTGAGAGTTTTTATTTTTTTTTTAAAGATTTTATTTTATTTATTTGACAGAGAGAGAGATTACAAATAGGCAGAAAGGTAGGCAGACAGAGAGGGGGAAGCAGGGTCCCTGCTGAGCAGAGAGCCTGATGCGGGGCTCAATCCCAGGACCCCAAGATCATGACCTGAGCTGAAGGCAGAGGCTTAACCCACTAAGCCACCCAGGTACCCTAAGGCTGAGAGTTTTTAAAAACTAGTGAAAGACAAATCCAGGATTCAAGAAGTTTTATAAGACCCAAACAGGGAAAAAATAAAATATAATAAAATACCCACACACATTTTGACCACAGTAATGAAAAACAAAAATAAAAAGAACTCTTAAAAGGAACCACAGATAAATGATATATCATTTTCACAGGAATTATCAAGTATGTAAATATAGGTATTTCATTTTCTTCTATTAATAAATTAGTTAAACATTCTTTTAGTGATTCATTGATAAAGGATGGAAATAAAATATTTACTTTATAATCTAAAATGATTGATGATATAGTATAATATATAAATATATTAATTTAATACATCTTAGTATGTATTATATACTACATATGCTTGATAATCCAATATACTTGACAATACCAAAGAAGTCAAAATAAATTTAAAAAGTATACAAACTACAAATACCAAACAAGTAATAGGATCTAAATATATCATTAATTACATTGAATATAATAGACAAATACACTGGTTAAAATTATCATCACTTTTAAAAAAAAAAGATTATTTATTTATTTGACAGAGAGATACACAGCAAAAGAGGGAACACAAGCAAGGGAAGTGGGAGAGGGAGAAGCAGGCTTCCCACCAAGCAGGGAGCCTGATGTGGGAGTTGATCCCAGGACCCTGGGATCATGACCTGAGCCAAAGGCAGACACTTCACGACTGAGCCACCCAGGCACCCCAGTTTAAACTTCCAAAAAAAAATCATATACATTTAAAAAAATATTTTATTTATTTATTTGACAGAGAGAGTGATCATAAGTAGGCAGAGAGAGAGGGGGAAGCAGGCTCCTCGCTGAGCAGAGAGCCTGATGTGAGGCTCGATCTCAGGACCCTGAGATCATGACCTGAGCCGAAGGCAGAGGCTTTAACCCATGAGCCACCCAGGTGCCCCATCATATACATTTTTAAAGAGAAACATTTTAAATATAAAGATATAAGAAAGTTAATAGAAAAAGCAGCATTAAAGTAATGAGAATAGAAACCAAAAGAGAGATGGTATAGTTACATTAATATTAGACAAAATAAAAGCAGTTGTAGATGTAAAGGAGAGTTCATGAAGGATCAATCCACCAGGATGATACAGTATATAATTTAAACTGTATATACTTCTAATAAAATAGTCTCAAGATATATAAAGCAGAAAATGCTGGAACTAAGTGCAAAAGTAAGCAAGTCTACAAATACAGTGAGATTTTTAAAAAGTGCCTCTCAGTGAGTGGCAGAGCAAGCAGTGGGAACATCAGTGAGCACCTAGAATATGTGAAAAATATGATAGCAGGTGAGTCAGTGGACTTACACACAACACAGCACGTAGCATCTGCAGGACACACATTCTATTCAAGAATACATGAAGCATCTACCAAAACTGAAAACATGTTGGGCTAGAAATCAAGTCTCAGTAAATTACAAAGGGTTGAAGTCATACAGAGTAGGCTTTAAGGTATAATAAAGCTAGAAATAAGTCACACAATAACTAGACTGTCTCCCAGTTTGGAGGAAAGTAAGCAGTATACTACTAAAAAAATTCCTTGGTCAAAGAACAAAATCCACAGGGAAAATGGGTAAATATTTTGAGCTGAATGACAGTGAAAATGGAATATCAAAAATTCTAAGATAATGCTAAATAGTGCTCCTAGAGGAAAATACATAGCCTTAAATGTACACATTGAAAAATAAAAGTTAAAACACTCAAATAATCTAAATCTACAACTCAAGTGGATAGAAAAAATACCATCAAGTGAAACCCAGAGAAAGTAGAAGGAAGTAAATAATAAACAGAAAAGCAGAAAAGAACAGAAAACAATAAAAAAATAGAGAAAACCAATTAAAAACAAAAGTTGGTTCTTTGAAAAGATAAAATCTTAAACTGATTAAAACTCTTAAAAGATTGTTAAGTAAATAAGAAGGAAAGACAGAAAAATATCACAGGGAATGTAGCACAGACATAAAATGTTAATAAAGGATGCTATGAATGGCTTTAACAAAAACTTGAAAATTAGGTGAAATTGACATATTCCTTCATAAACAGATTACAAGGCTGAAAAAAAGAAGATTGAAATAGTCTTATATTTATTAAATATATTAATCTATACTTTAAATGCTCTCCGAAAGAAAACTCCAGACTTGAATGGCTTTGCCAATGAATTCTTTTTAACATTTAAGGAAGAAGGAATATCTTATGCAAACTCTTTCTGAGAACATAAAGAAGGAAACTCTTCAACTTGTTTTATAACGTTTTATAACAGAAATGAAGAATTCCTAACAAAATTATAGTGACTCAAATATAATAATGTATGCATGACCAAGTTGGGTTCTTCTTGATATAAGAAAATTTATTTTAAAGTTCAAAAACCAATTAATATAATTTACCATGTCAATAAAACAAGGACAAAAGTCACATGATCATCTGAATATATGCCAAAA
This sequence comes from Mustela putorius furo, assembly GCF_011764305.1. Classification (NCBI taxonomy): domain Eukaryota; kingdom Metazoa; phylum Chordata; class Mammalia; order Carnivora; family Mustelidae; genus Mustela; species Mustela putorius. The sequence goes on from NW_025421294.1 coordinate 11,454,907, forward strand.
AAAATGATAAAATTCAACAGCCATCTATGTTAAAAACAAAAGAAAGCAAAACTCTTTTTTCTTTTTTTTAAGATTATTTATTTATTTATTTGACAGAGAGAGATCACAAGTAGGCAGAGAGGCAGGCAGAGAGAGAGAGAGAGGAGGAAGCAGGCTCCCTGCTGAGCAGAGAGCCTGATGCGGGACTTGATCCCAGGACCCTGAGATCATGACCTGAGCCGAAGGCAGCGGCTTAACCCACTGAGCCACCCAGGTGCCCAAGAAAGCAAAACTCTTAACCACACTTGAAATAGAACAAAACTTCCTTAGCCTGGTTTAAAAAAAAAAAAAAATCAGAAATCTTGCAGCAAGAGCATCCTTGGTGTTGAATTATTAAAGTATTAAAGACTTTCACCTTATGATAGGGGACAAGACAAGGTACAGATTATTATTACTTCTATTCAGCACTGTATTAGCTGTCCTAGCTAGTATAATAAAGTTAGAAAAATAAATAAAAAGTAGACACATGAAGAAGGACAAAAATAAAAACTGCTGCTAGTCGTTCTCCACAGTTCTTTTAGAGACTCTATTAAACAATTAAAATAAATGAGTGAAGCAATTTTTTGGAAACAAAATTAGTGTACAAGTATCAACTAAGTTTCAATATTACAGTAAGAAGTAGAAAATTAAAAACAAAACTTTATTATAACTTCAAAAGAACTTAACACGGACACACAAAACTATAAAACCTTATTAAGAGAAATTAAAGAAGAACTAAATAAAGGAATGGATTGTCATGTTTATGGATTAGAAAAGTTTTTATTGTTAGCATGTTGGTTTTTCCCAAATTGATCTATTGAATAAATGCACTCACAAAGAAATTTAAAAATTAAAAAAAAATGCATGCACTCATAAATACAAAGCCAGCAGACTTTTTTGGGGGCGTAAAATTTGGTAGTTGATTCTAAAACTTATATAGAAAAGCAAAAGACCAAAAAAGCCAAGACTATCTTGAAGGAAAAGAACAAAGTTGTGTGACTTACACTACCAGATGTCAAAACTTATAAAGCTACAGTAACTGTTACAATATGGAATTGGAAGAAGATGGACAAATAAATGAATGGAATAAAACAGAGCCCCAAAACAGACCAACATCTAAATGGAGACTTGATTCATGGCAAAGGTAGAATTGCAAAGTAAGAATGTAGTAGTGAGATGCATACTGGACCAACTGAATTACTATGTGAAAATACATATCCCTTGACTCCTATCTTACACCATATGAAAAATTAACTCTAGGCTAGTTGTAGATCTAAATGTGAAAGATGAAACAAAAAAGTCTCTATATAGTAAAATATAGACTACCCACCCTTATGGCCTTATACTAGGCAAAGATGTTTTAAAAAAAGAATTGTAAACCCTATATAGATATTTGACATTTGTCAAAATACAGCACTAAGAAAGTAAAAACACAAGTTATTGAGTGTGGGCAGATATCTACAATCTATAATACAAAAACAATAGGTTGAATAAAAAAGATTCAACAACATTAGTTATTTGGGAATGCGTATTAGAGTCACACTGAGATACATCTTCCTAATACCAGAAATTACTACCAGCTGACAACCACTGGTTTTGATGACATGGAATTGGGGTTTTAAAATTTACCAGCTGCTTGACTTTGGACAAAGATTTCTTCATCTGGAAATAAAGGATAACAATATATGCTCAAACTGTTTCATTTCTATACTTCAGAAGTTAAGTTCTTTTTTTTCAGATGTTTCTAAATGAAACAAACAAACAAAAAAACTTCACCTTAAATTTTAGGCAATTGACAAACAAAGGAATCTCACATTTGGAAAATATATTTTAGACCTTGTGGTCAGGTTGTGACTTTAACTGAATCAATACATAATACACACCCAAACAATATACATTACATTCATGGGCTAATGTAAAAATACATTTAAAAAATTATCATTTTAGTGTTTGACCAGCTAATCTTAGCTTTGGTATATGTATATATATTTTTTAAGATTTTTCTTTATTTATTCAACAGACAGAGATCACAAGTAGGCAGAAAGGCTGGCAGAGAGAGAGGGGGTGGGAAGCGGGCTCCCCGCTGTGCAGAGAGTCCGATGCAGGGCTCGATCCCAAGACCCTGAGATCATGACCAGAGATGAAGGCAGAGGCTTAACCCACCGAGCCACGCAGGCACCCCTGTTATGTTATTCTTAAAAAGAAACACTTGAACCAGAGGTCTTCCTATGTTGCTTTTTTCCCTTCTTTTGGGATATTTTGGTTAATATCTAATATTTCTCCAGTGATTATTTATAAATGTATACATGAAAATGTCTAGTGGAATACTGAACTTACAGATATTCTTGTGTTTGATTACACAGAAATTGTATTTCTGACTTTGAAAGCCCTAACTCTACTATTACTAAAGCTTTCACAAATTTGAAAACTATTTTTATTTTGAAATTACAAAGTCTCAAAAATATCAGTCTTCTTTCATTTTTATCATTTCATAAAACTCTGCAACTCTTGGTTTTGATTTTGACTTCTCACCTCCTGAATGCCTAGGGGCAAAATGTTATTTTCCACTATTTTCA